>NC_083098.1:80678324-81878324 GCF_949774975.1 Lagenorhynchus albirostris | reverse complement strand
TTCCCTAGTTCAGTTAGCATTCTTATTACTAATGATTTGAATTCTTTACCTGGTAAATTGTTTGCTTCTGTTTCATTAGTTGTTTTTTTTCACGGGTTTTCTCTTGCTCTTTCAATTGAGGCAAATTCCTCCATCTTCTCATTTTGCTTAACTTTCTCTCTCTCAGTGAAATTAGGTGCAACAGTTACCTATGCAGGTCTTAAAGGGGTGTCCTTAGGTGAGAACATCCTTATACAGTGTGTGTGTGCCCAGGGTCTTTGGTGGGAGAGCTGGATTTGGTGTGAACACAAGTCACATCTTTCCTCAGGATGTGCTGGCAGCTATCACCTTGGTAGGAGCTGCGGCTGGAGAAGGAGTGACTAGGGCCAGATCCAGGTGTGAGGTGGGTCTTCCCCTTGGTTAGTGGCTGTCATCACTCTATAGAGGCAGGGGCAGGTCCCATGTTGCTGGAGCAGAAGCGCTGAGGGTCGGCCTCAGCTGGCTCAGTTCCCTTTAAGTGTGTGCTCTTTCCCCTCCCAGCATCAGCACCCTTGCCACAGAGGGGAGCAGTGCTGGAGCAAGAGGGGCTGGCGGGGTGTTTGGTGAAGGTCAGCATGTGAACTGTGTTGGACTGGCTGCCGTTAGAGATCCAGACTGCCTCTGATGTGCTACCTGTGCCATCGCCAGTAATGGCTGCCCCCTCCCTGATCAGGTGCCACTTAGGGTCAGTTTATGAGGGGAGCATGTTAAAGAAAATAATACAGCAAGGAGGTATCATCAGCATTTATATAGATGCTTTAACAATATAGCCTCAAAATATACAAAGTAACAGTGGCATAATGGTGGGGATAAATAGATATATCAACATATGTTGCAAGAGATTTTAACGTGCTTCCCTCATAAATTGACAAATAAATCAGACAAACACAAACTAGAGACATAGAAGAACTGAGTAATGTAATAAAAAAGCTTGAACTATTTTATATACGTAGATATATGTATGTATGTACTTATGTGTGTGTTTGTGTCTATGTGTGTCTGTGTGATTATACTGGGCACCTGGATAATCCAGGACAATATCCCCATGTCAAGATTTTTAAGTTAATCACATCTGCAAAGCCCCTTTTGCCATATGTACTGGGTTGAATTGTGTCTCCCAAAAGATACACACATACACAGACACACATAAGCACAGAACACAACTCAACACTGAAGCAACTGAGAATACAAATGATCACACAGATTTATTTACAAAATGTTCTCTCATGGAAAATTTACTAGACCATAAAGGAAGCCTCAGTAAATTCCAGGGAATGGATATCATGTGGGCTACATTCACTGACCATAATTGATTGACGTTAGAAGTTTTAACAAAGGAAATAAGTGTGGTTTACATAATCTTAAATGTCAGGTTTTATATTAATAAACAGTCATGGGGCTAAAAAGGAGATCATGAAGGGAATTATGAAGTTTTACAACTCAAACAACAATAAAGCCTCATATGTCATATTTGCTAAGGTATGGTTAACACAGTCCTTTGACAGAAATGTATAGTTTCAAGTAAATTTAACAGGACACAGAGAGTTTGAAAATGATTAAGCTAAACATTCAATTCAGGAAGTTGAAAATGTAACAGAGAAAATCCAAAAAAATAAACGGAAAGAAACAAGGAAGGAGGAATTAATAACAATAAAAGAGAAATTAATAAAATAAAGAATTAAAAACAAGAAAAACATCAACAAAACTAAAAGTCTGAGCAAGGAAAAGAAAAAACAAAATGAAAACAGAAACATACAATGAAAAAGAATAATAACTACAAATATAACATTTTAAATCAAAAGCAATGTTATGAGCAGCTATATAAGAATTTACCTGATAACTTATAAGAAGTCATTAACTATTTGGAAAAATATAAAGTGTCCAAATTAGAAGAATTGAATAGGTCAATAAGCAGTAGAGACGTTAAAATGGTGGCAGAGGACCTCCCTCCCACCAAAACTTTGTAGCCCCCGTCTGTTTGAAGGGAATTTCTACTAAATTTTCAAGGAAAAACTCTTAGAAATTTTATTCCAGAAAAGAAGCACTATCAGCTTATTTGATGAGATTGGTGCAATCTTGATTCCAATATCAGATAATGGCAATAAAAGAAAATTATAAGCCAATTTCACTTGTTAATGCATGTTTCAATATTATAAATTAAATATTAGCCAATCGAACATTTGATTATTAAACAATTCATTATTCAGATCAGGTTTATCCCAGTAATCCCAGATCTCAACATAAGAAAATATAACCAGAGAATTTACCATAATAACAGACAATAAAGAAAATAATATGACTTTTTAACTTGATGCAGAAAAAGTATTTGATAAATGTAAACACCTATTTGTTAGATAAATTAAATAATATGCATAGAAATATGTTAAAAGCTAGAGGGGCTATACTAGAACTATATGTTCTAGGATCTAGGACAAGCTTAGAGTTTTGTTAATGGCTTGGTCCCATCACTTAATTCACAGTACTTTTATTGAAGTTGCTCTTCCATCCCCAGAAGGCCATTAAAGAGGACAGCAAGAATTTTGCTGAAGTATAAAATGACTGGGCAGAAAATAGTCAAAGCAGGGGATGAGTTTTAGCTGCAGCTTTTCAAATAGCCTAGGGCAGAGTGGAATGAGCACTAGGAAAATCAATACGAAAATGTTTATAAGCCAAGACATAGACCATTAGTTGCCTGGACAAGTTTACTCATTCATACCCTAAACAGTAAATCCCTATAACTTAACTTTTGCTTTTATAAAAATAGTGGAACTTCTGGAGAAAAGATAAAACTATTTCAGTAGGAAAAAGATCCTACTTCTCAACCACAAGCACAGTTAACACTTTGGTCTATGGCCAAGTATATATACCGTGGAAGAGAAAAAAATAATCCATAACTATAATGGACTACCAGTCTGTTTTGTTAACCAAAGACTTAACATGACTTAATATGGCTTTGAACTTTCTGAGTTCAGCAGGTGTTTAAAGAAGAATTTTTCTCTCATGAGGTTTTCAGAGCCTCCCATCACATGTTTAGGAGCTTCTTCCTTGTAGTTCTCTTGTGGTAAGTGACGCACTCTCCTCTTACTCTCTCCTCAGTTGCTAGCAGTCTGGCAGGCCATATATGCAAAGTGGGTTCTGTTGGATAGGACATAATATAAACCTCCACAAGGTCTCTCTTTTGTCATGACCCATGTCTGGTACACTGGAATCCTTGATGTACCCTTGGACTTGATAAGCTATACAGTGGAGGTAGACCCCACAGTCCTTGGGTTCATTCATCAACAGCTAATCACCTTACCTTTAGCTCTTTATATTTGTCAGGTGGGAGTCAGATTCCAGTCTACTGGGTTTCCCATACTGCATACATACTAAGCTCTTTCAGTAGTACCCGTGAAGGTCCTCTAACTAGCTTTCAGGTGAGAATGAGCACAGCAAACCTCTCTGTTAGGGGCAATTTATTAACAGAGTTCTTACCTGAGAAATCATCTTCAAGAATTTTCTTCCCATTGAAAGAATCAAGCATTTAATCACCTTCTCCTATATGAACTATACCTCAGGGTAGTCAAACAGTTCATGAGGGTGTTTCTCTCTATAAAATTATCATAGCCAATAGACAAAGAAGAAATAATAGGATGCAAATATCACCTTTTTGTGAACCCTCAGTGATATAGTTGATGTAGGAAATGATCATTTACAGCTGTTACCCCCACAAAAAGAGAAACTACTAAACATTTTACGCTTCTTAATAGAAGTATATACCACCATCTCTAAAGCATTCTTGCCAAAATTTTTCTTTGAAACAGATCAAGCCTCTAGATTTAACTAGCAGCTTACAGGAATTACAGGGGACAGACAAACATGTTAAAAGACACCATGGGGAAGCAGTCATTAAAATCCAGAGTGTGGAAAGCTTTATTGGATAAGTGATCTTATTTTTTTTAAATAAATAAATTTCAAACGGGGAAATGTGGGCATGGAAAAATCTTAAGAAATTTAAGAAACACGGTCAAATGCAATATGTGATTCTTATTTGAGTCCTGATTTAAACTAAACACTTTAAAATGTACAAGACAGTCATGGACATTTGAATACCAACTGCTTATTTGACGATTATTAAGGAATTATGGTTCATATTTTAGATGTGGCAGTGAATGACACCATGGCTGTGTTTGAAAAAAAAAAATGGCCCTTATATTTAAAGGTATACAATGAAGTAATTATGTATAAATTGATACTGAGGTTTGCTTCAAAATAATGCTGAGAAACTTGAACCCAAGCAGTTTCTTGCAGAGCCTAATGATGAAGTTATTCTATAAAGAAATAAATGTGAAAAAATAAGGGATTTGTCAGGGAAGAGTAACTGCCCAGTTTTGTTGGTCTCTAGGGGCATGTAGGGATAGTCAGAGATAAACTTAGAAAGGCAGGTTAGGGTCAAAGCTTGGAGGCCTTGGAAATAGGCTAAGGAACTTTAAAGGAAATCATTATTTCAATATGTAGGGCACCATAATATTCTGTACCAAAATTTGTTTTAAGATTTAGTGCTAATTTGGACTCTCCTGGTGGTGCAGTGGTTAAGAATCCGTCTGCCAATGCAGGGGACACCAGTTTGAGCCCTGGTCTGTGGAAGATCCCACATGTTGCAGAGCAGCTAAGCCCATGCGCCACCATTACTGAGCCTGTGCTCTAGAGCCTGCGAGCCACAGCTACTGAGCCTGTGTGCCACAACTACTGAAGCCCGCGTGCCTAGAGCCCATGCTCCGCAACAAGAGAAGCCACCACAATGAGAAGCCCATGCACCGCATCGAAGAGTAGCCCGGGCTCGTCAAAACTAGAGAAAGCCCGTGCTCAGCAACAAAGACCCAATGCAGCCAAAAATAAATAAATAAATAAATTTATATATATATAAAAAAGATTTAGTGTTAATTTAAGTGCTGGTCACCATGGTTTGTCAAAATATTGGAAGCTCCCTTTGATGGAAGATGAGTTTTGAAAACATTAGATCTATGGAAGTTGAACAATGGATTTTGATGACATATTCTTTTCTTAATGGTGATAGGAGCTCTTTTTAAAATAATTTAATTTTATAACCTAGATTATAAATTTTTAGTCTTGAAGGCTTAGGAGAACCAGAGTTAAAAGAATACACTTGTTCTGTGTCCTCTAGAGAAGGATTGAACCCACCAAGTTTCCTAGTGTTATGATTACAATTAAGATTTAAATTCTCTGTGGTCTTTTTTATTTTGTTTTTACCTCAATTTAGTGTTTTTTGAATCCATAATATTATATATTATTTCTAGAAATATTTCCCTCTATAGTACAATGCTGATTTGTGACTTTGTTTTGCAATATGTTTTTTTAAATTGAACTTTTGTGGGAAATCACCTGTGATAATTTATTATAAGCAGAATAAATTTTATGGCATGTGAAAATTATTTCAAAAGTCATTTCTTCTTGTTGTAGATGGCCTCTGTTTCAGTTTTCTTGGCCCATACAAAACAACTAATGTGAAAGATAGGCTCTCTGTGATTGCATGCTTCCTGCCTTTAGAGTAATGAAGATTTTGGAAAGACATCATCAAAGCAGAAATAGAAAGCTTGTTGCCTCTCTTGAATTAACAATATTTTATTATATTTATCATAAACTCTAGTTTCCTAACTCAAGTAATATGAAATGCATACAGAGTTTGTGTTATCTACAGATTTAAATTTAATCATTTGGTTTCAAGTTTCAGATCTGATGGAATCTATCAAGTTTTACAAGGCATGTCTAGCAGAGCACAGTTTTATGATTCACAAGTGTCTTAGCTGGGGTTTCTACAAGGAGAGTATGGGATAGGATTTCTTGTTCCAGTGGTTTTTTTGTTTGTTTGTTTGTTTTTTTAGGAAAGCACTTTCAGGGGAAGGAAATTAAGGAAAATAGGATAGGACAGGAAAAAAAAAACAAAAGCAAAAAACTG
This sequence comes from Lagenorhynchus albirostris, assembly GCF_949774975.1. Classification (NCBI taxonomy): domain Eukaryota; kingdom Metazoa; phylum Chordata; class Mammalia; order Artiodactyla; family Delphinidae; genus Lagenorhynchus; species Lagenorhynchus albirostris. Next base: position 81,872,350 of record NC_083098.1, on the reverse strand, counting down.
AGCCAGAATATGGATCTGATTCCACAGGAAACCGTGGAGGACAAATTGTACAACCAAGTCATTTCCTCCTGATGAGAGTCAGTCAGGGCAGTGGTCTTCTTCCCTTGGGAGGGGTGGGCGGTCGTAGCCTTCTAGGTGAGGCTGCTCCTGTTTGTGTGAGGGCAAGTCACTAGAAATGGGAGTAGCTGTGAGCTGTTATCAAGCAGTGCTCACAGTAGCTGGGGAAAAGGGGGACGCCCCTGTTTACATGACGTGGATGGGTACCAACAACATCCTTTATAGTTTACCCTTCGAACTCAGATACACTTACATTCAGGCACAGCTTCTCGAGAATTCTGATTGGAAAACCTTACAAGAAGGTTACTGGGATAAAATCCAGCTGCTGCTGCCGCAGTTTGTCCTGAGGCCATGTGTAATATTCATTACCTCCTGCCTCCACTACCAGTTCTAAATTCCTCTCCCCGTTGATGAGCATTTCTGCCAACGTGTGGTTTGCCTGGTGGGGGTGACCCAGGCCCCATCCTTAATTTGTGAGTTGTGAGCCTCTTGGTCACTCTGTCTTTATCAGGTCATGGTTGCTATACTTTCCCATTTACAGTAACGCCTGGGAATGAAAGTCACCTGGCTATCCAGAGTGAGTCTTGGTGATGCTGGATGGGAAGTGTGGCCAGGAAAGGAAAGGCAAAGTGCTATCTGGAATACAGGGTCAAGCATGGGTAGCATGGGTAGCCCTTTCCAGAGTGTAAAAGTCTGGTTTATCTCACTGAAAGATTGTTCCATATTGGGGGCACACTGTAGTTCTCTGCTACTGGCAAGTTAGACGTTCAGCAGTGGCAATAGCTAGACTAGCATTGGTGAGAAGGATTCCAGGCCCATGTGAAGGTCCATTTCTTCCACCATGGCCATTCTAGTTCATAGCTATACTATTCAATTGCCAGAGAAGCTAAAGACCGAGGCTGGGCGACTGAGTCATCCTGTCCACTTGAGTGCTGGATGCCTCTTCTGAAGTCTGTTCTCCTAGCAGACATTAACATGTGATACAAAGGTCCTCCTTTGTCTTCCTTGAACAGGTTTTTAGATGTACTGTTTTCTTAGTGGTTGCTTTAGGTATTACAATGAACGTGTGTAACTGCAATAACAATCTACTGAAAAAATACTTTACTACTTCAAGTGGAGTATAGGAACCTTATTTCCATTTAAATCCCTTAACTCTTCCCATTTAAAAATTTATTTCCTTTACACACATCAAGCACCCCCTGGGGTGGTGTTATAGTTGCAGCTTCAACCACCAGACATGAGTAAAAATCCATGAGAAGAAGGATAGTCTATTATGTTTACCCCCTCCCTGCTTTTTTTCTTTTAACCTACTGCATTGTTATTTCTACCTTTCTGAAGTCATTTTCTTTCTGTTTGAAGGATTTCTTTAAGGCATTCTTTAAGGGTAAGTCTACTGGGAACAGATTCTCTTAGTTTTCCTTCATCTGAGAATGTCTTTTTTTCCCTTCATACCTGAAGGATATTTTTGTGAAGTATAGAATTTAGGGCTGACAGTTTTTTTTCTTTCAACACTTGAAAAATATGCTAAATTTAATATAGTATAAACCAATATTTCTAGGGCTAAAGTTGCTAAAGTTTAATTATATGATTGCCACCTAAATAGCCTGTTTTGATTGGAAAAAGGGAGGGTATAATTTCACTCTTGTTATATTATTAAAAATATTTCTTTTTGACTGAGGGAAAATACACATGAAAGCTTTTTTTGTTTGTTTGTTTGCCTGCTTTCTAGGTAGTTGCTTCTTTCTTTTTCTTATGAAGCATGCAGAAAGAAGAAGCATCTGTTCTGAGAGCAAAGAAGATGAAAACATAAATTAAAAATTCAGTCCCAGTGAGCCGCCTTCTGTATCTGAGTCAGAGAGAAGAGAGCCAGTTACACAAAAAATCATCTGTGGGGAAGCATAAGGAGTTTGGAATCAGCCACATCTGCCTTTGAATCCTCTCTGCCATTTACTAGGTGCATGATCTTGGTGAGTTATTTAACCTCTCTTGGTCTTAGTTCCTTGACTAAAATTGAAATAATAACACTTACTCTTTGGGTCATTGTGGGATTAAGACAGACGAGATGTATAGACCTGTCGGCTTCTCAATAAGATTCTTTCAGTTGTCTTCCTCTTTCCTCCTTTAATATTGAGGAAATTTAAAGTTAAGGAAAGACCACCAGAAAAGGTGTTTGACTTCCTCTTGGGAAACACGGTGAACTGGCAAAGTTAATATTTCATGGGAAAGGTATTATTTGAATTATTTATTTCTTTAAAAGTTGTGATGTTAAATTATCATCTTTGAAATTTATAGAGTTACTATTATTTTAATTTCTTTGGTTATTTTAATTTCTTTGGTTATTTTAATAAAGGTAAGTGTAACTGGATTTTATCAGTATGCATATTATCAGGAGAGAAAAATCATGCAGTAACTTGAACAGGGAAAATTTAATATAAAGAATCACCAACTCTAATAAGAGATTGGAGCAATGCCTCTTTCACTGGTGAGAAGTAAAAGAACTCTAAAGAATACAGTATAACGGGTGTAAGGAGCAGTCCTTATCCATAGGGCTGAGAAGATCACCCAAGGAGGAGTTCCCACTCCTCCGCCCCTCTCTACACTCCAGGATTGAGATCTGGAACCTACTGCAGAAGGCACAGTCCTCACTGGATGTCAGAAAAGTCCCTGTGATGCTACCCTGGGGGAGTTTGTTGGAAATCTGCTCTCAGGAAGCTGCCTTTCTCTAGTGCTCCAGGGAAAGTTGTTTGTGAGGAGGTATCTCACCTGAAGCAATGCTACAAAACTGCCCAAAAGTGGTATCACTCTTCTCCTGACCACTCTGCAGGAACCTGGCTCTGGAGAAGCTGGGCACACCGTAGGAACCTGGTGCTGGAAGCTGCCTGAGCTGTAGGACCTGGGCACTAGGCACGTGCTGCAGAAGTCTGCGCAGAAGTGAGCACATGAGAAGCAGGAGGCAAAACCCTTTCCCCCTGTAATGTCCCTACAGCAATCTCTACTGATAAAGTGTGACATGGTACAGTTGACAGTGGAAAATATTTAAAGGGCCCATTTTCACAAAGCAGGGAAATAGAAAGAATTTGGACCTGAGAGGCAGTAATTTATGACAGGCATATAAGGGGTAAAGAATTCATGATTGGAAATCTCTGTTAGGTCTTGATAAAAGTGATTGTCTTAAACTTATACAATGTATTGGCTTAATTATTCAAACCCTGATATCAATGTATCAGTGCCTCCTGGTGATAGCATATTGAAATTGCATTTCAAATCTTTGTGCCTATTAGAAGCAGCTTTTATAATCAAAATTTTAGAACAGGCTATAAGATTGTAGCAAACATTTCTCTACATCCATAGTTCCTAAATTACAAATTACACTTTAAAAAACTTTCTAGTTAGAGGAACTTATCCTGCATAAGAGATATTATATAAATTTGAATGTGGTTTGATTTGATCCTGAAAGATTTATTTAAGTACCAGGGTCAGGAGTTCAAATGCTAGCTAATCCAACTGCTCAGGTAATCCAGATTAAGACCCTTACAATGGGCCAGTACCAAAAAGATGTCCAGGTTGGTTTCCGACTTGTAAAAGTGGTTAGATACATGGTTGTAGAGTAAGTTCCTAATTCTAGTAACTGAGTGACTGCTGAGCACGTGAAAGGGTCAGCAGAACTGATGAGTATTACTAACAGGGTATTAAAAGAAAATGCAGTGTATAATTTTTTCACTTCAATTTGTATAAATATAGATTTTTTTGCATATTTAATTTATATTTACCTTCTCCATGATATTTGGAATTTTTTTTTTTTTTTTTTTTTTTTTTGCGGTACGCGGGCCTCTCACTGTTATGGCCTCTCCCGTTGCGGAGCGCAGGCTCAGCGGCCACGGCTCACGGGCCTAGCCGCTCTGCGGCATGTGGGATCTTCCCGGACTGGGGCACGAACCCGGGTCCCCTGCATCGGCAGGTGGACTCTAAACCACTGCACCACCAGGGAAGCCCGATATTTGGAATTTTTGACAACACATTTCTTTTGTAAATTCTCCTCTCCTTTGTTTCACATGACCCTATTTATTTTCCTTTTCTAGGCTCTTTTCTTTTGGAGCATCATCTTAAGTGTCAGTATTCCTTAGAGTTCCATCCTTGATGCCCTGTCTCATTCTATATATTCTTTCCAGGGTAGCAGTTTAACATCACACTTAAAAATAGAGAACTTCAAGTTAGAGAAATCTTGGCTATTAGCTCTGCCACTTTCTGCTTTGTGATCTTGGGCAACTTAATATCTTCAGTCTCAATTTCTTCATCTGTAAAAATGAACTACCCTCTCTTACCTTTCAGAATTGTTGAGATTTTGAAATGAGAAATTATGTAAAGCCCTTACATTAGTGCTTGACTCATAGAAGATGGTGAATAAATAGTACTTATGATTATCTATTTTGTCAATTTCAAATACTATGCTTATGATTCTAGATCTTCCACTAACGCTTCTCTATTGGACCCCAAATCTCTATATGTGCAAACTATTTCATTGGTTTTAGTGCCAATTTGTGGTCTGTTGTAAGTCAGTGATGAGGATTATGTTGGAAAAAGAGAAACAGAAAAAACATAAGGACATTTTGGGACTTCCCTGGGGGTCTAGTGGTTAAGAATCCACCTTCCAGTGCAGGGGATGCAGTTCTATCCCTGGTCAGGAAACTAAGATCCCACATGCCACAGGGCAACTAAGCCTGCATGCCACAACTACTGAGCCTGTGCACTCTGGAGCCTGTGCGCCACGACTAGAGAGAAGCCTGTGCGCTGCAACCAGAGAAGCTTATGCACCGCAACTAGAGAAGCCCGTGTGCCACAATGAAGATCCCATGTGCCGCAGCTAAGACCTGTCTCAGCCAAATAAATTAATTAATCAATTTAAAAGAAGGACATTTCAGTGCAGTTTTAAAATGAAGTCAAGTTTACTTAATTTAATAAATTGCCTTTTATATTAAGATTCGCTCAGTTTTTGGTGTTGAAATATCCTTTTATAAAAATGAAATATTGATATCAGTGGATAGATTTTTTTTAAAACGTATCCTGACTTAGCAAAATGAAAAATTGGCAGTCTTAAATTGGTCCCTCATGTTTATTTGGAAATTTTGCTGGTATGTGAAATCTGGAAGCTTAGGAACCTCTGATCTGTTGGACAGTTTTACTTGAATAAACCATAAGCCCCTCAGACTCAACACTGTAAAAAGTATATTTGTTGCTTCCTTCTTCCCCTAAACACAAAACTCATTTTTATTATGTATCATAAAGTACGTCATAACTGTCCATCCCAGTTGGTTGTCAGAATATGTGAGTTATCCTCAACCCCCCGTGGAGCTGTTACCCTTACATTCAGTTGATCACCAAATCCTTTAGACTCTCTCTTGAAGTTTCTTGATTCATACCCAATGCCACTGTTGTAATTTCTTGTTGGAATTATTTTACATTCAGTTGATCACCAAATCCTTTAGACTCTCTCTTGAAGTTTCTTGATTCATACCCAATGCCACTGTTGTAATTTCTTGTTGGAATTATTTTCTTTCTACCTCCAGACTCTCTTCATTTTAATTCATTCTATCCTAAGCTGCCAGAATGATCTTTTACTTCCTTGCCTAAAATCCCCCAAGGTCTTTCTGTCTCCTTTGGGGTTAAACTTTCATATAGCCAAAAATTCCCTCCCTTCCCATCTGCTCCTTCTCCCTCACATGGATCCCTCAGTGAGCCTGCCATAATTAGCTGCTTGCTTCTCTGTTGCCTTGCAATCTTTGAACATCCAGTTCCAACTGCTGGTAAATATCCTTCTCTCCTCATCTAGAAAGTTCCACTTAGTCCTTCAAGATTCAGTGTGAGTTTCTACCATCCTAAGCCTTCCCAACCACCCCCATCTGAGTCTTGCAGCTCTTTTCTTTGTCCCCAAATCTTTGTTACAGCACTCTACCACAGTGGGATGCAATTTTGGGGGTACATAACTCGGTTTTATTCCCATCTGTGAGAAACTGATGGTGGTAATCACGCCTTCCACCTCAGGACTTAATACAAACCCTGACACGTTATAGGTGCTCAACAACTACTAGCTGCATGACTATAAGCTTAACATCATCCAGTTAATGATTCTGATAGACCATCTTTCTGTTCCTAGGAACTCTGCAGATCAAAGTGTTAAGAGAAAAATGATAGAAGGCCATAGTCATTATATTTCTATTATAAACTCCCTACTCAGGAAATCAAGACAGATGTATAAAAACTGTGTTTAATGTGTTGGCACTTTTTTTATACTATTTATTTTCATTATTGAATAAAAGTGTGTGGCTGAGGTATGAGTGGGAGATGGGCAAAGGGAATAGGATGCATATTATTTAGCATGGCTACACATTCCTAGGCTCCTTCTCTGCTCTGCAACCAGGATTTGTTTGTAAATATGAAATGTGCCCTCTCCTTTTAGGTACTTAGGTATGTCTTCTATGCTGTGTGTAGTGATAACCAGAAGTATAAATTTTTTTTTTTTTTTTTTTTTTGTGGTACGCGGGCCTCTCACTGTTGTGGCATCTCCCATTGCGGAGCACAGGCTCCGGACGCGCAGGCTCAGTGGCCACGGCTCACGGGCCCAGCCGCTCCGTGGCATGTGGGATCCTCCCGGACCAGGGCACGAACCCGTGTACCCTGCATCAGCAGGCGGACTCTCAACCACTGCGCCACCAGGGACGCCCCAGAAGTATAAATTTAAAAAAAAGATTATCAAGTAAGATCATCTCATCAAACAGCTTGTCTTCTTGAGGAAAATTCCTAAAATCTGAAGAGTCATCCATTATTTTCTTAAATGATGATCCTTGTTGTGAATTACAACTCAAAATTCAGAGAGGACCCAGAGCGGTATCCATTGCTTATCCATAACTATGCCTTTCACCTCAGTCATGCCATCCAGAAGGGCATATCAGAGAAAATAAACTCCCTCACCCACTCGGAGAGGGCAGCTGAGCTCGATGAAATGCTTCTGTTATTTAAGCCTGATCAAAAGCTTAACTTTCTTTATAATCTTGAGCATCATATATGTTCTTGATGGTATGAAAACGCTCTGATACTGTTTCAGTTAGGATGCGTAGGTCTGCAATTAATAAACACCCAACGATCATTTGAGACATTTTTCTTCTCTTATATTAAAAAGAGTCTGGAGGAGGCAGGACATCTAGTTCATCAGTGCAGTGATGTCATCAAAAACCCAATTTCTTTGACCCTTTCTGTTATTAAGCACATTTAATTTTTGTCCTCCTTTATTGCATCATGGTGGCAAGATGGCTGCTGAAGTTCTAAGCATCATTATGACACACCATTATCCCAAAAAGGAAGGAATCAAAAGGAGACATTAAAGTAACTATTGGTAAGACTAACCCGTGATTCAGTCCTTGGGGCTGGGCACACTGTCAACCCAAACACAGTGGGCTTCTGTTAGCAAGAAAGAAGGGAGAAGATGGGTAGGCAACTAACATTGTCTAATTCCTACTCCTTCCCTTTTAACTTCGTGAAATATGACAGTGTCACAAAGGCTTCACTTTGGGGTGTTACTTCTACTATGTCTGTAACCAGAGCAATCTTCTGTCTTCTCCTTTCTTTCCTCTTCCCTCCACAACTTATAACAAGTTGTACTATATATTTACTGCTATGTGTTAGGTTAAAAGACACGAACTTAACAATATTAACATTTTTCCCAAGAAAGTTGAGCGATTCCCCCAAATAATTCAGGATTAATGGAAAATGAATAACTGTGGACAGTAAGTGAATAAAAGCTGCTTAAAGCCACCAGAGAATGTTTTTTAAAATGGGGGAAAAATGTAATTTACAATTTAAACCAGTGAAAGATTCACATTGGACATTTTCATTTGGAAAAAAAGGAAAAATCACCTGGTAATCACGTTTAATGACATTTCTAGAGATTGACAATAATGGACGAGGAAATGTCCATTTTTATTTCTTAAATTTGAGGAATCTATCGAGTCATGTACTGCAGAGAGAAAATGTATTACCTTGTGGCTTTCTTTAATAGTGTAAACTACCATTTACCTTATGCCTTCTCTCTGACCCAGTTGGAATTATCACAATAGCTGCACATATATTCAAAAAGACATGGAACTCAATGGAGAAGAATTAATCTTCCTACAGTAGAACACTTTAAAAAAGATGAGTGGAAAAAGCCAGCACAGAGGGGAAAGACAAGTGTCTCAAACACCCAAACATGGAGAAGATCCAGCACTTTGCAGGGGCCATAGTCAGACTTTGTAACAGGAGAGGAAGTCATCTGGAAAATGGCATTTCTCACACACCAGCTGTAAGTCAATCTCCTGGGTAAGAGTATCAAATTAAACTACCTTTGCAAGTCTCTCATTTCTATGAATGTAATAAGATTCCAGCAACAGAATCATTCTTTTGTTCAGTGGTTTCCCACCTGCGGCTCACATCCTGCTAAAGTCATCTTCTTCTCAAAAGTCTTGCCCATCAAGTTTCATATGCTTAGTCCCAAATGTCTCTTTTGTGGAAGAATTAGATTAATATTATCAGAAGTCACCCTGATGTGCAGCCATAAGAAATAAAACTGAGTTGTGATCATTAAAATGTAGGTCATTTAACAGCTGGGAAGGACAGTGTGAGAGCTCTTGAGGAAGTTAAGAAATGGGAGGAAAGAAAGAACTAAATACAAAAATGGCAAAAAAGCAATGAAGATTTTCAGAAAATAAGGGAGTAAAAAGTAACTGTGTTACACACAAGACAACAGCAAGGTAAGAAAAGAGAATTGTACTGGTTGGGAAAGTGTAGATTACAGTTCTGACTTCACTAATTATTCCTGCAATTTTGAACAAGACACTTAATTTTTACTTTTTAAAAATAGCTTTATTAAAATATCATTTACGGACTTCCGTGGTGGCGCAGTGGTTGAGAGTCCGCCTGTCGACGCAGGGGACATGGGTTTGTGCCCCGGTACGGGAAGATCCCACATGCCATGGAGTGGCTGCGCCAGTGAGCCATGGCCGCTGAGCCTGCGCGTCCCGAGCCTGTGCTCTGCAACGGGATAGGCCACAGCAGTGAGAGGCCCGCGTACCACAAAAAAAAAAAAAAAAACCCAAACAAAAAACCACATCATTTACATTTCATACCATTCACTCATTTAAAGTATACAATTCAGTGCTTTATAGTATATTCACAGAATTATACAGTTGTCACAATCTAACTTGAGAACATTTCATTATCCCCAAAGAAACCTAATACCCATTAGAAGTCACTGTTTATTCACTCTGCCCCCAAACCTGGCAACCACTAAGCTACTTTCTGTCTCTATAGATTTGCCTATTCTGGACATTTCACTTAATGTAATGTTTTCAAGGTTCATCCCTGGAACGGCATGTATCAGTACTTCATTCCTTTTTATTGCCAAATAATATTCCATTATGTGGATATACCACATTTTATTCATCCATTTAGCAGTTGGTAAATATTTGAGCTTTTCTCTCTTTTTAGCTATTATGGATAATGCTGCTATTAGCATTTGTATAAAAGCTTTTGTAAACCACTTAATCTTTCTATGACCTCATCTGTAAAGCAAAACTAAGAGTTTATGCTTTATGTTTCCACATTTGAAGAAATCTTCATTTTAGGTTTCTGATTGATTTATGACATAGGTATTGAAGAATAGAACATAGATGCAACATAGATGCAGCTGATATTCCTAGTAAAACAATTAGCAATAGCATATACTACTTCCCCCTTTCAGTTGATAAATAGATGAGAGTTCTTCAAATATTTGTTAATTAACAGACCATTTAATTTTCTTTTGTATTCATTTAGCCATCCATCCACTTATTCATCAAATATTTATCAAATGCTTATGAGTGCCCATAATGTTCTATTTCCACAAGATACATAGTGGTGGATAAGAGAGAACTTACACATAAGGAATTTATATTCTGGTAGAGAAGAGAGGACATGTATGCACATCCATAAAATACATGGTGAAAATGAAAATGACATTTATTGAGACTCAGATACAGCCTCAGTGGGTTCAGAGTACAATTCTTTGCCTACCATGATATTTCAACAAATTCTTTGTTGTTGAAATGAAACTCTTTGTTGAAATTATCTAGGAAAGACTTACATATATATAGAAAATGGAAAGCGTTCAAGGAGGAGGTACTTACTGTTGAAAGATACTGTTGTTGTATATGTTACAACAGTGTATAATAATTGCCAAAGAGATCTGGAAGTGGTGTTAGAAGCAAGTTACAGAAGCTCAAAACTTGTGCCTTATGCAGCCGTGTGACTATACTTTGGCACAAAACAAATCACCCTATAGTGCTATCCAGTTTGTTTGAATATACCCTGCATTTCAACATCTTTTTGAAATAACCGTTGGCCTTTCCTTTTACATCATTCTGGATTTCTGATAAAAAGGCCTTATAAAGGATGTGACATCTAAAATTGTAACATGATAAAGGAAATTCATTTTGTTAACTCATTAGGTATCATAATCCAGTCAGTATTACGAATACTCCCAGTAGTCAGTGTCATGGAATGTTGCTGGTTACCATATTTCCTCTTCTCAGAACTCATGACAACATTTGATACACTGAGAAAGTTCTGCTAATTTGGTTAATGTATGAAAAAATTATATAAGTATGAATACAAAGTTTATTGATTTCACATTGACCTGAAATAATCTTGGACATCACAGCTTACAAATGGATTCATTCCAATCATAACCATTTGCCATCTGTTTCCTTTCCTGAGAAGCAATAAAAGAATGTATTAATTTGTAATCAGAATGTGATGAGATACTACATCCATGAATATTAGAATCTATAAAGAGGTTCCTTTTGGTATAGTACCAGTTAATCAGTCATTGCTTTATGTCCCAGGAGAGTGAGCTATAGGACCTACATAAAGGCTCCTTTGCCCTCTGGCATCAGGTTGGATTTCGCCAATGGAAGTCACCAGAGATTGGAGAGCAGGAAAATGATGAGGGATATTCTTTCCTTTATTATCTTCCTCAGGCTGAGGGATTGCCACTGGATGTGTTCCTCTATCAAAGTCCACAGTTGGCGTCTACAGCTTTAGGTCTCAAAGGGTCATGGTAACCATTTGCTCCGTTATCAGACCTAGTGGAGCTACTGTTGCTGATCCCAGGGTCCCTTCACCATTTTTGGTTTCTCTTTCTTGACTCTGTCCATAATTTCATAAATGGATTGTTCATTAACTCACTTCACTCGCTTTTTTTTTTTTGAGTGTTTCTGATACTTGCCAAGACCTTGAAGATAAACTTCCTTTCTATTTCCTTAGCAACTACTCTCTCTTGAGAAAAATTGTTCAGCACTTGTAAATAACGCCAAAAGGTGAACAGAATGTCCTTTTATTATCATATGGGGTCATTGTTTTACAGGTCCACGTAAGGATTATCTAAGGAAATGTACTCTGTTCAGCTCACAATTTATTATGACTTAGTGAAGTTACATGCATAGTTAACTTATGCATTTTGCCCTATAGTGATGTAAATAAGGTCTGTCCACATTTTCTCTTCTGTAAAAAGATAACTCCAAAGGCTTCAGTTTTTTGCTTTCCAGGATATTAATCATTTTGCACTTACTGAGCAATCTTATCCTTACATTTCCATATTAAATTACTTACAAATAAATCAGCTATTCAAATCACTTTGAGCTGGTCTTACTATCTTATGAGTTACCTCTTTGTTTAGTGAGTTGAAGGCCATCTTTGATACATGTTCATTTTATATCTGCATGAGGGTCCTGATTTTATCTTTTTGAAAATTCTACTTTAGCATCTCTTTGGACTATCTCTCCTGTCTTATCCCCACATCTTCAATCTGCCCTTACCTATTGGTTCTTTCCTATGTTCATTTAAAGCATATTCAAATCTCTCCTTTCATTAAAAAACAAAACAAACCCTGGAAGTTTCCTCTGTTTGCATTTTTACTTTACACTTCTTGAAACAGTTGCCTATGTACACACTCATTTGTCATTTCTTCAACTCACTTCGACTTCTCTATCTATTGACATGATTTCTTCCTCCGATTCTAATGAAACTGCTCATATCAATGTAAATAAAGACCTCCTTATTCAATCGAATAAACACTTTAAGTTCTGAAGTTATTCGAGTTCACCATAGCACTTGGCGATGATGTCTCTTTTCTTGAAATATTCTTTTAGCTCCCGTGGTATCCTGCATTCTTGATTTTCTTCTTTCTAGTTGTAATTCTAAGTCTTTTGACTGTCTTTGAGTGGTTGTGCTTCAAGGGTTCTCAGCTGAACCTTTTTTTCCTTCTTGTTCTTCATATACTCCGACATGATCTTGTTCTCTTTCATGACTTCAATTACCATTTAGTTCCATGGCACAAGCCTAGCTTTATCTCCAAAGCACCAGATCTGCCTATCCAACTTCTGTTGAACATCCCAGATATCCCAGTACATCTCAGACTCCCTGTAGTATCAAAAGAACAAAATGCTTTCACTGTCTCATTTGCTGCATGCTCTGTGCTTTCTATGTTAGGGAAGAGTGCCACCGTGACATGGTTGCTCAAGGCAGAAACAGACAATTTTCTTAAATTCTTCCTCCTCACCTCTTGTATACAATTAAACTCTAAATTGAGACAATTCTACCTTTTAAACATTTCTCAAGTCTATTCTTATCTGTATCCTAACTCCTACTTTTTGGGTCAGGCCGCAATCATTCAACTGCCTCCAAATTAGCCTTCCTGCCTCTATATTTGCCTGTTCCATGCCATTTATATAAAATGCAAATCGAATCTCTCTCACTTTGAACCCTCAAATAGCTCCTGTTTTCTTTGGATAAGTCCAGTGTCTTTATCATGGTATATAAAACCCTTCATCCTCTGACCCCGACTTCTGCCGCAGTCTCATTTCTTGTATTTCGTTCACCAACTCTTTGCTCTAGTCGTGGGATAGTAGGTGGGGATAAAAGCCAAGCGGAGCCCAAGCATTGAACTACATTGAAATAGGCTTGCTCTGTGTTCTCTGCAGAATAAATAAAAATTTGCAAATTTTGGTCGATGATTTATTTGTGCTTATATAATAATAGTTTTGTGGGAGAGATAGTCCTTTGTAGGCTACTTGGCTGTCCTTTATGTCTTGCTGAGTGTGCTAAGATTGTAAGGCCCTAACTGCTGTTTACTGGGGCCATTTTTCAGGGCTGTTTATGCAGTTGATAATCTTGAGAGATGAGGTGATATCTCCTTCTACACCCACACAAAGAGTAAGCTAGTTCACTCCTTTCTATAAATGTGGTGGATTCCCCAATCTCAACGTTTCTCAGCTGGGATGCACATACTCTGCATGTATAGCATCCATCTGACCCCCTCCCCATCTCCTTGTGAGATCTGGGGGCAAGAAGAACCATTGTAAATATACTGATGCTCCAGCTGTTTGCGGTGCCATGAGTAACAAAACCCTTTTTCTCTGACTCAGGAGTTTTGTCTCTTCTACCAGCATCCAGGAAAGAACAACAGACTAATTTATTAGCTTGTAAGTCAAATCAAATCTTAGACCTGACCATTTTATGTTTTAAAGTAGTTCTTTTACTTCCAAGTAATTTTAAGAAATGTTGATAAAAATGCTGCTTTTTTTCTGAATAAGAAAATAAAATAGTGAATGGTCCAGGTCAATATTGGCATCTGGCAACAGTACTTGAAGGCAGTTTTAGATGGGATTCTCAATAGTGATAGGTCAGCATTTGGTATCAACTTCTATATGATCATGGGACCTAAGACAGTGTTAGGAATGTGAAGTCATGTTATTCTCAGGGGCATCTGAAGGATATTAAGTGATTCATTATTTGTTTTCTTTTAAAAATGTTAGCACTTAAAAAAAAAAAAGCACAACATGACAGTTGTGAGTTAAGTTTTCTTTGGGGTCAAATGAGAACTATAGCCCAGAGACAGCCATTCAGATAGCTCTGAGGAACTGCTCCAAAGAGGTGGGGGGAAGGTCAGTACATAGGTGAATACGTGATTTTAATGAAGGTGGATACATGCGGTCAGGCACACATTTTGGCAAAAGGTTGCTGCTAGTCATGAGGAGCCAGATGTCTCCGTTAATGATTTTAGTGCTTTACTAGGTATGAGAAGATGCAAGAAATTGGGCTCATAAAATCTTCTCCTGAAAATATCTATCTGACGGCCTGTCCTGCCAGTTTTTCCCAGAGCACGGAGAGCCTCATTCCTGATCTTCCCCTTAAACTCCTTTCAGGGTATGTTGAAGGTCAGCGACTACAGTGGCTAGTGACTTCATGCTTGTAGAACCAGATGGCGAGTGACAATTTTTAGTTGGAAGCACCTCTAACATATTAGCACAATCACAGGAACGTGGATCATCAAATCCTGGTTAGGGTACTTGAACGAATGGACGGACACTGACCTGAATGAGAAAGTCCAAAATCAAACTCATTCTTTCATTAATTTATTCTGAGGACAACAAGCACTTACTAATTTCCAGGTATTATTCTAGAAGGTATGGATATAGAAATAAGTGACAAGACCCTTGAATCCTTATAGAGATTACAGCTAATGGGAGAGACTGACATGCAAACATTTCTAATATAACGTAATAAGAATTTTGTTAATAATAATCATATAGCCATAGTAAAGTGCCAGTGTGTGTGCTGCACGTGCCCCAAACACAAAATACCTTTATCCCACCATCCAGAAAAGAGCACTACTGTTAGCATTACCGTTAACACCTTGGTAAATTTGGTAGATATCCTTATAGTCTAATATTTTACACCCCTGAGAATACATGAATACTATATATATATATATACTCTCTCTATATAATTATTAAAATACATGATAAATGCTATTAAAACACATACTGTGCTATGAATTTATGAAACTATCTCCCAGAAACCTTTATCTATGAGAGTTTATATATATAACTATATATACTAATATATATACTAGTTTATATATACTTTATATCCATATATACTTATTTATATTGCTTATAAACTAGTATACTCATTTATGTATATAAATCATCATATAAGTTTATATAGTTTAGTGTATATAAACTAATATTATATATTTTTGTATACAGTAATATATTAGAATATACAGTGGAGAAAAGACAGCCTCTTCAATAAGTGGTGCTGGGAAAACTGGACAGCTACATGTAAAAGAATGAAATTAGAACACTCCCTATCACCATACACAAAAATAAACTCTAAATGGATTAAAGACCTAAATGTAAGACCAGACACTATAAAACTCTTAGAAGAAAACGTAGACAGAACACTCTATGACATAAAGCAAGATCCTTTTTGACCCACCTCCTAGAGAAATGGAAATAAAAACAAAAATAAACAAATGGGACCTAATGAAACTTCAAAGCTTTTGCACAGCAAAGGAAACCATAAACAAGACCAAAAGACAACCCTCAGAATGGGAGAAAATATTTGCAAATGAAGCAACTGACAGAGGATTAATCTCCATAATTTACAAGCAGCTCATGCAGCTCAATAACAAAAAAATGAACAACCCAATCCAAAAATGGGCAGAAGACCTAAATAGACATTTCTCCAAAGAAGATATACAGATTGCCAACCAGCACGTGAAAGAATGCTCAACATCATTAATCATTAGAGAAATACAAATCAAAACTACAATGAGATATCATCTCACACTGGTCAGAATGGCCATCATTAAAAAATCTAGAAACAATAAATGCTGGAGAGGGTGTGGAGAAAAGGGAACACTCTTGCATTGTTGGTGGGAATGTAAATTGATACAGCCACTATGGAGAACAGTATGGAGGTTCCTTAAAAAACTACAAATAGAACTACCATAAGACCCAGCAATCCCACTACTGGGCATATACCCTGAGAAAACCATAATTCAAAAAGAGTCATGTATCACAGTGTTCACTGCAGCTCTATTTACAATAGCCAGGACATGCAAGCAACCTAAGTGTCCATCAACAGATGAATGGATAAGGAAGATGTGGCACATACATACAATGGAATATTACTCAGCCATAAAAAGAACCTAAATTGAGTTATTTGTAGTGAGGTGGATGGACCTAGAGTCTGTCATACAGAGTGAAGTAAGTCAGAAAGAGAAAAACAAATACCGTATGCTAACACATATATATGGAATCTAAGGAAAAAAAAAAAAAGCCATGAAGTACTTAGGGGTAAGAGAGGAATAAAGAGACCTACTAGAGCATGGGCTTGAGGATATGGGGAGGGGGAAGGGTAAGCTGTGACAAAGTGAGAGAGTGGCATGGACATATATACACCACCAAACATAAAATAGATAGCTAGTGGGAAGCAGCCACATAGCACAGGGAGATCAGCTAGCTGGTTTGTGACCACCTAGAGGGGTGGGATAGGGAGGGTGGGAGGGAGGGAGACGCAAGAGGGAAGAGATATGGGAACATATGTATATGTATAACTGATTCACTTTGTTATAAAGCAGAAACTAACACATCATTGTAAAGCAATTATAACCCAATAAAGATGTTAAAAAAAGAAAAAGACTATACTAATCACCATAATGTATTAGTATATATATACTTACATATTTATATATACAAATATATATACTAATCATACGTATACTAGTTTATATATATGATAATATATATAGTTTATATATATAAAGTATATATATACACTAATATATATATGTGTGTGTGTGTGTGTATATATATATGCTAATCATCAGGGATACTAAATTTGAATTATATTTATTGTCCAGAGAGCCTGGAAAGAGTGCATAATTTGCCTAACAAACCTGTGTTTTCCTGAGTCTTCATAAGAGAAAATGAGGATATTCATCTTCAGTTGTATTCACTGAGTATACACAGGGGCAAATATTTCTGTTGCGAGACTTAGATGACAGATTAAATTTAGGAAGAGTCAAGTTTGCTTGCAGCAAACAGCTTAGTATTTTACATTTTAAACTGTAAGGACCTGGCAGAATTGGAAAATTTTCCTGTGTTGTGCTTGCATTTTGGAATTTCAAGGGCCTGCCCTGCATTCGATTATGATATCCACCTCATGTAAATTAGAATGTATCTTTGAATGAATTGAGTACAGTAGCAAGACTAAATATATTTGCCCATGAACAAAATTTCTTGTATAGGAAAATCTTTCTTCTGCTTGCTGCCAGACCACTGGAATATGACTGCCAAGGGAAAAATAGCTGTTGTCTTCTTCATTAAAGTGTGACCCCAGGCAAAGTAAATTGATCTCTTGAAAATGTGACTGTGGTGAACATGGTGGTTTACCACGCCATCCCCATACACAAGCCCTTCTCCCTAGGGAACGTGGTACTGGCCTATGAGATGTAAGCACAAGCGGGCTGAGCGAGGTGTCCCAGATGCCATGGCTTCTCTGATAAGGAGGGAGAGGCACGCAGGAAGGCCCCTTTGGTCTTGTTCTTTATTATTTTTCTCCAGTCGCGCTCTTCTTTCCTTGATATCAGGCCTGCTGGTTCAGGAGCTATCTAGAGACCTGGAGGCCACAATGGTGAGAGGAAGGTCTTTTATTGTGGCCAGGGCACTGGAACAAAGAGAAAAAAGTTCCTGAATCCTCAGTAACGTCATTGACCAGTCAATGAACACCAGATACTGCCTTGCCCTGAACTTCTTGTTCTGTGAGGAAAAAAAGAAACTTTTTTTTTTTTTTTTTGCAGTACGCGGGCCTCTCACTGTTGTGGCCTCTCCCGCCGCGGAGCACAGGCTCCGGACGCGCAGGCTCAGCGGCCATGGCTCACGGGCCCAGCCGCTCCGCGGCATGTGGGATCTTCCTGGACCGGGGCACGAAGCCGTGTCCCCTGAATCGGCAGGCAGATGCTCAACCACTGCGCCACCAGGGAAGCTCTAAGCTACTCTTAATCGTGGTTTCTTTACTTGCAGCTAAACTTATTTATAACTGATAGAGTAGGAAATACGTATTTCTCTCCCTAAATGAACATTAAATTTTTATTGCAGTCTTTAAATTATAGGAAACTTACAGCTCATAGCTTATTGTCCTTTGACTCTTTAGGAAAATTCAAAATTTGACATTACTGTTTAATCCTATTGGGGGAACACCATAGCCCAACTTTAACAGCCTATAACAGTAATTGTTTAAAAAGCTTTTAACAGGGAACACTTCTCTCTTTCAATTCTTGCTGCTTTCGATCTATGTTTCTATCTTTCTTTTTCCTCCGTTTTCCCTCTCCCTCCACCTTCTTGATCTCTGTTGCTTTCATCTATATTTCCACCTATATCCCTTTCATTGTATTCCTAACCTAGACAAAGATTATACTTATATTGACTGAATATATTTTTTCTGTTTCCTATTATAATTAAAAATGGATGAGTAAAATATTTTAATTTATAGATTTATAATGCTGCCTTATTCCAAAAAGGATTTGTATTGCCATGGTTTGTAAATTTCTTTAAAAAAAAACAGCTACTTTCCTAATACCTTAGGTTGCCTCTGTGAACTTTAATTTTTTTTGAGCTAATTATTCTTGAAAGAAAAATAGTCATCCCTTTTCTGAGAATGATGACTAAGATCATTATAATTTACTTTCATAAATTAGAAGAAAAAACAGAAACGGATAAAACCCTGTATTTCTTAAAATGTAGAGGAAACTTACTTGGACCTTGTGATTCCAAGGATCCAATGCCATCTTTAACTTGTTTGTCATTAGTTCATTCATTCAACAAATGTTTATTGAGAGACTGCCCTGTGCAAAGGACTATTGTCTCCTCTATTGCCCCCGCCCCCGCAAAGGGATAAGTGGGTAATTAAGATATAATTAACTTTTATCATCAGAATCACCAGTCCTAGAAACAAAATATATTTATCTCATGCCTGCTGAGATAAAATATATTGATTTCATGTTCTCTCCAGAACCAAAGAGCGAATGAAGAGAGAGAGCCAAAGGGTTGGAGGCATAGTTTTCTTCCCAGGTCTTAGAGGTATTGGTGTCATTTTGCTCAGTGACTTATTGAAAATATAAAATCCTTATGATTAGTTAAGGTTATCTTAGCCAGTTTCCTTGTTTTTGCAATGCAAACCCCTAGGAAACCTGGAAAAACTGTGAGAAAGCTCTGAGTTATTTAGGGTCATGGAAAACTCTATTTGGAAGAAGTACGTGGTAGCACACAAGAAAACAAGAGGGCACAGTCTCTGAGGTCTTAATAAAAGAGGTGATGAGGAAGTGTGTCTGTGGTCAAGATTTCCTCTCTGCAGGAGGCCTCCACTCTCCCACTTTGCATAATCCCCTTATTCAAGGCTTCTCAAGCAGTATTAACGAAGACAACATATTGAATGTTTGGGTTCCTAAGATCATTTTTTTATTTTATATACCATTGGTCAGGTAGTTCTAGGGTTTAATATTAAGTTCTCTGTTTCAAAATTTAAAAGATACGGAGAGACCCTAGACAGAGTTCAAAGGAATGAATCAAAGAGAAATATAGGACTTGTGAATAAAGATTTAAGAAGAAAGGCTCTAGAAAGGAAACATCATTTATTATTGGCAGTGAAAAAGAGATGAAAATCTATTTCATCAAAATGAAAGAATGGCTGCTTTTCATGGGTGCTGAACATAGAATAATTACAAATACACTTTAATAATGGAGAAGCTTAATATTAAAAGAATGGATTACCAAGAAAAGGCTTACCACTTCTTGGCAATTTTATGCCTTTTGGTATGAAGCCAAAATAATTGGCCAAATTGATTTTAATTGTTAAAAAAAAAAGGTAATTCAGTGTTAATTGATATACCCTGGTGAAATTTATCAAGGGACAGGGAGAGAAAAAACATCTAACATACAAAATAAAATTGCACATACATGAACAGTGTACAGTCTTATGTAAAAAATTTACATTGTAATGGACAATTTCACACAGAAAATTACTTAGCAATACTGAATCAAGTAGAAATAAAAGAAAATCTTAGTAGACCTGTAACCTTTAAAGAAACTAGATCAGTGTTTAAAAATCTTTCCCTCTTCTATGTAAAAAGCCAAAATGAAAACCCAAACAGAACAAACAACAGATCTAGAGCAATTAAAAGGCAAGTTATGACACATCATCAAGAAACAATTCCAAAACCATATAATCCTTCCAGAAAATAGAACAAAATAAAACAGGTGACATCTTACAAATAACTTAATGAGGCTAAATTATCATGATGCCAAAATCAAATAAGGATTTTATTGATAATGGATGATTAAAAGTCATTCTTCCTTGTGAAAATAGATGCAAAATTGCTGAACAAAATATTAGCAAACCAGATCTCACAATGTGTTGAAAAAGTACATCATGAACGAATTGGCTTTTCCAAAGAATTCAAGGAACGTTAATGTTTAAAAATACATTGCAAAGCATGATACAAC
Source organism: Lagenorhynchus albirostris (assembly GCF_949774975.1). Classification (NCBI taxonomy): domain Eukaryota; kingdom Metazoa; phylum Chordata; class Mammalia; order Artiodactyla; family Delphinidae; genus Lagenorhynchus; species Lagenorhynchus albirostris. The sequence continues at coordinate 81,851,876 of NC_083098.1, read as the reverse complement.
CATTCATTTAGATTATTTTTTTTTATTGAAGTATAATTGAATTACAGTCTTGTGTTAGTTTCAGGTGTACAGCACAGTGATTCGTGGGGTTTTTTTGAAGATTATAGTCTATTTTAGATTATTACAAAATATTGGTTATAATTCCCTGTGCTATAGGGAATTGTTGCTTCTCTATTTTAAGTATAGTAGTTTTTATCTGTTAATCCTGTACTCTAATTTGTCTCTCCCCCTTCCCTTTCTCCTTTGGTAACCATAAGTTTGTTTTCTGTCTATGAGTCTTTTTCTGTTCTGTATATAGGTTCATTTGTATTATTTTTTAGATTCCACATATAAGTGGTAGCATATAGTATTTGTCTTTGTCTGATTTATTTCACTAATCATAATATTCTCTAGGTCCATCCATGTTGATACAGATGGCAGTATTTAATTCTTTTTTTGGCTGAGAAATATTCCATTGTAGATATAAGCCACATCTTCTTTATCCAATCGTCTGTTGATGGGCACTTGGGTTGCTTCCTTGTCTTGGCTATTGTAAATAGTGCTGCTATGAATGTTGGGGGTGCATGTATCTTTTCAAATTAATATTTTCTTTTTTTTTCCAGGTATATATATAAGAGTGGAATTGCTGGATCATATGTTAGTTCTATTTTTAGTTTTCTAAGGAACCTTCATACTGTTTTTGCATAGTGTCTGCACCAATTTACATACCCACCAACAGTGTACAAGGGTTCCCTTTTCTCCATATCCTCTCCAGCATTTATTATTTGTACACTTTATGATGATAGCCATTCTGACCTGTGTGAGGTGATATCTCATTGTGGTTTTGATTCACATTTCTCCAATAATTAGCAATGCTGAGTATCTTTTCATGTTCCAGTTGGCCATCTGTATGTCTTCTTTGGAAAAATGTCTATTTAGGTCTTCTGCCCATTTTTTAATTGGGTTGTCTGTTTTTTAAATATTGAGTTGTATGAGCTATTTGTATATTTTGGATATTAACCACTTGTCAGTTGCATCATTTGCAAATATTTTCTCCCGTTCCATAGGTTGTCTTTTTATTTTGTTGATGGTTTCCTTTGCTGTGCAAAAGCTTTTAAATTTGATTAGGTCTCATTTGTTTATTTTTGCTTTTACTTCTTTTGCTTTGGGAGACTGATCTAAGATAATATTGCTATGATTTATGTCAAAGAATGGTTTGCCTATGTTCTCTTCTAGGAGCTTTATGGTGTCATGTCTTACATCTAGGTCTTTAAACCATTTTGAGTTTATTTTTGTATATGGTGTAAGGGGATGTTCTAATTTCATTGTTTTATATGTAGCTGTCGAGCTTTCCCAACACCACTTATTGAAGAGACTGTCTTTTCTCCATTATATATTCTTGCCTCTTTTATCATAGATTAATTGACTGTAAATGCATGGGTTTATTTCTGGGCTCTCTGTCCTATTCCATTGATCTATGTGTCTGTTTTCATGCCAATATCATGCTGTTTTGATTACTGTAGCTTTGTAGTATAGTCTGAAGTCTGGAAGGGTTATACTTCCAGCTTTTTTTTTTCCCCCCTCAGGATTGGTTTGGCAATTCTGGGTCTTTTATGGTTCCATATAAATTTTAGAGTTATTTGTTCTAGTTCTGTGAAAAATGTTATGGGCATGTTGATAGGGATTGCATTAAATCTGTAGATTACTTTGAGTAGTATGGCCATTTTAACAATATTAATTCTCTCAGTCCAAGGACATGGGATATCTTTCCATTTCTTTGAATCATCTTCAATTTCCTTATCAATGTTTTATAGTTTTCAGCATATAGATCTTTCACCTCCTTGGTTAAGTTTATTCCTAGGTATATTTTTTATATGATTTTAAATGGGATTTTTTTTTTTTACTGTCTCTGATATTTCATTATTAGTGTGTAGAAATGCAATGGATTTCTATATCTTAATCTTGTATCCTCCTACCTTGCTGAAATCATTTATTAATTCTAATAGTTTTTGTGTGGAGACTTAGGGTTCTCTATATAGAGTATCATGTCATCTTCAAGTAGTGATGGTTTTACCTCTTCTCTTCCAATTTGGATACTTTTATTTCTTTTTCTTATCTGATTGCTGTGGCTAGGATTTCTAATACTGTGTTATATAGAAGTGATGAGAGTGGACGTCCTTGTCTTGCTCCTGAATTTAGTGGGAAGGCTTTCAGCTTTTCACCATTGGGTATTATGTTGGCTGTGGGTTCGTCATAAATGTCCTTTATTATGTTGAGATATGTTCCCTCTGATGAGACTTTTTATTCTGAATGGATGTTGAATTTTGTCAAATGCTTTTTCTGCATCTACTGAGATGATTATATGGTTTTTATCTTTCCTTGTGTTGATGTGTTGTATCACACTGATTGATTTGTGTATGTTAAATCATCCTTATGACCCTGGAATGAATCCAACTTGATCATGGTGTATGATCCTCTTTATATATTGTTGGATTTGGTTTGCTAATATTTTGTTGAGGATTTTTGCCTATATAGACAATTATTATCAAAATTATTACCTTCCTGTTAATTTGAGAGCCCAGAGAGGGCAAAATTGTGTCTATTTTGTGCACTGTTTAATTCCCAGTTCCAGGTATAAGGGCTTTTGGTGGGCACTCAGTGAAATTTTTTTTCCTATTAAATTACATGTGGTTGGATAATAAAAATTTAGTTTCAGAGGTATTTATAGAAATCAAAATGTGTTAGATGTCTTAATTCAAAGTAGAAAAGAATATTTGTTAATATTTTGAAAGGTAGAGGTAACGTTCTAAGGAATTCTTTTCAGTTCTTTTGGAGTCAGGATGGCCAAAAATATGTATCCAGTCCTCCACTCCTGGCTAATACTGGACTCTGAGCCACAGATTCTTTCTCAGAATCCTCAACACGGTCCTGGAGTTACTCAGTATCAGATAATTGGAATTGGTGCATGCAACACAACCTATTTGGTATTTCTGTTTTGTCTCAGGAAAAAAAAAATCACATTTTGTACTCTATCAAAATATTTAATTATGTATTGACTGATGATACTAGCATAGAAACAACCTTAGGAAAGCCTACCTTTTAATATAGATTCAGTCTCTTCACTTTGCTTTCCTATTGTACTTACTATATGACCTTAAGGCAATGGTTTGGGACAAATTATTTATCATTTCAGATTCAGCAAAAATTACTTTGGGTTTTTAAACTGTAAAAATCTGAATGATTTGGTGAAAACTTGGATTCTAATTGCAGCTTTGTTTTGGCAAAGCTAAACCTAGATTATAAATATTAATGTGTCTAGATGATATATCTCAAGTTATTGTCCAAAACTTTTAAATAAATTCCAGCTAGAAAAAGAAACACATTTCTCAATTACTTTTTTTTTTACATTTTTTTAATTGGAGTAAAATTGCTTTACAATGTTGTGTTAATTTCTGCTGTACAATGAAGTGAATCAGCTATAGGTATACCTATATCCCCTCCCTCTTTGACCTCCCTCCCACCTTCCCCCATCCCACCCATATAGATACAATGGAATATTCTCAATTACTTTTGAAAAGCCATATGTTAAGTGGCCAGAGAGGTTCAAGGTAGTTCTAATAAATCACATAATAGAGGCAGTCTTAAATTGTAGAGAATTATCTTGCATAATTAATTTGAGGTTCAGAGGCAAGGTAATCAGTATCATTTTCTCTAACAATCAGACATCTTTAATTGAGTATTGCTCCTCTATCCTTAGGGGACCTTTTTCCAATTTGAGCATGAAGTTGAAAGTGTCAGTTACAATCAGTCTTGCACCAGAGGGTACCATTTGCCCACATAAGTATCATCAAAGAGATTTGAAGATGCTTTTTCTGTGAGGGCTTAGATATTGAACTTCCATGATGAATTATGTCTTTCAGCATGCATCAGAATCTCAGTTTCTCTCCAAGTGAAAACTGAAATTTTTTCCAATTTTAATTTGCCTTATTGTTTACAGATATAATGCTTTTCTTATTTTAATTAAAATAGTGAACAACCAAAGATTTTCATTTTTTGTCTTGTGTATGGATGGATAAAGTATATATCTTGGCATTTGTTAAGTAGTTGATCTAAAATTTTTGTCTCATATTAAAATTAATTACAACTTACTAAAGACAATGACAGCTTTAGAAATACACTGCTCTATAAAAATTAGAAAAATTATGAAACTTCCTGGAAATAATTAGAAATATTGGGCTGAAATGGGGTTTGAGTACATAAAATCATAGCAGAATAAAAATATTGAAAATCACTCAAAATGTTAGCACTGTCTTTTAGACAGTTTTTATTGACAGAGTTTAAAAAATCAAGTGATTATATAAATTTTAATAAAAATGGTAAAGATTATTTAGTTCATCACATTATAAACGTAAGGAGGTTTAGTTACAGTTTTGTGAGGAGTTAAAATTTCAAGTAGGGATATCATAGAGAAATGGTAAAAATCAACTAAAAATATCAATGCTTCTAGGAGGAGCTAATTCTATGCCTTGGGGAAGAGAGTTTTCAAGATTAGGCTAGAAATGTTTGTTTCCAGCAGGCAAGTGTGCTTTGAAATGTTCTGATGTGGTGTTGACAGGACTCAGAAGCTAGCTTAAAAAGAGTTCCCACTGGGCTTCCTTGGTGGCGCAGTGGTTGAGAGTCCACCTGCTGATGCAGGGGACACGGGTTCGTGCCCCGGTCCAGGAGGGTCCCACATGCCGCCGGAGCGGCTGGGCCTGTGAGCCATGGCTGCTGAGCCTGCGCGTCCGGAGCCCGTGCTCTGCAACGGGAGAGGTCACAGCAGTGAGAGGACCGCGTACCGCAAAAAAAAAAAAGAGTTCCCACTGGCTAATTTGTGACAATTTGAGCATTACAAAAAGGTAATAAAAATCACAATTGATTAAAACAGCAGAGCCTAGAAGAAGCCATTATTCATAATTATGCTTAAAAGAAAATGGAACTTTATTTTCTCTTCATATAAATGGTTCTACATTCAGGTTAATTTTTTTTATTTTTTCAGGTTAATTTTTGAGAGGAAAATTTCCTCATAATAATATATACATAATATATATATATAATATATAACATAATAATAATAAAATATTGATGTATGTTTGTAGATATTATTTTTAAGGTGAGTAAGGTCATATCCATACACAAATAATAATATGACCAGCACCATTGTTATTGGTATTTTGTGGAATCTGCTTTGTTCATCCTTCTTGTATGCTTTTCTGACCTCCCTTTATGGCTAATTTGTCCTCTTCTAGAAGTATATTTTAAGTGCTTTTATTTAGAATCTGTTAATAGAAGAAACAGTTTGTTTTCATCTAATGATTTACATGTTTTGCCCGCATTATTGGATGATAATTTTGTTGGACATACATTTCTAGATTGATTTTCGAATGTATTTTTTGAATACATTTTCTCAGAATTTTCTGTCTTCCATTGTAACTGCTGATTTGTTTTCAATCAAATTGTCATACTTTAAAGATACTCTTTCATCTGTGGATGCTTTTTCTCTCTATTTTTGTTAGTTTTTTGAGAACAGTGGCTTTGTGTTTTTTGTTTACTTTGATATCATCAAAGCCCAGAATAATGTCTCACAGTAGTTGTTCAATAAATACTTCTTAAATGAATATTGTAAAGGTTTTCACCATTTTAATATGACTTTGTCGTAGAGTTCTTATATGAGTCTAAAGAGCTTAGTATGGCACTGAGCACATAATAACTACTGAATAAATGATAGCTTCTGTGTTTATTGAGAGAAAGGGATTGTTAATCTCTGTAATAGGAGGAGAAGGAGCTATCTGTAAGTATATGTATCATAAGCTTACATTCTAGAAAGTAGGCAAAACAGAACAACACACACGCACACATACACACACCATATCTTCTCATCATACTTCCAAGTTTAAATACAAACATTGATTTTTGTTTCTTATTCTTTTCCCTTTGGCAGCCACAAAAAAAAGTTTGAAGTAGTAAAATTTACAACAAAAACGTACAAAAAAAGTTACCTCTCCAGTTCTATTTAATGGTGCTACAAATGTAAAACCAGAATTGCTTGCTTAAGAATAGAATATCGTCTTTGCAAACTGAAGAGAAATGTATTCTGTAGAAAGGCCGTTTTGATGCAAGTTTGTTCATGCAGTAAAAAATATTAGACCAACTTTTGAAATAAATTGTAAATGAAAATATTAAAAGTAGCAACTCAGGGTAAAGGTGATATTCTTGGGCCACGTCGTTATTGATATTTCTTCTTTCAGTGTTTTCATAGAAGGCTCCTGTTCCATTATACCAAGACATCTAAACTTCTCCCTAAAGATCTTCAAAGAAGTGAATAGAAATTTCTCTAATGGTGTTCCAGATCCATCAGATAATTCCATTTGAGATTTCTGAGGAGATTCTATGCCAGTAATTTTCATTCTTCTAATTTTTTAGGATACGGTTTTTTAAAACTTCTAATTAGACAGAATTCATTACATTAGACCATGTCATTTATAATATTTATATGATTCCAAACAGTCACATATTCAATAAAAATGAGTCATCAAATTATGTGATCAATTTGTCTTTATTTACTTTGCTAAAACTTAAATTTATAAAACCTGCATGCTGATAGCATCTTACATTTGATGAAATTCAGTGTTCTGTGGTTTCCACTTGTGCACATTCAACAAGATTGGGTCCTATTACTAGAAGGACCCTATTGTGTTTTATGTGATGATCCTGCAGCTTGGAACTTCACAGTAAGTGAGGTATTGATTTGAGCTCAATACCTGCTGAACATAGTTCCTCAAAGTGCCAAAAAAAAGTACCTGCTAAATGAAAGAATCTTTCAACCCTGGAGTGGGGAGAATGATTTTTAATAAATGTGAGTGGTTTTTGCATGTTGCAGGGAATTTTGAAAATATCATTTATCCTAAATATACAATCCAATGTGATTTATTTGTTTTGCGTGTGGAAATGTCACCTGCCATATCAGTAAACAAAGGATATTGCAGTCATCAAGCCATCAGCCACTGTAGCCGCCCACGACTGTGCACCTTGAGGGGATTCAGGATGGAGAAAAACAGGATACTTGCCTTTGATATCAAGGCCAGATATATCATATCAAAGGATTGATTTCAATGAGGCCAGACTCTTGCATCTTCCTATATATAGAAAAGCGCTAAATTCATTAACTTGAGATGTCTGGTTTTCTTTAGCAGTAATCTTCTGATGTTCCGACTACCTGGTTTTTTTTGCAAAAACTCCTATATATATCCTGGCTCCTCTCATACTTCTTAGGAGCAGTCCCTCAGAGCAAGCTGAGAGGCTGTCTTCCAGGCTTATGTCCTCAGCAAGTCCACCGAATAAAACATGATTCTCAACTTTCGGGTTGTGCATTTTTTTCAGTCGACATGCCTTTTTTCTCTTTCATGGAAAACTGGCCATACGTTGGGGTGAGTGGTAACAGGTCCAGACACATGCAGGAACCCATTGCTCTGGTTCCCTCCACTCCTCTTACACGCAGCACATGCCCATTCCTGCAAGCCCTTCTTCAGAAAATTGTGAATCTAAGGGCCCACGTCAATTTGTTGTGTCTCTTTTTCATCTAGTACCAACAGAAAAGTGTTGAGAGAGTGGAAGAAAGTTCCTTTCCCAAGGAGCTCAGTGAATATATTCCTTTGCAATTAGAGAGGAAATTAAACTGTGGCTGGACCTTTTTTCCTTTTTTCTTTCCAAAAGCTTCCTGCTGTTTGATGTCCAGGATGATTGCTTAGGCTACTCAAGGGGCCACTGGAGTAATAGGCTTGCTCACTTAGCAGAGCCTGGATATTTCTTAAATTTGAAACAAAGCTGAGAAAGATAAATTTTGTCTTTGTAGTAGTCTGTGCTTACAGTTTGTACTTGGTGAGACTTGTCTGTAATACATTGCATCTAAGCAGTGGGGTAGTTGCTTCTATACCAATTGAAAGAAGAATGTTTAAGTCTGCCAGATGCTGTTTTCATGAAATTGTTATGATACTTCTGTTTATACAAAGTTAGGTGAAAATGATCTCATAGGTTTCTATCAGCTCTACAGTTCAGTTTCTCAAATGACTCAATGATTCCCCTTAAATCCATGGCACTTATAATTTCTGAATTATCACATAAGAAATAATTTTCACATTTGCTTTTAGAAGTCAGAAGTTACCATATGAACTAATGGGTGGATCATAGATTAATACAGCTGCAGGTTGGATAAGAGAAGCACTGTACATTTTAATACTTAATGTGACTTTTTAAGAGACAGTATAATTTATTGGTTTAGTGCATGGGCTTTGGATTTTGGGCTGTCCTGGGTTGAGATCCTGGCTTGGTATATCAGTTAGCTAAGTTCTTTTTTGATTGCAAAGAAACAAACATTGGTCAGCTTAAGCAAAAAAGGAAATTTACTGGCAAACTGAAAGATTGGAGAACCACATCTTGAAATAGGAGGAAATCAGTGGTTTCGAGTGGAGCAAGGAAACAAGAACTAAAGGAAATTTCTCAAGACAGGAACAGTCAGATGAGAATGCTGCTTCTAAATGAATGGGACCTCACCATTTTTTAAAGCCTTGCACCAATTCTTCAAGGGTAGAAGTCCCAGGAAAGAGTGTTTGGCTAAATTTTTTCCCCCTTGCAGTTCCAGTCTAGTGGAAAGAAGGATCTGGGCCTTCAACTTTTATAATGGAAATCAACTGTTTTACTACTTATTAAGACAATTGCTTATGAGCTATGATGCTATTACATTATTATTTTGTAGTTTCTACAGTTCTTTCACATACATTTGCTTCCTTAACTTCTCACAATATGCTGTTAGGTAACTAGTAGATTTTATTATCCTTGTTTTGTGGATGAGAACCCTGAACTTAGGGACACTGACTAAAGCCTGATGTTCTTCCAAACCGCGTGTGTTTCGTTCTACAGAACGCAGCCCGTTACCACACTATCATCGGTTTGGGACAAAAGACGAGTGAACAACACTGAGACAGAATGTTCTTTCTGAGAAATAGTCGGATCTCGATGAAATTCGGAGCAGACTCCTTAGCAAGAGGATTGTTTGTTCGCTGCCTGGCTACAGGTTGGTTGGGCTACTGTGTGTTTCCTAGAAGTCGATGTTCTGAGAGTGAAACCCTGATACACACTCACAGGATGGGATCCACATTGCAGTTCAACGCTGTGATCTTGTGATTTCATTGCAAAGATACCCAAGCCTGTAAAACTGAGTTTTGAAAGTTTAGCTTTGATACTGTTAACCTGTTAAAATGTGACAGTACAGAAAAGCAACGTGTCACACACCACAGACTTTTCCAAAGCAGTTCTTGGCTGTGTGTGGGGGGCAAAGCTGCATTTGTCTTCCTTTCAGCTTGACACCTGGACACCTACACTTAAGAGTGGGCTAGTCTGTTTGATAACAGGCTCAGTTTTTGTCTCTGCAAGGTGACATCTCTGCTGGGATAAATACTTACCTAGTCTAGGAAGCTGTTTTTGGAAACCATGAGGAAGCTAGCATTGTCTGGGGTCCATCTTCCTTTACTGCTCTCTGCAACAAGAAAGCAGAAGTATGTTGGTAGTAAACAAAGTCAGCATTCTCCCACTTCACTAAGAAAACTAGCAAGAAAGGGATCAGAAAAGGGAGAACATATTTAATTTCTTTTGGGACCTCCCGACTGGGTCCTCATTTCTTTTATGTTACTTTCTTAAAGCACTTGACATGAGATTCTGAGAACATCCCATGTTGCATGTGTTCTGCTAAAACCTCAAGGCTGCCTGGTGTTCAGCATCCTTTTCAGTACTCACCCTTTGCTGCTTCTTATTTGAGTTCTTACAGTTACGGTCTGTACCTCCTATGAGACTGTGAACTCCGTGAGAATTAGAGACTATTTCTCATCCATTTTTTGGCATCCTTTAGTGCCTCTCAAAGCGCAATCTGTGGACCAGCAGAATTGGCATCACCTGGGAGCTTGTTAGACTCTCCTATTTTGCTCCTGACTTACTGAGTCGGAACCTTTGTTTTAACAAGATCGCAGGTGCTTCCCATGCACATTAAAAATTGAGCAATGCTGCTCTGTAGCACTTTTCCTACAATATATGTTAAATAATAATAAAGATAATGAAGCATAATAAAGCATGTGAGGCAGGTAATTATATATCACTGATAGAACGCCCTCCACTGCCATTTTTTTTCTTTCCACCTCTTTAACATTCTCGAGTCACCCCAGAATCCTAGAAGCAATGGAAACTTGATCCTTCTGAATACAGATGAAGTTGGTAGTTTCAGAAGCTACTTGCCCAACTCAAAAAAAAAAAAAAGAGAGAATTAAAATAAGTGATCGTGCAGTGAGGAGGGATGAAGGAAGAGAGGCAGTGCACAGCAAGCTTAGTTCTTTTGTGCTTCACTCAAAGACTGCTTGCTGCCTACACATGGTTGTCACCGTGAGCTCCAAGGAGCAGTAGGGATCCTAAGGCTCTGTCTCAGTTTCCCTCATCCCTCCATCCATCCTCAGCTACCTCACTCACTTTTATCTGTTTCATTTATCGATTTTTATGCTCATGCTTTATTTTAGAGGAAAAAAAAATCACAACTTAAAATATGCACCAAAAAATAAGCACAAAATGATCCCCACCCCAACTCAAAGAGCCAAGTTAAAAACCACTTTGCTAAGCCATGCATTATAATATTGTATCATCAAGGAGTGGGTTAATAGTTACTAATGTGCTCCATGCTCAGTATACTAATTGGCATTTAAAAATTTTTAATTAAAAGGGTAAGGAGGGAATTTAACCAAAGTTCACCAGTGATTATTTGCCTTCCCTGCTCTTCAAGTTTCTTATGTTGGAAGCTGGCTATTTTGTTTACCCACAGGGTTCATTCTGGGGGTAATTATGATTGCATAAGCTCAAAGCGCTGTTCCAAAAAGTTATTGATATTTTAGTTGAGTTGGGCTCTGTTCAGTATTTGTTGACTGCATGCTGTATGGCAAGGATTGGGGTAGTAGCTGGGTCTATAAAGGGGAGAATGACAGTCCTGTGCTCTTGAGAAACTTGTAGGCTGGACAGGCATGTAAATAGATCATTTCGAAAGACTAATTTAAGTGTTATGATACTGGGATACTCAGGGTATGCGGGTCTCAGGGGAGAGGAGCATTATGTGATTGGAGAAGAGACACTTCTGGGACTGTGTTTTGCATGAGGGGTGGAGGCAGGTGAAGAAATAATTGCTGGAAACACATTCGAGGTAGAAGTCACAGTGAAACTAAAAATGCTGATGTATGAAACAGCATATTCTATTTTGGGAACTTTGCCAAGTGCAAATTACAGTGCAGGAGAGGCAGACAATGAGGCTAGAGAGATAAGCTAGTCTCTGGAAAGAATCTGCCAAACTTGACATGCTTGAATTTGTCTGTAAATAAGTGATGTCATGAATTCTACATTAGGAAAACAATCACTCCCACCGCCACCGCCACTGGTTCAAAAGAAAAATGCACTCATTTTCCACCTTACTCTGAAAATATGCTCTTTTTTCCTTAGGGTACACTGATCTTCCTCAGTAGGAGAATGGCTTATGAAATTATGTCTCTTCCCAGTGTCCTGAGGGAAACAGGCATGAACAGTGGGAAAGAACTGTAGTCCAATAAGATAGTATCTAAGTCAGCACTGCATTTATTGAGGGCATTAAAAAGAACACTCAACATTTTGCATGACTTTGATATACACTGTATATACAGCTGTAGTGGTATAGAGCGGTGAGCTGACCTATGGAAAAGGGAACAAAGTCTTTGTTTTTGCAGAAACCACCGCTGATGCATTGCAGTGTCTAGAAATTTACAGTCGTGGATATCAGAAAGAGGCATATTATTATTAATAACTTTATTGAATACACTGTAAGAGGAAGGAAGAAACTACTTATGTATCCCCCATATACTCTCTATTTTCTTCTTGGTAAAGGAAATGATTTATGGTAAGAATTAAACTCCATGAGGGTTAACGTATGCTTTTTGTTGTTGTTGAATTCATAACATTTAAACATATTGTAGGCACTTAAGAACTATTTACTGAATAAATGGATGCATGAGTTAATTCATTAATCTGAAAGGGGATAGAGTGAGTGTTTCTGAGCAATGTCTTATTAGCTAGATACTACCACTGATAAAAAATAATGAAAACTACAGGGAATAATATCCCTAGGAACATGGAGATGAGTGACATATTCTAAAGGTGGGAACTCCTGTTGGTCAGAGGATTCCGTTAGGCAGTGAGGGGGTAGGTGGTGGGTGATGGGGGTAGATACAATTTGAATAAAAAATAAAGTATGGAAATGTTATCTGGGATTCTAAGAAATTTTCAGTGATATTATAAAAACATAAAATAAATTAATACTTGCTTATTGATAAAATTCTAGCAAACAAAGACATAGTTGTAAACCTAGTGTTGCCCTAGTGCGGTGCAAGAACAGACCAGTAAATCAGTAGAACCAAATAGAGGGCTCAGATTGGACCCATGTATACATGGGACCCCAGGTGGATTTATTGTGAAGCAAACAAAGCTTAGGCTTCAGGGCTCCTTACTTGCTTTGGGAGGGGCCCTCCCAAGATACTCACACTGTTGTATGTTTTAGTGAAATTTGCAAGACTAAGTTATTTTTATTGCAATTAGTGAGGACCACTAGCTCTTGCCACTCTGACTGCCCCTTCATTACACTTCCCTTTTGTGTCATATTCGAGCGTCCATGGACAGTTTGAATCCAGTTGACAGGAAATGAGTTGGGAATGTGCCATTTTAACTACAATTTGCAAGATACATAAGGGGTATGAATACACAATTTAGAGAAGAGGAAATTCCAAAAGGTAACAAGTATGGTCAAGGTAACAGTGTATGTCAAAATACTCATCATAGCTGGTAATTAGAGGATCCCAAACAAAATGCGTCATCTCTGTTGTAATTATTACCCCCAGTCAGTTGGATAATGGCATATGTTGGCAGGAATGTGGGGATATAGGGATCTTCATGCCCTGGTGGGAGTATAGTCTGAGTGTATTTACTTTGGAGGTGGTGGTATTTAATAAACTAAGTATATTTGTTCCACATGGCCCAAGAGTAATGCGCTGGATTAAATATCCTAATGAGGTTCTCATATCTAAAAATATTGACTGCAGCATTATTTCTGCCACTAAGGAAGTGAGAGAAGCTGGCTGTCCATCATTAGGAGAGGGGATAAACCAAATGGAATAGTATGCAACAGTTAGAAGCAATGGATTAGGTGTTCATGTAGCAATGTGGATGGATCCTAAGACACAGGACTAAAACAAACCAGTAAGAAAGAGAATTTTGATGTAAATATGCAACACAAATAAATATTGAATACAAACGTATATACGTTTGTACATGCTCACAAAACAATACACATGCTTCGAAAATGCATCAAAATAAGAGGTAAACTGTAAACACCAGTAAAGGATTAATAAACACGTCTAAAACTTGGTTCCTCTCTCCTTGCCTGAGGTAGCTCTGACCTTACCCAGACCCCTTTGTTAGCAAATTGATGGAATTTACTAATTGGAAGGTAACTGAAAATCTTCCAGGATGTGCCATGTTCTGATTTCTTACCTAAGGAATTTTTATAGCAGGATGTACCTCGTCTGTCTGGATTATTTATTATAAACTAGTCTTCAGTTCATGGCTTTATGAGCCGTAGCTGGGCTGGATAATGGAAGTTAATCACATAGACCTTCTTACTACATAACCAGAAAGTATAAAGGTTGAGAGAAGCACAGAAGTAAAGGGCTTCCTTGTGCCATGTTGTATTGCCCATTGTGCTTCTTGCTCTGAACCCAAAATGCATCCTAATGTGAAAAAGGGATTTATGATGCGGCTCCTTTGTGTAAACTTGACTAAACATTAGTAAAGCTTGGTGCTTGGTAAGACATGGGTTTTGTGAGCCTGATTGATGATTCAGCTCATTGTGTTAGTATAAGCACATTGTAAGAGTTGCCTGGGAGCACAGGTAGAGTACTAAGAGGGGGATAAAAATAAATAAGTAAATAAATTAGTAAGTAATATAAATAAGAGAAAGCCTCACTAGGACAAATGATGGTGATATGCTATGAACTGAGGATGTGATTTAACTTTCATCAGCTCTCATCAAAGAAGGTCCACTGTTTTAGGGTGAGTTGTTATGAAATGATAGGTAACAAGAACACATTTGGGTATTTGGAAATGGGACACTGCCATAAAAAAACAGTGAAACGTGGACTTGATGGTGGGTAAACTCGGGGAGATGTTAATAAAATCTTAAGAGCCATGAGGACCACGTTAGCAGTAGCTAAAAGGGCCTCAAATAGCCTGTTGGTGAGAGATTAGAGAGCAAATGTTATTGGAAGTTGTAAGAAAAGAGACACTTGTCATATAATAGAAGAAAGTTTATTAGCACTGTACCCTGCAGTTATATGGAAAATAGCAAATAAAACTGATGAACCCCGTGATCTAGCTAAGATTTCCAGGCAGAACTGTGACAATGCCAACTTCCATCATCTCATTGCCTTTCATAAAATACAAATAGAGGGAGATGATTTAAAAAAAGAAGCAGTTCATTTTTCAAGCATAATTTAGAGGAAACAAAAGATTAAGGACTTGCTGGATTCGAAATAAAATTTTTCATTCCTGGTCTCTCCACATGATGATAGATTCTCAAAGTAAGAAAGATCATCAGGCAAGTGATTAAATCCAGAGAACAGTGGGAGAAAAATGGTATAAAAGTAAAGCAAATAGTGTGTGTTTTAAGATCCTTTCCTAAGATAAATTAGATGTTTCCTATCTTCAGAAAGTGTGGATTCTGTTGTAGATTCTGGTGGAGGAGACAGACAAGTAAGCAAATAGGTACAATTTAGTGTAATAAGAGCCCCAGTAAAAGAAACATGGGATGCTATGAAAGCATGTATTAGGGACACTTTACCCTGACTTGGGAAGGAGGAAAACATAAGATCAGGCTTTCCAAGAGGGCCATGCCTAAACTAAGCCTTGGGGAATAAAAAGGAGTTAGGGAAGGTGGTTGGGGCAGCGGGGGGAGAGGTGATGATTTCAAGTAGAGAGAGTGGAGTCATGTTAAAGGAAACCTCAGAAAAATCTCCCAAAGGAGCCCTGAACCACTCTTGGCACTCCTTGTAATCGTTTTCTCCTTTTATAGGAACAAGTAGGATCAACTGGCTCTAAAAATTCATTTTTTTAGAAAGATTTTTGTTATAATTTTAAAAAACTTATGCAGAAGAAGAGACTAGTATAATTAACTGTCGTGTTTTAATCACTTAGCTTAAAAATAATCAAGCTTATGGCCAATCTTATTTTGTTTATGTTTGCCCCCTCCCCCATTGCATTATTTTAAAGCAAACCCCAGGTATATATAATTTCATCTGTAAACACTGTAGTTATCTTTAATGCATAAAAACTTTCTGATTAATAATATAATACTTTTATCACACACACACAAATTAACATGAGTTCTTAATATTGATGCTTCCTTTTGCACAAGCTAAGCCAGTGGGTTCCTTCTGGGAAATTGATCACTTAAGTCACTCTAGTGCAGAAAGTGAGTTATTCAGTATTTGAGGTCATTTGTTAAAAATTCCTTTTCTTGGGGGAAAATTATGCTAGCTTCCTCTTTTACGGGTATTTATGAGTAATAGGCTAGGGAAAAATCTGTCCTTAATTGCCCCAAGGAGTTATAAAAATGTAAGAAATGAAAGTCACTATGGGATCTTAATTTTGTTCCTGAGTGAAGTAATAGAAAGTATTGGGCATTTCCTTTAGGACAATGGTCCATTTATTTTTAGGGAGGCCTAGCTGCTGATTTCAGAAAATCCCTATCTGGTTTACTCTTGGTGCTAAGTCATCTCATCTTATACTAGCTTGGGTTCTGGGCTGATCTGGGTGGGTGAATCTCCCTTACCTTTATTCAGAGGAACAAAATTCATTGTTGTGAATAGCTAGCACTGTAGATAACAGGAAATTAGGAGATGGGGTAAACAAGACCAGCCCTGGTACCATAGTATCTCGGGACTTCTGTTTAAGTATGAATTACAATCAAATGCTATCTAGCCTTGAAGTAGTAGCTACAGGGAAGAAATATTCAATTTGACTGAACCCAGGATATATGCGTATAGATTCAGAGATGAGAGCATGACATGTTCTAAGCTCTGCAAGAATTGAGTCAACTATAGGGTTGGTAAGGCAAGTGCTGGAAAAGTTAGTAGTCACCAAATGTAAGCAAAGAAATTAGGAATAATTGAAATACTTTAAGTAATAGATTGCTGTGATCAGACTTGTGTTGGAGTGGGGCACATAGGAGGGCACAAAAGCCAACAGGAGACTATTTTATTACAACTAAGAGATGATTAGTGCATGAATGAAAGTAGTGCCGATGACAGCCGTGACTGTGGAGAGCGTGGAAAGATGTTTGTAGATCGAATACATAGTACAGGCAGGCCAGCTGGACAGGAGGTTTAGGGGAAGGAGTCAAAGATGGCTCCCGGGTTTGTGTCCTGACGGTCTTGAAGATTGGTGGGATGCAGATGTTCAACTGCAGTGTTTCTTGGCTGATGTGCAAACTACTGGATTACTTGTCAGTGGTCATCGCCACTCTAAACCCCATTCAGTATTACAGCAGTGGCATTTCTGAGGTCAGGGCTATGGCCAGAGGGTTAATTAGGGGATGGGTCAGGCAGTTTGTATTGGAGCAAAATGGTTATTCATCTGACCTGTCCTCTGCTCAGCACAGAAAACAGTCCCCAAGTTCCCATGTTCCAATGAACTTCATCATATTCCCTAAGGCTTTTAGTTACTCTTACACTAAAATAAGGCTTTATTTGGTCTTTCCAAATTCTGGAGTCTACTTGACGATCTATAATCTTATAGATTATAAGAAAAAAAATTGAAACACACTTTGATTTAAAGGGTATGGCATCCTAAAATTAAAACTTTCATAAGTTAGATAGGCCTTCATGTGTTATGTATCCCTGCATCTTAATATTGATCACTTATTAAAATCTTTAAATTGATCTTTATCTCTCGTCCGAAAAATGATTCTACCTCTTGGGCTTTTTTCCTTCTGGGTAAACCAGAAGAAGAAGCAGAATATTTAATAATAGATTGTTCTGAATCCCAGGGTCTTAACAGGCTTTATAAACTGGATGTGGAGACAGAATCTTTTGTTCTTTTTCAGAATAATTTATACCAGCATTTATGGACTGGAATAGTTGGTTTCAGCCCCCTGTTTTCTCCGTGGACTGTTTCTTCCCTGTATAATATATATTTCTACACTTAATTCCAAAGTTTAGTCACCTGGAATAGCCAGAAGGAAAGCAATACAATGGTAACATTTATTATCTGGAAGAGAGGCACATTTTCCTCTCATATCTTTAATATCTAATACTTCTTTCTAGTTTTCAAATTATGCAGCAGCAAAGTGTTTCACATACGTGGGCAATACCTACTAACTGGCAAACATGCAAAGTCCAGGAAAAATTTTTGGTGATTTTTTTAGTAATGGAACAAATTTTTAATTTATTATCTTGTATAGAAGTTAGTTTTACTGGTGACTTACTAGGCTCTGGCACTGATGGTTGATTTGCTGTTATATCAGTTACTTAATTAAAATGAATTATTCATAGTTTTTCCTGATGAACGACCTAATTATTATGCTAATCATAATAATCTAAGTCTTCAATGTTTTCTGACGCATCCTGCCCAATGGGGTTATTAACTATGTGTATAATTATAGTCTTATAAAAATTCAGAAACATGGTTTGACAGACATTTTTATTTCTATTTAGACCTTCAAAAACATCAGATATAAGATATCTTTTGCCCTGAACTCAATTAATCTCTTAAATGTCATTTTCTCTTTCTAATATAAAACTGAACGAGTATAATAAATAAAATGACAACCAACTTCATTAGTAATACTAAGAAGTGGAAGAGATTTTATACCCAGTCCTGCTTTTGAGAACTTTAGCATTAACAAGAAAATGTTCCTCCATGATGTGGGGATTCTAATGAAAGCAAAAGCAGTGAACTGACCTGATATTTATTGTTATGTTGTGAAATCTTACTTGTTCATAGGAGAAGCAACTATGCCATCCATGGGTTCATTAACAATTGACTGTATCAGGGACATCTTTCCTTTACTTCTCTATTACTTTGTTTAATTTCTCAGCCCCAAATCATCATACTTGCATATGCTTATCTTATTTCAGGGCAAAACTTAATATTTAAAGATATTAAGATATTCTTTTGCATTCAGTAATAACAACCACATTAATAACCAACTCCCAAGGGCATCTAAAGCTGGAACATCTGACACACAATCAAAGTAATAGGAAGTGATATTTTGATATCAGGTCCCAAATCAAGCAGTTTGACAACCCATAGCTGGGTATATATAACCAAGAACTAATTAGGGTTCAAAAACACATGCTCAATTTTGTTGCAGTCTAGGTGTTAAAGAGATTTTTTGAGACTTGAAAACAGTAACTCATGGCTTTTGTGAAACATGAAGCCTATTCTGAAGAAATAAGACTGACTCTTTTTGGTTGCAACTCATTTTGTCTTTGAGCACACAGGTATAGATGATGAAAATGAACATTTTCCATTATTTAATGGCTTATACTTTTTACAAGATTTTTTTCCTTATTTTAATTCCCTTATTTTCTCTAGCATTTAAAAACCATCGATTTCCATTTCAAGCTCTGAGATCAATAATTGTGTCCTCTAGGACCTGCAAGTGGAAGACATTTGAGGAACTTACAGTCTTGCTTGTCATTCTCCTCTTCATCCTAGTCCTTTTAGAGAGCCGAGGTCCAGCCACGATAGGAGGCAAACTTGTGTGCTGTGGTCTGATAAAATGCTTTCATTCCCATCTTTTGGGAGCCACTGTGATTGAACACGTTATTGGACGGGCCAGCTCAGGTTGTTGGCCTGAGTGTACCCTCTATACAATGATGCTGATTCTCCAGTTGCAGGATGGGGGGTGTCATTTGAAATGTTGGGCAGCAGAACAAAGTTAAATAGTTTCGGTTCTGCTTAAATGATTTTTGTAATTATGTAGGATATAAATAAAGAAAAATTAAACTAATTCCTATTTCTAGCATCTTGTTGAGGCAGCTTCAGCTATATTTTGGCCCTGACTTCCCTTTTCCTTTGGGGTCTGTCTTAGTCTGTTTGGGCTGCTATAACAAAACACTACAGATTAGGTGGTAGCTTATAAACAACAGAAATTTTTTCCTGGTAATTCTGGAGGCTGGAAGTCTGGGATCAGGGTGCCCACATGGTTGGGTGAAGGCCAGACTTCTTGTAACCTCACGTGATGGAAGGGACAAGCAAGCTCTCTGGGGACTCTTTTCTAAAGGCACTAAACCTATTTATGAGGTCTCTGCCCTTGTGACCTATTTATGAGGTCTCTGCCCTCAAGACCTAATCACATCCCAAAGATCCCACCTCTTAATACCATTGCCTGTGGTGTTCGGATTTCAACATACTAATTTTTGGGGAGCGGTGAGAAACAATGTTCAGACCATAGGGTCTGTAGAGAAAGGACACTGTAAAGCTGAAAAGCATTATAAAGACTCTCTTTCAACTGCCTCATTTTCTCCCCTCCCTAAGGGGGACTTTATCTTGGCCCTGGTTGCTTCAAGGATGGTGGGTATGATATAGCTTGAGATACCTCCTCTCCAAACTCTCCTTAAAGTTCAGTTTCTCCATTTCATTAAAGGAGGAGGAGGAAGAGGGAGAGGAGGTAGTTACCTTAATTGGTCAGCAGTGATGTCCTTCTTTTGCTGCTTTTCTGACTAACAGTAATTTACAATCAATGTCCTTTCCATGGTGGGTGACCAAACACTGACTCCTCATGGGACACACGTATAGGTTTGGGGGGGAGGTTTTGGAGGATGACACTGCACATTTCCCTGCACTGTAAGCTCCAGTCTGGCCCTTCTCTTTCCACTCCCCCTTGACTCTGGCCAAAAGAAGCCATCTTTTAGCCTCTTATTGGTGGGATTCTGTCACAGGTGAACTGAGCTCTTGAGTGGGGTCCTGCCAAGATAGCTCAAGCCCAGCTGCCTTCTCTGTTGGTCACACGGCCTGTGGGAAACTCTGGCATCATTTCTAGGGTTGTCATGAACAACTCTGTCCGTGTCTTCAGGGACTTTGTGAGAATGTCTTTTGGACATACACCCAGGTACAGTATTTCTGGGTCATATGGGACATGCATTTATTTTGACTAGTGCCCAGTTGCTCTCCAGGAAGTTTGCACTGCTCTGTATTTTCACCAGCAGTGGACAAAGATTCATATTTAACAACATCTCTGCCGATAGTTAGCATTATTCAGCTTTCCAATTTTTGCCAGCCTACAATCACTTAACTTGTATTTCTGTAATTGCCAGTTGTTATGATTTGTCATCTGTTTGTCAGCATCTTGAGTTTCTTCTATATTGGATATTCATATTTCCGACTGATTTTTCTATTTGGGTTGTTGCCTTTCACTATACATTTGTAGGTGTTTCTTGTATATTCTAAACATTAATCCCTGGTTGGTTTTACACTTTGCAAATATCTTCTTCCATTCTGTCAGCTATATTAACTTTATCCATAGTATCTTTTATTGACCAGAAATTCTTCACTTTGACGTAAACAACTTAATTACTCCTTTTTCTTTGCTTGTGCTTTCAAAGTTTTGTTTAAACAATCCTTCCTTCGCCTCAGATCTGTAGCTATTCCACATTTTATTCTATCAGCTTTCTAGTTTTATTCTTCACCTTTAGACATTTACCCCTTCGTAGATTCCTTTGGTGTGTAGGGTTAAGCTGGGATTCACTTTTTGCAAACCATTTTACTAAATAATTCATTGTTTCCCCATGAATTTGTGATGCTATCCTTATCTTATATAAAAGTGTCCCCTCTACATGGTTTATCCCTGAGCTTTCTATTGTGTTTTTTTGGTCCATATGATTGTTCTTATGCCAATATCTTTTTTTTATTATTATGAGTTAAAAGTATGTATTTATATCTGGCAGCTTGCCCTTCTTTTTTTCATCTTTTTAAAGTTTGGCTTCCTATTAAATAATAAAATTAATTTATTTAATTCTTTAAAAATCCAACTGGAAATGTGATTGGTATTACATTGAATTTATAGAATAATTAGGAATAGTGAATATCTTTGTAATGTTAAGTCATCTTACCTAAGAGAATAAAATGTCTATTTAATTTTGTAAATCAACTAGTATACCCTTTATTAGGGTTTTTACGTTTTCTCCACACCATGTGTTCTTATGTGTTCATGTTGTGTGTCCTTGGTTAAATTCACTACTAGATATTTTATAACATTTTTCCTTTTCTTTTTTTTGCTATTGTTATGTTTTCTAGTTGGTTATTGCTGGGGTAAGTTAGTGCTATTGATTTTTTAAGTTGTTATTTTCAGGTAAATTTCTGAACTTTCTTATTTCTAATTGCTTCATTTGGTGATAATTCTGTGGTTTTATTAGGAGATGGTAACATCTAGTGCAAATAGTGATCATTTTTCTCTTTTTCTTAATTATTTTTCTTTCCTTTTAGTATTGGTAGGACTTCTAGTACTGTATCAATCAGTTGTCATTTATTGGGTATGGTTCTATAATTTGGAGGGTATGCTATCTGTGTTTTTCCACTAACTGTAGTGTTTGCTATAAGATTTTGGTATATAAGGTTTACCAGTGAGAGGGAGTTCTCTTCTAGCCTTAGTTTGCTAAGATTTTTGAAAAAGATAAATAGGTCCTGAACTTTATTAAAATCTCTTTGCCTCATTTAAATAATGATATAACTTTTTTCCACTCTACTAATAAGATAAATGGCATTGATGAGTTTCATGGAGTGTAACTAATTTTGCGCTTCTGGGATTAACCTCATTTGAGCATGATGTCAATTTTGGGGTCCTTTTTTTCCAAATGAACTGTTGGATTCAATTAGCTGGCGGTATGACCTTGGGGAAGCCATATGACCCTTCTATGCCTGAATTCCTTATCAGTAACATGGAGATAATAGTCAAGGAGTTGTCTTTGAATTACATATGTTCAGGGCTTAGGCAAGTTCCTGACATAATAAAACCTATGTAAATGCTTATAATATAAATTTTTTTTGCGATCAGTTAAATGAGCTTCTAATTTTCTTTTCTTCTGTACTATCTGATTTTGATAGCAAAATGATACTAACCCCCAAATGAGTTGGGCACCTTTGGACTTTTTCTTTTAATTAATTTTTATAGGAGTATAGTTGCTTTACAATGTTGTGTTAGTTTCTGCTGTATAGCAAAGTGAATCAGCTATATGTATACATATATCCCCCTCTTTTTTGGATTTTCTTCCCATTTAGGTCACTACAGAGCATTGAGTAGAGTTCCTTGTGCTATACAGTAGGTTCTCATTGATTATCGCTTTATACATAGTAGTGTATATATGTTCATCCCGATCTCCCAATTCATCCCACCCCCCTTTTCCCCCCTTGGTATCCAAAGCAAGCACATTTAAATAGTACTTACTTACCCTCCTGGTTTGAGAGGGTTTTTTTGCCCCTCTTTTTCTAAAAGACAATAATGACTATTGAATATGATGTTAGCTGTGCGTTTGTCATGTATGGCCTTTATTATGTTGAGGTGTGTTTCCTCTGTGCCTACTTTCTGAAGAGTTTTTACCATAAATGGATGTTGAATTTTATGAAAAGCTTTTTCTGCATCTATTGAGTTGATAATTATGGTTTTTATTCTTCAGTTTGTTAATGTGGTATATTACACCGATTGATTTGCGTATATTGAAAAATCCTTGCATTCCTGGGATAAATCCTACTTGATCATGGTGTATGATCCTTTTAATGTACTTTTGGAGTCAGTTTGTTAGCATTTTGTTGAGGATTTTTGCATCTATATTCATGAGTGTTATTGGTCTGTAATTTTCTTTTTTTGTAGTATCTTTGTCTGGTTTTGGTATCAGGGTGATGGTGGCCTCATAGAATGAGTTTGGAAGTGTCCCTTCCTCTGCTATTATTTGGAATAGTTTCAGAGGGATAAGTGTTAACCCTTCTCTAAATGTTTGGTAGAATTCACCTGTGAAGTCGTCTGATCCTGGCCTTTTGCTGGTTGAGTGTTTTTAAATTACTGATTCAATTTCAGTCCTGGTAATTGGTATGTTCATATTTTCTATTTCTTCCTGGTTCAGTCTAGGGAGATTGTACCTTTCTAAGAATTTGTCCATTTCTTCTAGGTTGTCCATTTTATTGGCATATAGTTGCTCGTAGTAGTCTCTTATGTTCCTTGTATTTCTGTAGTGTCAGTTGTAACTTCTCCTTTTTCATTTCTGATTTTATTGATTTGGGCCCTTCCCTTTTTTCTTGATGAGTCTAGCTAAAGATTTATCAATTTTATCTTTTCAAAGAACCAGACTTTAATTTCATTGATCTTTCCTATTGTTTTCTTAGTCTCTATTTCATTTATTAGAGGCAATAATAAATGGGATAGGACAGATGTTTAAACAACATAAACAACCCTTAAACAGGGTACAGACCTATGAGTAGTAAATCTAGAGATCTAATGCACAGTACAGTGAATATAACCAACACTGTTATATTATAATCATCAAACTTACTAAGAGACTAGATCTTAAGTATTCCAGCCACTAAAAGGAAATGATAATGTTATGTTATAGAAGTGTCATGTTATAGTGTAGCTAATTATTGCTACAATGGCAGTCACATTACAATATATAAATGTGTCAAATTATTGTGCTGCACACCTTAAATTTACACAATCTTGTATGCCAAATATATTTCAATAAAAATATTAGATCTAAAAAAATAAAATAAATACAATAAAAATTATTAAAAAACAACAAAGAGAAGAACTAGCTTTGGAAAAACATGGTATCTTTTTAGGTTGGAAGCTAGCAGTCTAGGAGTTTGAGGGAAGAGGGGTTGGAGGAGTAGATTTTCCAGTTCGTCCAGGTAGCTCACATATTTTCATCTACTCTTCACCCAGCAGAGATTTTGCAATGCTTTCACCAGGGCGACTGGAACTCATGTTGCTGGTTTCTATAATGGAAGGCCAGGCTTTGATCATCCCAGACTACTGTGGAGAGATGCGAGAACTGGCCTGGAAGGGTTTCTTCTCTTGCGAGTGGTTTTGGCTCTCATTGTCCCCAGGCTGCAGTTTTCTACCTCTCACACCCACCCAGTAAGAAAAGCATTTTGTCCCCAGGGTTTCATGAGCCTATGCATTTTGTTTGTGCATTAGCTCCTGTAACCCATACTTCTATATTCCTCTCAGACTGTGTAGAGGAACCCAGTAGCCCTTGCTCTTTGCCATTTGTTCTGGACTAGGACACCATGATTGTCCTTTCACTTTGGTAATGTGCTGATTTGACTTAGTAGTCCTGACATGCCCAGGGAGCATTGAGACTCAGAGAAAAACTTTTCATCTTTGGCACATTCTCAATGCTGTGACAAAGGACACAGTCTCAGGTGATTGCTCTGCTGGACTTTGACTGGGGGCCTTGTTATTAACTAACTTCAAATGAAATTTTTAAAAAAGGATATTTTTCACATTGTCATTTGAGAAGTTGTGCTACAGGAAGCAGTACATACTTGTCCTTTCACTTGACAGAGAACACAAAGTACTTCGGATTGTTCATGGCTCCCTCAACGCATTTCAGCAAAAGAAAAGCTGACATTTTAAATTTATTGCCAATCCTAGAGAAGAGCTTACTAAATTCTTCACTCAGCTGAAATGTAGCCATGAAGCTACCATTAATTATGTTAGTTATATAAGTAGGCTCTAATCAGTCACTAAATTAAATTAAAACATCCTTCTGAATTTCTTTCATTCTGTTATATTTGGTTTAGACCTGATGGGTATATGTAAAATATTGGTCATCGTCGCCACTAGCAGTTATCAAATGAAAACAATACATTATTTCACAGAGGGTCTTAGACCTTGTGTTGGGGTATGTATGGAAGTGTAAAGCAAGTAGTATAATGCGGCTGCATTTCACATCGGCCTAATCTCTCTCAAGTATAGATATTAGAGTTTTATCTCTCATATAATCACCATTACTTTTGACATCAAGGACTCCATTTCCTATTTTGGGTGCTTTATGGTTCTGTTCATCACTGCACAGGGGAATCTGTCCGTCTGAGGCAGTTGAGATTAAGTTTTGCAAAGTCCCAGCTACAAATGGACATCACTTCTGCCTGCAATTGTTAAATGTGAAATTCAATCATTAAATGACTTATTCGCACCAGTGAATACCCTCAGCAGATGACAAGAAGAACAGCTAACCTGCATCCTCAACAAAAATGACATTAAAATATTCTCTTAAACTTACTAACTTAATAGCACAACACGTGTTTATTGAGCATCTTGTAGGTGTCAGGCACTTTTCTACACTCAAGGAAGACACTGCAGGGAACAAGTTAAGTCAAGTTCTTCCCCCATTATTAACAAGGAGACAAAAATTAACAAAGTATGAAGCAAAAATAAGTTCTATAAACATACTAACAGTGTGAGATGTCACTGACTGGGGACCTACTTCTGCTTGGGTGGTAAAGGAAAGGCTTATGCAAAATGACATCTGAGCCAACGCCAGAGTGATATGCAAAGATTTGGAGACAGAGCTTCCCAGGCGGAAAGAAGAGCAAATACAGAGGCTCAGAGGCTTGCATTTTCATGAAGAGAACTAGGGTCAGTGTGGATTGAACTGGGTGATGGAGGGAGAGAGCAGTGTGGAATAAGAATGAAGAGGTGGATAGAAGCCAGTTCATTCAGGGATTTTGAACCCTGACCAAGAGCTTGGATATTATTCTAAGGGTAATGGGAAGCACTTCCCATCCAATAGCAGTCGTGCCATCTATGCCTTTAAAATGTATTCAGAATGTGACCACTGCTCACCATTACACCAACACTTTCACTTATTTTAATCAGGAAAATAGCAGGATCAAATTCAAGTAAAAAAACAAACAGAACTCTGCTGTTTACAGAATGGTACAGAATGGATTGTGGAGAAGAAATTATTTTATGGTCCAGATGGGAGATAATATTGGCTTGGACTAAGGTGGCAGCAATGAAGATGGTAAACAATGGACACATTTGGGGTAGATTTTGAAGGGGTAGTTTGACAGGGCTGCTGTTGGATTGGATATGGGACATGAGTGAAAGAAAGGAATAAAAGATAGCTTCTAGGTTTTGGAATGAGCAGTTAGGTGAATGGTGGAACAATTTACTGAGGTGGGAAGATTGGAGGAAGAACACATTTGGGGTGGAGAGAGCCAGAGTTTTGGGTTTTTTAAAAAAATTTTTATTGGGGTATAGTTGATTTACAATGTGTTAATTTCGGGTGTACAGCAAAGTGAAGCAGTTATACATATACATATATCCACTCTTTTTCAGATTTTTTCCCCATATAAGTCATTACAGAGTATTGAGTAGAGTTCCCTGTGCTATACAGTAGGTCCTTATTAGTTATCTATTTTATATATAGTAGTGTGTATATGTCAGTCCCAATCTTCCAGTTTATCCCCCCCCGTAACTGTAAGTTTATTTTCTACATCTGTAAAAGAGTTTTGTTCTGAGATACAAATTAAACATTCTGATGGTGTTGTCAAGAAAGCAGTTGGATATACAAGTCTGGACTCCACTGAGTTGAGAGCATATATGTGGTATTTAAAGATATATACAACACTATGTATAAAATAGATAACTAATGAGAACCTACTGTATAGCACAGGGAGCTCTATTCAATGATCTGGGAAGGAAATCCAAAAAAGGGGATGTGTATACATATAACTGATTCAATTTACTGTACAGCAGAAAGTAACACAACACTGTAAAGCAGCTATATTCCAATAAAAATTAAAAAAAAAAAACCTGATGACACACAAAAGGAGATGCACGATGTTTATAAAGCTGGATGTTTGGAAGGCTCAGCGCTGCCACATCAGATGTTTGGAGACACCCAAGGAGGCAAAGAGTGAAGCATTGTGGCAAATCCAATGTCGACCTTCCTTTCACTGGGAACCAGAGCTTTGCACCATGCTGAGCATTTTGCTATCCATGAAATCCACATTTGAGTCAATCCCTGGAAGCAGAGCCAGTTCGATCGTGTGGCTCTCTAATGCCCAGCTGAGAACAGTAATATGTTTTGGAACAACTTAAGGAAACCCAGAGGACTGTTGACTAGCAGGGCATCCCGACATTATTAGCTTCCTTCTGATATGTCAGTGTTCCCAGTGAATTTTAGTTTTCCCCAAGGTTCTTTCTCATCTTGAAGGCAACAGTGGATGTGCTTCTGGACTCTCAGATTTGCACTGAATTCAACTGATATTTCTTTTTAAGACTTGAAAGGATCATAAGTTACAACAGGCTTTTTGGCCTCAGAGCAGTCATGGCCCTCAGCTGTGGCAAATGTGGGCAGTAAATACGCGCCTTGATGGACTAGACTTTTGTAACCAGCCCCCCTCCCCTCCCCCCTGTCTTGGAAGGAATAAAAGGAAACTTTATAGACATAAGGAGATAAAGAATATGCTTTATAAAATCAAAATATGATTTATAAACAAGAAAAACACTCCAATAATTTGGGCTCAAGTTGGGACTTCCAGTTTAAAAAAGTCTTAAATTTCATAGTGCTTTGATAGTGTTTTTGTAAAATTTCACATGATCCTCAGCATACAATACCATTCCATTTGACCTCTATTTGCTCAGTGATAACATCTGATTGAAGTCCTGGAATTCTTGTCTCAACAGATTTATTAACCTCAGTGTTGCAGGTCCTAACACTTAACAGTTCCTATAATCAGTTGTTGCTACTACCAATTTTGCAACATTCAAACTTTTATCACGTTAAGAAAATGATAGCGTAGTCAGAAAAGTATGTTAATGTTGGTTCTAAACAAGTTACTTAAATTCTCAGTGAAGTAGTGGAAGGAACACTGGCTAAGTTTGATGACATTAAGTGTTAAAATGTGGATTTTCCTGCAACAAGCTAGAGGACCTCGGACAAATTTTTTTAAACCTCTTTGATTCTCAATTTCAACATCTGTGCTTTGGGGATAAAAATATTAACCTTCTAGTGCATCATTTATTCACTCCAGAAATTTGCTGAGCAGCTACTCTGTGCTAGGCACTATTCTAAATGTTGGGATACAATGCTGAATAAGATACTCAAAGTCCCTGTCCTCATGAAGCTTGCCTTCTAGCTGGGGAAGACAAGCAGTATGTAATTAAACAGCTCTGATAGTCTTAAGTGTTATGTAGGATACACATTAGGATAATGTGGTAAGAATGCCCTGGCTGATGGGGCAGCCCAGCATCACACCTGGTGATCGGGGAAGGTGCCTCTGAGGATGTGAGATTGAGGATGACCTGAATGACAAAATGGCACTAGCCTTGTGAGGGGTCAGGGCAAGTGCATTCTATGGACAGGGAGTAGAAGTACAAAGGACTTAAAGTAGGTGAGAATGTGGAGTGTTTTAAGTACAGACAGAAGATGGGTCTAGAGGAAGGCAGGGGCCGGATCACGACG
This sequence comes from Lagenorhynchus albirostris, assembly GCF_949774975.1. Classification (NCBI taxonomy): domain Eukaryota; kingdom Metazoa; phylum Chordata; class Mammalia; order Artiodactyla; family Delphinidae; genus Lagenorhynchus; species Lagenorhynchus albirostris. The sequence goes on along the minus strand of NC_083098.1, from coordinate 81,823,287 downwards.
TGATGCATTTCAACCATAGTAAGGATTTGGATTGTCCCTAAGGGCATTGTAAGTCATTGGAAACTTTTAAGAAATGTAATGACATGGTTTGATTTGTATTTCAAAAAGTTGACTGCTGTGTAGACAATGGACTATGGGGGAATTCCCTGGTGGTCCAGTGGTTAGTACTTGGCGCTTTCACTGCCGAGGGCCCGGGTTCAATCCCTGGTTGGGGAACTAAGATCCCACAAGCGGCACAACCAAAAAAAAAAAAAAAAAGGACTATGGGATAGATGTTAAGAATGGTAACAGGAAGAACAGTTAGGAAGCTATTCTAGGTACGAGATGATGGTGGCCAGGACTAGTGAAGTAACAATGGAAATGGAAGTGATGGATTGGGGATGTATTGTAGAGGAAGAAATGTCAAAACTTGCTGATGGATTGAATTTGACGGGTTTAAGAGAGAAGTCTGGGATAAGTCTTAGGTTTTTGGTTTGATGGGAAGAACCAATCAAATGGTGTAAGACTTGGGAAGAAACTGGTTTGGGCAAAGAAACTGAGAGTTCCCTTTTGCATATGTTAAGTTTAAGTTGTATTTTAGGCTCCAAGTAGGGATATCAAAGAGGTATCTAAGAATAAGAGGTACAATATGCAAACTAGAGCTCAGGGCAAAGCTCTGGGCTGGAGATTTAAATTTGGGAATCATTAGCTTTGTTGATATTTAAAGCCATAGGCCCGGAAGAGGACTCAGGGAGAAGGAATGAACAGAGATTAGGAGACCTGGGACACTCCAACATTTAGATGTCATATTCAAAAGAAAGAATCAGCTGAAGAGTTTGAAAAGGAGTAGCTTGCAGACAGAAAAACACAAGACAATGTTTTATGTCAGGAAGGGGTTATTTGTATCTATTGCTGCTGAGAGGTAAATGAGGATAGAGACGTGGCCTTTAGGTTTGTTCACAGCGACTCAAAACAAGTGCACTTGCATTGGAGTGATAGGGACAAAAGCCAGACTGGAGTGGACTGTTATGAGAATTATAATCAACACAAAGCAAGTGTCTGGTACACAGTGTGTGCTTAACATATGGCAGGTATTACTGAGATATTATAATTTGGTGGCAGATTTTGTGGGTTGCTTATAGCAGCCATTCTCCTTGCCTCCTTCTCCCATCCCCTACTTCATTTTTCTGGCAGACACCCCCCACCTCAATTTGTTCAGCTTTCCCACTCTCCCATATGCCTAAGGATGAGCCATTATTAGTCTGGGTCACTCTTGGTGGTCTCTTTGCTCTTGTCAGTGACCAGTTTCAGCACAGGAATGCAAGTCAATCCCAGCCAGTGCGATCTGAGAGAAGTCTGGTGAGGGCTTCTGGAAAAGGTGTTCTTTGCTAATAAAAGGATATTCATGGGAAGAAATGCCCCTGTTCTTCACGGAATTACGTCTGTTGGGGATATCTGGAATTGTTGCAGCCATCTGCATAGCAACGGAGAGAGACAGGCTGTGGATGGCAGCGTGGAGATAGGGGAGGCCATCTTTGTAGACCTAGTGCTCAGTCTCGTAGGGGTAGTAAGGCACTCTTTAAGTCAGTGCCTCTCAGGATATGAATCCCACAAAGCTCTGTACGATGCTGATTTTACTTATAAATTACCTAGTGCCAGACGGTCTAAGCTTTACTTAATATTTTACAGATGAGTAAATTGAGATCAAATGAAGTTAAGTGATTGGCCTGGGGGATTCAAACCTAGGTTCCCTACCTACCGTGTGAATGCCTTATTTCTGTAGGTCACAGTAAGTAAGTAGGGCATCTGTAAATAAAGGTGTATTTATTTGGTATCTGTTTTTAAAATGATGGGTTGTTTTAAAATTTATTTTCTAATAGTGCCAGCTGGTTTGAGACTGAGTTTCTCCTTTTGTCAACTAATGAGCCTGGAAATGCTGAGGAAATGTGTATCAGCAATCCTTGGTCCATGTATACATTGGGTGACAATGTGCTTGACTAGAGGTACCAGAATCCAAGTTTGGTACAGATTAACAGTCTAGTTGTTTACATTGCTAATTTTAAAACACATATAAAATTTCAAAAAACTATTATTAATTTAGGGCTTAATATATGCTCTATCTTATATTCAGTGCTCTAAGTACATTGTTTTACCAAATCTTCACTGAATCTTGAGCTCCAAGAAAATATGATTTTCTGCATTTTTATGATTGAGGAAAGTAAACCGTGGAGAGTTTTAATGTATGTTGTTCCAAACTACTGGATTTTAATCCAGGTTTGTCTCATTCCAAAGGCCATGCTCTTAACAATCCAATGAATACATTAAATTTTAACTAAAATTGTGGCATAAACGTGCAGGCTACCTAGTACACCGAGGTAGCATGTTGTCTCTAAAAGGGTTTGTGCATAGAAAAAGCCTGGGAGGAGGTAGATCAGATCAGCAATAGTTTTTTTTGCTGTTGGGAATTACAGTTAATTTTTATTCTCTTTGATAGATCACTGTTGTTAAAAGAAAAACTTGTATGTGCTGTTTTTAAAAAGTCAGGATTTTTAGTTTACAGATCTAGTCACCAGATGCTGGACAGAGATGGATTTCCCAAGGTAATGTAGGACCACTTTGCTACCAACCACCAGGCCAATTGGGCAGTTGTCCCTTTCTTTTTGTCTTTCATTGTAACTTTCACTGTAGTGCTAAGGGAAGAGACATCAGTCCTCTTTTTGTTCACCAAACTCTTGCAGGCTTCTTTCTATAAACCACAGATGTCTTCTTTCCATCTCTCTGGGCAAGACTGAATAATCGGAGTTTTCATGTTCTAAAGACAAACAGAAACCAGTTGCCCAAGTATTTATTTCGTGTTGGATTGATTGGTACTCTTCTTTTTGCATTTTCTTTTCGCATCATCTGTAGATAAAAGAGGCTTACTTATTGAGTCGCTGGGGTTCCTTTTCTATTAACTCTAGCTAAAGCCACGTACTCAACCACAGGATAGTGGGTGATTACTTAGTAAATAACCCCGATCACCTCTGAGATTCCTCCTTCATCAATATATGTAGAGCAAACAGAACCTTGATAAGACCCAGGTTGATTGCAAAATGAGTTTCCTGTATATGTTGCCAACAATTTTTTTTTCCTGACGGCTTAGTTATGTTTTGCAGGTTTATATGCTTTTTAGAATTTGCATTCTGCCACCTTCATATAAAACTTTGAGCGATATTTACGGAATGCTGTTAGTAATATTGTAAAATACAGGTGGCCAGGTTAGAATTGAAATAACTCTGCCAAAGACTGAGGAGAAAATTTTATAACTTATTAAGTATTTCAGCCAGGAAATGACAACCGTTCTTGTGATAAGAACCGAAATAGTGTCAAATTCAAGTGATGGTGTTATAAGAAGACATTAAAATGTCATGATATGTCCTGAAATTTGAGTTATAAAGTGGATATTTAATGAATGACACTGTCCTTCACTGCCATCTATCCTTCAGATTTACTCTGTGGTGTTAAATCCTTAAGTGCATAGATTTTTTTACAGTTAAATTCAAGCTCCAGTAACACATTGCCTATTTTCCTTCATCAAAACATTGCCAGTTTTGGTCGTTGCACTGCCTTCTTCCCCCATCTTTCAGTTTGTAGTACAGACCACAGTGGCTTTCTGAATCACATGAGGAAGAGTGCTATCCTTTCTCTTCCTCTCCCAGATTTTAGGCCTAAATCATGTTCAAGGTGAAATGGTTAACAGAGAACTCAAAAAGTTAGCTCTGTCTAAAGTGCCTGATTGGCCTGCCTCACTCAAAGGTGATGACCTCGTTCTTCGTCCCCTCAGGGAAGAAGGGAAATACCTGCACATCATCCTACAGAGACAGTAGTATGATGCTGTGTGTAGGGGAATGTCTCCTAGTTTAGCTCAAATACTTATGTAAGTTCACTTTACAACTTGAAGGTAGAGAAATGAACTCTTGATTCTGTGCACTAGTTTTACAGTGTCAGAAGTATTGCTGAACCTGTAGAAGACAAAAGAAATAGGCATATATCTATGTTAAACCAACAACAAAATCTTCAGTACTTAAAATTGTTGGTACATTTTCTTTCAAAAATATTTTATTCATATAAGCACACAAATATATCTATGTATGTAATTGAGGAATTTATTCTCTATAAAATTTTGTTTTCTTTTCCCTGCATGTAAATGCTACTTTATAAACATTTTCTTATTTTATCAATAGATATTCGGAAATATTTTTAAATAGCCAATGTATTTAACTATTTATAAATTTTAGGGCATTTAGGTGTTCACAATTTTGTTTCTGTTATAAATAGTACTGCAATGTATACCTTGGTTCATAATCTGGCATTTGTATAGCACCAACTGAGTGTCGGGTACCTTTCTAACCACTTTATATGTACTAAGCATATGAATCCTTCCAACAGGCCTTAGAGATGGGTACTATTATGACATTCATTTTATAGTTGAGGAAACTGAGACGTGGGGAAGCTAGTTTCCAAGACCACACACTGGCAACTGGTAGGGATCAAATCCAGTCCAAGCAGTCTGACACCAAGATCTCCATAAACACCATGAGATTTTCATTTCATTTCTTAATATTTTCTTAAGGGTAGACTTCTAGAAGTATAATGAATGGACTAAAGGGTATGAACTTATTCAGGCTCTTAATTAGTTTATACGAAGGACGCACCAATCTGTATTTTCACATCGCTTCATGGGGAAGCTTGTTTTACTACGTTTTTATCAACGTTGAGAAATGTGAGCAAAAATCTTTGGTCAATCTGAGAGGTGAACTTTAATATTTCATGTTGCTGTATTTGCATGTCTTTGTGAATAGTAGCATGGGCTCCAGTTTATCTGTGCTTGAATCCCAGGGGTATCTCTTTATAGGATGGTTGTGAGAATTAAGAATCAATACATGGGCTTCCCTGGTGGCGCAGTGGTTGAGAGTCCGCCTGCCGATGCAGGGGACACGGGTTTGTGCCCCGGTCCGGGAGGATCCCACATGTCGCGGGGCGGCTGGGCCCGTGAGCCATGGCCGCTGAGCCTGCGCGTCTGGAGCCTGTGCTCTGCGACGGGAGAGGCCCCAACAGTGAGAGACCCACGTACCGCAAAAAAAAAAAAAAAAAAGAATCAATACATGCAAGGCTCCTAGAACAGACCTTGTATACAGGAAGCAATAGATAGATGCTGGTTATATTAGTATTTATTTGGTAGTGATGGGGTTCAGAACATACTGCCCCAAAATATGGCATACTTAATATTTTAACTTGAAAGAATATAAGAAAACTGCAGGTCCTGGAAGGACTCTCTGACCTTCCCCTTCTCCCCTGAGCAGGTCATAAAACCCTCTTGTGAGTGGGGCCCTCCCTATACTGGAGGAAACGAATACCCGTATCTCCAAAGATGAGGGACACCAATAGGAATGTGAGCACACAGCCTTGCTAAGTTTCTCCCAGTTTATTACCTTAGCTCATCACCCTTTGTCCTATCATATCTTTCCATGACTTCCTTCATCAGACCTCGTATTAAAACGCTCAGGTTTAACCATTTCTTTGGATTTTCATTTCCTTATGAAGGTTCCCATGTCAGGTAAAATTTATATTAAATAAACTTTTATGCTTTTCTCCTATTAATCTGTCTTTGTCCGGCCAGTTATAGAGCCCCAGCTGGAGAACCTAGGAGGCTAGTAGGAAAAGGAATCCTTCCTCCCCTACCACAGTAAAGGTGAACGTTGTTTCTTGTGTTTCTTGGCCACTTGTGTTTTTCTTTTGCAAATATCCTATTCATGTACTTATTTTCAGAAAGCTCATAGAAAAAGGATTCCCTACAGTATTCCTTTAAGATAGTATTGCAGTATTTTGTCTTTATTAAGGAAGGAAAAGAGACAGAGTATTGATTGAATCAGACTTAACATTTGAATGAAACTCTTAAAATCTATACAGTGCATTTAAGAAAAACAATAGTGGGAGAGAACACCTTCTTTGGCTTCAGCAATCGATGTGTAGACCAGAGCATGTATTGCTTTTGTAATTTATCAGTAAAAAGAAAGATAATGGAAAAAGCCAAGTTTCGGTGTAATAAGAAACACTACAAACACATTTCATTACAGAGCTCAGAGGACCATGCAATAATTCATATCTTTGAATTACAGAATACATTTTGAGTTTGACATTTTGTGATGAGAACACTGAAATGTTGCAGCTAGTGTGGGGAGAAATGGGCTTCGTGTATAATTAATGGAGACAAGCCATTACAGAGAACAAAAAAATAAAATTAAATCAAATAAGCATACGTGTCAACTGCTGGGGGGAGGTGGAGTAAAGTGTGAATCATCGTATTTTGGATTAAAATAGCATGCTTTGATAATTGTAGCGTGGGGCTTTATATCCATTCTCCTGCGGTGCTAAGCGTCCTCACTGAGTTAAGTAACATTAGCTGTGACATTAAAGCAATCAACAGAATTAGCCTGAACCTAGAACCAGAACATTTAAAGCAGAAGAAAAAAGAGCACAGATCTGTAGGTCTGCAGAATGCTCATGAAAGCTAGCAGGCTCACCAAATTCTTGTTCTAGTTGGCACAAGTCCACTGGACTCCCAGTGAGCAGGAAAGCCAAGGAATGGGAAAGGGTGCACTAACCCAGATTATTAACGACATTAACAGCAACAGTCAGTGTTGAAGTGCATACTCTGTGCGTGCCCAGTGCAGGGCCCTTCGCATACAGCTCTTCATTTCATCCCCACAACCCATTAGGGAGGGATTATGATCCCCACAAAAGCCTGTAGCTGTTAAGAGGCATCGCTTATATTCAAAGCCAGGTCTCTTTCCAAAGCCCATGTTCTTATTCACCTGGAGGTGCTGCCACAGTATCTCTTCCCTAACCCCATTAGTTTTTGCTGTTGTCTACTACTGTCCCAATTTTTCGTTCCTTCATGCATTATATATCAAATAGCAATGAGATTCTTAATAGGCGCCCTGCCCTGTGCTAGATGCCCTCGATACAGCAGGGAAATCAATGCCTGTTTCTTCCATTCATGGAACTTACAGTTGATCAGAGGACACTGAGAATTACTAATCATCATCCTCAAACAGCATTTATTAAGTACCTAGAAAGTGTAGTCTCTGTCATTTTTGCAGCAGTACTTTGGTGTTATCACCTCCACTTTACATATAAGGAAAGAGGCTCAGATACATCTGGCAGTTGGTTCAGTTCAGATTTCAGCCAGCTGTGAAGTGTCTGGTATGGGATGCCAGCCTTGGCCTTTAGGATGTTCCGTTGCTTCCTCACGACATCACCCTGCCTCATTACTATGCCTCTTGATTCTTCAACGAATTTCTCATCAGGAACATAAGTCCCTGTGCCACCATCTTTTGCATTTTTTGCCTCTACCATCTTGTCACTTTCCCTCTAAGTTACTTCCCTTGTCAGAATCTCCCACAGATAGGGTCATTTCTGTACAAAGTAATGTGTTCAAAGTAATGTGCTAATACTGTCTCTAATAGTCTCACCTCCCATGAGAAACACACATGCACATGAACACACACACACACACACACACACACACACACTTTAGCCATAGGGGCATATATTAAATGAACTAATATTCAACATGATAATTAAATATTTTCTGGAAAAGTCAGATTATAGTAGCTTTTTGCTTTTCAAGGCACACGTAGTGCAAATTCAAAGCAAGTTTCAGCAGCAACCGCATTAGCTGTATTGCCTCTAAATCAGTCTTCTTTTAGGATGCTTCATAATCTTTGGTAATGTGACACGACTTAGACACATCATCCCAAATCATTTCAATCACTCCTGTAAATGTGTCATAACCATATCCTAGCTCTGGCAAAGTGATAAATTTTCCCTCTACTGTAAACTATCTTCTCTGACTTGTGGGAGTATCTGTCTAAGGAATACATGGGCTATAGGAAGCAGCTCTCTCTTTATATACTGGAAGTTCTTTGAAGAGCATTAAAAGATTTCAACATAGAGTATCTTAATTAACTAAGTAATACAGGTGCCTTCAGGGCTCCTACCTTGGACTGTGATTGATGGATACCCTGTCCAGGTGTCACTACAGTTGCCCTGCTGCTTGCTGTATGGCAAGTTTTCAATCCCTCTGTTAGTCTAAGTTTACTCCTTTTTAGAGTTGAGATAATATCTGTAGTGGCTTTAAAACTGGCCCCAAATTCTATGACATACCTCCCATCAACAGGTTGGGTCTGTGTCCCCTCTCCTTGAAATGCGTGGGCTTGTGGCTGCTTGACCAATAGAGTACACTGAGGTGATGCCATGTGACTTCCAAGCCTAGGTCATAAAGGTCCTGCAGCTGCCATCTTGCTCAGGGAACACTTGCTCTTGGAACCTTATGCCTCCATGCCGTAGTCTTATTACCCAGAGTGCACCAAGCACTGCAGTTGACAGTCTCAGATGAGCCCAGCCTTCTAGCCATCTCCACTGAGGCACTAGACATGAAAGCAAGGTCATCTTGGGTCCTCTAGATCAGTCCATCTGGCAGCCAGATAACACCAAGTGACTGTCATCGACATGATGTAGAATTTCACCTCTCCAAGTCATGACTAAATTTCTTACACACAAAATCATGAAACATAATAAAATTGTCGTTGCTTTAACCCACTATGTTTGGGGTAGTTTGCTATGCAGCAATAGGTAGGTAAAACACTTATCTCATTCATCGTGAAGGATGTAGCAAGACTCTTAGCTTAGGGCCTGACCTCTGGTAAGCACTCAGTGAATGCTATTTTTATTTCTTGAGCATCTACTATGGTCACAAACACACATAAAGTGTTTTGAGGCATAGGAAAGAAGTGTAAGATACACTTTTTTCTCTTACAATTTTGGGAGTGGCAGTAAGGATGAATACACATGAAAAGATAATGTACCTTTTGTTAGAGTAATAAATGCTATAATTGCTGTAAGTGTTTAAAGAAAGGACAGGTAAGTCACTGTGAAGAAAGTGGTTCTTGAAATCTGAGGCCCCCATCTTCAGGAATAGTAAGGGAATATTTGTTCCAGAGACTGTGCAAGATAATTGATCTGATTTTAATTCACGTTGCATAGATTAAAAGACAAGAGAGGTGATGCATATGTTTTGGTCACCTCCTATTCACCCTGTTGGTGAGGGAGGGATTCCTGCACTAGGGCTATGGGGATGGGAATGGCTGAATACAAGCCACTTGATAGTGGACAGATGAGATTGATAGCAGTTCAATAGTTGCATATATCCACAGTGAGGGGAGGAAGACATTGTATGTGGCTATGCAGGGTCACGCAGGTTTGTGCTCAGGAGCAGAATGAACAACCAGGGGCTGTGGGGGGCAGGCTTTATAGAATCAGGAGGGTGGAGTGACCCATGGTTTCCAGGAGGGGATGTGACTTGGCTTGAATATTTCTTAGGACTTGGAACTGAAACTCGATACTCAGGGATAAGTATCCTCTGCCTAGGTCCTTTGATGGAAAGTGTTGTCTGGGTAGGCAACCTTACTCACAGAAATAGACGGGAAAGGGAGACTTGCTGTCGGGCCATTGGAGACCCTCCTGGTTTTATCAGTTACATACATAAAAAAGCAGCACGTGATATTGAGCATTCATTTTTGGCCTTAAACTACATAATAATCTGCTCAAGATGGCAAAGCCAATGAAAAGTGCAGCTTGGTTTTGAATCTGAGTGTGTCTGGCCCAAAGTCCTTCATGAGCTCAAAGTCCGTGCACTGGATACAAATGAAGGAGTGGACAAGTTTATGAATACCACTGCGTGTGTGCTGCCTCTTTCTATGTCATCCTCCTCTATTTCACTGAATTTAGTCTAATCACGAGGCACCCAATACCCTAAGAATGTTCATGAGTATCTTATTACAGTTACAAAAGATGTCACCATTGGCAGAAGTGAGGTAAAGTGTACACAGGGGTGTTTTTGCAACTTCCTGGGAGTCAATAATTATTTCAGAACAAAATAAAATTTAAAAATGCTCAGGGGCCTAAGGTTCCTGGCTTTGGAGATGGTCACTGTAGTCACTATAGGGCAGCAGAGTCATGGTCAAGCTTGCCATCTACGTGGGCACTTTTCACTGTTTCTCACCCCACCTCATGTCCTTAGTCTCTCCATATCAAGCCTAATTCTAGGTAATTATTAAAATCACTCTCTTGCACCCACTTCCAATTCCTTGTCTCTCTTGTTTTGGCTTCCTTGTGTTCATTGGCTAAACTGCAGCCCTGGTTAAATCCAACTCTGCCTCCACTGTGTCTTTACCAGGAGACCTGGATCCTGTGGGAGAAGAGCACACAGCCAGGCTGACTGGTGTTTTTTTCTTACATCTTGTATCTTCAGTGCCAAGAATAGTGCCTGACACATAGTAAACATTTAATATATATTTGTTTAATGAGTGAGTGAATAAAGGGTCATCTCTTGAGGGCTTCAGGCATCTAGGCAGCCATAAAGATGGCTGTATTAAGGACAGTAGACATATTCTCCCCTTCTCTTTATCTTTTATTCTGTTTACAGTGTCTCCCAATTCAGTCTGAGTAGAGCCAGCATTCAACAGGAAACTCTAAAGAGGGCTCTGATATTTATTAGTTCCTGAATGAAGTCTTCTTATATGTCACTCCAAAAAGTGGCATATAAGAAGGAGGAGACATTCATTATAGACATTATCTGATTTGAGGATACCTTCCACTTAGGTAGAGAATCCAGTTGTGTAAGTGAAATGACAGAAAGTAATGAAGATGCCTCTGTCCAAATATCTTGATTACTTTCTTAAAACTGAAATCCGAGAGACCGTCAAGGTGGCGGAGGAGTAAGACATGGAGATCACCTTCTTCCCCACAAATACATCAGAAATACATCTGCTGTGGAACAACTCCTACAGAACACCTACCTAACACTGGCAGAAGACCTCAGACTTCCCTAAAGGCAAGAAACTCCCCACGTACCTGGGTAGGGCAAAAGAAAAAACAGAGACAAAAGAATAGGGATGGGACCTGCACCTCTGGGAGGGAGCTGTGAAGGAGGAAAAGTTTCCACACACTAGGAAGCCCCTTCACTGGCAGAGATGAGGGGTAGCTGGTGGGAAGCTTTGGAGCCATGGAGAGAGCAGCAACAAGGGTGCAGAGGGCAAAGCGGAGAGATTCCCGCACAGAGGATCGGTGCCAACCAGCACTCACCAGCCCGAGAGGCTTGTCTGCTCACCCACCAGGGTGGGTGGGGGCTGAGAGCTGAGGCTTGGGCTTCAGAGGTCAGATCCCAGGGAGAGGACTGGGGTTGGCTGCGTGAACACAGCCTGAAGGGGGCTAGTGCACCACAGCTAGCCAGGAGGGAGTCCGGGAAAAGGTCTAAAACTGCCTAAGAGGCAAGAGACAATTGCTTTGGGGTGAGCGAGGAGAGGGGATTCAAAGCGCCATCTAAATGAGTTCCAGAAACGGGCGTGAGCCGCGGCTATCAGCGTGGACACAAGAGACGGGCATGAGATGCTAAGGCTGCTGCTACAGCCACCAAGAAGCCTGTGTGCAAGCACAGGTCACTATCCACACCTCCCCTCCCGGGAGCCTGTGCAGCCCACCACTGCCAGGGCACCGTGATCCAAGGACAACTTCCCCAGGAGAACACACGACACGCTTCAGGCTGGTGCAACGTCACAGTGACCTCTGCTACTGCAGGCTTGCCCCGCATCCATACCCCTCCCTCCCCCCCGCCTGAGTGAGCCAGAGTCCCCGAAGCAGCTGCTCCTTTAACCCCGTCCTGTCTGAGCAAAGAACAGACAACCTCAGGCGACCTGCACGCAGAGGCAGGGCCAAATCCAAAGCTGAACCGAGGGAGCTGTGCAAACAAAGAAGAAAAAGGGAAGTCTCTCCCAGCAGCCTCAGGAGCAGCGGATTAACTCTCCACAATCTACTTGATGTACCCTGCATCTGTGGAATACCTGAATAGACAACAAATCATCCCAAAATTGAGGCGGTGGACTTTGGGAGCAACTGTAGACTTGGGGTTTGCTTTCTGCATCTAATTTGTTTCTAGTTTTATGTTTATTTTAGTTTAGTATTTAGAGTTTATTTATCATTGGTAGTTTTGTTTATTGATTTGGTTACTGTCTTCCTTTTTTTAAAAAAATATATATATATTTTTTCTTTTTCTCTTTTTGTGACTGTGTATGTGTATGCTTCTTTGTGTGATTTTGTCCATATAGCTTTGCTTTTACCATTTGTCCTAGCATTCTGACTGTCTTTTTTTGTTGTTGTTTGTTTTATTATAGTTTTTAGCGTTTATTATCATTGGTGGATTTGTTTTTTGGCTTGGTTGCTCTCTTCTTTCTTTTTTTTAAAATTAATTTTAAATTATTTTTATTTTTAATAATTTTTAATTTTAGTAACTATTTTATTTTATTTATTTATTTTTTCGTTCTGTCTTTTTTTTTCTCCCTTTTCTTCTGAGCCGTGTGGCTGACAGGGTCTTGGTGCTCATCCGGGTGTCAGGCCTGAGCCTCTGAGGTGGGAGAGCCAAGTTCAGGACATTGGTCCACCAGAGACCACCCAGCTCCACTTAATATCAAACAGCAAATGGGGATATATGTATATATATAGCAGATTCACTTTGTTTTAAGGCAGAAACTAACAAACCATTGTAAAGCAATTATACTCCAATAAAGATGTTAAAAAAAAAAAACGGGTGAAAGTTCTCCCAGAGATCTCCATCTAAATGCTAACACCCACCTCCACTCAACGACCAGCAAGCTACAGTGCTGGACACCCTATGATAAAGAACTAGCAAGACAGGAACACAACCCCACCCATTAGTAGAGACCCTGCCTAAAATCATAAAAAGGTCACAGACACCCCAAAATACACTACTGGATGTGGTCCTGCCCATCAGAAAGACAATATCCAGTCTCATCCACCAGAACACAGGCACCAGTCTGCTGCACCAGGAAGCCTACACAACCCACTGAACGAGCCTTAGCCACTGCAGGCAGACACCAAAAACAATGGGAACTACGAATGTGCAGCCTATGAAAAGGAGACCCCAAACACAGTAAGTTAAGCAAAATGAGAACACAGAGAAACACACAGCAGATGAAGGAGCAAGGTGAAAACCCACCAGACCAAACAAATGAAGAGGAAATAGGCAGTCTACCTGAAAAAGAATTCAGAGTAATGATAGTAAAGATGATCCAAAGTCTTTGAAATAGAATGGAGAAAATACAAGAACCATTTAACAAGGACCTAGAAGAACTAAAGAGCAAACAAACAATGATGAGAAACACAATAAATGAAATTAAAAATTCTCTAGAAGGAATCAATAGCAGAATAACTGAGGCAGAAGAAAGGATAAGTGACCTGAAAGATAAAATAGTGGAAATAAGTACTGCAGAGCAGAATAACGAAAAAAGAATGAAAATAATTGAGGACAGTCTCAGAGACCTCTGGGACAAGATTAAACTCACCAACGTTTGAATTATAGGGGTCCCAGAAGAAGTAGAGAAAAATAAGGGGACTGAGAAAATATTTGAAGAGATTATAGTTGAAAACTTCCCTAATATGGGAAAGGAAGTCCAGGAAGCACAGGGAGTCCCATACAGGATAAATCCAAGGACAAACATGCCAAGACACATATATTAATCAAACTATCAAAAATGAAATACAAAGAAAACATATTAAAAGCAGCAAGGGAAAAACAACAAATAACATAGAAGGGAATGCCCATAAGGTTAACAGCTGATCTTTCAGCAGAAACTCTGCAGGCCAGAAGGGAGTGGCAGGACACATTTAAAGTGATGAAAGGGGAAAAACTACAACCAAGATTACTCTGCCCAGCAAGGATCTCATTCAGATTCGACAGAGAAATTAAAACCTTTACAGACAAGCAAAAGCTAAGAGAATTCAGCATCACCAAACCAGCTTTATAACAAATGCAAAAGGAACTTCTCTAGGCAGGAGACACAAGAGAAGGAAAAGACGTACAATAACAAACCCAAAACAATTAAGAAAATGGTAAAACATACATATCTATAACTACCTTAAATGTAAATGGATTAAATGCTCCAACCAAAAGACATAGACTGGCTGAATGGATACAAAAACAAGACCCATATATATGCTGTCTACAAGAGACCCACTTCAGACCTAGGGACACATACAGACTGAAAGTGAGGGGATGGAAAAAGATATTCCATGCAAATGGAAATCAAAAGAGAGCTGGAGTAGCAATTCTCATATCAGACAAAATAGACTTTAAAATAAAGACTGTTACAAGAGACAAAGAAGGACACTACATAATGATCAAGGGATCAATCCAAGAAGAAGATATAACAATTGTAAATATTTATGCACCCAACATAGGAGCACCTCAATACATAAGGCAAATGCTAACAGCCCTAAAAGGGGAAGTTGACTAACACAATCATAGTAGGGGACTTTAACACCCCACTTTCACCAATGGACAGATTATCCAAAATGAAAATAAATAAGGACACACAGCTTTAACTGATACATTAAACAAGATAGACTTAATTGATATTTATAGGACATTCCATCCAAAAACAGGATATTACACTTTCTTCTCAAGTGTTCATGGAACATTTTCCAGGATAGATCATATCTTGGGTCACAAATCAAGCCTTGGTAAATTTAAGAAAATTGAAATCGTATCAAATATCTTTTCCGAACACAAGGCTATGATACTAGATATCAATTACAGGAAAAAATCTGTAAAAAACACAAGCACATGGAGGCTAAACAATACACTATTAAATAACCAAGAGACCACTGAAGAAATCAAAGAGGAAATTTAAAAATACCTAGAAATAAATGACAATGAAAACATGATGACCCAAAACCTATGGCATGCAGCAAAAGCAGTTCTCAGAGGGAAGTTTATAGCAATACAATCCTACCTCAAGAAACAAGAACATCTCAAATAAACGACCTAACCTTACACTTAAAGCAATTAGAGAAAGAAGAACAAAAAACCTCAAAGTTAGCAGAAGGAAAGAAATCATAAAGATCAGATCACAAATAAATGAAAAAGAAATGAAGGAAATGATAGCAAAGATGAATAAAACAAAGCTGGTTCTTTGAGAAGATAGACAAAATTGATAAACCATTAGCCAGACTCCTCAAGAAAAAAAGGGAGAAGACTCAAATCAATAGAATTAGAAATGAAAAAGGAGAAGTAACAACTGACACTGCAGAAATACAAAGGATCATGACAGATTACTACAAGCAACTATCTGCCAATAAAATGGACAACCTGGAAGAAGTGGACAAATTCTTAGAAAAGCACAACCTTCTGAGACTGAACCAGGAAGAAACAGAAAATATAAACAGACCAATCACAAGGACTGAAATTGAGACTGTGATTAAAAATCTTCCAACAAACAAAAGCCCAGGACCAGATGGCTTCACAGGCAAATTCTGTCAAACATTTAGAGAAGATCTAATACCTATCCTTCTCAAACTCTTCCAAAATATAGCAGAGAGAGTAACACTCCCAGCTCATTCTGCGAGGCCACCTTCACCCTGATACCAAAACCAGACAAAGATGTCACAAAGAAAGAAAACTACAAGCCAATATCACTGATGAACATAGATGCAAAAATCATTAACAAAAAGTACCAAACAGAATCCAACAGCACATTAAAAGGATCAGACACCATGATAAAGTGGGGTTTATCCCAGGAATGCAAGGATTCTTCAATTTTACTCAAATGTAATAAACCACAATCAGTGTGATACACCATATTAACAAATTGAAGGTTAAAAACCATATGATCACCTCAATAGATGCAGTTAAAGTTTTTGACAAAATTCAACACCTATTTATGATAAAAAACCCTCCAGAAAGAAGGCATAGAGGGAACTTACCTCAACCTAATAAAGGCCATATATGACAAACCCACAGCCAACATCGTTCTCAATGGTGAAAAACTGACACCATTTCCTCCAAGATCAGGAACAAGAGAAGGTTGTCCACTCTCACCACTATTATTCAACCTAGTTTTGGAAGTTTTAGCCACAGCAATCAGACAAGAAAAAGAAATAAAAGGAATCCAAGTTGGAAAAGAAGAAATAAAGCTGTCACTGCAGATGACATGATACTATACCTACAGAATCCTAAAAATGCTACCAGAAAATTACGAGAGCTAATCAATGAATTTGGTAAAGTAGCAGGATACAAAATTAATGCACAGAAATATCTTGCATTCCTATACCCTAATGATGAAAAATCTGAAAGAGAAATTAAGGAAACACTCCCATTTACCATTGCAACAAAAAGAATAAAATGCCTAGGAATAAACCTACCTAAGGAGACAAAAGACCTGTTTGCAGAAAGTTATAAGACACTGATGAAAGAAATTAAAGATGATGCAAACAGATGGAGAGATATACCATGTTCTTGGATTGGAAGAATCAACATTGTGAAAATGACTCTACTACCCAAAGCAATCTACAGATTCAATGCAATCCCTATCAAACTACCAGTGTCATTTTTCACAGAACTAGAACAAAAAATTTCACAATTTGTATGGAAACACAAAAGACCCCGAATAGCTGAAGCAATGTTGAGAAAGAAAAACGGAGCTGGAGGAATCAGGCTCCCTGACTTCAGACTGTACTACAAAGCTACAGTAATCAAGACAGTATGGTACTGGCACAAAAACAGAAATATAGATCAATGGAACAGGATAGAAAGCCCAGAGATAAACCCACGCACATATGGTCACCTTATTTTTGATAAAGGAGGCAAGAATATACAATAGAGAAAAGACATCCTCTTCAATAAGGTGTGCTGGGAAAACTGGACAGCTACATGTAAAAGAATGAAATTAGAACACTCCCTAACACCATACACAAAAATAAACTCAAAATGGATTAAAGACCTAAATGTAAGGCCAGAAACTATCAAACTCTTAGAGGAAAACATAGGCAGAACACTCTATGACATAAATCACAGCAAGTTCCTTTTTGACCCACCTCCTAGAGAAATGGAAATAAAAACAAAAATAAACAAATGGCACTCAATGAAACTTCAAAGGTTTTGCACATGGAAGGAAACTATAAACAAGACAAAAAGACAGCCCTTAGAATGGGAGAAAATATTTGCAAATGAAGCAACTGACAAAGGATTAATCTCCAAAATTTACAAACAGCTCATGCAGCTCAATACCAAAAAAAAGAAACAACCCATTCCAAAAATGGGCAGAATACCTAGACATAGACATATCTCCAAAGAAGATATACAGATTGCCAACAAACACATGAAATGATGCTCAACATCACTAATCATTAGAGAAATGCAAATCAAAACTACAATGAGATATAATCTCACACCAGTCAGAATGGCCATCATCAAAAATTCTACAAACAATAAGTGCTGGAGAGGGTGTGGAGAAAAGGGAGCCCTCTTGCACTGTTGGTGGGAATGTAAATTGATACAGCTCCTATGAGAACAGTATGGAGGTTCCTTAAAAAGTAAAAATATAACTACCATATGACCCAGCAATCCCACTACTGGGCATATACCCTGAGAAAACCATAATTCAAAAAGAGTTATGTACCACAACCTTCATTGCAGCTCTATTTACAATAGCCAGGTCATGAAAGCAACCTAAGTGTCCATTGACTGATGAATGGATAAAGAAGATGTGTCACATATATACAATGGAATATTACTCAGCTGTGAAAAGAAAGGAAATTATTTGTAGTGAGGTGGATGGACCTAGAGTCTGTCATACAGGGTGAAGTTAAGTCAGAAAGAGAAAAACAAATAGTGTATGCTAACGCATATATATGGAATCTCCAAAAAAGAAAATTAGTTCTGAAGAACCTAGGAGCAGGACAGGAATAAAGATGCAGACGTAGAGAATGGACTTGAGGAGGGGGACACGGGGAGGGGGAAGGGTAAGCTGTGACGAAGTGAGAGAGTGGCATGGACATACATACACTACCAAGTGTAAAGTAGATAGCTAGTGGGAAGCAGCTGCACAGGGAGATCAGCATAGATCAGCTCAGTGCTTTGTGACCACCTGGAAGGGTGGGATGGGGAGATGCAAGAGGGAGGAGATATGGGGATATATGTATATGTGTAGCTGATTCACTTTGTTATAAAGCAGAAAGTAACACAACATTGTAAAGCAATTATACTCCAATAAAGATGTTAAAAAAATAAATAAAAATAAAATAAAAAAATAAATCTTCAGGAAAAAACCCTGAAATCCACTAGCAATGATACATAAGCGTTGCATTTTATGCTATAATTTAGTATCTGAAAATAAGCAATTAACAGTTATTTCCATACCTTTTTTTATGAGTTAATTTGAGTAATATTTCTACCCTTGTTTTTGCTACATTTATTTTATTTTAACAACTTTAACACAGCGGTCTCTCTTAACAGATTGCCTTTTCTTCAAGGGGAGTGAACACAGACTATTGCTTTGTACTTTCCTAGTGCTTAACACGGTGCCTTTGGGACTTCCCTGGCGGTCCAGTGGTTAAGACTTCACCTTCCAATGCAGGGGGTGCAGGTTCAAACCCTGGTCAGGGAGTTAAGATCCCACATGCCTCCTGGCCAACAAAACCAACACATAAAGCAGAAGCAATATTGTAACAAATTCAATAACGACTTTAAAAATGGTCTGCATCAAAAAAAAAAAAACTTAAAAAAAATACAAACCACCACAGTGCCTGGAACATAAGAAGCAGTTCCTAAATGTTTCCTGGAAAAAATAAAGATGTGAATGAATTTGTACACAATCATATTTATCCCACAATACTCTCAGCAATCCTCCTACATAGGCACATAGTAAACTTTGAGATGGGAGGAAGTTATGCCTTGTTTTGTATGGTGGGAGAAAGATGGTTATGAAATAGGAAGTGGGAGAAGATCCATCATGATAACTGGACCACAGTCATGTTCTCAGCACAATTTTGGTAGAATGTATATGGAAGTGGAGAATCTAGAAATCGATAT
This sequence comes from Lagenorhynchus albirostris, assembly GCF_949774975.1. Classification (NCBI taxonomy): domain Eukaryota; kingdom Metazoa; phylum Chordata; class Mammalia; order Artiodactyla; family Delphinidae; genus Lagenorhynchus; species Lagenorhynchus albirostris. The sequence goes on along the minus strand of NC_083098.1, from coordinate 81,804,323 downwards.
TTTGTATTGTTGTTTAAACGTTTTATTGTGATAAGAAAATAACATGAAATCTGTCCTTCCAACAAACTTTGGATACATTATTGTTGATTGTAGGTGCACTGTTGTACAACAGATCTCTAGAGTTTATTCATCTTACTTAACTGAAACTTTATATCTGATGATTAATAACTCCACATTTCCACCTTCTCTGCAGTCACTGGTAACTACCAGTCTGGTCTTAGATTTTATGAATTTGACTATTTTAGATACCTCTTATAAGTGGAATTATATAATGTGTTTATTTCTGTGCCTAGCTTTATTTCACTTAGCGTCATGTCCTCAAGGTTCATCCATGTTGAATGTTAAAGTAAATTTCTAGGCCCAAGATGGAGGCACTCCTGTTCAGGGTGCCATGTTAGCAAACCAAAACTTAGATAACGTCTGTGTACCTGTAAATGTTCCACTTGACGGGAAGCGTAGTATATCCTGTCAGCCAGTCGCCAAACACTAAGCCAACTCTGGGCTCTATACTTACTTCCTTGTTCCTTGATCATTCTAAATGAGGTCATATGTGCAACCACAGCCAATCAACTTAAGCCCAATACTTCTTGTTTCCTGCTTGCCTTTTTCTATAAAGGCTTGCAGCCCTTTTCCCTTACTTTGCTGTTCTCGGCACTCTTGAAGGTGGAGCCTGCCTGCTTCAAGAAGTGTTAAATAAAGTTTGTTTGTATTACCTATATTATCTTATTTAATCATTTGACATGTTGCATATTGCAGAATTTTCTTCTTTTTTAAAAGCTGAATAGTATTTCATTGTATGTATATACCACATTTATTAATTTTTAACTTTTTTAATATAATTTTTATTGAGTTATATTTGATGCACAATTATATGATTACAGGTGTACAATATGGCAATTCACAATTTTTAAAGGTTATACTCCATTTATAGTTATAATAAAATATTGGCTATATCCTCTGTGTTACACAACATATCTTTTACCTTATTTTATACATAATAGTTTGTACCTTTTAATCCCCTACTCCAGCTTGCTCCTACTCCATCTTGCCCCTCCCCCTTCCCTCACCCACCTAGTAACCACTAGTTTGTTCTCTATATCTGTGAGTCTGTTTCTTTTTTGTTATATTCACTAGTTCGTTGTATTTTTTAGATTCTACATGTAAATGATGTCATAAGTATTTGTCTTTCTTTGTCTGACTTATTTCACTTAACATAATACCCTCCAAGTCTATCCATATTGTTGCAAATGGCAAAATTTCCTTCTTTTTTATGGCTAAGTAGTATCCCATTGTATGTATATACCACTTTCTTTTATCCATTTATCTGTCGATGGACACTTAGTTTGCTTCCATATCTTGGCAATTGTAAATAATGCTGCTATGAACACTGGGGTGCTTGTATCTTTTTGAGTTAGTGTTTTTGTTTTTTCTGGATAAATACCCAGGAATGGAATTGCTGGTCCTAGAGTAGTTCTATTTTTAGTTTTTTGAGAAATCTCCATATTGTTTTTCACAGTGGCTGCACAAAGGTACATTCCTACCAACAGTGTGCAAAGGTCCCCTTTTCTCCACATCCTTGCCAACATTTGTTATTTGTGGTCTTTTTGATGATAGCCATTCTGACAGGTGTGAGGTGATATCTCATTGTGGTTTTGATTTGCATTTCCCTGATGATTAACGATGTTGAGTATGTTTTCATTTGCCTGTTGGCCATTTGCATTTCCTCTCTAGAAAAATATCTATTCAGATCTTCTGCCCATTTTTTAATTGGGCTATTAGGTTTTTTGGTGTTGAGTTGTATGAGCTGTCTATATATTTTGAATATTAACTCCTTTGATCAGATAATTTGTAAATATTTTATCCCATTCAGTAGGCTTTTTGTTTTGTCAGTGGTTTCCTTTGCTGTGCAAAAGCTTTTAAGTTTAATTAGCTCCCATTAGTTTATTTTTGTTTTTATTTCCTTTGCTTTAGGAGACAGATCCAAAAAAAATATTGCTATGATTTATGTCAGAATGTTCTGCCTGTTTTCCTCTAGGGTTTTATAGTTTCTGGTCTTACATTTAAGTCTTTAATCCATTTTGAGTTTCTTTTTCTGTATATGGTGTTAGAGAATGTTGTCTGATGCCAGCATCACCCTGATACTAAAACCAGACAAACATATCCCCAAAAAAGAATATTACAGGTCAATATCACTGATGAACATAGATGCAGAAACCCCCAACAAAATATTAGCAAACAGAATCCAACAATACATTAAAAAAGATTATATACCATAATCAAGTGGGATTTATCCCAGGGATACAAGAATTTTTCAATATCCACAAATCAATAAGTGTGATAACGTCACATTAACAAATTGAAGAATAAAAATCATATGATCATCTTAAAAGATGCAGAAAAAGCTTTTGACAAAATTCAACATCCATTTATGGTAAACACTCTCCAGAAATTGAGCATAGAGGGACCTTACCTCAACATAATAAAGGCCATATATGACAAACCCACAGCTAACTTCATACGCAGTGGTGAGACGCTGAAAGCATTTCCTCTAAGATCAGGAACAAGACAAGGATGCCCACTCTCATCACTTTTATTCAACATAGTTTTGGAAGTCCTAACCACAACAATCAGACAAGAAAAAGAAATAAAAGGAATCCAAATTGGAAAGAAGAGGTAAAACTGTCACTATTTTCAGATGACATGATACTATACATGTAAAATCCTAAAGATGCCACCAAAAAACTACTAGAGCTCATCAATGAATTTGGTGAAGTTGCAGGATACAAAATTAATATATAGAATTCTGTTGCATTTCTATACACGAACAATGAACTATCAGAATGGAAACAATCCCATTTACCATCACATCAAAAAGAATAAAGTACCTAGGAAAAAACCTACCTAAGAGGTAAAAGACCTGTACTCCAAATACTACAAGACGCTGATGAAAGAAATCGAAGATGACACATACAGATGGAAAGATATACTATGTTCTTGGATTGGAAGAATTAACATTGTTAAAATGACCATACTACCCAAGGCAATCTACAGATTCAGTGCAATCCCTATCAAAATACCAAATACCAAAATACCATTTTTCACTGAACTAGAACAAATAATTTTAAAATCTGTATAGAAACTTAAAAGACCCCGAATAGCCAAAACAATCCTGAGGAAGAGGAACAGAGCTGGAAGAGTTATGCTTCCTGACTTCAGACTATACTACACAGCTATAGTCATCAAAAAGTATGGTACTGGCACAAAAACAGGCACACAGATCAACAGAACAGAATAGCGAGCCCAGTAATAACCCCCTGCACTTACGGTCAGTTAATCTATGACAGAGGAGACAAGACTATACAATGGATAAAAGACAGTCTCTTCAATAAGTGGTGATAGGAAAACTAGACAACTACATGTAAAAGAATGAAATTAGAACATTCTCAAATACCATATGTATATACCACATTTAGAAATTAATATTCTTAAAACCACCCATGCCCAGGTACCCATTGAAAAATGATCCTGCATTCTCAGGGCTATGATACACTAGGCCGAAGACTGCTCTCTAGAGGGTAAGCTCTGTAAGAGCTATCTTGGACACCACTAAATCCTCTGAACTTATCATAGTGCTGGACACATAATAAGTACTCAAAAAACATTCATTGAATAAATAAATGAATGAGATAGGCCCATCACTGTTGTTGCTGTTTCTTCAAATCTTGCTTCTTAACTAAATCTGATGCCTGATTAAAAGCCACCTTCACTAACTCATCTTAATCCTGTTTATTAAAAAAATTTTTTTTTACCAAATCCCATTGTACGGGGCACAATAGAGACTCTTTATTGGTCTTAATGATCTAAATGTACTTAGGTTAAGGCCATGTAAGTAGACTACCCACTAAAACATCCAGGACTTGGTTTTGCTGTTCTATATTTACTTGGATGACATGCTAGGAATTATTTTTCAGTTCAAATGATCTTTTCTGTCTGCTTATAAATTCTTATTGTTTCAATGCCATCCATGGCTAATTCAAATAACCATTGAAAAAGAAAGTTCATACCATTTTTCCCCTTGAAAGGTTACTCTTTTTAGTTTAATTGCTATTGTTGTATTTTAGCAAGGTATTGCTGCAAACAAAGCTAAGGTTTTTTATAGTGTAACTTCTTTTAAAGCTACAGCAACCTTATAATCTCAATTGGATTGTCACAAAATCATTTGTATTTATAATTAAGTTTGAACATTAGAGCCAGTACTTTGAGTCCGACTGATTTGAGATGTATTTATTTAAGCTGACAAAATGAAATTATATTTAAGGCAGGACAAGAAATATTTAACATAAAATTTTCTCTGCTGTTTGAGCCACTGTCTCCTCCTCTTTAGTGTGCATTGTGCATCTACATTGTACCTTAACTAGATCCCCTTAGAAAACACAGGAATGCCTGCTCACCAAAGAAAGCAATTAACTCCTGGTGCCAGCAAGATAACTCCTTAGGAGCTAACATTCCTCCTCAATCCTGTAAGGGGTCATGATGACCTACTACTCACCTTGTTGGACTGTGCCAACTGTCATTATGTTACTTTGATGTATAACCCTTTGATGTGTAACCCTTTGTCTCAAAAACTTATATAACTGTGCTTTGACTTCTAATGGGGAAATAGTCCTCGGTAGTTCCTGAAAGACTGTGTCCTGCTTTATAATCCTCAGGTTAGCCCGAATAAAATTCTCTATTTCTTTCTTAGATTGACTGTTGACTAAGATTTTTTCATTGACAAAGCCTTCATACTATCTGGGGCATATTGTTCAATTTTTCATTTAAAATAACTCTCTCAACATCATTTACCATTGACTGGGAACTTCTGAATTTGACTTGTTTCACTAATCCTGGCCTACTTTGCAATGCATTCCAAGTAACTTTATTTTATACAGGTTACAGGTAGTGAATGAAAAGCAAGTATGATTTAATGCTTTTGGGGTAGAGCATATTTCAGAACATAAATATGTTTTCTTAATATGTGATTATAATGATGTCTTAAGATATAAAGACAGTTGGTCTAACAAATGCTAATTTTTCTTAATGGAGGTAGCATGTAAAAGCAATATCATAAAAATACCTTAGATATGTGTGTATCCCATAATTCTACAGATTATGTTAACCTTAGAATTTCCACATAAAAATACTAATAGTGTTCATTTAGACTCAGGTCTCACTCACTATTTAGCAGGGCACTCATACCCAGATCTTTCCATTCAGACTGGAGTTTATGTGAGTTTTTCACATGTGCTCCGAACACTCTCTTTCTAGACAGAGAATAGTATAAGAATACCCCCATTGAGAGGAAGGCAGAAAGGGAGGAACACATTCCTAGAAGTGGGAGCATTCCCTGATCACTGCTGACACACCTATTCACTAATAAACATGCAGTGTCTTAGTAATACAATTGCTATTACTATTACCACCACGTATCTTACTTCTCTTCTGCTTCCCAATGACCCGCGGTTCACTCTTCAACTTTATTTTAAAGGGACATCATCCTATCCTGTATTTGGGGTCAGGCAGTGGTGGCGGCAGCTAGTGAAAGGTAGAGTTAGAAACTAGGAGCAGGCAGCAGGGGGAGCCAGGTTGCAAGAAGCCAGGTGAAAACTGGTGGAGAATGGTCAGTAACATGAAGGCCATAGAGCCAAAAAGGTTCAAACCAGCAACAGGTTGTCCTGAAAACACAAAGCCTGAACGTGCCAAGGCAACACTTGGGAAGTAGGCAGAGATAGTGATATCCATGTTCTTCTGACCCTGTCGCCTGCCCTTTCTGGGACCATCCTCTTGAAGCTCTTCTTTTGGGCATCCGTGTCCTTTCCCAGCCTGCAGTGTTCACGCCACCTCAGAGCGGCCTGTACTGTTCTGGTCCCTTTTTCTAGTATAGACTTTTCCTGCTCAGGGCTGTAAACCTTGAGGAATTTGTTCTAGGTGATCTGGTGACCAATATATGCCAAGGGGGTAGTAGGTGCTACAGTGTAACGTCACCTTTTCCAAATGAAGTTCGTGCAACTTACATTGATGCATCTACAAGAAATAGGAATTTCAGGCAGATCAGAAAGGAAACAATTTGGCAGAATAATTTGCTCTTTGATGCCTCCAAAATTTTGTCTCCTAAGAGGTCTTTCCAAAGTGTTCAGCATTCATAGAAGAGATTTGCCTCAGAATCATAGGATTTTATAGCTAAGGAGGGATTATCTCTGCCGTTATTTTCTAATGGCTCCCAGGACAGGTCTCCACAGTGGGTGCTCACACAGTGCTTGTTAATAAACAACATTAACAGAGAAATAAAAAACTTCTGTCCTATAATGACATCTGCTGTCACTGTTTGTGACATGCACAAAATACAGTGGATGAAATCCATAATCGAAGTATGAAAGCAGCTTTTTACAGATGTCCTGGTACTGAATTGTTACAAAATAACGGCACTTCGATTGGTCTGTTTCATTCTAATGTGGTTGCTATAGGTGAAAGCAATTTTAGAGCAGTCTCTGTCTATGAATGGGAGAAGTAAATTGACTACTTCAGGGATTTTAAGGCTGCTGAAAAAACCCTCTGCCATCTGCTCCCTAAAATATCTCCCTTGCTTTCTGTTGCCTGAAATTCTGCAAATGGTGCTCCAGATTTTCCCTTCTGTTTCCTTTCTCCATGAAAATAAAATGACAAAACAGATTCACCTGGGGAGATAATAGAAAATTCCCCATGCTTGGACCTGACCCCCAGAGTGCCTGATTTTATTAGTCTGGATCAGGGCCCAGGTATTGGAATTGTTTTTAAAAGTCCCTGGTAATTTTAATATGCAGCCAGTGTCCATAAACACCGTTAGTGAAACACTAAAATGTACTCATTTGCACCCTAGTGTGGGCATTTTGTTCTTGTTTTCTTTTCAATCATATCTTCCTCAAAAACAGGCTACTAGAAGGGAGAAGGACAGTAAAGAAAACTGTGGATTCTAAAGGAAATTGACGGTCAAACTGGAGAGACTGGAGTGGAAGACCTGGGGATTCCAAAAACCTGCATTGTCCATTTCACAATGCTTGAAGGTTAGGCTTGCTAGGATTAACGACAAACAATGGGGAAAAGACAAGCTGTAGCCTCCCCTGCCTTCCCCCCGGGCACTTAAGGAGACCTCCACAAGTAGGTCAGGGGAAATAGCACGCACACTGATCTGTAGGCCGCAGGAGAAGTTTTAAGATGTTGCTGTCACAGTTGCTTCTGCCCTGCCAACCCATCAGGGAGCTGCATCGTCTCTCCTTTGAGTTGAAATTCCAGATTAAAGGGCCTGAAAATTGGATTAGCTCAGTGACTGCTCAGAGATCCATGGTGAAATGAAAACAAGTCAGGATAGAAACAATCTGTGGCTAGGTGCTACAGAATCTTTTCAGCTTGGCGTTTTCAGGGTTAAAGTGAATCTGAATTGGTAATACAACATGGGCAAATCAAAGTTAGGGTTAGAGCTAAAATGTCCTAAAATGTTCTCAGGTGTCAAAATGTCATAGGGTGAACAACCAATACATAGACATGTTTTCCTTCCAGCTGTGAATCCTTTGCTTTTCTTTGCCTAGATGTTCCTCAGGTTTTTCAAAGCAGCAAGACTGGTCCAAGAGAACAAATAAATTAGAAGGGGCATAAAGGTAGCCTTTGTAATGAGTTAACTTATCTTTTTAAACTGCTTGGGAATCCTAGAAGTATTTTGCCTCTTATGAACAAAAATGGAGGCATCTGATTGAGTTGGCTCCCTGGCATTGCTATGGGGATGGATCTGTGCAGAGTTGGATTTCCTTTGAAGCTGAAGCCCCAGGGCCCCTCACTTGCACTAGCCCCATCTCAAACCCCGCAAGGAGGGGCCCTAGCAGTGGGTTCTAATGGTCATATGTTTTGTAAATTTGAAAAAATATGTCATATTTTAATAGCAATCAGTTAAGACTATTTTCTCTACTCCAAATTTTCCTCTGACATGCTTTCTCTCATGGTATGTGGCCTTGGAGGGACTGTATGCATTTTGGGGATCTGGCTAAGGGATTTATGAGATCAGTTGTGTAGTTTGCAGTCACTTTAGTATATACCTAAGTTATTGCTAGGTGTTCTAGTGTTCACATAGTTTACAGGGACACTCCTCTGCTCCCTGTCTATATGCTCATCTGGCATCCTCACCTAAAGCTACAGTATCATGATATAAACTAGCTCCAGAAGTACGTTGGTAGGAAAAGGGGTGAAACAAAGCTTGGACTGTATGGAGCCTGAAACTAGTCCATGGAAAATTCTCTCAACTATCAGACATGTAAAATTGTAAATGGAGGCTTCAGTTCGTATTGATACCTAATTAAAGCAGAAGTTCTTTCTAGTCAGTAACACTCCATCTTTTTTTTGTGTGTGTGGGATATACATGAAATAGAATTGATCAGAATTACTGTGTTTATAGGACATAAATCTATAGCAGTAGGGCCAACTGAAGTTGTATATTTTATGTACTCCAGCACATCAGATGGCACCTTAGAGTATCTGATATATCTTGCCTAAGTTGGCAGTTTCAGACCAAACTGCAGGTAAAATTGTCTGCAATAAAATGAAGCAATCAACTGTGCTAGAAGAAAACAATGACTTATTCTGCTAGTCTCTGTATTGGAAAATGTGTCAAAATGATTATATGAAGAAGTGGTCAGAGTATGCAAAAACTGGAGGAAAAAGGTATTATAGAGGTGTTTTTGTTAGTTGATAGATATGTTATCTTTTTGGTTTTGTAATGTTTTCATTTTTAGGCTTTTTTAAAAAAATAGATCTTTATTGGAGTATAATTGCTTCACAATACTGTGTTAGTTTCTGTTGTACAACAAAGTGAATGAGCCATATGCATACATGTATCCCCATATCCCCTCCCTCTTGAGCCTCCCTCCCACCCTCCCTATTCCACCCCTCTAGGTGGTCACAAAGCACCGAGCTGATCTCCCTGTGCTATGCGGCTGCTTCCCACTAGCTAACTATTCTACATTCAGTAGTGTATATATGTCGATGCTATTCTCACTTCGCCCCAGCTTCCCCTTCCCCAGCTGTGTCCTCAAGTCCATTCTCTATGTCTACATCTTTATTCCTGCCCTGCCACTATGTTTATCAGTACCATTTTTTTCTTTTTTTAGATTCTATATATATATGTTAAAATGCGGTATTTGTTTTTCTCTTTCTGACTTACTTCACTCTGTATGACAGACTGTAGGTCCATCCACTTCACTACAAATAACTCAGTTTCGTTTCTTTTTACGGCTGAGTAATTGTTTTTCTCTTTCTGACTTACTTCACTCTGTATGACAGACTCTAGGTCTATCCACCTCATTACAAATAGCTCAATTTCGTCTCTTTTTATGGCTGAGTAATATTCCATTGTATATATGTGCCACATCTTCTTTATCCATTCACCTGTCGATGGACATTTAGGTTGGTTCCATGTCCTGGCTATTGGAAATAGTGCTGCAATGAACATTGTGGTACATGTCTCTTTTTGAATTATGGTTTTCTCAGGGTATATGCCTAGTAGTGGGAATGCTGGGTCATATGGTAGTTCTATTTTCAGGTTTTTAAGTAAACTCTATACTGTTCTTCATGTTGGTTGTATCAATTTACTTTCCCACCAACAGCACAGGAGGGTTCCTGTTTCAGCACAACCTTTCCAGCATTTATTGTTTCTAGATTTTTTGATAATGGCCATTCTGACCAGAGTGAGGTGATACCTCACTGTAGTTTTGATTTTCTTTTCTCTAACAATAGCAATGTTGAGCATCTTTTCACGTGCCTCTTGGCCATCTGTATGTCTTCTTTGGTGAAATATCTATTTAGGTCTTCTGCCCATTTTTTAATTGAATTGTTTGTTTTTTTGATATTGAGCTCCATGAGCTGTTTGTATATTTTGGAGATTAATCCTTTGTCCATTGTTTCATTTGCGAATATTTTCTCCCATTCTGAGGGTTGTCTTTTCGTCTTGTTTATGGTTTCCTTTGATGTGCAAAAGCTTTGAAGTTTCATTAGGTCCCATGTGTTTATTTTTGTTTTTATTTCCATTACTCTTGGAGGTGGGTCAAAAAAGAGCTTGCTGTGGTTTATGTCAAAGAGTGTTTTTCCTGTGTTTTCCTCTAAGAGTTTTATAGTGTCTGGTCTTACATTTAGGTCTTTAATCCATTTTAAGTTTATTTTTGTGTATGGTGTTAGGGAATGTTCTAATTTCATTCTTTTACATGTAGCTGTCCAGTTTTCGCAGCACCACTTAATGAAGAGGCTGTCTTTTCTCCATTGTATGTTCTAGCCTCCTTTGTCATAAATTAGGTGACCATATGTGTGTGGGTTTATCTCTGGGCTTTCTATCCTGTACTGTTGATCTGTATTTCTGTTACTGTGCCAGTACCAACCATACTGTCTTGATTACTGTAGCTTTGCAGTATAGTTTGAAGTTGGGGAGCCTGATTCCTCCAGCTCCGTTTTTTTTTTTTTTTTCTCAAGATTGCTTTGGCTATTCGGGGTCTTTTGTGTTTCCATATGAATTGTAAAATTTTTGGTTCTAATTCTGTGAAAAATGCCATTGGTAGTTTGATAGGGATTGCACTGAATCTGTAGATTGCTTTGGGCAGTATAGTCATTTAAACAATATTGATTCTTCCAATCCAAGAACATGTTATATTTCTCCATCTGTTCATGTCATCTTTGATTTCTCTTATCAGTGTTTTATAGTTTTCTGAATACAAGTCTTTTGCCTCCTTAGGTAGGTTTATTCCTAGATATTTTATTCTTTTTGTTGCAGTGGTAAATGGGATTGGGGGATTTATCCCATGGATGCAAGGGTTCTTCAATATATGCAAATCAATCAATGTGATACACCATATTAACAAATTAAGGAATAAAAACCATATGATCATCTCAACAGATGCAGAAAATAGGCATAAAGGGAACTCCCTCAACATAATAAAGGCCATATATGACAAACCCACAGCAAACATCATACTTAGTGGTGAGAAACTGAAAGCATTTCCACTAAGATCAGTAACAAGACAAGTATGTCCACTCTCGCCACTTGTATTCAACATAGTTTTGGAAGTCCTAGCCACGGCAATCAGAGAAGAAAAAGAAATAAAAAATTGGAAAAGAAGAAGTAAAACGGTCACTGTTTGCAGATGACATGATACTAAACATAGAAAATCCTAAAGATGCCACCAGAAAACTACTAGAACTAATCAATGAATTTGGTAAGGTTGCAGGATACAAAATTAATGCACAGAAATCTCTGGCATTCCTATACACTAACAACAAAAATCAGAAAGAGACATTTAGGCTTTTTAAAACTTATAATTTGTTGTGACTTCTTTTCTCCTTCTAAATAAATACCACTTTTATACCCTAATCTGATATTCTCAGTTTTGTATTCTTAAAGAGCTTCCAAATTAAGTGACAGGCTGCACAAAACTTGGATCTGGAGAGAAATTTTCACACTATGGACAAGTCATAAAGCATAATTGTCCAAGGGACTTGTGGGCCCTGAGCTGCTATTTTTCTACTTGCTCAGGAGTCAGAAAGTTGGATGCTGTTCTGAATTTTGCCATTTATTGGCTGAGTGGTCAGACCCAGATCTCTGAGGAAGGGAAAAAGGGACATTCATGCTATTTATTGGACATCCAGTAGTAAAATGCCATTAGCATACCAGTGCTTTTCATCCCTGATCCCATTTCATCCTCACAACTGGTTTAAGAGATTGGAGGAAACTAAGATGAATGGATGAAGAGCTCACACCAAGTGAATGCACTGGAATTAGAATCTGACTTTAGGGGCTATGATTTTTGCCATCATTTACAGATTTAAGACTCTCATATTCCTCAGTTATAAAATTATAATAATTATGTCTTATTTACCTGTTTCCCAGGGTTGTGTCAGCCATCAAATGAGGGAGGCTGTGAGAAAGGACTTTAAATATTATTCTATAAACATGAAACAGTGCTTGTGGTGTGCAGCTCTTATGCAGCCCATATGATTTGGGGTATTAAATTATTCAACAATAACAGCTTTGAGATACTGCAGCAAATGGAGCTCCTCAAATGTGTTTCAAAAGTAGTGACACTGCAGGTTTTCTGTGCCCTCTGGGTTAGTTGTTTTCTGCTTGGACCCCAATAGAGATACATCTCTTTTTACCATAGGAGCTCTTGGCTCCACCCAGAGCAGAGAACAGAAGCATAGAAGGATAATCACGATGGTAAAAAGAAACAAAGAGCTTAGAGCTGAGTTTGCAAAAAGAAATGACCATTAATACAAAGCATATTAGAGAAAGTTGTCATCCACCAAAAGCAGTTATTAAAGTTTTGTTCATTTCAGTGAACCTTGTGCTTTTGCAGAGTCTCAGAATAATATGTTAAATGTATTACAGGCTTAAATTACAAGGTTACTAGTAGAATTTGGAAGATGATAAATCCAGACGAGACCAACACAGAGTCTGTTCTCCTGGCCAGGCTGGGTAAGGGAGATTAATTTCTTATTGAGAAGGAACTTTTCGTTAATATCAGGATAAAATTGTAGATTTATTTAGAGAAAGTTGTATATGTCAATTCAGGATAAAATTGTAGAATTATTTAGAGAAAGTTCAAGTTAACTGTATTTTAATAAGTACAGTTTCTTCATTTCGAAGAATATGATTAGTAGTTCTCAATTAAGCCATTTTTTCCTTCAAATGATATGAATTTTAAAATAATTCTAGGTATTTTTATAGATAGCTACTTGAATGAGGTAGATCATACATTATTATTATAGTCAAGATTCTCTTTTCTGGAAAAAGGTAAAACTGGGTTAGAAGAACTGCTTTAAAAAGGTTTATTAGTGGGGCTTCCCTGGTGGCGCAGTGGTTGGGAGTCTGCCTGCCGATGCAGGAGACACGGGTTCATGCCCCGGTCCGGGAAGATCTCACATGCCGCGGAGCGGTTGGGCTCGTGAGCCATGGCCGCTGAGCCTGCGCATCTGGAGCCTGTGCTCCGCAACGGGAGAGGCTGCAGCAGTGAGAGGCCCGCGTAATGCAAAAAAAAAAAGGTTTATTAGTGAATGGGCTACATGTAAGGCCACATTGAGATGTAGAATTTGATAGGCAGTTAAAAACTTGAGCTTTTTCAGACAGAAATTTTAAAAATATATTTTAAACTTTTATACAGTGGAGGTGAGGAGAAACTTTTTTCTAAGAAGTTATGGCGGGCAGAATCATATACAGACATCCCATGGAAATATTGCAGGTTCAGTTCCAGACCACCGCAATGAAGTGAATATTGCAATAAAGCCAGTCAGATGAGTTTTTTCGTTTCCTGGTGAATATAAAAGTTATGTTTACACTATATGGTAGCCTCCTAAGTGTACAGTAGCATTATGACTAAAAAACAACTACATACCTTAATTAAAAAATACTTTATCGCTAAAAGATGCTAACCATCATCTGTGACTGTGCAGAGTTGCCATAAACCTTCAATTTGTAAAACATGCAGTATCTTCAAAACCCAATATAGGAGGTAGGCCTTAATACTATCCAAAATATTTGTCAAACTATTTTCTATTTATCTAGTTCTTATCTTTGCATTTTTCTGTTATAATATTTTTAACTTGTAGATGCTATAGAGTTCCAAGACAACTTCTTAGAAGTACAGTTTTTTACTTTAGTAAACTGAACTACTCACCCTCATAAGCAGACCTATGTCTGGCTTTAGTTGTTTTTAGAACCTTAGCTCACTTTGCTGACATCTAACTCACTAAAATTATATATGGGTAGGGGGAAAATATTCAAAAGATAAAGTAGTAAAGAGATCATATTTGTGGTTACCAGAGGTGAGGGGTTGGAGGAAGGGAAATTGGATATAAGCAGTCAAAAGGTATGAACTTCCAGCTTTAAGATAAATAAGTACTAGGGATGTAACGTATAGCATGATAAATATAACTAACATTGCTGTGTGTTATACATGAAAGTTGTTAAGAGAGTAAATCCCAAGAGTTCTCATCACAAGAAAAATTTTTTTTTCTTTTTCTTTCATTTTGTATCTATATGAGATGATGGATGTTTGCTAAACTTATTGTGGAATAATTTCATGATGTATGTAAGTCAAATTATTATGCTGTATACCTTACAGTGCTGTATGTCAATTATATCTCAGTAAAACTGGAAGGAAAAAAAGAGATAAAGTAGTACAGTAAGGGGTGTTTTGAATTTTAATTTCATTCTGTCTACATTAATGGGAGTGGGACCAATTTACGTTGTGTGACTTTTTCCCAGTGATGTTTTATTATTCATTAGACATCAGTGTCCCAAGCAACCTCCTGGCTTATCTGTCCATTAATCCAGCTCAAGGTCAGAGTTACTTATTTTGTTTTTCCTTGTCTAGATCTCCTCTTCTAAGTTATGTTTTGCTTGGTTCTTATTTTTAATCTCTATTTACATTTTGCTGTTTTATTTCATACTCTGCCATTAAGTCATATTAAATCTTTTGTGGAGAGTGATAAGGCATAAATCAAATAATATTGGCTCTTTCCATCTATCTTTTTTTTTGCGGTACGTGGATCTCTCACTGCTGTGGCCTCTCCCGTTGTGGAGCACAGGCTCTGGACACGCAGGCTCAGCGGCCATGGCTCATGGGCCCAGCCACTCCGTGGCATGTGGGATCTTCCTGGACCCGGGGCACAAACCCATGTCCCCTGCATCGGCAGGCAGACTCTCAACCACTGCGCCACCAGGGAAGCCCTGTTTCCATCTATCTTACCTGTCTCCTTTGTTTTCATCTCTTCCATCTGCCTCAGAGTGATCAGAATTCTGATGATATGGTGGCCTGACACATCCACTCTCAACTCTAATCCAACTATCAACTCTGTCTCCATAGAGAAACAGGTGCTTAGACTGCAGGGTGTGTGGGAACACTCTGACCTTTCGGGGGGCTGCATGTTTAGGATGGTTCTTGATTCTGGGCCTGGCAGTTGGCCTGGGAGGAAAATCTGAATTCTTTTGTTCCTGAAGAAAGATTGTACCTCTGAGTTCTGTGGATCCCTCAGAGGAAGAGCCCTGCCATTCCATTCATTGTCATTCTAGGAAGACCTGCTCATTGTCAAATCTTTGGAGAGGCCTTGATCCTCCTTATGTCAGAGATCAGCAATCAAGCTTTTTCCTGTGTTTGCAGAAAGAACTGAAGAGTTTCCAGTTTCATGTCCCTGTCTGTGAAGAGCAGTACTTCCTACCACTTGTGGGTTTCCATCACTCCCAGGTACCCTAGTAGCTTGTTATGTAAATAAACTCATGGGTATGCTAAGGAAATCATCACAATCTAAGGGGACCCAGCAGCAGTGTCTTTGAGATAGAACAAGGAGAGAGAGAGAGACAGAGAGAGAGAGAGAGAGAGAGAGGTAGAGAGAGAGAGAGAAAGAGAGACAGAATGGATAAAAAGAATAGGAAAGCTTCTAGTATAGTAATAAAACTGTTAGAGGAGACAGATGATGATTAGAATAACCACAACAAAATGTTTTAAAAGAAGGCTCGAAGAGATTCTATTATAGCTTTATAAGACTTTCTGAAACTTAAAAATCTGATAATTTTTAAATTTAAAAACTGAGTATATGGGGCTTCCCTGGTGGCGCAGTGGTTGAGAGTCCACCTGCCGATGCAGGGGACACGGGTTTGTGCCCCGGTCCGGGAAGATCCCACATGCCGCGGAGCGGCTGGGCCCGTGAGCCATGGCCGCTGAGCCTGCGCGTCCGGAACCTGTGCTCCACAACGGGAGAGGCCACAGCAGTGAGAGGCCCGCATACCGCAAAAAAAACCCCAAAAAAACTGAGTGTATGAATTGAGGAAAGATTAGTCACTATAGAGACCATCCTGGACGGTCAAGTAGAAGACACATTGTAAAACAGCAAAAATACAAAGAGAATGAAATCATGGGGAAGAAGCTGCAAGATCTGGAGGCAGCATCAGGAGTTCTGAAATATGGAGAATAGAGATTCTAGAATGGCGAAAAAGGAACAGATAGAAAGAAACATAACCGTTGAAATAACCACTGGGAAAAACAACATTGGATTGAAAAAAAGACTTGTATATTCATATTGGAAGTGCCCAGGCAGGGTCGATTTCCATAGCTGAGGGCTGGAGATGAGAAGGAGAGAGAGCAAACAGGCTGTTGGATACTGACTTGGCTTTTCATTCTGCTCCCAGTGGTACCGCTTTGGGAAGAACATAATGCTATTGTCATGTCATGTGATGGAGGAACCTTGATATTCTCTGATAACACCATATGGTCACACCTTAAACTTCTCATGTGACATATCAGCTCTTGTTCCATTGGCTTCCATATCAACTACTGTTATCTAATGAATGAAAAAGTTGTGTATAAGCACCACTGCCATATAAGAGAGTGGTTCCTGTTACAGAAATTATTTTGAGTTGCTGTGCATGCTGGTCGGTTTGGATATACCAAATGGGCCTGAGAACTAGGTTTGGGTTGGGAAATGAGGAGAGTGAATTTCTCTGCAATTAGGGAGAATTTGGAAAGTCAGAAACAATCTAGAAAGGAGGGGTGAGATTGCATGTGGCTGGGATTTTATCTGGTGTAAAGTATCCAATGAAAAATCCCACAAGGAATTAATCCAAAGAAAATAATAAAGATGTCCAAAGTCTAATGCCTAATGCTCAGTTTGAAATTGCCATAAACTCTTCATGACTCTGCCCCATTCCTCATATTCCTTTAAATCTACTGTAATTATGAATAACCCTCTATGTGTCTGAGGCAGAAAGAAGTCTACTTCCCCAAAATTGGTGCTTTAAATATAAGTAGGCTTAAGGAAGCGTGCTAGGTTGGGTTTCCAGAAACATCTTTAGGAAGACTGCATCACTGTCCCACTAGGCAAGCCACCGAGTCTGAGGCCTTTAATGCAGCCTTGCTGGAAGCAAGAAGCCCCCGCTCTCACCAAACCTGCCTCTCAATTCATGGAACCAGAGAATGGACACTGGAATGCTGGTGTAGGAAGAACGATCTTATATTTCCATGACTTTTCTTGACAGCGGCTACAGCTGAGAGTTTCAGGAATACGGCGCTCACTGTATTTCTGCCTTTGGAATCTTAAGAAAAGGGCTTTGATTCACAGAACCTAATTTGCTTCCAGACTATAGCACCTGGAAGATAGTTGGTGCAAAAGTCGAGAGAGACAAACCAAAGACTGATTTTCAAACAATGCTGATTTTCAAGAGCCAACCAAGCGGGGACAGAGATTGTTAGTATTAGTAGGACATTAGATAGTATGGGGGCAGGAAGATAATTCATGAACAAGAAATCAGGGGGAAGCAGGATCTGAGGGACAGAATAATTGTAACACCTCAATCTAGGTTACAGTTGTCTTTGGGGGACTTGGATTATCTTGGGTGCTTTATCGTGACTTAGAGCCAGGGTGATGGGTCATGTGATGACTAAACTACCTCTTATATCCCAGCTAATAGCAAACATTAAGAATCTACCATAACCTGCTATTTCCTGGGCATTAGAATCTTCAGTTAAGCTGGTTAGTAATTCAATTTACCAATTGACTAGAGTTGGCACTAAGAGAGAAATGAAACCTATTTGCTACCCTGCTTGTCAATACTTGGGAAACAGGCTTAAGTAGTCCCACTTACTGCATATCACAGAGCTATTATTGTTTAAAACTTGATAACCAAAACCAGTGAGCTGTACACAGAGCTAGAGGCCGTACATGTTATTTCATTTTTATAAAATTTATCAGGAGGCAGTGTCTATCTATGTATGTCTACTGTTAGAAAACAGCAACCAAAAACCAAAAGATGCTAGGTAAGGGTGGCTGAGCACAAACTAGAGGGTCTGTAATTGAACCATTGGTTGAAGTGATTTAACCTTAGTATTTCTATCTAACTATTATATTGTTCCATATTGTTGATGGTCTTAAGAAACTTGTTTTCATCTTATGAAAACAGACATGAAGAAAGCAAATGTAAGTATTCTAATGAAATGCTAAAAACTTTCGTATGTAGCAAGGTATGTATATATGTCTGCTAGGGGTTTAATTGTGTCTTCCCAAAATTCATATGTCCTGACCCCAGTAGCTGAGAATGTGACCTTATTTGGAAATAGGTCATTACAGATGTAATTAGATAAGATGAAGTCATTAGGGTGGGCCCTAATCTAATGTGACTGGTATCCTTATAAAAAGGGGAAGTATGGGCACAGATACCCCCACAGGGAGAACATCATGTGACAATGAAGGCAAAGATTGGGGTGGTGCTTATACAAGTCAAGGAATGCCAAAAATTACTGCAAACCACCAGAAGCTAGAGGAGAGGCATGGAACAGATGCTCCTTGACAGCCCCTAGAAAGAATAAACTCTGCTGACACCTTGATCTCAGACTTCTAACCTCCAGAACTATGAGACAGAAACTATCTGTTGTGGGAATTCCCTGGTGGTCCAGTGGTTAGGACTCCGTGCTTCCACTGCAGGGGGCACAGGTTCGATCCCTAGTCAGGGAACTAAGATCCCACAAGCCACATGGCGTGGCCAAAAACAACAAAAAAAAGCCTACAAAAACTATCTGTTGTTTGTGCCACCCAGGTTGTAGTACTTTGGTTGTATCGCAGCCTTAGCAAACAAATACAATTATAAGAATTTTAAAAAACATATAAAGAATATTGAATTGATAAAGTAAAAATGAAGAAAATTGAACATAATGACATTATGTAAACTGTTGCATACACTCAGGGCCCGATCAGCACCTTTCCAGATGGTGGAAACTTTGGCCACAAATCTCAGCATGACTGAACCAGCTATAAGAAAATTCTATGCTGTTATAAATCAATGAATTAAAAAAAGATATTTAGCCTCTTAGTAGTGATATGAAAAATTTTGGTTAGAAATGGAACCTTTGGAAGCATTCTTTACCAAAACAACATGAGGCAGTAAAGGAAGGTGAATCAGAAATAGAAGGTTAGTGTCATTTCATAAACTGTATGTGGGTATATTGCTTCATTTCTGACCTAAAGTGTCCTCTGTGGTATTATAATAAAAAAGATAATCAACTTTAGAGGAGTGTCGAGAATGAAAATTACCTAGACTTTTGACATTTAGATTTTCATGTGAAATGGGGCCTGCTTCCAAGTTGATATAAAAAATAGGCTTGTAAATAGATCTACTGGTGCATATAATTCAGTGGTGTCTGCCCTAGAGAAGGTATAAAGTGGCCATATCACTAATTCCTCCTCCAGGAGAACACATGTTCAGTCTTCTCTCTTTCTATCCATAACCAAGTCTTATACCCAAAGCCTATAGTGTTTTGTAGCAAGTCTAAATACAGGGGAAAGCATTTTTATTAATGTGTAAACCTCTAACAGTTATAACTAAAAAGGTTTTTTTTTTTTTTAAATTTTGTCCTTCTGGAGTCCGCACATTTCTGACTGTTTTCTGTGTGTATTTTTTCTACTAGTGTTCATACTTAGTAAGAATCTGGCAATTTCAGAAATGAGAAGGCATTTTAACTTTCCCTATCGCACAGGAAAATCAAGATTATATCTCAACCCCTTGGGAGAGTTTACATACTGCTGAAAATGACCACTTCAGTGCAGTCAATAAAGGTTTATGTCTAAGTAGGAAATTATTATCTACAGAACAATGTGAGGATGATTTTGCTATAAGGCCAAGAAAGAAACCAAGAACTCTTGGTGTTAATTTGAACTAGGACTCAAAAATCTTTTGAAAAGTTAAGTATTTGTATGAAAATAGCTACTAGTAGCTATTATTTGTGGAATGTTTACTCACCTTCATACATACAGGATTTTTGTGAGGACCAAAATTCTGTACGTGAAAAACTTTGGAAACTTGAAAGTTGCTGAGCTGGGTGAAGCTCAAACCCAGGACTAGAGTCTGCTGTTCACCAAAACACATATCACAGGCTGTGCTCACATATTTGAATGTCCTAACTCACCAATAAATACTATTATAAAGAAACCCTAAAAGGGTTTTTATCTATTAAAATTAATTCATAATGGCAAACAATGAGAATTGCAATGTTCTGCTTTGGAATGTAAAAACGTTTAGTTTAGTTATTACTGAAATTGGGGCAGGTGGGGTCCCCTGTTCAGTTTAATTTAGGACTTAAATTTAGATGCATTGTTTCAAAACCACAGGAGCTTCCCTGGTGAAATGTGAAACTGCCTCACCCGCCGCCCCGGAGGGCAAGGAGAGACTGAAGAAAGGGGCAGGCTACTCCAGACTGGCAGGTGGCAATTTTTTGCTTTTGTTTTTAATTAACATATATATTTATTTTTTAAATTGAAGTTTAGTTAACTTACAGTGTTGTGTTGGTTTCAGGTGTATAGCAAAGTGATTCAGTTACACACACACACACACACACACACACATATTATTTTTCAGATTCTTTTCCATTATAGGTTATTATAAGATATTGAGTATAGTTCCCTGTGCTATACAGTAGGTCCTTGTTGTTTACCTATTTTATATATAGTAGTATGTATATGTTAGTCCCAAACTCCTAATTTATCTCTCTCCCTGCCCTTGCTGTCCCCTTTGGTAACAAAAATTTTGTTTTCTATGTCTGTGGGTCTGTTTCTATTTTGTAAATAAGTTCATTGGTATCATTTTTTTTTAGACTCCACATATAAGTGATATCATATGTTATTTGTCTTTCTCTGTGTGACTTACTTCACCTAGTATGATCCATCCATCTAGGTCCATCCATGTTGCTGCTAATGGCATTATTTAGTTTTTTTTATGGCTGAGTAATATTCCATTGTTTATATATACCACGTCTTCTTTATTCATTCATCTGTCGTTGCTTCCATGCCTAGAAAAAAATTTTTTTTTAATTTGTATGGAAACACAAAAGACCCTGAATAGCCAAAACAGTCTTGAGAAAGAAAAGTGGAGCTGGAGGAATCAGGCTCCCTGACTTCAGACTATACTACAAAGCTACAGTAATCAAAAAAATATGGACTTCTTAATTTTTGCCAATCTAATGAGAATAAAATGATATATCATTTTGCTCTAAAAAAAACCCAATATGGCACTGGCACAAAAACAGATACATAGATCAATGGAACAAAATAGAAAGCCCAGAAGTAAACCCACATACTTATGGGCAATTAATCTACAACAAAGGAGGCAAGAATATACAGTGGAGAAAAGCAGTCTCTTTAATGAGTGGTGCTGGGAAAACTGAACAGCTACATGCAAAAGAATGAAATTAGAACATTTTCTAACACCATATACAAAAATAAACTCAAAATGGATTAAAGACCTCAGTGTAAGACCTAAATGTAAGACTAGCTATAGAGGAAAACATAGACAGAACAGTCTCTGACATAAATCACAGCAATATATTTTTGGACCCATTTCCTAAAGCAATGGAAATAAAAGCAAAAATAAACCAATGGGACCTAATTAAACTTAAAAGCTTCTGCACAGCAAAGAAAATCGTAAACAAAGTGAAAAGACAACCTATGGACTGGGAGAAAATATTTGCAAACAATGCTACAGACAAGGGATTAATTTCCAAAATATACAAGCAGCTCATATAGCTTAATATCAAAAAGCCCAAAAACCTAATCAAAAAATGGGCAGAAGACCTACATAGACATTTCTCCAAGGCAGGTGGCAGTTTTAATAAGCAAGGGAACTTACATATGAAACTTGTCTTGGGCAGCCCCAAGTTGAGTAGATCTCCATACGCACCCACCAGAATCTTAAAGATTTATATAGAGGTTTTAACTGGGTTCAGTCAAGTATACCATCCAGATGGTCTCAACAACATATTACTGTCTCAAGGCTGCATTTGAAATGACTCCAGCAGGGGAGGGGGTGAGGAGCCTCCAGTTGCCTGGGTCTAGCTCATGGGTCAGCTGAGAGTCATGTTCTCTTGATGACCTCCTCCAACAAGATGATAAGTAGATGATCACAATGCATAAATGTGTGCAGATTATAAGAATATTAAATCATTATTTATTCCGTTAGGTTTATATACATGTTTACTAAAAAAAAAAGAGGTGGCAGCATAATCATTTTGAAATTCATTCCAAGTTGTTGATGTCTTGGTAGTTCATTCTTTTGCTACTGCTGAGTGGTCTTCCATTGTCTAGATAGATGAACTACAGCTTTTATATCCATGAACTCAGCGATGGACATTTGGATTATTTCCAGTTTTTGGCTATTACAAATAAAGCTGCTGTAAACATCCACCTATAAGTATTTTTATGTACATATACTTTTATTTCTTTCGGGTAAATACCCAGGATTGGAATGGCTGGGTTATCTAGTAAGTGTATGTTTAACTTAAGAAACTATCAAATGGCTTTTCAGAATAGTGTCAGTTTACATTCTCATCAGTGGCATGTATTCTCATAGCCCCCCAGTGCTTGGTATGACCAGTCTTTTTATTTTAGCCATTCTGGTGGGTGTGGTAGTGTCACATTATGGTTTTTGTTTGCATTTCCTTAATGATGGATAATGCTGAGCAGCGTTCATGTGCTTATCTGCCATTAGTAAACCTTTTTTGGCAAAATGTTCAAATCATTTACTTTTTTTATTTTATTTTTTTTGCGGTACGCGGGCCTCTCACTGTTGTGGCCTCTCCCGTTGCGGAGCACAGGCTCCGGACGAGCAGGCTCAGTGGCCACGACTCACGGGCCCAGCCGCTCCGCGGCATGTGGGATCTTCCCGGACCGGAGCACGAACCCGTGTCCCCTGCATCGGCAGGCGGACTCTCAACCACTGCGCCACCAGGGAAACCCCATTTACTCTTTTTGTTTTTTACCTGTTATGTTCTAATAGTTCTCTTTGTATTTGGATAAAAGTCCTTTATCAGATACGAGATTTTCAAAGATTTTCTCCCATTCTGTGGTTTGGTCTTTTTTTTTCTTTTAATGGTGTCTTTTGGAGAACAGAAGTTTTTCATTTTGTTGAAGCCCAAATTATTAATATTTTATTTTATGGATTGTGCTTTTGATATCTTATCTAAGAAATCTTGACCTAACATAAAGCACAGAAGTTTTTTCTTATGCTTTGCTTTATAAATTTTATAGTGTTATATTTTACATTTATATCTGTAATCCATTTCTGAGTTAATATTTGTATATGGTGCAAAATTCAATTGAAGTATATATATGTATATGAATATCTGTTTGTTAAAAAGACTGTCCACTGAATTGTGTTTGAAGCTTTGTGGAAAATCAATTAACTATATATCTATTGGTATATTTCTGTACTATCTATTCTATTCCATAGATCAATCTACCTATTTTGGAGCCAATACTTGTATCTAGATTACTATAGTTTTATGCTAAATTTTTAAGTAAGGCAGAAGAAATTTGTTCTTTTTCAAAGTTATTTTGGCTATTTTAGTTCCTTTGCATTTCCAAGTGAATTTTATAATTGTCAACTTCTACAAAAAAACTTCTGGGATTTTGATAGCAATTATTTGAATCTATACATCCATTTTAGAATAATGCCACCTTAATTAAGTCTTCTGATCCACAGACATGACGTTTTTCCCCATCTAGTTAGGTCTTCTTAATTTCTCTTTTCAATATTTTGTAGTTTTCAGTGTCCATATTTTAACAGATTTATCCTTAAGTAGTTCATATTTTTACCCTATTATAAAAATATATTTTAATTGCAATTTCCAATGGTTGCTAATAGAAATACAGTTGATTTTCAAACATTGATCTTTTATCCTGAAACCTTGAAAACTCACTTGTTAGTCTTAGTAGCTACACAGATTTTCTGCATAGATAGATTATCAGGGCATCTGTGAATGACTAGTCATATGTATGGGTGGTAGGATTATGGAGGAAATTTGGGATGGCCATCATGTTTGATATCACTATCATTAATAAGGATTAGAAATGTAGAATTAATAATATGTTTTGCAAGATAAAAAATGATTAAATTTAATGCTAGATATGTTGAATTCTAGGGTCCCATGAGAATTCCAATGGAAACATTTATCTATTCTTAGGGGAGCAATCAGGAATGAAGAAATGTATTTGGGAGTCATCACTATAGATGATGGTCTGCCTTGTAGAAATATATAAAGTAAAAATAAAAAGAAGAATATCAAGGATAGAACCATGGGGAGCATCATGTTTAGTTTAAGATGGAGAGACTTGGATATTTTCATGTGCTGAGATAAGAGAAAGGAAATTACTTTAGAAGGAGACTCTTTAATTTCCTTTTCCTTAGTGCTTTGTTCAGAATCACTAATATCTTTTTAAATCCAAGAGAGAGTATGTTGATTCCCATAAGGGGTCATATCTCTATCTCTGGCTTCTGTCTGGATTCAGGGTCCATGAAAATAAATTTGTTTCTCAGTCTGACATTGCATTTCTGAAATTGTAAATCTGAGAGACAGTTTCTATGTGATTGTGAGCCCGCCAGTATGTCATAATTTTTTTAAAGGTTTTTAGTAGAGTAACTTTTTTATAGTTACAGAAATAATGCAGATGCATTATAGAAAATTAGAACACAAAACGAGCAAAATAAAATAAAAACAAACATTACATTCCCACTCCCTTATGGATCATCACCATTAATACCTTAGTACATATTAATATTGTACATCCTGTTTCATAAGCTGCTTTTCTTAGTCAATGATCCTCATCTTTCCTGTTGAGTAAATTTTTATCTCATCTAATACCCAGATCATATTCAAATTTCCACAATTGGCTAAAAAGTGTCCTTTACAGTTGATTTATCTAAGTCAAGACCACACATTTCATTTGGTTATTATGTCTCTTAGTTTATTTTAATTTGGCACAATTGCCTTTTCTAATGATCCTGACTTATCAAAGAGGCTGCCGTATATCAAACTCCTAAAGATTTTGTTTCTACAAAGCAGATAGCCTGTTTTCATAGAGCTGTTCATGGAAAAATACTGTCATAACAAAAATCAGTAATCTACTCATCAATTTACTAGTGTACCAGTCAGTACTTTGTCAAATCAGCCATAGTTATATAAGATGCAGGCAATAAGAGCCAATATGTATGATGGAATGATTAGGACTGTTTCTGTGGGATCACTGGGCCTGGAATGGCAAGACCTAGATTCCCCTTCCATCTCTCCTTGTGATTCCAGCACATACCTCCAGCACTGGTCTTTATGGCTCTGACTCCACAGTCCTTGATCCTTGTAATATTAACTCTTTCTGTTCTCCCCGACAGAGGGATGGTAGCTCCTTCCTCTGTCTGGTGGTTTTTAAACATGTTCACAGATTCTCTGACATTCCTCCCACTAAGAGATGGGACCTATGTCTTCTTCCCTTATACCTAGACCAAACTTACTGACTAATCAACCAACAGAATATGGCAGAAGTGACACTAAATGATGTTTGAGCGTCAGTCAT
Organism: Lagenorhynchus albirostris; assembly: GCF_949774975.1. NCBI lineage: Eukaryota > Metazoa > Chordata > Mammalia > Artiodactyla > Delphinidae > Lagenorhynchus > Lagenorhynchus albirostris. The sequence continues at coordinate 81,778,901 of NC_083098.1, read as the reverse complement.
AAGGGGATGGATTTTTTAACCTTTCTCTTGGATTACTTGCCATTGATGTCTGAGCCATCAGTAAGAAGTCTGAGACTGTTATGTTGCAAGGAAGGCCAGGCCACGTGGAGAAGCTCTATGTGGGTGTTCTAGCCAACAGCCCTTGCTGAGGTCCCAGCCAACAGCCAGCATCAACTATCACATGTATGAGCAAGTAAGATTTCAAGATGCCTCTAACCTCCACCACCATCTGACTATAACTGCATGAAGGAATCCAAGTGAGAGCCACCTAACCGAGTGCCCCCTTGCCCCCAGATCCTAGAACTCTGAAAGATAATGATCTAAAAAAAATGATTGATTTGAGCTACTGAAGTTTGAGGTACTTTGATATGCAAAAACAGAGAAATGGAATACTCAGTTACTCATTTCTGAGTTACCTCATCACCCCTGGTTTTCTCTCTTACCTCATCTATCATTAGTGTATCCAATCCCCTCAATTAAATTTCCTCTCTTTGAAAAACCTGGAATTGTTTCCGTTCTCCTCACAAGAACCTTACTGATAACCCTCCCAGGCAGGGCCTGCACAAAACAGCCAGGAAAGATTGAAAAAAAAAAAATCCAGATCACATGTTGATCTTTTTTAGTTACAAGGCTTATGATGTTTATTATCAACTGGTTTGTAAAACCAGCATCCTAAAATGATTCTGTTCTCTCAGAAACTATAAATGTAACCTTTTGAGCATGTGTAGAAACCTGCCCTATATTTGAATAAGTACAAGGTAAGAATTTCAGAATTTGTTAAAGTTCTAAAAAAAAAAAGTGATTCTTAGTGGTATCTTTTTCCTACACTACAGCAAATTGCCTTTTATTTTTGTGCCTACCAAGAAAAAGGGAGAGAGCTTTAAAAACACACCTTTAATTTTATTTTTATTTTAATGTCTTTTCCTTAGGAAAGTTATAATCTTTCTTTGTAATATGAGGAAGTATAGTGAAGATGATCCTGGCATAAAATAGCTTTCACTACTTAAAAGCTGGCTTTGCTTGTGAACTGCAGCACATGTAGTAAGAAGCCTGCTGCTCCCCAAGCATTGTAGGGTGCTTAAGACTAGGGACTTAGATTTATGTAGATGGAGGCGATAACTCCAAAACTTCGTGGGAATATTCCTCTCAGGGTGTCAGGCTCTGCTGGATACTCCAGGGAGTAATTCCAAAGTGAATCACAGGGAGTTACATTTTACAACCTTGGAGTGTGTGGGTCCTGAGCTGCTCAGAGTCCAGGAAGCTAGTCTTCGGTGCCTGTTTCATGGAGAAGGAAACTTCTCAGAGCAGGCTTTGCCACAGTTTCAAAGATGTTTTTTAATGGACAGCAAGTCTGCTTCCGTAGTTAGTACTGCAATATTAGTTCTGCTCTCATGTTCCCCTTTACCATCAATTTCTTTGTCTCCTCTGACGTCATTCTGCATGCTACACATGGCCTGGGTCAGCTTCAGTTTTCTCTAGCTCAGCTTTGGGAACTGAGGTCTCACTCATTTTCTGACACAGTAGAGACTAAAGCAGGAGACTCCAATCTGTCAAGCAGTAGAAGAGAAGACAAGTTTTGCTGCCAAAAGCCACGAAACCAATGCTAGCCCCATGAGGCACTGAGCTGCAGCCTTTCCTTAGGACCTGCACTGTTGGTCCCCTCCACATGGCTGGGTTTCTACCTGTCGCTGTCTCGTTGCATCAGGTCCTGCTGGCACTCTCCCTTAGTCCTGAACCCTTACATACTCTGATGGTTCTCTGACAACCTGCCCAGTTCTGACCTGCTCTTTTGCTAGCTCTCTCTTTACCATCCATGGCTGAAAACGGTCTCACGTTTACTTGGGCAGGTGATGGCGTCTGTCCCCAGAGAATGATAACTCACAGCCCTGACCCAGTCCCCTCACCCACCTCACCTTAGCCTTGCACCGAAAGTGACCCCTACCTGGACTCTGCTGCTGCCATGCCCCAACTTCCCTACCACCCAATGAATTCAGGCACTCATCCGAATGGAAGGTGAGTTTGCCATACTCTTCTGGTTATGGACTACTCCTCTTGCTCTGTTTTCTTGTCCCTTGTTTGAGCCTGCCTGAATTATGACACTGTTCTTTGGTCTTAACCTTTCCCCTGGCCTCCATCAGCCTTCACTTTCCTTCTTGTCATTCCAAATAAAAGCACATAAAAGGCTTCGCGTTGAAATTTGAGAGAGGAAGAAGATAAATGCCAAAGTAAATTTGTAAAGCCAGAGGCTGTGGAGCCCAACAGGTGTGGAATAGCGGGGAAAATAATGGAGAAGCAGGTGATCAGCACTTATCAGGAGAAACTCATAGGAAGGAGGATCCAAAACAATACTTACAGCTTCAGATGGCTGTATGTTTAACAATGTACAGAGCATAACAATAAAGAAAGTGAACTTAAAACTCAACCCAAGAGTGTGAATATGATCTCTTAGGCATTATTGAGACTTGGTAGCATGGAACAGTGGTAATGGAACATTGTCTCCACTGGAAGCCAGTCTTCATTTGGGTGAAGTCCCTAACTATCCATGTGACCACCCTGATTCTCTCCTTTGAAAACGGGTGAAATGGATGAAACTCAACTTGATCTCCAAGTTTCTTTCTTAGTTCTGACAGTCTGTGAGCATGGCCCACGGCCCATTCTCACAGTTGAGTCTATACATGATGGGTTCCGCCAAATGATGTTTTCAGGTTCTTTAAATAGTTACCCATGTCCCAGAAACAGAAAAAAAAATTATAGTTGTTGGGAGATGATGGCATATGAAACCAGCTACAACGATTGTAACACATGAGTCATTGCTGTGCAGTATTTAATTTTTGGTTTTATAACATTTTGACATCCAGCTCATGAAAGATCGATCACTGGTTACATGAGTTTATACTACCCTCTGGGGACCTTTTTTTTTTTTTCCTCCCACTTGTTGCTTCTAAAAGGTTCTTAAGAGATATTTGAGTGAAACCTGTCTACTGTGCAGAGCCTGTGGGGATTACAGTCATAGAATGATGAAACTTTAAGGGTAAGGAGGCTTTTGCATTTTCTGGACATGGAAGCAGGAACCCAATTTCAGCCAGAAGTGTGAATGAAAGGAACATCAGTGAGTTGGTCTTTCCGTTCTGATACCATGATGTCTATAATATGGAATGCAAGGTTCAACCAGATTTGCATTTGAGTCCCAGCTCTGCCTTAATGAGTAAGGTATTTAGTGTCTCCAAACCTCAGTCTTCTCAGTAAAATGGGGACAATATTACATATTTCATACGCTTATTTTAAAGACTAAAAGAGGTAACGTATGGAGCATTTTTTGGCACATAGGAAATGCTTAGTAAATGTTACTTTTATCATTGTTATCTGTTATTTATGAAGCATCCAAAATGGAGACTATCCAGTAGGAAGTACACCAATAATAAGCTAAAATGAGTTTCTCACTCCAAATTACACTTTCTAAGTATCTGAATTCTTATTTTCAGTTAGACTTCACAATTTAAAATGACAAAATTTCGTTTCTGAGAAATTAAGAAAAATGTAGTTCACAGATGAAAAAGCAAGAATATTTTGGCATTCAAGGCAGTAAACAATCTAAACCAACTAGATTGACCGTGACAATGGAATATGCTTTTGTACCTTCCAAGTATGAAAAGCAACTTCTCAGTTTCATGTTACAATTATGATATTATTTGCAAAATAGCAAAAGAATTTGCAGAAACATTTCTATTTAAAGAATTAATTCTATTTTTTGAACAGCAAGTTACCGCCACTGAGCTTTCTGTTTGTCCTCTCACTTTGTTTTAAAACTGAGTAGACAGTCAAAAGAAGTGTTGAAATCATGCCTTCAGATAAATAGTGTTTCTGAAAAAAAACTTTTTTTATAAATTTATTTTATTTAATTAATTAATTAATTAATTTTTGGCTGCGTTGGGTCTTCGTTGCTGCGCGCAGGCTTTTCTCTGGTTGCAACAAGCGGGGACTACTCTTCGTTGCTGTGCGCGGGCTTCTTATTGCAGTGGCTTCTCTTGTTGAAGAGCATGGGCTCTAGGCACGAGGGCTTCAGTAGTTGTGCGGCACGTGGGCTTAGTTGCTCTGCGGCATGTGGGATCTTCCCGGACCAGGGCTTGAACCCATGTCCCCTGCATTGGCAGGTGGATTCTTAACCACTGTGCCACCAGGGAAGCACCCAGGTAGTGCTTTTGGATACCCATGCTCTGAACTGTAGCTATTATACATATATATATGTATATATGTATATATATATATATCCTTTTTATAAAGAAAGTGAGGAAAACCCAGGAAGCATCTGTGGATTGTTAAGAACTCTTGAAAAGGGAATATTTGGGTAGATTTTCTAATCTAAAGCCTAGTTTTGGAAAAAAATAATAAAAATAATGACTTTAGAATTATATGATATTTTATAGGTATTCAATAAACCTGTATTTACAGGTGTTCTAAAAAACCATGTTTTTAAATGAAGGGACTGCTATCCATTATTCTTTCCACTGAGGATGAAACTAACAAAAGGAGTAAATTTTTTTTCTTTAAATGTGCAAGCAATTATTTCTATTTCTATTTGACTTTACTGCATAAAGGCTTTTCTTCAACATCTTGGGAATTGTAACAGCAGTAACTATTACTAATTTTTTTTGCAGAACCTCCCTCTGACCTTCTACATTGGAGACTAAGCATCCTTTCTCTCCATATTCCTCTGTACTTCATTTATCTCTGTTGTACTGCTTGTCAGACTGTACTGGAAATTCTTTGAGGGCAGGAGTTAAGAAACTTTGAATCCCTGCTGTTTGACATGACATTTGCTCAATCACATGGGTTGAATGAACAGTTGAAAAATTAACGGTACAAGTGTCTCGGGGAAGGAGCGGGGTAATATGCAGGCCCACAGACAGAATTAACATCCGTGAGATCAGGATTCCTATTTAGATGGGACTAGCTGGGAAGGGAGGTATCTGAGAATTCTAGAGTATTAGAAGGGCCTGGGTTAGGATTCAGTCCCTATTCCATCTATTTTCCAAATCCCCATAATACTAGTGTGGTTTGGGAGAAACTGAAGATGAATTAGTTCAGTGGTTCTTAGGAAAGGAAGTACTCCCCCATGGGAGGCATTCTGGAAATTGTGAAGGAGTGTTTTGGGGTTGTTAAATATTTGGGGGTGGCTCTCTACTGTCATTTAATAAAGTTGGATCCAGGGATTCTAGTTGCCTTGCCATGTGTGGGAGAGCCCTGCACAACAAATGTATACATATCCTGTGCACATTTCAAATTACCTTAGCCTGGAAATGAACTCCAGCTGACATGTGAACACAGGTGCTTTTTATGCAGTTTTAATATGCAGTTTATCTTCCAGGAAGTGCAACTGATGTGTAAATTGAGAAGAGTAGGGTATTTTGCTTTGCTTGGAAATTTCTCAAAAGTTATTCATTGTTTCCGAAAATTATGAAACTGTGTTGGTTGTGCATTTGAGTGGTTGACAGGACCCCCTGCCAGTTTGCATGTGTGTCTGTCATACCAGTGACGGATGCTTCTATATCCTGGTGCAGGCACCAGACCACTTCGACACAGCTTCCACTATGTCAGGTCTAAGGGCTTACATAATGAAGTATGTGTGGTTTCTTATCAGTTAACATCCTTTTATTTCTTCTTCATGCCAGAGTTAGAGTGTTATATTGAGTTTTTGTGTGAAGGTAGGTTACCTATAGTTCCAAAAGTCATTTTCTGAATCGCTTAGCCAGAAGTGTTTTCAGTCTTTTTCAGATTTTAGGAAGCCAGTGAAGTACATACACCTGATAGCATATGACACTCTTGGTGGATATGGGAGAACCCCTGTAACCAAACACATTGATTTTGCTGTAGCAAATATTCATAATAGGCGGGCTAAATAGAAATTTACTCTCATTAGTTCAGGTCAGGGGATGCAGGCATATGAGGTTAGGTGCCAAAATTTGGTAAAAGTTTTCAGATTTCAGAGCTTGTTGGCCTTTAGAGTTATGGAGAAGAAACTGTGGAATGAATGCATTATTTCTGTATAGATGGATCATAGTGACTGTGTATTTTATTCCAGGACAATAAAAGGGGTATTAAAATATTAGGTGCAAAAGGAGATTTGGGGTGTGATGCAGTTAGGGATCATTGATGGAGTTGAAGAAACTCAGACTTCTAAATAACCATATGCAGTGAATCACTGACTGAGTTATGGCCTAGACTTGATTCTGAAATAGTTCCCTGAGGCTAGAGTCCATTCATAAAATATTGAAATGTACAAACCAGGTTATTTATCTTTACCGGCTTTTACAACAAGGGATTGCACTCAGGACCGCTGGTGCTTTGTTGATATGAGAATGTTATGTACTCCCGTGAAAAATGAAACATAAAGCAACAGTCAAAAAAGCCAGATGGGCTCTCCAGGTTGTTAAAAAGGGGTTTTGTCCTTTTCCATTTCCCATAAAAGCACAGCTGTGCCTTCTAAAATTGGAACTTATTCGTGTGCTCACCAGGTGCCAGTGCATAAAAATCAAAAGTGGAGAAAGCTGAAACAAGATATTTTAAAAATAGAAGTAGGAGGTGAGAATAGGGAAGGAGGTAAATGAAAAGAAAGTAAAGGAAAAGGTAGAAAGGAAAGAAAAAGTAGCTGTATGGAAACACGTTGATGGGGTAAAGTGCACATAGAATTTTATTAAACAGAGTGAATTTATTGGATAAGAAATGATCATTCGTCCACCTAATTGTTTTAGTTGGGGTGGGTGCTCGGGCTCATCCATTCAAGTTCTTTGGCTTATATGTTTTGCATTTAAAAACACAGGATCCAAAGGCAGTTAGTAGAGAGGTTTGGAAAAAACCCAGACCTGCCAATTCTGAGTGCAGTTTTCTTTTCACACTAGAACTCGGGCTTAAGGGAAGACTCGAGAATGAGGGGAAAGGACAGACCTGGGGTTTGTTTCGAAGGGAGCACAAGCAGTACTTATGGATTTGGAGACCATGTAGAGAGAGACAAAGGAAGGAATTCCTTTTAAAAGGAATCTTTTAAAAAGAGGAGTGCGATCGTCAGAAGTGGAGATGATTAGAGGAGGATGGGAATAATGAAGTTCTATTTTAGATATTTTACACTTAAGGAACAGAATCACATTTTATTGGAAATAAAGAAAAGTCATCAAGTGGCTTTGAACCATCAATATATTTTCATTCAAATGCTCCATTTTCCTAAAGCCCAACTGTATACACATCAGCTCCAGAGAGTTAAAGATGTTTGGAATTTTGGGTTCCAGGGAAGTGAGCACCTGGGAGTTTTGGCCTGGATGGTATTTCGTAGTAATGAGAAGAGACAATTTTGGTGAATTCCCCCAGTGACTCGGGGTTGTTGGTTATAAGCAACATGAAGTAAACAGGTGGCTTAACTAAAGGTATACATGGCAGGACATTATGCCAGGCCTCTTGAGGAGGCAAGAGCTGGAAACCCCAGGAATCCAGGGGGCTGCTTCCTCCACCTTCTCTGCTGGAAGCTCCTAGAACTGTTGTGTTCTAATTCCAGGTAATGTGACTGGGCCAGCCAACGGACAGGGTCCTATGACCTTCTGCCCACTTGGTAGAGCTGCTGGAACAGACACTCTGTATAGGGGCATGGCCACGGCAAACAATTTGAAAATATGCCTGCTAAATACCATTGGCCAAGCCCTTCACTGAGTATGTGGAGGGTGGTTCAGGAAGAGGGAATGCTTGACCATTCCGAAGACTTGGGTCATGGGCATTTATAATTTTAGAATTTTTAAAACTAGGAGAGGAGTGCACCATGGCATTGCCTACTCTAGGAATGACACCTCAAAGACCAACAGTGTGAGGACTGGCTGACCTGTCCCGTCGGAGCCTGACCCCTGATACAGGTGACTGTCAGTGTCGAAGCAGAAGCATTGCTTGTGCGTTGGGAGCCCTTTCCACACTATGGTCACAGGAAGATGGTGTTATGGTTGGGTGCACCCTTTGCCTCACACAGGGGCCTCTGCTTCTAGGTGTCCTCATAGAGCTTGGGCGCTCACCCTGCTTCTGTGGACTGTCACAGTTCAGTTCCTTGAGCACCCTGCAGCTGTCTCCTTATTGCCACCTGTTCTCCATGCGCCCTGCTCAGCTCAGTAAGGTCATATTCTGTCAAAAAACTACACTCTGGGGTTAGTAAGCCAGGGAGGTTGGACCACTTATGCTGAATTAGCTTTTCCTTCCCCTCTTCATAAAGTACCTTTGGAAAGAAAGATACTGTGCTGGATAACAGCAGCGACAGCACATTGAGATTAATAGCTGTTACTCATTGAGGCCAGATACTTAAAAAAACTGTTTTAAAACTTCAAATCTTGGGACTTCCCTGGTGGCACGGTGGTTAAGAATCCACCTGCCAATGCAGGCGACACGAGTTCAAGCCCTGGTCCGGGAAGATCCCACATGCTGCGGAGCAACTAAGCCCGTGTGTCACAACTACTGAACCTGCGCTCTGGAGCCTGCGAGCCACAACTACTGAAGGCCGTGTGCCTAGAGCCCATGCTCTGCAATAAGAGAAGCCACCGCAATGAGAAGTCCATGCATTGCAACGAAGAGTAGACCCCGCTTGCCACAACTAGAGAAAGCCCGCGGACAGCAACGAAGACCCAATGCAGCCAAAAAAAAACCCCCCCAAAAAACCCTCCGAAACTCAAATCTTTACTCAACTGTGAGACAGGTATAATACTGTTAAGTTTATCCATATGAAGTTATTTATACTCTATCATTTTGTCCTACAGAAATGACAGTTTCATCTGGTTAGACCTCAGGTTTTACAGGCAAAGAAAGGGAAGCTCAGGGAAGTTATAAAATGTTACCAAAGTCACACACCCTGATTCAGAGTTAGCATTTTAACACTAGGCAGTTGGCTTCTGGGTCATTGGTACTTGCACTGTGCCTGCCTGACTGCTGCATCTTGTAAAAGGTACAGTAACTGGTTCTTTCTTCGGAGAGCTTTCAGGCTAGAACATACAGCTGCAGAGGGATTTGTAGAACCTCCAGAATCCCCTAATCCTGCAGAGCACTGACCCAGTGCTGGGATATTTGAACCTGAGAGTGAGACCCCAGTTCCCAAACTCATGAATACTAAGATGGCACTGTGAGGTTAGAAGTTGAAAAGGGAAGTGGGCAAAATTGTCAACTCAGAGGGCGTCTGGATGGGAGGACCTGCTAGGACATTGCTATGGTCTGAATGTGAAACAGGAGGCTTCCGGAAGCCAAAAGGCAGAAGCCAGCACTGTTTCCCAGTGGGGTTCTACCAAGCCCACCAAGAGATATCTGAAGGCAAATAGGCTGGGAAACTGCATTCTCCTGCAACTGAACCAGAAGCAGTAGTAGGAGTGAGACGAGGAAGCAAAGCTTATCTCTCTGTCTCTGTCATGCCGCCACCCTGATCCCAAAACTCTGATTTTGTTTTCCTCTGGGTATCTATATTTACTCTTTCCCTGTCTTTATTAACAGCTCTCTCAGTTTCTTCATGCATCTGGTGAAAAATGACCACCCCAAGAATTCCAGTGGCTACAAACATTGGTGAAAAGCGCTGCATCCTAGTTAGAAGTTCCCCAGAGAGATATGCCTATCTATCAGGCTTGGGTCAGAGGTCCTCTGAGGCCAGGGGTAGGTTCAATGCACACTCTCTAAGGAGGAGACCTGGTACAATAGGCAAATTGACAGGCTTGTTATAGCTGGTATTAAGCCAAATTGAGAAGCTAGCTAGAAGTTTATTTTTATGCTTTTTTTTCTCTTCTGGTGTGTCTGTGCTCACTCCCGAATCTTCACAGCTTACCCCAATGTTGTAGTCTGCCTTCCCTTGTCCCAAGCTTCCATGCCATAGGAGGCTGTGTTGGCCTGTTTCCATGCTCCCCTGGAACTCCTTTGAAAATTTCCAGAAGAAAAATAAGTCCAACAAACGGGGGTATTGGTTCAAGTATAAGATCTGTTCTGATCTTAGGTAATGTGAGAAGGAGTGGTTATAATCTGTAATTTTTTTAAGGTATGGGCGTATAAATTTAAAGAATAATCCCTTAAGATTTGTAAGAAAACAAACATTTGGAGAGATATCATCAAGTCAGCCATCCCTTTTAGTCTAGGACTGTACCTGTTTTAGCACTGAAAGTCCCTGGCCCCAGGGAACCCCTCTTTCTTCCAGGCACACTGGGACTATTTGCCACCCTAGAAGTCCAATGAATGCCTTTTTTACCTTTCTAGAGTAGTTATCAAGGGTGAAGAAGCCTGTATTTCTTCTCCTCCTCATAAAGTGATTGGGTTAATCCACACTGTTTATCTATACTAGCTAAAAAATTGTGTATTTCTTTGAGCTAAGGTTCAAGAAGCATCCAAATTTGACAGATGTGGATTTATTCCATAAGGTATGGGTGTAAGAAATATTCTATATAAATATAAAAAATATTCTGTTTTACTTGTTCCAAAGCAGCACTTCTCAAACTTGGATGTGCTTTGGAATCCCCTGGGGATCTTGTTAAAAGGCAGATTCTGAGTCAGTAGCTCTGGGTGGGGTCTGAGGGACTGCATTTCTAACAAGTTCTCAGGCCATGTGATACTAATGCTTTGAGGACGATCCATTGACTAGAAAGTTTCTAAATCATAAAATCTATTGCTCAGAACCCCCAGTTTGGGGTAGACAAAACTTCAGTTGGACTCTTATTTTGGGGTGTGCCCCTCTTGAATTATATAAGAATTGTGAGGACTCATTTGGTGATTGGAAAATGGAGAGGTGCGCTTTGCTTACAGCTTCCCAAAGCAGTGACAACAGAAGAGAAACTGATGTCTTTATACATTTTCCTGCATCACAAATATACCTTTCAGGCGTTCGATTTTAAACTTGTGTATTTTTTTTTTTTTTTTTTTTTTTTGCGGTACGCGGGCCTCTCACTGCCGTGGCCTCTCCCGTTGCGCTCCGGACGAGCAGGCTCAGTGGCCATGGCTCACGGGCCCAGCCGCTCCGCGGCATGTGGGATCTTCCCGGACGGGGACACGAATTCGTGTCCCCTGAATCGGTAGGCGGACTCTCTACCACTGCGCCACCAGGGAAGCCCTAAACTTGTGTATTTTTAAAGCTCGAATTGGATGTACTATGCATATAGAACTTGCTGTGCTTCCGGTAATAGATGTCTGAGTTTGCAAATAATTACTGGTGGAGTAGCTGACCTCTTTGGCTGCCAACATTAAAATTTTCTCTCACTAAGAAGCTATGTGGGTGATCATTTTGCAAAATCAGCTTCTTCAGATGCTATTTCTTTGATCTGATGTGTAAGACACAGCATGTGAGAGCCACTGGAAACTAAAGCACTAAACGAATGCAAAATCTTATTCTCATAGATATTATGATGGGTTGAGTGCCAGCTTAGTAGAAACGCTTCTCAAGGTGTCCTTGGTCATCTTTTAGATTATAGATCATCACTTGAGGATCTTTGCATATTTCTGACAGGAATGAGAAACCTGAGGCAGGAATAAACATAGAAGTGCTAGTGCATTTTCTGTGCCCCCTAATTGGTACTCCTTTGGAGTGTGTGTGCAGTGCTGGCCGAGCCTGGGCAGACTTTGATCTATCTTAAGCAGATGCCTGTAACAAAAAGTTAGCTGGGCTTTAGGGACGGCTAATGTCTCACAGGCCGCAGAGTGTTATTAAGGCTTGATTGCAATCTCTTGACATGATAAAACTGAATTGTAAGAACAGGAACTAGCTGCTTGGCAGCTCTGATGGCAGTTGGAAAGCTCAGAGAAGACACAAGCATTAAGGAAGAAAGAATGCTGACAGAAGCTGGGCAGGCAGACAGGGCTATTTAATTCAGAGGGGTGGGTGTTAATTAATTTATTTGAGTTGAAGGAGATCTGATTTCTAAGCCAGACGACAAGCTGTTGCCCGTCTAGCTGGGGACAATGTCCTCACAGCTATAGGAATATCATCCGTCATCTGGGTGGCTGATCTCATACCATATCCATCTTCCTGGGTCCAGACTCACCATACTGTGTCAGCTGGACGCCAGCAGCTCGTTTTTCTTACGCTTCAATGTTACTCTTACTGTGCGTGCCTGTCTAGCTGCTCGTCTCTGCTTCTCATTTCTCCCAGAACTCCCTTAGAGCCCCAAAATGATCCATGGCAGGTGGACAGAAGGAAACCAGGAGTGAGTTGGAAGTTATCACTCCTAAAATGGCATTATTTTAAATGTATGAAGTTTTGGCTTCCTGTACTTTTAAGATGGGTCAAATGTTATCCAGAAAAAAAGGTTAATCATTAAAATTCACTAAAGCAGATGTCAGGTTCATGGTGTCTTGATTTCCTGTCTGGTCTCTGCTTTCTCACTACCCAAAATTATTTTCTCTCAATTCCACTGTTTCACATAACAAAGGGCCTGTCTGATGATGTCCTCCCACATGCAGTTCTATGGAGGCGTTTATTATAGTAATTAATTTTTCAAGGCAAAAAAATGGTATGATGTATTATAAAGGGCAAACAGAAATGAGTGAAAGTTTGGGGGTAATTTTTAAAAGTATTTTAATGTAGTGGAAAGAGCACTGGATTTGGGTCAGAGGGTCTGATTCAAGCAAGTCAATTAAAAATACAAGGAGCCCTGTACATGTTTGTCAAAATTCCTCCATCTGTGGCATTAAAAGGGTGAAATTTATTGTATGTAAATTAAACCTGTATAAATTATAACTTGAAAAAAATCTGAGGAATAACTATGCTTTATTTATTAAGTATGAAGGTAACACATGCTCATCTGAAAATATAGAAAAGCAAACACACACACACAAACACTAGCCATAATATTTCAACCATGAGATGATCACATATCTATCTTCTGGTGACAGTGGGGTGAATTAATCATATCCTGCCATTCAGGGTGCCTCTATCACCACTGGCCCATGCAAAGCCTCTCCTTCCCCCTTCATCCCCTCCTCCCATTTCGTTCCTGTATCTTGTGTGCACTTACAGAATATACCTCATTTTATATCACCCTTATAAAGTATGCAGTGTTGTTTGTGCATAAATTGTTTTTATTCTATTTACATGATATGTTATTGTCTGTAGAACCCATTCTATTTCTGAATTATTTTACTCAATACTTACGTATTAAAAATATATCGGGATTATGTGTAAATTTAGCTCATTGATCCCAATTTCTACAGAGCATTTACCGGGCTATTGTTTCCAGTGTCCCACAACCCCACACAATATTGAAATAAACCTCCTTAGACACGTCCCCTCATGGATCTGTGAGGTCACGTCTCTAGGTTATATGCCTGTGAGTAGGTTTGCAGGATCATGGGATCCAGAATGTTTGTATCAGTGTATTCACCCACTAGTTATTTTTTCCACACATCCTCCAGCATTTATGTATCTAATTAGCTTTCTGAATATATTTTTTAAAAATGAAATTTTTTTGTCATATAATTCACTTTTTTTTTTTTTTTTTTTGCGGTACGCGGGCCTCTCACTGTCATGGCCTCTCCCATTGCGGAGCACAGGCTCCGGACGCGCAGGCCCAGTGGCCATGGCTCATGGGCCCAGCCGCTCCGCGGCATGTGGGATCCTCCCTGACCGGGGCACGAACCAGTGTCCCCTGCATCGGCAGGCGGACTCCCAGCCACTGCGCCACCAGGGAAGCCCATAATTTACTTTTAAACGTGTTCTACGGTGGACATTTTTTTTTTCAGATTTAAAATAATATTCTAATGTTATATTCAAAGGTAGGCCTTAATTATTGGACTGTCATCATTTGTTTAACTGATACCCTATTCTGTGATATTCAGGAAAAATATGCTTCCAAGATAGGACATAAACAAGTCTACAGTTGAGGAAACATGATTATCAAATTAATAAATTGGATCACTGATCTTTGGACATGGGTAGGGACCTACTTCTTATCAATCTTGGAGTGTTGCTAAATGTAACATTTTGTTTAGAGGAAACTAATGAAATTTCGAAGGTATTAAGAGAAGTAATTCAATAAGTAGAAGGATAAACTGAAAAGAGATGAAAACCTGACTTCCAGAGCAATACTATCCATCATACACTCTTGAAAATCAGGTTGCTGTGCATGCAGTTAGTTAATGGAAATAAAAAAACAACTATGAGGTATACCATATCCCTTATGTAGAGGGATACCAAATCTAAGTGCCTAAACTCATTGGTGGGAATTACCTTAGGATAGAATGTAATTAAAAATAATAAAATTCCCCAGTTTTAACAATATACTGACTTTTCATATGCAAGTTTCCTTATGAAGTTGAGTAAAATTAAGCCAACATTTACGCTGCATGGTTCAGTGATGCAATATTTCGGGTGTTTGATGTACATATTGATTATTCCTTCACCACCCCGACACCTACCATCTCTGATACAAATCTTCAAGTGTGTGTTGAATGTTAGGATGATACTATGATACTTTCAGATCATCAATGATTTGCCATAAACTGGTTTTGTAGAATTCAATATTGATATGTCAAGCAAGATATCTGAGAATAGAAGGGATTTATTTCAGCACACAAAAATTAAGTTAGATCCACAGCCTTTGATTAAGAAGCGTTCTTTGAGAGCTTCCCTTGTGGCACAGTAGTTGAGAGTCCGCCTGCCGATGCAGGGGACACGGGTTCGTAACCCGGTCCGGGAACATCCCACATGCCGCGGAGCAGCTGGGCCCGTGAGCCATGGCCGCTGAGCCTGCGCGTCCGGAGCCTGTGCTCCGCGACGGGAGAGGCCACAGCAGTGAGAGGCCCGCATACCGCAAAAAAAAAAAAAAAAAGAAGTCTTCTTTGAAAGAGAGTCGTCAGCCTTTTCGACCAAGGATTTTTAGGCATAGAGTGTACAACATGATATATGTAAAAGGAATTTCAGAATCCCTAGTGTAAGAAAAAGAAAGATGAGTGCTGATTGTAATTCTTTTCTAAAATGTAACATTCTGCATCTGTCTGACATTTAGTTAGACTTTTATGTAGGGGGTGAGGAAAACTGCTGAAAAAAATGAAATAACCTTGCATGAAAATGTTCTTTTTTGATGATAGGATGTTATTTACTATGCACTGTGCTTTATATCAGGACAGCATAATTTAAGTTACTTATTTATGAAGGGTAAATATATCCATACTAAGAGAGCTCAAAGCAGACTTTATACTAGGAAATTCCTCACTCTTTTTCTTGTTACTTACTTGGAGCAAAGAGAATTATTTTCTATGAAGAACACTATTTTTAGAATACTACCATTTTAAACATAAATAATTGCAGGTACCTTGGGAACTTTTGGAGGTTAAAATGTTCATATTCAAATTGCTCTGTGTTGGTATTTGAACTGGATGACAACTTGAAGAGGAAGAAGTAAAGCAAGTCACTTTCTGTGTGAATGAGGATTAGCCTTGTTCATATTTGCATGGGCAGGGCCAAAGCCAACGCTGGGTACATGAAACATGCTAAAAAGTATTTGATGAATAAATTAATGAGTTGGGAAATAAAGCAATTGGATTTGTAAGGGAAAAAAGTGAAAATATAAAGATGGAGATTGACTTTCTGAAAGGTTACTAGCATTCAACTTCAATTCACATGTTTCATTTACACAGGACACACAATTGTGGGATAAACAATGAACTAGGAATAATTTCATCTTGTGCCTCACTTTCTTCAGTCTGGAAAGTGGATATATTAATATTTTCCTCCAATCTTTATTTTTCCTATGCTTCCCTTTTCAGAGTTATTTTAAATTTATTTTATGTTGCTATATTGTATGCATTTCTGGAGGCTTTTAGTCTCTATAAGAATTGGGTAGACATAAGTTGAAGTGATGATAGGTCTTTTGTGTAAAATCAAGTTAGAGGCCCCCTAAGGAAGGATTCAAACTTTCTTCATAAACAAGCATTTGTAAACATATATGAAGGGTCATTTTAACACACACACTCTGCTTATCACTCTTTTAAGCAAAATATAAGATTATTTTCCCCCAATGTCAGTCACTGCTAATGGGCTGCTCTAGCTCCAGAATCTATTGGCCCATGTTAGAGTTAGTGCCTGACTTACTATTTAGTCCCATCCATAAAATGGATATTTCATAATCCCCTGTTCTCAGGAATGTTATGAGATTAAATAAGGTAATAGGCAGTGTTCTCTGTCTATTTAACCCAGTTCATTTCTCCCCATCCTCACCCTGCTGTCAGGAACATCCCCTCCAGCAATAACAAGTTACATTTATGCCATAATATGCGATCAATATGGGCAAGAGAAATCTTGGTGGTTTCAGAGATGCTCTATTCTGAAATATCTTAAAGACCCGAGGCTGTCCCCTTAGAGGAGTAAGAGAGGCCAGAGTCAGTGGCTTTTTTTTTTTTTGCGGTATGCGGGCCTCTCACTGTTGTGGCCTCTCCCATTGCGGAGCACAGACTCCGGATGCGCAGGCTCAGCGGCCATGGCTCACGGGCCCAGCCGCTCCGCAGCATGTGGGATCTTCCTGGACCAGGGCTCGAACCTTCATCCCCTGCATCGGCAGGTGGATACTTAACCACTGTGCCACCAGGGAAGCCCGAGTCAGTCGCTTTGACCACATAGAGCAACAATCAAATGGAGGTGGGATCCTGGGAGGAGAGCAGAGAGGCGGAGGAG
The DNA here is from genome assembly GCF_949774975.1 of Lagenorhynchus albirostris. NCBI lineage: Eukaryota > Metazoa > Chordata > Mammalia > Artiodactyla > Delphinidae > Lagenorhynchus > Lagenorhynchus albirostris. The sequence continues at coordinate 81,762,256 of NC_083098.1, read as the reverse complement.
GAAGAGGGAAGGGAGGAGATGGGAATGGGGAGAAAGAAGTCTCAGATGCTCCTCTGAGGCTGACTTTATTGGTTAGAAAGGAGACCCTGTGGAGATAGCAGATAAATTTATGGCCCATTTTCTGGATCCCAGTGTGTTCCTGACAGACCTCTAGTAAAAATACATATTTTCTGATAATGAATTTCTTTGTTGCCTGTTCCTCTGGATGTTAAATAAAAGTTATACGTATGTGAATATTGTGGCATATGCTCATATTTCATTGACTCTAAGATGATATCAGCTGGAAGACGCATCTTTATTTTATGAGCCACTGGGAGGGGAAAAAAAAGACCTGCTAATTTAACAACGGCACAATATTTTCTCACTTGAAATTTTTAGTTTAAACGTGGGAAAAGCTTTTTAAGATGTATTTACACATAGATTGCTCATATATATCACTCTTGAGCATACATATAAAGGCAAATAAATACAAAATAAATTGATTTGGGTGTTCCTAAATGCGTTCATACGCAGAGTTTAATTCTCATGAATCACCTTTCCACTCAGAGCCGTGGATATGTGTGCTTTTTCACACAGGGCAGTTCGTCCTTCCTGGAGTCAAGAGCACCGATGATGCAGTGTTTCTTAAAAGTGTGCTTTGCTATTGTCTTGGATTTTCTTCCAAGCTGGTGACACCAGTCAGCAAGTTTAATATGCAGGCAATGCCGGCTATGTCATGACTGTCAGGGAGTGATCCGATGGTCAGATGCCCAACAGTTTCAGAGATGTTAACACATGTGAAAAGTGCATGTCTTAGAATGAATGAAATACTCTAATGTCCTAGGACCCTCAGATCCCTCTATAACTACCTGGAGGTTGAGCCTTTCACATTTAGTGCACTGGCGAATATGTGTTGCAGCTTCCACAGCCTGAGGGAACAAATGTTTCCTAAGTTACAGTGGCTCTAGGGTTCAACGGATGGATGGCTGGATCTTGAGGTCCCCAACTCCACAGCCCCCAGAATTATTTCAGAGAAGGGGGTTCAGTGAGTCTCACATGAAAAACTACACAACTGACTGTGAGCCCAGCCCTGTGTGGCATGTGTTCTCCCTTTGTCTCCTGCTGATCAATACCCACCACACCTGAAGCTGCCTAAATATGCCTTACAGATGTCAGCTGCTGCCCTGCCCTTTGTGAAGCCACAATGTCTGTGCCCAAGGGTATTGTCTTCTAATGCTCCCAGTGATTTTTATCTCCAGGATGTCAGAGATGTAGTTTTGATGCATAGTGGTCCTCGTCTCATTTTATCCCCTGGGTGCCAAAGGAGCAAGGGTTATCCCTAGAGTCCATTGAGTCTTCCAAGAGACTCCCAGCTTCTGGTTGTCATCCTTGCAATATTAGGGCTTCAAATCATTCCAAGATACCAAGAGGGAGACAGATACCAAGATATCATTTCCATTATTCCCTCGTATCCCTCACCTATACTCTCTGTTGGCTTCCCTGCCAAGACAAAATACAGCAAATAATTATCACCCACCCATACTTCTTTCAGCCACAAATCAGGAGTGATTTGCAATTGTGCATTGCACGCTTGTGCAAAATGAAGAGACAGTGGAGGTATGATGATCCATATTCTATCACACTAGTTTTAGCCCAGGAGGAATGATGTTTTACTCTGTTTGCACACATATTCCCTTCTTTGTAATGAATTTAATTTTAATCATAGTTCGTTCCTCTCAAGAAGATGATAAACTCCTTGAGAGCAAGGATTATCTCAAATTTCCTTTGTGAATATCTTCTAGTGGTGGGCAGTAAATAGAAATGATTAATTTTTTTTCTGTTTCTAATATGACATATATTCATACTGGAAAAAGATTCTATTTGCAGACCAAGCAGAACAAAGCCCAAGTTAGCTAGATTACCTTAGAGTTTCAAGTTTATATATGCAAAACTCAAAAGCTTTGGAAACTGCATTAACTCATTTTACAAAAGATGCTGCAAATATATGTCTGCAAATGCCATCTCTTCAATGCGTAATTGGTACTTTGGGAGAGTTGACTGAACTCTGTGCTTTCTGGGGTGATGTGATTTTTCAACCACAGACCTCACAATCCATATCCCATCATGCCTTTTCAGGGAAACTTTCTTGGTCTTTCCAGGGCACCACTGAGTGCTCTTAAAAACTTTCTATTAGTTTACTTTTGGACTCAAAATTACAGCCTCACCAGAAACACAGAAACATCTCTAGATCTCTATATGAACACAGATTTTTGTTCTGTCTTGCTGGCTCCTTGTTTTTCCTCTCCCTGTCAGTTTTAACCTTCATCTCAGACAGTAGAATCAACAGGCACCTGTTACCTTGGCAACGATAATAGGATAATAGAATTAGAATGTCCCAGTGCTTCATTCTAGCATCATGCTCTTGGAAGAAAAAGACAACACAATTATGAAATATAATTTGTGGTACTTCAAAGTGACAGTGTCCATGCATTTTAAGTACATGCCATGTATTGATGAAAGATAATGTATGTTGAAATTTCAGTGATTTAAAAACAATTCAACCACAAGAATAAGACAGGCAGTCTGTCTCAGGATAAGGATATCTCTTATATACTTTTTTCAGTCAGTCTTGCATGTTTCTTTTGGCAATTCTACTTTTTCATCAATTTAAAAATAATGACCAAGAAAAATTTATCAGCAGGGTAGACTTTGAGAGAGTTGCTATTTTATCTGAATAGATTTGAAAATTCTTTAGGCTCTTTATACTTCCTAAAAGCACATTCTCACTATAGAAAAATAAATTGACACTCTGGGGATTTACACTACCAAGCTACCACACTCAGCACTGATATTCTGTCGAAATATGCTGCTGATTTGGAAAAGTAGCTTTTGCTGATGTTTCTAATACTGTGACTCTACTTCCCTGTTCTCCTGTTTCTATCCTGATTCTGGAAAATCTCAAGCATAAACCTTGGTCTTTATGATACCAAGAATACCTTGAGTATTTCTGGGTCTGATTCAGTATTTTTTTTATACTGATATATAGTTGATTTACAATGTTGTGTTAGTTTCAGATGTAGAGCAGAGTGATTCAGAACAATACATTATATATATTATTTTTCAGATTCTTTTCCATTAGAGGTTATTACACAATATTGAATATAGTTCCCTGTGCTATAGAGTAGGTTCTTGTTGTTAATCTATTTTATATGTAATAGCATGTATCTATTAATCCCAAACTTCTCAAAACTCCTAATTTATCCCTTCCTCCCCTCCTTTCCCCTTTGGTAGCCATAAGTTTGTTTTCTACATCTGTGAGTCTATTTCTGTTTTGTAAATAAGTTCATTTGTATTACTTTTGTAAGATTCTACGTATAAGTGATGTCATATATTTGTCTTTCTCTGATTTACTTCATTTAGCATGATAATCTCTAGGTCCATCCATGTTGCTGCAAATAACATTATTTCATTCTTTTTTATAGCTGAGTAATATTCCATTGTATGTATATACCAAAATTTCTCTACCCATTCATCTGTCCATGGGCATTTAGGTTGCTTCCATGTCTTGGTTATTGTAAACAGTGCTGCTCTGAGCATTGGGGTGCATGTATCTTTTTGAATTAGAGTTTTCATCTTTTTCAGATATATGCCCGGGAGTGGGATTGCTGGATCATATGAAAACTCTATTTTCAATTTTTTAAGGAACCTCCATACTGTTCTCCATTGTGGCTGCACCAATTTACATTCCCACCGAAGTGTAGGAGGGTTCCTTTTTCTCCACACCCTCTCTAACATTTATTATTTGCAGACTTTTTGACGATGACCATTCTGATTGGTGTGAGGTGGTACCTCATTGCGATTTTGATTTGCATTTCTCTAGTAATTAGTGATGTTGAGCTTTTCACGTGCCTGTTGGCCATCTGTGTGTCCTCTTTGGAGAGATGTCTATTTAGGTCTTCTGTGCATTTTTTGTTTGGATTGTTTGCTTTTTTGATATTGAGCTGTGTGAGCTGTTTGTATATTTTGGAAATTAATCCCTTGTCAGTTGCATCATTTGCAAATATTTTCTCCCATTCTGTAGGTCATCTTTTCGTTTTGTTTATGGTTTCCTTTGCTGCACAAAAGTTTTTAAGTTTAATTAGGTCCCATTTGTTTATTTTTGCTTTTATTTTCATTACTCTAGGAGACAGAACCAGAAAAATATTGCTACGATTTAGGCCAAAGAGTGTTCTGCCTATGTTTTCCTCTAGGAATTTTAATAGTATCTGGTCTTATATTTAGGTCTTTAATCCATTTTGAGTTTATTTTTGTATATGGTGTTAGAGAAGGTTCTGCTTTCATTCTTTTACAAGTGGCTGTCCAGTTTTCTCAGCATCACTTATGGAAGAGACTGTCTTTTCTCCATTGTATATTCTTGCCTCCTTTGTCATAGATTAATTGACCATAAGTATGTGGGTTTATTTCTGGGCTTTCTATCCTATTCTTTTGATTTATATGTCTGTTTTTGTGCCACTACCATAATGTTTTGTTGACTGGAGCTTTGTAATATAGTCTGAAGTCAGGGGGCCTGATTCCTCCAGCTCTGTTCTTCTTTCTCAAGATTGTTTTGGCTATTTAGGGTCTTTTAAGTTTTCATATAAATTTTTAAATTCTTTGTTCTAGTTCTGTGAAAAATGCCATTGGTAACTTAATAGGGATTGCATTGAATCTGCAGATTGCCTTGGGCAGTATGGTCATTTTAACAATACTGAGTCTTCCAGTCCAAGAACATAATATATCTTTCCATTTGTTTGTGGCATCTTCAATTTCTTTCATCAGTGTCTTATAGTTTTCAGAGTGCAGGCCTTTTGCCTCCTTAGGTAGGTTTATTCCTAGGTATTTTATTCTTTTAGATGCAATGGTAAATGGGGTTGTTTTCCTAATTTCTCTTTCTGATATTTCATTGTTAGTGTATATAAATGCAACAGATTTCTGTATATTAATTTTGTATTCTGCAAATGTACAAAATTCATGGATGAGCTCTTTAATAGTTTTCTGGTAGCATCTTTAGAATTTTCTATGTATAGTATCATGTCATCTGCAAACAATGACGGTTTTGCTTCTTCCTTTCCAATTTGGATTTCTTTTACTTTGATAGCTGTGACTAGGACTTCCAAAACAATGTGGAATAAAAGTGGTGAGAGTAGGCAACCTTGTCTTGTTCCTGATCTTAGAGGAAATGCTTTCAGCTTTTCAGCATTGAATATGAAGTTAGCTGTAGGTTCGTTATATATGTTTATTACGTTGAGGTAAGTTCCCTCTATGCCAACTTTCTGGAGAGTGATTATCATAAATGGATGTTGATTTTATCAAAACCTTTTTCTGCATCCCATATGGTTTTTATTTTTCAATTTGTTAATGTGGTATGTCACATTGATTTGTGGACATTGAAAAATCATTGCATCCCTGGGATGAATCCCACTTGATTATGGTTATGATCCTTTTAATGTATTGTTAGTGTCAGTTTGCTAGTATTTTGTTGAGGATTTTTGCATCTATGTTCATCAGTGATATTGACCTGTAATTTTCTTTTTTTTGTTGTATCTTTGTCTGCTTTTGGTATCAGGGTGATGGTGGCCTCACAGAATGAGTTTGGAAGTGTCCCTTCCTCTGCAATTTTTGGAATAGTTTCAGAAGGATAAATGTTAACTCTTCTCTAAAAGTTTGGTTGATTTCACCTATGAAGCCATCTGATCCTGGACTTTTGCTTGTTGGGAGTTTTTAAATTACTAATTCAATTTCAGTCCTGGTAATTGATCTGTTCATATTTTCTGTTTCTTCCTGGTTTGGGATTGTACCTTTCTAAGGATTTGTCCATTTCTTCTAGGTTGTCCATTTTATTGGCATATAGTTGCTCATAGTAGGCTCTTATGATCCTTTGTGTCTCTGTGGTGTCAGTTGTAACTTCTTTTTCATTTCTGATTTTATCTGCGTCTGTTACCTTTTTTTTCTTGATGAGTCTGACTAAAGTTTTATCAATTTTGTTTACCTTTTCAAAGAACCAGCTTTCAGTGTCATTGATCTTTTTAATATTTTTTTTAGTCTCTATTTCATTTATTTCTGTTCTGATTTTTATTTCTTTCCTTCTACTAACTTTGGGTTTTGTTTGTTCTTCTTTCTCTAGTTCCTTTAGGTGTAAGGTTAAGTTGTTTATTTGAGATTTTTCTTGTTTCTTAAGGAAAGCTTGTATTGCTATAAACTTCCCTCTTAGAACTGGTTTTGCTGCGTCCCATAGGTTTTGGATTGTCATGTTTTCATTTTCGTTTGTCTCTATGTATTTTTTGATTCCTTCTTTGATTTCTTCAGTGATCCATTGGTTGTTTAGTAGCATATTGTTTAGCCTTCATGTGTTTGTGTTTTTTGAAGTTTTTTTCTTTAGTTGATTTCTAATCTCATAGCATTATGGTCAGAAAAGATAATCTATATGATTTCAGTTTTCTTAAATTTACTGAGGCTTAGTTTGTGACCTAGTCTGTGATCTATCCTGGAGAATGTCCCATGAGCAGTTGAAAAGGATATGTATTCTGCTGCCTTCAGATTGAATGCTCTATATATGTCAATTAAGTCCATTTGGTCCAATGTGTTACTTAAGGCCTGTGTTTCCTTACTGACTTTCTGTCTGGATGATCTGTCCATTGATGTAAGTGGGGAGTTAAAGTTCCCTACTATTATTGTGTTACTGTTGATTTCTCCTTTTATGTCTGTTAATATTTGCCTTATATATTGAGGTGCTTCTATGTTGGGTGCATATATATTTAAAATTGTTATATTTTCTTCTTGGATTGATCCCTTGATCATTATGTAGTGTCCTTCATTGTCTCTTGTTAGAGTCTTTATTTTAGAGTCTATTTTGTCTGATATGAATATTCCTACTTTAGCTTTCTTTAGATTTCCATTTGCATGGAATACCTTTTTCCATCACTTCACATAAGTCTGAATGTGTCTCTAGATATGAAATGAATCTCTTGTAGGCAGCATATATACAGGTCCTTTTTTTTGTATCCATTCAGCTACTCTATATCTTTTGCTTGGAGCATTTAATCCATTTACATTTAAGGTAATTATTGATATGTTTTTTCTCATTGCAATTTTGTTAAATATTTTGGATTTGTTTTTGTAGATCTTTTTCTTCTCTTTCTTCTTTCTCTTCTCTTGTGATTTGATGACTATCTTCAGTGTTATGTTTGGATTCCTTTTTCTCTTTTTTTTTTTTTTGCAATACGTGGGCCTCTCACTGTTGTGGCCTCTCCCGTTGCAGAGCACAGGCTCCGGACGTGCCAGCTCAGTGGCCATGGCTCACAGGCCCAGCCACTCCATGGCATGTGGGATCTTCCCGGACTGGGGCACGAACCCGTGTCTCCTGCATCGGCAGGCGGACTCTCAACCACTGCGCCACCAGGGAAGCCCTCCTTTTTCTTTTTGTGTGCATATCTATTACAGATTTTTGGTTTGTGGTCACAGTGAGATTTTTGTATAGCAGTCTATATAAATTCATGATTGTTTTAAGTTGCTGCGTCTCTTAAATTCAAATGCATTTTAAAAACCCTGCATTTGTACTCTCCTCCCCTCATGATTACTATTTTTGATATCATATTTTACATCTAACTGTATTCTGTATCCCTTAACTCTATACAAATGATTTTACTACTTTTGTCTTTTAACCTCCCTATAGCTTTGTGTGAAAAATCAGCTGATAGTTTTTGTGGGAGTTCCTTTGTATGTTATTTGTTGCTTTTCCCTTGTTGCTTTTAATATTCTCTCTTTATCTTTAATTTTTGTCATTTTTATTACAACGTGTCTCGGTGTGTTCCTTTTTTGGGTTAATCCATATGGGACTCTCTGTGATTACTGGACTTGGGTGACTGTTTCCTTTCCAGATTAAGGAAGTTTCCAGCTATTATCTCTTCAAATATTTTCTCAGGCCCTTTTCCTCTCTCTTCTCCTTCTGGGATTCTGGGACCCCTATAATGCAAATATTAGTGCCCTTGATGTTGTCCCAGAGGTCTCTTAAACTGTCCTCATTTCTTTTCTTTTTTCTGTTCAGTGGCAGTGTTTTCCACTACTCTGTCTTCTAGCGCATTGATCCGTTCTTCTGTATCATTTAGTCTACTATTGATTACTTCTAGTGTATTTTTCATTTTAGTTATTGTATTCTTTATCTCTTTGCTTGTTCTTTATATTTTCTAACTCTGTTAAAATCTTCTAACTTCTCACTCTGTGCATCTATTCTCCCAAATTCTTTGATCATCTTTATGATCATTACTCTGAACTCTTTAATTGGGTAGGTTGCCTATCTCCACTTCACTTAGTTCTTCTGGCGTTTTATCTTGTTCCTTCTTCTGAAACATATTTCTCTGCTGCCTCGTTTTGTCTAAGCTGATATTTGTATTTTTATGTATGTGGTAGGTTAGTTATGTTTTTCGACCTTGGAGAAGTGGCCCTCTGTAACAGATGTCCTATGCATCCCAGCTGTGAACTCCCCTCTTGTCACCCAAACTCTATGCTCTAGTGGTTCCCCCTAAATGGGTTTCTTGTGTCCCTCTGTTGTGGCAGGCTATCATATGGGCAGTCTGGTAGACTTGGTTGGTCCCTGGTCCGGTTGGCTGCCAGACTCTGCCTTATGAGGATGTGCCTGCTGCTATTTAGTGTGGCCTGGTTATGAGGCAGCTGGTTGCAGAACCAGTGGGTCCCGGGGCCCTGGGTCCACTGGTGGGTGGAGTCATGGTCCCAAATACTCTAGGGACGTTGCCCACCCACTGGCAGGTGAAGCCAGGTCCTGGAGTTAGTACCAGTTACTGTCAGGCACAGCTGGTTCCTGGAGTCTGACTGCAGGGCCCAGAGATCCCAGAGCTCATTTCAGATCATTAATGGAAGGGGACAGTTCCTGACACTGTTGGTTATGGGGCCCAGTGTGTCCTGAAGGTTACTGTGGTCTGCTAGTGGACAGCACTGAGGCCCACCTGGTCTCAGGGTAGGGTCTGGGTTGCTGTTGGTGGGCTTAGTCCACAGGCTGCAGGATCATAGTTTTCTTGCTTCTAGTGTCCGCCCCCTGGTGGGTGAAGCTGGTCTAGAGCCTAGTGCAGGCTTCCTGTTGGGAAGGGCCAGTGTCTTCCCAGTGGTGGGTGCAGCTGGGTCTTGGCCTTCTGGTAGGTAGGGCCATGTCTGGGGGCATGTCTAGAGGTGGCTGTGGGCTCAGGAAGTCTTTCAGCTGCCTGTCTGCTGTTGGGTGGGGCTGGGTCCCTGAACACTTAATTTTTTGGCCTGAGGCATTCCAGCACTTGTGCCTATAGATTGTTGGGTGTTGGCGCTAATGAGCCAAGATGGCAGTTGCCAGCAGCAGCGTTCATGTGTATGACTGGTCTACAATATTTTTGCCACCAGTGTCTATGTCCCTAGGGTGAGCCTCAGCCTCCTCCCAACTCTCCATGAGATTCTCCAAGACCAGGAGGGAGGTCTGGCCCAGGATCATATCAAATTACTGCTTTTTCCCTGAGTCCTGGTGCATGTGGAATTTTGTGTCTGCCCTTTAAGAGTGAAGTCTCTCTTCCCCCAAGTCCTGCGGGGCTCCTGCCATTAAGCTCAACTGGCCTTTAAAGCCAAATGCTCTGGGGGCTCATCTTCCTGGTGCCAGACCCCTGGGCTGGAGCCTGACGTGGGGCTTAGAACTCTCACTCCTGTGGGAGAACCTCTGCAATATAATTATTCCTCAGTTTATGGGTTGCGCACCCATGGGGTATGAGATTTGATTATATTGTGAGTCTGCCTCTCCTACCTATCTCGTTGTGGTTCCTTCTTTATGTCTTTAGTTGTTGAAGAGCTTTTCTGATAGGTTCCAGTCTTTGTTGTTGATGGTTGTTCTGCAGGTCATTGTGATTTTGGTGTCCTCATGAGAGGAGGTGAGCTCAGGGTCTTTCTACTCTGCCATCTTGGCCACTCTCCCCCAGTTCAGTATTTTTGATGCTTTATTCATTAATATTTATTCTTGAGTGCCATATTCATTCATCCTATCTGACCTTTTCTCCATCCTGGGGCAGTTGGATTTGTTTTTGTTATGGTTCCATGCAGAATTTTGAAAAGTATATGTCCCATGTGTAGGATAAATGTATGCTTAATTTTATTCATTCATTCTTCTCTTTATTGGTAATTAAGAGATGTCAGATCCATACGCCAATATCCTGAAGTAATAATGAAGGTAGTTCAAAATCTTTTTATTGATACTATAAGACATATTTATAAATATTCTACATAGTGACAATCTGAATGAACAAGGACATAAAAGTGAACTTTCTTCCTTCCAATTTGAAGAAACTTACTACAAAATACACAAGAAACTCCTTATTCAAGAGAAAATAGCAAAATCCTTGTTTCATGCTCGAGAATGAAGCTTGAGCTTATAGCTACTTGCTGCTAAGTGGACTGGACGTTTGAATCTCTTGGCTTTTATAAGTTGAAGACAGCCAAGTCAAGGTTTCAACACCTAAATAGGTAGACTTGATTCATTGCTCTTTGATTTCTTCTGGGACTTGGATTCTACAGGTAGAGTATACCATTTACTCTGTAGCATTCAACAATTTCTAATGTAGTGTAGATGTTGCCTTTAATGACACCAATAGCATTATATGACTTAGATTTTTGCCTGGAAAGTAAATAGACATTATATCCCACCTTGCATATAGACTGGAAGCAGGATAGAAAGAGATGAAGGCAATCACGTTAGTTGTAATTTACCTGTCTCCTAAATGTGAGGTCAGTTTGTTCTGACATTAAAATCTAATTTAGCTAATTTTAAGTCAGCAAACATTTCTCTGGGTGCCATTTGTATGCAAAACACTCTACAAAATACAGTAGTGAAATCAAAGATGAGAATTGAACTGTGAAAGTCTATTTTGGGAAGCTGCTCCTCTGGGACCTCTTTATTGGTCCTCCTTCATTGGTGGCTATGTTAATTTTATAGTTGAGGTAATTATGTAACGGAAATGCTGGGTGCATGTTGAGTCCACAGTTGAGCAGCCCCGGGACTCTGAGACAACCATGTCCTCTCAGGATCCAAGGTGACAGGTATAAGCCAGCGCTGAAACCCCCTGCTCCCAGTACAGCACTTAGTATATAGTCAACAGTCCATAATGGTATAGAGCAGACAAGCTTGTGCAAACTGGAGCCCTTCTCCTAGGATCTAAGTGATGACAGACTGATTCAGCCTCCAAGCCCTCGAATCAGACCACAAACAAATTGCCTTGATTCTCTGTCACTTAATTATGCTCACCTGGCTCCATTCTTCTCACTGTCCTCCAAACGGTACAGTCGGCACTCCATATCCATGAGGTTCCACATCCATGGTTTCAAACAACCATGGATGGAAATATTTGAAAAAATTCTGTAAAGTTCCAAAGAACAAAACTTAAATTTGGCACACACTGGCAACGATTTAATAGCATTTACATTGTGTTAGGTACTATAAGAATCTAGAGATGATTTGAAGTATATGGGAGGATGTGTGTACCTTATATGCAAATACTATGACATTTTACTTTATTTCTTTAATAGATCTTTATTGGAGTATAATTGCTTCACAAAACTGTGTTAGTTTCTGTTGTACAACAAATTGAATCAGTCATATGCAAACATATATCCCCATATACTCTCCCTCTTGGGCCTCCCTCCCACCCTCCCTATCCCATGTCTCTAGGTCATTGCAAAGCACTGAGCTGATCTCCCTGTGCTATGCTGCTGCTTCCCACTAGCGAACTGTTTTACATTCAGTAGTGTATATGTGTTGATGTTACTCTCACTTCGCCCCAGCTTCCCCTTCCCCCACTGTGTCCTCAGGTCCATTCTCTACATCTACGTCTTTATTCCTGCCCTGCCGCTAGGTTCATCAGTACCATATATATATTTTTTTAGATTCCATATAAATGTGTTAGCATATAGTATTCGTTTTTCTCTTTCTGACTTAATTCACTCTGTATTATAGACTCTAGGTCCATCCACCTCACTGCAAATAACTCAATTTCGTTTCTTTTTATGGCTGAGTAATATTCCATTGTATATATGTGCCACTTCTTCTTTATCCATTCATCTGTCGATGGACACTTAGGTTGCTTCCAAGTCCTGGCTACTGTAAATAGAGCTACAATGAATATTGCGGTACATGACTCTTTTTGAATTATGGTTTTCTCAGGGTATATGCCCAGTAGTGGGATTGCTGGGTCATATGGTAGTTCTAATTTTAGTTTTTTAAGGAACCTCCATACTGTTCTCCATAGTGGCTGTATCAATTTACATTCCCACAAACAGTGCAGGAAGGTTCCTTTTTCAGCACACCTTTTTCAGCATTTATTGTTTATAGATTTTTTGATAATGGCCATTCTGACTGGGGTGAGACCATATCTCGTAGTTTTGATTTGCATTTCTCTAATAATTAGTGATGTTGAGCATCTTTTCATGTGCCTCTTGACCATCTGTATGTCTTCTTTGGTGAAATGTCTATTTAGGTCTTCTACCGATTTTTTAATTGAATTGTTTGTTTTTTTGATATTGAGCTCCATGAGCTGTTTGTATATTTTGGAGATTAATCCTTTGTCCATTGTTTCATTTGCAAATATTTTCTCCCATTCTGAGGGTTATCCTCTCGTCCTGTTTATGGTTTCCTTTGCTGTGCAAAACCTTTGAAGTTTAATTAGGTCCTATTTGTTTATTTTTGTTTTTATTTCCATTACTCTTGGAGGTGGGTCAAAAAAGATCTTGCTGTGGTTTATGTCAGAGTGTTTTTCCTATATTTTCCTCTAAGAGTTTTATAGTGTCTGGTCTTACATTTAGGTCCTTAATCCATTTTGAGTTTATTTTTATGTATGCTGTTAGGGAGTGTTCTAATTTCATTCTTTTACATGTAGCTGTCCAGTTTTCCCAGCACCACTCATTGAAGAGGCTGTCTTTTCTCCATTGTATGTTCTTGCCTCCTTTGTCGTAAATTAGGTGACCATATGTGTGTGGGTTTATCTCTGGGCTTTCTATCCTGTTCCATTGATCTATATTTCTGTTTTTGTGCCAGTACCATACTATCTTGATTACTGTAGCTTTGTAGTATACTTTGAAGTCAGGGAGCCTGATTCCTCCAGCTCCATTTTTCTTTCTCAAGATTGCTTTGGCTATTTGGGGTCTTTTGTGTTTCCATACGAATTGTAAAATTTTTGGTTCTAATTCTGTGAAGAATGCCATTGGTAGTTTGATAGGGATTACATTGAATCTGTAGATTGCTTTGGGTAGTATAGTCATTTTCACAATGTTGATTCTTCCAATCCAAAAACATGGTATATTCCTCCATCTGTTTATGTCATCTTTGATATCTTTCATCAGTGTTTTATAGTTTTCTGAGTACAAGTCTTTCACCTCCTTAGGTAGGTTTATTCCTAGGTATTTTATTCTTTTTGCTGTGATGGTAAATGGGATTGTTTCCTTAATTTCTCTTTCTGATTTTTTGTTATTAGTGTATAGGAATGCTAGAGATTTCTGTGCATTAATTTTGTATCCTGCAACCTTACTAAATTCATTGATTAGTTCTAGTAGTTTTCTGGTGGCATCTTTAGGATTTTCTATGTATAGTATCATCTCATCTGCAAACAGTGACAGTTTTACTTCTTCTTTTCCAATTTGTATTCCTTTTATTTCTTTTCCTTCTCTGATTGCTGTGGCTAGGACTTCAAAAACTATGTTGAATAAGAGTAGCAAGAGTGGACATCCTTGTCTTGTTCCTGATCTTAGTGGAAATGCTTTCAGTTTTTCACCATTGAGTGTGATGTTTTCTGTGGGTTTGTCATATGTGGCCTTTATTCTGTTGAAATAGGTTCCCTCTATGCCCATTTTCTGGAGAGTTTTTATCATAAATCGGTGTTGAATTTTGTCAAAAGCTTTTTCTCCATCTATTGAGATGATCATATGGTTTTTATTCCTTAATTTGTTGATATGGTGTATACAATTGATTGATTTGCATAGATTTGCATATATTGTAGAATCCTTGCATCCCTGGGATAAATCCCCCTTGATCAGGGTGTCTGATCCTTTTACTATGTTGTTGGATTCTGTTTCCTAGCATTTTGTTCAGGATTTTTGCATCTATATTCATCAGTGATATTGTTCTATAATTTTCTTTTCTTGTGATATCTTTTTCTGGTTTTGGTGTCAGGTTGATGGTGGCTTTGTAGAATGAATTTGGAAGTGTTTCTCCCTCTGCAATTTTTTGGAAGAGTTGGAGAAGGATCTGTGTTAGCTATTCTTTAAATGTTTGATAGAATTCACCTGTGAAGCCATCTGGTCTTGGACTTTTGTTTGTTGGAAGATTTTTAATTACAGTTTCAATTTCACTTGTGATAGGTCTGTTTATATTTTCTAATTCCTCCTGGTTCAGTCTTGGAAAATATACCTTTCCAAGAATTTGTCCATTTCTTCGTGGTGTCCATTTTATTGGCATATAGTTGTTTGTAGTAGTCTCTTATAATCCTTTGTATTTCTGTGGTGTCAGTTGTGATTTCTCCATTTTCATTTCTAATTTTATTGATCTGCATCCTCTCCCTTTTTTTCTTGATGAGTCTGGCTAAGGGTTTATCAATTTTGTTTATCTTCTCAAAGAACCAGGTTTTAGTTTTATTGATCTTTGCTAGTTTTTTCTTCATTTCTATTTCATTTATTTCTGCTCTGATCTTTATGATTTCTTTCCTTCTACTGACTTCGGGTTTTCTTTGTTCTTCTTTCTCTAGTTGCTTCAGGTGTAGGGTTAGATTGTTTATTTGAGATTTTTCTTTTTTCTTGAGGTGAGATTGAATTGATATAAACTTCCCTCTTAGAACTGCTTTTGCTGTGTCAAATAGCTTTTGGGTCATTGTGTTTTCATTGTCATTTGTTTCTATGTATTTTTTATTTCTTCTTTGATTTCTTCAGTGATCTCATGGTTATTTAGTAGCACACTGTTTAGCCTCCATGTATTTATGGTTTTTACAGTTTTTTCCTGTAATTGATTTCCAATCTCATAGCGTTGTGGTCAGAAAAGGTCCTTGATACAATTTAAATTTTCTTAACTTTTTTGAGGCTTGATTTGTGACCCAAGATGTGATCTATCCTGGAGAATGTTCCATGTGCACTTGAGAAGAAAGTGTATTCTGCCACTTTCGGGTGGAATATTCTATAAATATCAATTAAATCTATCTGGTCTGTTGTGTCATTTAAAGCTTGTGTTTCCTTATTTATTTTCTGTTCGGATGTTCTGTCCATTGGTGTAAGTGGGGTGGTAATGTCCCCTACTATTATTGTGTTACTGTAGATTTCCCCTTTCATGGTTGTTAGCATTTGCCTTATGTATTGAGGTACTCCTATGTTGGGTGCATAAACATGTATAATTGTTATATCTTCTTCTTGGATTGATCCCTTGATCATTATGTAGTGTCCTTTCTTATGTGTTATAACAGTCTTTATTTCAAAGTCTATTTTATCTGATATGAGTATTGCTATTCCAGCTTTCTTTTGATTTCCATTTGCATAGAATACCTTTTTCCATCCCTTCACTTTCAGTCTGTATGTGTCCCTGGGTCTGAAGTGGGTCTCTTGTAGACAGCATATATATGGGTCTTGTTTTTGTATCCATTCAGCCAGTCTGTGTCTTTTGGTTGGCTCATTTCATCCATTTACATTCAAGGTAATTATCAATATGTATGTTCCTATTACCATTTTCTTAATTGTTTTGGGTTTGTTTTTGTGGGTCTTTTTCTTCTACTGTGTTTCCCGCCTAGAAAAGTTTCTTTAGCATTTGTTGTAAAGCTGGTTTGGTACTGAATTGTCTTAGCTCTTGCTGGTCTGAAATGCTTTTGATTTCTCCGTCATCTGAATGAGATCCTTGCCAGGTAGAGTAATCTTGGTTGTAGGTTTTTCTCTTTCTTTACTTTATGTGTATTCTGACACTCCCTTCTGGCCTGCAGAGTTTCTGCTGAAAAATCAGCTGATAACCTTATGGGGATTCCTTTGTATGTTATTTTTTGTTTTTCCCATGCTGCTTTTAATATTTTTTCTTTGAATTTAATTTTTGTTAGTTAGATTAATATGTGTCTTGGTGTGTTTCTCCTAGGATTTATCCTGTAAGGGACTTTCTGCGCTTCCTGGACATGGGTGACTATTTCCTTTCCCATGTTAGGGAAGTTTTCCACTATAATCTCTTCAAATATTTTCTCAGACCCTTTCTTTTTCTCTTCTTCTTCTGGGACCCCGATAATTTGAATATTGGCGCATTTAGTATTGTCCCAGAGGTCTCTGAGATTGTCTTCAATTCTTTTCATTCTTTTTTCTTTATTCTGCTCCTTGGCAGATATTTCCACCATTTTGTCTTCCAGCTCACTTATTCATTCTTTTGCCTCATTTATTCACTTATTGATTCCTTCTAGTGTAGTTTTCATTTCATTTATTGTGTTGTTCATCTCTGTTTGGTTGTTCTTTAGTTCTTCTAGTACTTTGTTAAACATTTCTTCTATTTTCTCAATCTGTGCCTCCATTCTATTTCTGAGATTCTGGATCCTCTTTCTTATCATTACTCTGAATTCTTTTTCAGGTAGATTGCCTATTTCCTCTTCATTTATTTGCTCTTTTAGGTTTTTACCTTGCTCCTTCATCTGTGACATATTTTTTTGCCATCTCATTTTTTTTTCTTTTTTTTTGAGTGGCATTGTGTTCCTGTCTTAGGTTGTTTGGCCTAAGGCTTCCAGCACTGCAGATTGTAGGCTATTGGGTAGAGCTGGGTCCTGGTGCTGAAGTGAGGACCTCCAGGAGACCTCACTCTGATGAATATTCCCTGGGGTCTGAGGTTATCTGTTAGTCCAGTGGTTCGGACTTGGTGCTCCCACTGCAGGAGCTTTGGTCCTACTCCTGACTTGTGAACCAAGATCCTGCCAAACACACTGGGCGGCAAAAAAAAAAAAGGTGGATAAGGCCTTGGTAGTGGAGGGCATGGCCTATGCATGGGTGAGGTTTGGGTGGTGGGCAGGGCCTATGCTTAGTACTCACAGGGCTGGAAAAGGTGGGGGGGTGGGGGGGTGGGGCTTAGGCTCAACAGAACAGAAGTGACCCCATGCCCAGACCAGAAGTGGCCTCTGGCCTCAGAGGGTGGGCAACCCCACCTGGGAGCCCAGCAGGCTTCCTGGGCTCGAGTGGGCGGGGCAAACGCCCTCCATTCATCTCCTGCTCCTCCTGTCCTGGAGAGCCCCTCCTGCAAGCCTCCTGGCCTCCCTCCTATGTCCCCAGGACCCACTCAGCCTGTAGTGGGCTTTGGAGGGTGGGGATCTGTTTGGGAACTTAGCAGGCTCCCTGGGCCTTAGTGGTTGGGGCAAACGCCCTCCCTCCGCTCCTCTCCTGCTCCTTCCATCCTGGAGTGTCCCACCTACCTGCCTCTCCTGATCTCCCTGGCCTCCCTCCTATGCCCCCAGGGCCCACGCAGCCTGGAGTGAGCTTTGGAGAGTGGGAGATCGACCTGGGAGCTTAGGGCCCCAGTGGGTGGAGCAAACGCCCTCCACTCTTCTCCCACTCCTCCAGAACGCCCTCCACTCTTCTCCCACTCCTCCGGTCCTGGAGGGCCCCTCCTGCCTGCCTCTCTTGTTCTCCTGGATTCCCTTCTATGCCTCCAGGACTAACCCAACCCGGAGGGGACCTCTGAGGGTGTAGGACCCGGCCTGAGAGCTGGCCGACTTCCCCGGTGGATTGGGCAGGGGAAATGCTGGGCCTGCTCCCCGCTGATCCAAGCCCCTGAGGGTCCACCCAGGTATGGAAACCCCTCCCCTGCTCTCAGCCACCCTTCAGGCATCAGTCCTGTCCAGCCTCCACTTCTCCTCCCCCCTCAGTTCCCCCACGCTCTACTGGTTCGCTTGGGGGTTCTTCCCGTCTTCTTGGGCATTGGGGTCCCCCATCAGTGTCCAGCAGACACCCTAGTTATGGGGAGATGCGAACTCTGCATCTTCCCACACCGCCATCTTGACTCCTCCCCCCATGCCTTTTTTTTTTTTTTTTGCGATAGCGGGCCTCTCACTGTTGTGGCCTCTCCCGTTGCGGAGCACAGGCTCCGGACGCGCAGGCTCAGCGGCCCTGGCTCACGGGCCCAGCCGCTCCACGGCATGTGGGATCTTCCCGGACCGGGGCACGAACCCATGTCCCCTGCATCGGCAGGCGGACACGCAACCACTGCGCCACCAGGGAAGCCCCCCCCCCATGCCATTTAATAAGGGACTTGAGCATCCATGGATTTTAGTAACCATGGGGGTCCCGGAACCAATCCCCCAGGATACCTAGGGATGACTATATGTATGTTTAGCTATTTTAAGTAACTTGGGATTTATAGCTACCCTCTGTTGATCAGCATTCAAAGCACTTCATATATATCATTCTAGTCAATCTTGCCAAACATTCTATGCAATAAAAACTACTGTTTGACTGATGAGGAAACTGAGGCTCAAGGTCACTTAGGGGTGGCATATCCAAGGTTTAAACCCAGCATTGTGTACACCCACAGCCCCCGTTCTTAACCGCTAATCTATAAACTAAGAAATCATCCATC
Source organism: Lagenorhynchus albirostris (assembly GCF_949774975.1). Taxonomy (NCBI): domain Eukaryota; kingdom Metazoa; phylum Chordata; class Mammalia; order Artiodactyla; family Delphinidae; genus Lagenorhynchus; species Lagenorhynchus albirostris. The sequence continues at coordinate 81,743,661 of NC_083098.1, read as the reverse complement.
TTTCTCGTTATATAATAAAATAATAGTCCTGTTTTCAAAGAATATTTTCTTTAATGCACTGAGTTTCTTTTCTGATTAGAAGTTCTCTGCCCTTCAAATGAATAATTGAGCTGTGAATTTTGATTTGCAAATTCATGTGTGTTAAGAAAAGTTCAATATTCTATAAGCTGAAAAGTTTCAGGGGTAGCTTGTTTTTCCTATTTTACTGATGGTTAGTAAATCTTTTTTTTCTCCTTCTAATCACCAATGTAGTTAGAAAATAAAAATTGATTGGTTCTTTCCATCCAAACAGAAGTTCTGAGAACAGCACTTGGGGAGTGAGTCATGATTTATTGCTTCTCTAGGGACAAGTGTTGCTGGAGAAAAGACCATTACCTTGCCAACGACTGGCAATATTTCTGCAAGACCAAAAAATAAAGTAGTGAATATGATAGCTGTAAAGTAGCAGCAAATGGAGACATTTTGCACATATTTACTGTGATCCAAGGGATTAAAAACTTATGCTCCAAATGCTAGAAATATGGTTAAAATTACTTCTCACCATGCTGTGATGATCACACACAGAATAGTATGTGGGGCAATATTTGGAGACAAGATGAGTAAAAGAATAATTATATTTTGATGTCATACTTTCTCTGCAAATAAGGAAATAATTAGATATTCTGATTAAAAAACTAATGCCAACAAGAAATATCCAGGCCTAGGTATAGCTGCTAGGTTATTGTTTCTACTGGGAATTGAACAAGGAGTATTTTTTTCTTTGAATACATCATTCATGGTAATTTCCAAAGTAGTTCTAGTTTGGTTAATGAAACATTTGACGCTCTATAGCTTCTGGAATTTTTAACTTTCTATTTTAAATAAATAGATGCCCATTGGTAACAAACTTGAAATATTTCTGTATTGGTAATATGGCTTATCATGTTAATGGGGGTTTTGTTCATGTTTTGAGGGGTAGCATAAATCAAGGGTTAGGTTAGGAAGGAAAGGTCTCGCTAGTCTTGCCATCTTTTGAGAAGAGCTTTGTAGAATGGGAGTTATACTTGTCTTTGGCCACTCTGTCTTTTTTTAGTTCTTTCAACGAACCTATTGTTTTCTGCCTCAGGGCCTTTTCACTTGCCACTGAAGTTTAGGAACTATCTCCAGCTACTCCTTCCCACCTCAATCAATCTCTTCTAATTTTGCTAGACCCTAGTTTAATGTCTTCTCTTCAGAGAGGCTTACTGTGACTTTTCTAAAGTAGGCTCCCTTATATCATTTCTGATTATATCCACTTTTTTTCACTTGGTCATGCTTGTTACAGTTTTCATTATTATCTTTATTTGTTTATTGAATGTTACCTAACTCTCAAGGCAGGGATCATGCCTATTACATTCACCTGCATAGATCCAGCAACTTTTGGACATTTAGTAGGTGCCCAATAAATATTGTTAAATGAATAAATGATGGTAAGAATACCTCTGAAGGAAAAGAAGGAAATTCTTGCTCAAGGGGGGGATGCTAGACTGGCAAAGCAATTATAATGTAGGGAATAATAAACTGATACTGGGAAAAGGTGGCAAGTGGAGTAGTTAGAAAGTGCTACGTTCACATTGAGCAGCTGGGAACAAATTGTAAACAAAATGAGAGTGGAGAGTGTTGAGAATAGCATTGATAATGTTTTATTGGCGATGACTAGAAATTTTGTTATTTCAAGAAAGAGGGATTCTGTATATGCTTAAAATACACTGTGTTGAACTATAGCTATTTTGTCTAAGCATTATGTTACCAATGGAAGGTATGGGACATAATTTTATATATCTTTATATTTGCTATAGTCGCCAGCTATGTCTTACTCTTGGGTGGGACTCAATAGATGATTGTGGGATACTCATTGCCTGAATGAAAAATGAATTACAAAGATTTATCCACTGAAAAGAAAAGCTTAATTTTTTATTTTAGCTTAAGACAGGTGTGTGAATTATAAATATCTAGGGCATATTATACATCAGGGCACATATCTTCTTACACTAGCCTATACTTCCTTTTACTTGTAGCCCAATGCAGTGGTCGTGGCTGTGAGTTTCTCTGTGATTCTGACAAGCTCAGCATATGACAAGATTGCTGGCACCGTCCAGGTAGCAGGTGGGAAGAGAAATAGCATGGACAGGACACTGTCTGTCAACTGCCTTGGCCCACAAATGACACGTCACTTTTGCTCACATCCCCTCAGCAAAAGCTAAGCATTTGCTTCCTCTCCCTTAAATGCAGGAGGCTGAGCAATGTAGTTATGTGTGCATCAGAGCATCTCACCTTCATACACACTGGAAGACATTTCACAAAGTTACTAACCTCTCTAGTGACGTTAGTTGTGACTTTTATTTTCAACTTTAAGCTGTTTTTTCTGAAGTAAGTATAAATTGAGTTTATAATCAGGTAAAGACTTATAAAGATAAAAAAAAAGCTTGAAACTCAGTATGAGAGCCAGCTGAGTATCCTCCCTCTGGAGTTTCAGACAGGTTGGGGCACTTACTATGGTATAAGTTCCAATATGTCCTTGTATCTTAGGAGCTTCTTCAGGTGCTTGCCAAAGTGACAGAAAATCCACTGAGCACAGCGTAAGGAGGACCCTTCTCTATGCATGGGTGATTTGGATATGATATTTATCAATGTTGATCACCTGGATTACTTTGGCTGATCTGGCTGGCTTGGAGGATTTTCCATTCTTCCCTCGCTGTTCCATGTTTCCTTTCCAAAACCTTTCCCTTTGTCAAAGAGAGGAGTGTTTTCTGCTAGCAAAAGTGGGAAAGCAACAAAAGAAAAGATATTCCTTGTTATAACCTGTTAAAAAGCTATTCTTCAGTAAAACTGCTTGTGCATGAAGATGAAGTTGTAGATTGAAAATTCATCGTATACAATATGGATGAAGTCTAACTGATGATTTAATAAGAGCTAATATTGATAGCTCTATGCAGGCATGTAATATGTTCACTGCCCTTTTTAAAGAGCATGAAAGACAGAAGGAATAAGCACTGTGAGAAGACTATGACACCTCCCCTCCTACACATTTGATTCCATATTTTATCCCTGGTCTCCATTCTGAGCTGTTAGAGGTATTTCTGCTGCTAAGATCCTTTTCAACACTCACCACTGGCTTCAAAGTCCAAGTCTTTCATTTCCTTGCCCCAGACTTATTTTCTGTTTCATTGCATGCTACTTTCTTGCACTTGTCTTGCTAAAGCCTCCACCATGGCTATTTAATATTTAAAGGCTGGGATCACTTTGCAGGTTTTAGTTTAAAGGTAACCATAGCACACACACACACACATTCATTATTAACAGCAGAGATGCACTGTAAGTTCTTGGGAATCTTCTTTCGTTTTGATGTTAGTTTCATATGAGTGCTGCTGTCACTAGAATTAAGCTCTGGTATTGCTATATGGAAAGTGGACTAATGCAGTAACCAGGGAACCAGAATTATGTGAACAGCTTATTATGTGGATGGGACCATGCTAAAAAGGGAGATGAAGCCAGAAAATGACAGGTCACGGAAAGTCCGGTTTCGGATCGCGTCATCTCACAGTGGGCGAGTTCTGAAGGAGGTATATGAAGATGGGCGACCGGCAGGCTCTCTGGATTCTGAATGTGCCAGTATCTGTGGCATAGATGGACTCAGTGAGTCTGATGGACAGCAGAATGGCCACATAGGATCGGAAGGGGACGAGCAGGAGAATGACCAGGATAACTTGCTGGTGTTAGCAAGGGCTGCCAGCGAGAAGGGGTTTGGTACAAGAAGAGTCAACATTTTAAGCAAAAATGGCACAGTCAGAGGTGTTAAATATAAAGTCAGTGCTGGACAAGCTCTATTTAACAATTTGACCAAAGTATTAGAGGTAAGTCACTGTACTTTGTCCTTCCTGATCTTTGTTTCTAATTCACCAGCTCAACACCTCTCTGTTCTCCAGTTTAAAGCAAACCTCTCTTATTCATGATTCCTACATACTTCATGAGTCACTTCTACATCTAGGATATTGTCTCAACAGCCACTGATTAAAAATAAGGTCATATGCTTAGCAAACTAGATTGACCTCTCAAAGCCAAATTCCTAACATTTAAGTAGTCGTCTTCTAGGGTGTAATGACTAAAACAATATATCTGTTTCTTAGCTAAGGAAGGAAAGAAGACAAACTGTAGTCTTCAAAGCATTTGAGCAAAGCTTAGGAGTTAATTTCTGGTTGATCATCCTTAAGACACCAGTTTAGCATTTATCATCACTTGTATAGATATTTAAACCAGAAAAGGCTGAGTACTGCATTCAGTGGAGTTGGATTCAGCTGGAATGTTATGTAGATATAAAGACTTCCTCCCATTCGTGGGGAGGTTGCAGATTTCATCTGAGGTGCATTTCTCCATTAATTTGCTTAAGAACTCTAGAGCAGCACTTGAAGAAGTTATTCTATAAATGTACAGATTGAGATCCAGATTTTATAGTAAAAAATTAGCCCTTAAGATATGATAGATTCTGCGCAGTAATGTAGGAATGTATTATTCAGGTCCTGGGCCTTTGACAGTGATCTTATGTTAAGTTTTTGAAATTGCCTGGAAGCATTGGTGAAATGATTTTCTGTTAAAAACAGGCATCATTATTTCAGGAATGGAATTCATAATCACTACCATTAAGATAGCAAGCCAGTATTTTTCATTGTAATACAATTTTATATTATTCTCAATATTTAAATAAAATGATCTCTTGTGATGAATTATTCAATGCCTTGACATTATATAACAACACGGGAGTGGTGGGGATTTTAACCAAAGACACTTATTTTTCACTTAAAGGAAGTATTTGGAAAAGTCACATCATGAGGATTTAGAAAAGAAATCAAAGGATAAAAGCAGTTAAAAGCAAAGGTTTTTTTCATTTATAGAATTTACCCATGAAGGATTTCACAGATTAGGGGAGGGGGTTGAGAACCAAAAATCAGAAACTGATGACTATGTTTTACTAGGTTGGAAGCAATCCTGTGTGGATTTCTAGTCATTAGGTTGAGTTCATCTTAGTGGCCTCTGTGTTTCACCCAATGCAGAAATTGTTATTGCTAAAGTGTAGACCAAGACTCTGTAACAATTGTTTAAAAATGTTTGCATTCTTGTGATTAATTTAGCTTGTCATGATTTCAATTGCTGTATGATTTGGAGGATTATTTACAAAACTGCTGTACCAATTTTAGTACTTAGATTTGAATTTGTTGTTCAAATCTCTCAAGAAACCTATCACTTATGAGTAAATATCTTAAATCTTCAAAACCTATGAGAGAGGAGCTTTTCCTCCCTATGGCTTTATCCTGGTACTGCTATAAATTCACAAGGAGGAAATAGAAGAACTTCCAAAGTCCAATTTAGTACTAGATTAGGTTACAATATTTACTTATATTTTTATGCATAATTCCATCCCACCCTTTTTTGGCGAAAAAAATCTGTCATTTTCTAGTAATTTAACCTCATTCCATTTACCCCATGCTTTAAGAAAACAGTAACGGTTCCTAGCAGAGGTCCCTCAAAGTCTGATATTTAATCAGTTTCTTTTGGTCATTCTTTTTTTTAAATAATTATACAGTAATCAGCACATTGTAGGTATTCACAGATTTGGGCCATCATCGTTAGTGTTCATCATCATTATCATTGCCATTATTGTCATGGGAATATTCTCCCATCTCTCCAGGATAAAATGTTAAAGGAGCTCCTACCTTGAATCAGGCTGCCAGCTGCACTATTCTAAGGGGCTCCATTCACATCACTGTGTGAGCAGCACCGCTTGGAGTTGTGCAGTGAAGTCTACACAGCGTTATGTTGAGAGCTGACTTGGATACTTGCTGCTTGCTAAGAGATGTGTATGTCATAACGGATGACAAATATCTTAGGCATACGTCTTAGGATGACTGAGTAGATCACACCAACAGGCATCCCACAGTACAGTAGCAGAGAATCCCCAGGGGGGTAAAAGCAGAAGTTACCATTCAATTACTCCCCTAAGTGTGATATAGGGGCCAGATGTGACTCTTCCCTGGATCTCTGTATATTTTCCGAATTCCTTGGAAAGTAAGCAGCAAACTTAACTAGATGTAACTGTAATGTAGCAATTTCTCTCAGTGAGGAAAAGTGAGGAGTCAGGAGTCATATCTTGGATATTTGATTAAGGTTCCTATGCACAGCCCATCTTATTGAAGAAAGGAACTGTGATTGAAGAAACAGTCAAGTTTTTCTTCCCTTTTAGGTTATACAATCTTAAAGCACTCAATCTGAAACTTGAGAGGGAGCCCTAAATACAAATAATATCTTTCAAAGACCCTGTAAATCACTTTGCTTCCTCTCTATTAGTTTTCCATTATGTTATTGCTGTCTCATAAAACATTGGCCTGTGCTTTGCAAAAATTTCAACTGTGCAGAGAATAGTCATTGAAATTATTTGCTCCAAACGTTTACACTTCTTAGCAGCACTTATTTAGAAAGTTGTCTGTCAAAGGGACATCAGAACAAATTTTCATTTCGTTTGTCAATTAATTTACCCTATAGAATTCTGGGTAATTGAGAATGTGCAGTATTAATCAAGGTTTTGAAGGGTACTGATGGGCCAGGAGAGAAAAGGTCACCTGGATGATCAGGTGGCCCTTATAGACTGTGGTTCGTTGGTGAATCACTCAAGAGCCTGGAGCTGGTCTAAGTTATGGCTTTTCAGATGCCTGACTTTTTCATTTTTCTCAGAGATGACAAGAATGTAATGCTTAAGAGAGGCCAGTTTGGAAATCTGAAAACCTAGAATCTAGTCATGGCCTGGAAATGGGCATGTATTAGAAACTGTTTAGGTTGTTCTTACATACAGTAAAGAGAATTATTGACCTAGATGTAAAAGGAAATTTTAATAAAAAATATTCCTTAGTGTTCAATGTTTAATGAGGAAAATGAAGAAGATATGTATTGATCTATGATTTTTTTTTCTGTTCAGGGTAGATCACCAGGAGGGTATTTCCTGAGCCAAAGATAAATACAGGTATACTGATAGGCATGTTTCCTATTGGTATCCTAATTTATCCATCACTAGTTTGTTTAGAAACAGGCCCAGAAATCTTACCATTATTCTCTGATATAGGTGTTCTTTTTTAGTTCTCTTTAAGAAATTGTGCTGTAATGATGTTTCTATCTGATAATAATTTTACCCATTATTTGAAAATTTTAGAGATTTTTTTATTTTAAAAAATTATTCCTTTTTATCTCATGCAAGACAAGTTGCAAAACGACTGCATAGCTCGTAGCTCTCCACCCAGTTCACATGATTGAATTTGAGATACACCTTGCTCTTAGCAGCAACATTATTTCCAAAGTCTCTTAGGGTGGGTCAATGATACAGACAATTAAGGTCATTAATTTTTTCTAATTTATTTTTACGAGATTCCATTTCAGATGGTAATCTTTTCTTGACCTTATCCTCAAACTTTGTAAGCATACTCTGTTAGAATCACGTACTATAATTTCCATAATTTTAGTTCCCTCTCTTTCTGCAAATTTAACATTACTGTATTAGAGAAAAATAGATGCAAAGAAGGAAGGTAATTACAGCACATACCATAATTTGCTGGCTCCTTTCTAAGAACTCGAACTAGACATTAACCTCCATCTGTGTATGTACATGCATACCTCTGGCCATGTGCTCATATTTATGAACATTCTAACATTTCAAGACAAATAAAATAAAAATAATAATGCACTTGCAGAACAATTTACATCATGCAAATGGTTTTACAGACATTATTTTACTTAATTGTACCCCAAATTTTGTGAAATAAACAGGATATTATGATGATGATGATGTCTGTTTTAAAATAACTGAATATCAGGGAAATTAATTGTTTGGCCCAAAGCTAGAATTCTGCCTTTTGCTGTTTTGGCTTTGTTCGTTTTAAAAGTATAATGCTCTATGCTCTATAAAATCCCCAACTTTCCCTTTTGAAATGTTATAATAATAACAAACATGAAGATTTACAAGACTAAATATATCACGGTATGATATCATCTGGTCTTTTGAAACTTCAACATTTGGTTAGCAGCTTTTAAAATTTATCATTTATTGAATGTTCAATCTTCACCTAGGGGAGGTTTTTCTGCAGTTAAATAGCTTCTTTCCAGTTTTAAATTATACTTTTAAAATTTATCAAAACATCATTTCTATAACATCATTTGATTGAATTGTCATGAGATTGGAGGAGTTGAGACTGCAGGGGGATGGCTAGGTTCACTCAAGGAGGACAGCTGCTCAGCTTTGCTCACTGACCTTAGCATGCAGCCATTAATCTGTATTAACAGAAGTTTCAGCTCATACTTCTTATCCATCTCTGGTTCACTGAATCTAGCTTTGGTAATAAGATAATATTCCAGAAAAAAGGAGGCGATACTCTTGACTCTTTAGTCCCAGTGGTTTATGTGGACCACTCTGGAAAAACAACAGCAGGAATGATAGTAAACACTGCTTAAGTACTTCCTGAATGCCAGGCACTGTTCTCATTATTTATGTGCATTGACATATTTATTCCTCATAGCAACTCTATAAGGTAGTATCATTATTAATCAATTAATTACAATTTGAGCTCTCTTCTGTATATGAAACATTAAGTTGTAGGATTTAAAATCACATTTATCCAGGGAAATTCTTATGCAATAGTCTATCAAAGCAAGCATCTACTAATGGAATATTGCCTTCTTAGCTTAGTAGGCAAGAAATTCTAGGATTTTTTGATACAGTTTCAAACAATGCAGAAAGCTACATTAAGAAATTAGGTGACGTCATCCAAGAAGCAGAAAAAAGCACCAAAAAATAAGTTGGTACTACCGCTATATTATTTGTGTACAATTAAAGAATTGTTGTAAACTACAGAGTACTGTGACCACCTTCCACATACCATCACTTTGCTACTCTTTATCACAGCATTTGACATTGATACTAATTAGGACCTCAATAAATATTCTTACTTTGAGTTAATGAATTCAGTGACATTCTCTTAGTGGTTATTTCCTTCTTTTCCACCTCTTTATCTTTGGAGATTTCCTGTATTGAATAGGAATAGAGTTTGCATGGTGAAGTATTGGTAGCTTGTTCCAATCAATTATTTCTGATGTGAGTTATCTTTAATATTCATTCAATCATTTATTTAATAACCATTTACTGCATATCTATTATGGAGCAGGCACTATGCTAGATAAGGTGAGGAATAAAACCCAATTCCAGCCTTCATGGAATATTCAGTAGTGTATAATGAATGGTTGTGTAAAGTGATTCCTGGAAGAATTCAGATACCACACTTGACTTTGTTTCCCATCTCTAGAGAATTCCCCTCCTCTGTTTTCTTGTTGGCCTATCATAGCCTCTGCCACCCATTTTTCACTTCTCCAATGCTTATATTTTTCTCGGTTTTAGTCTTTCTCTTGTTAGACCATCATTATATTAGATTCCTTTCTTCAGCCTCTTCTTGCTTTCTTTCTAATGTTGTTCTGATCTGGGCCCAAGATTACCTACAAGTCCCCTAAAGTCAGGAATGGTGACTCTGACCATTAGCACTCACTTATCCAAGTCTTGTGAATCTTATTAAAATTTTCTCTCCTTAGTGCAAGAAATATCTAAATTGGAATATATCTCATTTTCGTCAACTTATCAGAATTCTTGTATCATCATGACATTTAAATTTGTGGAAGCTTTGTTTTAATTGCTTGAAGATAAATTCCATGAATCTATCTTAATTCTGAGTTTAGAACAACATGCTGAGCAAACCCACAGATTCCACAAGCTGACTTGAAACAACTTAATGAAATCTACTGGCAGACCATGATTACCACATAATTAGGGAATTAACACCCAAAGTTTCCAAACTTCGTAAAAACAGTATAAGAGTAGGACTAGACAAATATCCTCTGGCTGGCCTATTCATGCTTGTAGATTTCTGATCATTCTCCTAAATCCAGTATTCTGAATATTGTATAAAGCAATATAAACATTTAATAGTCTATAAATGGACACACTATAAAAAATATATCAATCCCTCAATCATTATTGCCTGGAAGGAATTTTCAAAATGATACACAGAATAAAATACCATCCAAAAATTTTTGGTTAAGGAAATTTTATTTATGTGTACAAAACTATTCAACTAAGAATTTGGATCTCTTTGCTTAATTTTATTTTTCTAATAATTCATTATCTCACCTAACTGCTGACAAATTTTTTTAAACATCTTTATGGGAGTATAGTTGCTTTAAAATGTTGTGTTAGTTGCTGCTGTATAACAAAGTGAATCAGGTATATGTATACATATATATCCCCATATCTCCTCCCTCTTGCGTCTCCCTCCCACCCTCTCTATCTCACCCCTCTAGGTGGTCACAAAGCACAGAGCTGATCTCCCCGTGCTATGCAGTTGCTTCCCACTAGCTATCTGTTTTACATTTGGTAGTGTATATATGTCCATGCCACTCTCTCACTTCATCCCAGCTTACACTTCCCCCTCCCCATGTCCTCAAGTCCATTCTGTACGTCTGCATCATTATTCCTGTCCTGACCCTAGGTTCTTCAGAACCTTTTTTTTTTTTTTTTTTAGATTCCACATCTATGGGTTAGTATATGGTCTTTGTTTTTCTCTTTCTGACTTACTTCACTCTGTATGACAGTCTCTAGGTCCATTCACCTCACTACAAATAACTCAATTTCGTTTCTTTTTATGGCTGAGTAATATTCCATTGTATATATGTGCCACTTCTTCTTTATCCATTCATCTGTTGATGGACACTTAGGTTGCTTCCATGTCCTGACTATTATAAATAGTGTTTCAATGAACATTGTGGTAGATGACTCTTTTTGAATTATGGTTTTCTCAGGGTATATGCCCAGTAGTGGGATTGCTGGGTCATATGGTAGTTCTATTTTTAGTTTTTTTTTTTTTTTAACATCTTTATTGGGGTATAATTGCTTTACAATGGTGTGTTAGTTTCTGCTTTATAACAAAGTGAATCAGTTATACATATACATATGTTCCCATATGTCTTCCCTCTTGCGTCTCCCTCCCTCCCACCCTCCCTATCCCACCCCTCCAGGCTGTCACAAAGCACCGAGCCAATATCCCTGTGCCATGCGGCTTCTTCCCACTAGCTATCTACCTTACTACGTTTGTTAGTGTGTATATGTCCATGACTCTCTCTCGCCCTGTCACAGCTCACCCTTCCCCCTCCCCATAACCTCAAGTCCGTTCTCTAGTAGATCTGCGTCTTTATTCCTGCCTTACCCCTAGGTTCTTCATGACATTTTTTTTTCTTAAATTCCATATATATGTGTTAGCATACGGTATTTGTCTTTTTCTTTCTGACTTACTTCACTCTGTATGACAGACTCTAGGTTATTTTTAGTTTTTGAAGGAACCTCCATATTGTTCTTCATAGTGGCTGTATCAATTTACATTCCTACCAACAGTGCAAGAGGGTTCCTTTCCTCCACATCCACTCCAGCATTTATTGTTTGTAGACTTTTTGATGATGGCCATTCTGACCAGTGTGAGGTGGCACGTCATTGTAGTTTTGATTTACATTTCTCTAATGATTAGTGATGTTGAGCATCCTTTTGTGTGTTTGTTGGCAACCCGTATATTTTCTTTGGAGAAATGTCTATTTAGGTCTTCTGCCCATTTTTTTTTTTTCTGCCCATTTTTGGATTGGGTTGTCTGTTTTTTTGATATTGAGCTGCATGAGCTGCTTGTATATTTTAGAGATTAATCCTTTATCAGTTGCTTCGTTTGCAAATATATTCTCCCATTCTGAGGCTTGTCTTTTCATCTTGTTTATGTTTTCCTTTGCTGTGCAAAAGCTTTTAAGTTTCATTGGGTCCCATTTGTTTATGTTTGTTTTTATTTCCATTTCTCTAGGAGGTGGGTCAAAAGGGATCTTGCTGTGATTTATGTCATAGAGTGTTCTGCCTGTTTTCCTCTAAGAGTTTTATAGTGTCTGGCCTTACATTTAGGTCTTTAATCCATTTTGAGTTTATTTTTGTGTATGGTGTTAGAGAGTGTTCTAATTTCATTCTTTTCCATGTAGCTGTCCAGTTTTCCCAGCACCACTTACTGAAGACGCTATCTTTTCTCCGTTGTATACTTTTGCCTCCTTTATCAAAGATAAGGTGACCATATGTGTGTGGGTTTATCTCTGCACTTTCTATCCTGTTCCATTGGTCTGTATTTCTGTTTTTGTGCCAGTACCATACTGTCTTGATTACTGTAGCTTTGTAGTACAGTCTGAAGACTGGGAGCCTGATTCCTCCAGCTGCGTTTTTCTTTCTGAAGATTGCTTTGGCTATTCAGGGTCTTTTGTGTTTCCATACAAATTGTGAAATTTTTTGTTCTAGTTCTGTGAAAAATGCCATTGGTAGTTTGATAGAGATTGCATTGAATCTGTAGGTTGCTTTGGGTAGTATAGTCATTTTCACAATATTGATTCTTCCAATCGAAGAACATGGTATATCTGTCCTGCTGTTTGTGTCATCTTTAATTTCTTTCAATAGTGTGTTATCGTATTCTGCCTACAGGTCTTTTGTCTCCTTAGGTAGGTTTATTCCTAGGTATTTTATTCTTTTTCTTGCAGTAGTAAATGGGAGTGTTTCCTTAACTTCTCTATCAGATTTTTCATCATTAGTGTATAGGAATGCAAGAGTTTTCTGTGCATTGATTTTGTATCCTGCTACTTTGCCGAATTCATTGATTAGCTCTAGGAGTTTTCTGATAGTGTCTTTAGGATTCTCTATGTATAGTGTAATGTCATCTGCAAGCAATGACAGCTTTACTTCTTCTTTTCCAATTTGTATTCCTTTTATTTATTTTTCATCTCTGATTGCTGTGGCTAACACTTCCAAAACTATGATGAATAACAGTGGTGAGATTGGGCAACCTTGTCTTGTTCCTGATCTTAGTGGAAATGGTTTCATTTTTTCACCATTGAGAATGATGTTGGCTGTGGGTTTGTCATATATGGCCTTTATTATGTTGAGGTAAGTTCCCTCTTTGCCTACTTTCTGGAGGGCTTTTATCATAAATGGTGTTGAATTTTGTTGAAAGCTTTTTCTGCATCTATTGAGGTGATCATATAGTTTTTCTCCTTCAGTTTGTTAATATGGTGTATCACATTGATTGATTTGCATGTATTGAAGAATCCTTGCATTCCTGGGATAAACCCCACTTGATCATGGTGTATGATCCCGTTAATGTGCTGTTGGATTCTATTTGCTAGTATTTTGTTGAGAATTTTTGCATCTATGTTCATCAGTGATATTGGGCTGTAGGGTTCTTTCTTTGTGACATGTCTGGTTTTGGTATCAGGGTGATGGTGGCCTCGTAGGATGAGTTTGGGAGTGTTCCTCCCTCTGCTATATTTTGGAAGAGTTTGAGAAGGATAGGTGTTAGCTCTTCTCTAAATGTTTGATAGAATTTGCCTGTGAAGCCATCTGGTCCTGGGCTTTTGTTTGTTGGAAGATTTTTAATCACAGTTTCAATTTCAGTGCTTGTGATTGATCTGTTCATATTTTCTATTCCTTCCTGGTTCAGTCATGGAAGGATGTGCTTTTCTAAGAATTTGTCCATTTCTTCCAGGTTGTCCATTTTTTTGACATATAGTTGCTTGTAGTAATCTCTCATGATCCTTTGTATTTCTGCAGTGTCAGTTGTTACTTCTCCTTTTTCATTTCTAATTCTATTGATTTGAGTCTTCTTACTTTTTTTCTTGATGCGTGTGGCCAGTGGTTTATCAATTTTGTTTATCTTCTCAAAGAACCATGTTTTAGTTTCATTGATCTTTGCTATCGTTTCCTTCCTTTGTTTTTCATTTATTTCTGATCTGATCTTTATGATTTCTTTCCTTTTCCTAACTTTGAGGTTTTCTTATTCTTCTTTCTCTGATTGCTTTAAGTGTAAGATTAGGTTGTTTATTTGAGATGTTTCTTGTTTCTTGAAGTAAGATTGTATTGCTATGAACTTACCTCTTAGAATTGCTTTTGCTGCATCCCATAGGTTTTGGGTCCTTGTGTTTTCATTGCCATTTGTTTCTAGGTATTTTTTGATTTCCTCTTTGATTTCTTCAGTGATCTCTTGGTTATTTAATAGCAAAATGTTTAGCTTCAATGTGTTTGTATTTTTTACAGATTTTTTTTCCTGTAATTGATATCTAGTCTCATAGCGTTGTGGTCAGAAAAGATACTTGATATGGTTTCAATTTTCTTAAATCTACCAAGGCTTGATTTGTGACCCAAGATATGATCTATCCTGGAGAATGTTCCATGAGCACTTGAGAAGAATGTGCATTCTGTTGTTTTCGGGTGGAGTGTCCAATAATATCAATTAAGTCCATCTCGTTTAACGCATCATTTAAAGCTTGTGTTTCCTTATTTATTTTCATTTGGGATGTCTGTCCATTGGTGAGAGTGGGGTGTTAAAGTCCTCTACTATGATTGTGTTACTGTCAATTTCCTCTTTTATGGCTGTTAGCATTTGCCTGTGTATTGAGGTGCTCCTATGTTAGGTGCATAAATATTTACAATTGTTATATCTTCTTGTTGGATTAATCCCTTAATCATTATATACTGTCCTTCTTTGTCTCATGTAATAGTCTTTATTTTAAAGTCTATTTTGTCTGATATGAGAATTGCTACTCCAGCTTTCTTTTGATTTCCATTTGCATGGAATATCTTTTTCCATCCCCTCACTTTCACTCTGTATGTGTCCCTAGGTCTGAATTGAGTCATGTGTCCTGAAGAGGTCATGCATCCTAATTCCTACAATCTGAGGGCAGTAACTATGATCTCTGGGAAGGAGATAGCTTGTAGTCATGGCACAACATTGCGTGTTGAATCAATTGAATTAATACTCAGCAGTACTGGGCTTCTAGAGTCCTGAAGCTTCAAGCACAATTCAGATGCAGCAGTAGGAGCCTGCAGGCTGGAGTTTGCCTCTCTGAGTGCCTGGTGCTTTTACCTGTAGGTTTAGTGCATACAGTTATGCATATTTTTCAGTTAAAAAAGTATTAGGAAACCTGAGAGTTCCCTGGTGGTCCAGTGATTAAGACTGTGCCTTCTAATGCAGGGCGTGCGGGTTTGATCCCTCCATTAATGGGCAAGAGCACTATTCTCTGGAGGGAGATGGCCTGGTTCCTGATGCAAAGTCTGAATATCCTAGGCAGATATTCTAGGGAAATTTACTTAACTTTTGTAAACCCTAGTTTCCTCATCAGTTAAGTGGGGGTAATGATAGTGACTAGTTTTTGTGAAATAAATGAACTATTGTCTATAAAGCATCTTATACAATGCCTGGCACATTGTAAGAGTTCAATAAAACTGTTATTATCTTTATTATCCATCCAACAAACTGTGAGTCAATCGTTGTTAAGTACTCTGCTTGGCAATGAGGGCACAGATATGAATAAAGCATGATTTCTATCCTCAGAGGAACTAAATTCCTTCTCATGAGGAAGACAAACTCAGTTACTGTAAAGTATGGTGAGTACTCAGGAGCTTACAAAGGGATAGAGGCAGGGCATCTGACCCAATTCTGTAAGTCTCATAGCGATCCTGTTCCCCTCACATAATATCTTTTAAAAGACGCATAGGACTTCCTGGGCCACTCCTGAAAAGACGTCGTGGTACTGCAGGCTTTATTGGCTGCACTCACTTCCCTTCAGAGAATCTCAACTGCTGCCTCTAAATTTGGCTTAGCCTCTGCTACATAAACCTGTTTTCCTGAGGCCAGTGCCTCTGTTGCAGCTCCTGTCCTGGCTCTGGCGCCTACCTGGGCCTTTTGTCTTTGACTCTCTAGTTTTAACCTCCCGTGGCTGCTAGGCCACATGGTTACCAGCCTGGCTGCATACCTGTGAGCTCAGCCAGCCGCCCACGTGCTTTGTGTCTGAGCATTCCTCTACAACACCTGTCATCCTGAAAGCTTGGCCTGCTCCTTCCGGGTAGAGGTGGACTCCATCTCTTCCTTAGTAGTAGCCTGGATTGACTTGTCATGCCTTTCAACACTAATCCAGGGAATTATTTGTATTTTTATGGGATGCACTCAGCTATAAACCAGAGAGTAGACTACTAGACATGGCTTAAAATACGGACGTTTATTATTATCAGTTCAGAAGAAGTTTAGAAAAGGCTGTTTGTTGCTGAGGTTGTTGGTTGGTTGGTAAGGTGATAAACAACCCAGTTCCTGTTGTTCTGCTCTATCATCCTTGGCTTATTTGTGAAGTTCCCTCATGGATCCAAGATGGCTGCCAGGCCAGAGCCAAAAACGGAAAGGGAGGGGTGGCAAACGAGAACGTTCTTTGTAGGTTTGCCTCTCCCATCAGAAAAGAAAAGAGAATTCCAGAAACTTCTCAGAAGCATTCTCTGATATTTAATGGCCAGAATAGGGTCTTATGGCCACTGTTTGCTTAATAGAAGGCTGGGAATGTGAGGTCATGGCATTGCCTCTGTGGCAGAGGAGAGCTTGGAGCCTGGGGTTGGAAACAGCTGCTGGGTAAGCAAGCCACTGTGCCTGCCACACCATTATCCAAGAGCTCTGATGTGACTTAATTTTTATTTTATGCAATTTGACTCACATTGAACCATACAAAAGCATTTCAATAGTGATCTTATAGTATAATCTGTGTACATTTTTTTTTTTTTGGCCTGTCTTTGTTTTTTCCTGTCTTTCCAGGTTTACTTCTTTCTAATTTTTTTTTTTCAGTATTCATTCCTTTGGATTTCTGGATGCCATCCTTGTTTTCTCAGGCCTAGAGCTTTTTACCGGATGGCTTTCATTATTCTAACACTAGAACTTCAGAAACCTCAAAAGACATGAGGGATGGTAAACAATTTATTATTAACTAATAGCAGTAAACGTGTAATTATATTAGTTATCTATATCTAGAGTAGGGTCTAATTGTGTAATTTTAAAAAGGTGCGTGCCACACTTGACCTAGGCTGAGCCATCTAAAACAGAAAAGAACTTCCCCCAAACAGTGCATATTGCTTTATTTTTTTCCCTCCTGCTTGCCTACATTAAATCAAAAACAAAATAAAATACAAAACACAGTGACTACGGAGTCACAGGGCTCCTTCCCACAGCTTCTTCCTCCACACCTGCCTCGGAAGCTGTCCCCTCCGGGCTCTGCAGGTAGTGAGGTGGAACTCATTTTCGATTTGAGAAGAGCGATGATAAAGCAGCTCTCTGCGTGCAGAGCAGGGCAGACCCTCTCTCAGCAAGCCTCTTAGCAATGCTGTTCCAGCTTTCCTGATTCTGCTAGTCATAAACAAGGTTTAAAAAATTATTTAAAGGAATAGTATTAGGAATAAGAGCAATGCTTTTTGAATGCCTACACTGACAGAAATTAACTTAGGTACCTTGCTTATAAATACTGTTCCTTCGATCCTCACAGCAAATTTGCAAGGCGGATATTAATTTATTTTATATGATATAAACTGACAACATCCCAGTTCGATGAAAGAACAATGAAAAAACATTTGTCCCCCAATATTTTGACCTTCATTTTGATCTGCCATCTGAAATTTTTTCCATTATTTTTCTTTCTCCAGAGAGCTCCTTTGTCTTTTTTTTAAACATTCTGTCTCTTCATTTATTTAGATCTCTTAAAATTTCTCTCATCAGCAAACTGTAGTTTTCAAAATATAAGTCCTGTATATGTTTTGTTAGATTTATAAGTATTTCATGTCCTTTGGAGTCATTATAAGGGGTATTGTTTTTTTTTATTGAAGTATAGTTAATTTACAATGTTGTGTTAATTTCTGCCATACAGTAAAGTGATTCAGTTATACATATGTATAGATTCTTGTTTTTCGTATTCTTTTCCATTATGGTTTATCAAAGGATACTGAGTGTAGTTCTCTGTGCTATACAGTAGGACCTTGTGGTTCATCCATTCTATATAGAATAGCTTACATACGCTCACCCCAGGCTCCCACTCCATCCCTCCCACAACCCTCTCCCCCTTGGCAACCACAAGTCTGTTCTCTATGTCCATGAGTCTGTTTCTGTTCCATAGATAGGTTCATTTGTGTCATATTTTAGATTCCACATAAAAGTGATATCATATGGTATTGATATTTGTCCTTCTCTTTCTGACTTACTTCATTTAATGTGTTAATCTCTAGGTCTATCCATGTTGCTGCAAATGACATTATTTCATTCTTTTTTATGGTTGAGTAGTATTCCATTGTATATATGTACCACATTCTCTAACAGATACAGACGTAGAGAATAAACATATGGATACCAAGGGGGAAAGGGAGGGGTGGGATGAATTGGGAGATTGGGATTGATATGTATACACTATTGATACTGTGTATAAAATGGATAACTAATGAGAACCTACTGTATAGCACAGGGAACTCTACTCAGTGCTCTGTGGTGACCTAAATGGGAAGGAAATCCAAAAAAGAGGGGGTATATGTGTACATATAGCTGATTCATTTTGCTGTACAGCAGAAACTAACACAACATTGTAAAGCAACTATACTCCAATAAAATTTTTTTTAAAAAAGAAACATACACCCCTATGTTCATAGTACCACTATTCACATCAGCCAAGACGTGGAAACAAATGTCCATTAACAAATGAATGGATAAAGAGCTCTTTTGTCTTAAGTCAAGTTCCCTAGAAGGAGAACCTGAGATTGGATTCTTGTGACAAGTGATTTATTGAGGGAGTACTCTCAGCAGAAAAGGGATGGAGGAAACAGGTTAGGATGGCAAGAAAGCTAAGCAAAGAAGTGACCTTGGCTAGAGACCAGCTTCAGCCTGGATACTCGGAGTACAAATTGTACCATGGATTTGTTCCCATCTTGCAGGAAGGGGCTGGCATTTGTCATGCCTGTGTTAGTCTGTCTTTGACCATTGGCAGTCTATGTGTGTGTGTTTATGTCTGTGTGTAACAAGGTATCATCCATTCTGCTGAGACATTTATCCAGAGAAGGGGGAAGCTGTGAGTTTTTAGCAGCCAATATTCACAATGGCTGGGGGGTGGGTGAACCAACATTGTGGAGGGAGTGTGGAGCATACACAACAGTCTACCTCTTGCACTGTTCAGGTTTACTTGCTTCTCCCATAGAGTTTATTTCATCCAGGCACAGCCATGCTCCAGTTAGTGGGAGAGTTAGTGGGATAAATTATAGCCCGCACACTGCAGTTGGTCTCAAAGTGATTTTTGTTTTATCTGTCTCTTACTTTCCATTGTAGACCTCCTCCTCCAAGCTAACCCTTCTGCCTGTCGAGGTGTCTTGCATGGCTGGGTGACCCGTATTCTCAGTCCCTGTGGATTCTGAGCCTCTGGTCACTATGCGCTTATCAGGCAGTGATTGCTGTACTTGCCCATTTACATTTAAAATCAAGTAAGTACCAAGAGCGGCCTCTGAATACCAGACATATTTTTATCTGCCCCTAATATATAGTGGAAGTTTACCTCCTTGAGACAATCCGTGTTAGTTACCCCTGCCAGTGTGGTAGCTCCTTTTTATGCCACTTGGATCACTGTCATGACGAACCCAAGGGGACCACATGTCAACTATAGCTTTAATTTTTAGTGGGCCTCTTCCTGTGTTGCTTAGTGGAAGTATTCCCTTCTGGGAACATAAGAATTAGATTAATGATGTCTCAAATTGCAGGAATGGAAAACCCAATTCCCCAGGTGGGTCACTGGGAGTGCTGGTGAATGGGATCATTCTTGCATCTCCCCATTCGTTCCTGGACCCATGAATTCTAGATATTGGCAGTATAGCACCGTATGATGACTATTGGGTAAAGGTATAATTGGCATCCCAAAGAACGACACCCTTTCCCACAAGGTGCCGTCAGCAAACTGATTCATCATCTCGGCCTTCAAGCTGCTGCTCTACAGCTGTGTCAGGTGGCAGGTTCTGGACGGTGTGGGACACAGTAGGGCCAGTGTTCCTTCTTATTCAAGTAGCTTCCTTGAGCCCTCTGAAGCCACGTGAGCCTGATCTTAGGTAAATCACTTTCATTTTAAGATAAACTATTGCTAGATATACTTGACCTTATGACTTTGTGGATGTGACAGTATATATTTACAAACTATACATCCAGAGTAGTTCTGATGGCCTGCAAGGGTGAATACTCAGTCTCTACTGGGGCCCTGGCCATGCCAGAAGCTGCTTTTCAAATATTGTAGTTTCTCCTGCATACAGCATGGTCTTGAGCCCGAACCCTAGGGGTTGCTGCTATGTCTTTCCTACTGAGGCTGGCCAGAGATTTGACACAGTGCGCTTCTCCACTACAGGTAATTCTAGTAACATGGGATCTGCTGGGTTGCATGAATCACACTTCAGGGCTGCTTGTACCTCGGCCTGCAGCTGTTGCAAAGCCCTTCTTTTTGTGAGCCCTACTCTAAGACTGGCAACCTTCTGTGCCACTGGATACATGGATGTGTGTCCTCTAACACCTGAATGGGTCCATCCAGCACTGTGCTTTTTACTTAGAGATAGAAGGTGCAAAATAGAATAATTTGTCCTTTCCCTTTGAGGGGAAGTTCCAGCATGCCCCAGACCACCAGACTCGTAAATAATTCACCAGGAGTTGCAAATTCTTGGGTCTTTGTGGGGTTTTTCTCCCACACTCTGGAGCAGATATGTCTTACCTCCAGGCATTTAGTATTCCTTGCTCATCAGGTCTTACTAAGATGAGTTATTAATACTGGTGGACCACTGTGTGGTTCTGGGTAATGTCCATAATTGCCCTTCCTCCCTCCAGTCTCCTGGATGAAGGGGGTAATTCACTTCTGGATGAAGTCTGGATGAAGAGGCAGCTGAGAATGGTTAGCAGCCACCACCCATGACAACGGAGAAAATGTACCAACCTGGTGAAGGGAAGGGAGGGGTGGAGGCACACACCACAGCATCCACTACACCCTGGAAACATACAGTGATGTTATCTGGAGATAAGGGAGGAATGGTCCTGAGTGGGGAAGGGATCAACATTCAGGATACTGGGATCTCTCACTAAAGCATTGCATTGAAAAGCAGTCCCGTTTTGATAGGAAGGAGATTTGTTGCGAGAGCTCTGAGTGGCCACGGACCTTTTGCTGTGGGAAGTGGCAGTGGTGTGATGGGGAGAGGATTGTTAAGTATTCATAAAATCTGCAAGTCAGTTGTCAAATCTCGGCAGTTCGAAATTGGCCATGGTGGGAGTATTCCTAGCACGGAGATCAACAAATACTACACATTAGGGCTTTTTTCTCTCCCCTGAAAGTAGTTTACCAGCAGATCATGGCTACTGAAAAGTTTTTTGAAAAGAATAGCAAAACAGGAGAAGGTGGAGAGCATGAGAGCCCCGAAAATCAAACTCTAACTAATTAATATTTTTTCCTGGAGCCAGAGCTAGTCCCTGCACAGTTTCCTTTTCCTAAAATGCAGTCAGAAAGTGCCATCTAGTTCGCCATTTATTTATTTACCTAGTTCGCCATGTTATTTTCTCATTAAAAAACTCATTTGCTTCTGGGGATTGCTTAGTGAGCTTATGCTGCAGTAGACGTGAAGAAACTCTTCCTAGTTCATTTTCCAGCCTCCAGGCTTGCCTTTGGCCAATCCTTTCCTCATACAGCTGAAAATCTTATGTTACTCCCCTGCTAAAAGCAAGCCGGTTGTTCTCTGTAGCATATACATATAAAATCACACTTCTTAGTCTGGTATATAAGCCTGAGTTTCTCTCAAAATCAGAGTGTAAAATAAGGATCTGTGTGGAGGTGGTTTATTGGGGAGGTAACCTCAGGGCACAAGGAAAAGAGGGAGGAATGTGGAAGAGGGTAGGAGCATTTCTCTTCTTGAAATGCTGCCACTCTTTTCTCTCAGTTAACTCAATCTTTTGCACTAATCTCAGATGTGACTCTTTCCTGGAAGCTTCCATGGTTCCCCCTAGTTAGTGTTAAATGCCCCTATAGCTCTTGAAACATCCTTATTATAGCCCTTATTACAACACATACTAGTTCTAACACACAAATCTGTTTACGTCTAACACACAAATCCTCCACATAGGTTTATAAGGGGCTATATTTTAGAGTTCTGTATCCTGAGTACCTAGCATAGTACTTGGCTGTATAAAAAAATGTTCTGTAAATACTTGGGGATGAAAAGAATGAGTGCATTTTGATTCTGCAATGGCTTGCTTTTACCAAAAAAGAAAATCTAATCTGATCCCATTCCAAAGAAATGGAAACATGAATATATTTTGAAAGAAGTGTGCTAGGTATCCAAATAGGTCTCTGATTATATATATATTTGTGTGTGTGTATATACGTACACATATATATGTACATATTTAATCAACAAAGCAGTAACAATGAAATGTAAGGAAATCAAGCAATATATCAATAATAATGACCATGTGGCTTCTGTTCTCAAGAATTAGATAGGTGAGACATGAGCACATAATGAATAATAATAAACACATAATGAACGTAATAATAAAAAAGGGGAAAACAACACACTGAGATATGAAATATTATAAGATATTATGGGTGAATGGGGTAAATAACTAGTAGAAAATATATTGCTATGATATCAGAGGATTCTGACATCTTCTGGGGATAGAAAGACAAGGGGGTTTCTAGGCAGCAGATAAGATTTGAATTAGGCAGTATGTGTAGGGGTTTATAGCAGTGACTCTGGAAAAGAACTCCTAGGCTCAAACTCCTAAGTCACATATACCTATTCCTGTGTAACTGTGGGCAAATTTTGTTGGTTCATCTATAAATCAGTAATTCATGTGGTTACTGGTAGGATTAAAGAATACTTAATACACATATAGAGATTAGAACAGTGCTTGGCATATAACTCTTCTGTTACATATGATATACTTCCCTTAAAAAAATGAGGAGGTTAGTTCTTAGCAGAAACATAAGATACATTTGGGAACCAGAGAAAGCACTAGTTTACTTGTAGCAGAGTATTTATGTGGGAAATGGTGGGAGATAAAACTGGAAAACTGTTTTGAATTCCTACTGAGGACCCAAAAAGTCAGCTATAGCCAGTAATGAGAACAAAGAAAGATAAGATGATTGTATGTTTTGGTTTCTCCTGGATAACTGTGGTTTAAGTATTGTCTTGAAATAATTATAAGATCACCTTTCACTCTCAAAAGTGTCTTGTTTGGATTAAAGATACCCCAAAATGATATTTCGACAAGGATCTTGGGGATTTCTGGAGATTATCTGACATAAATGTGTAAAATGCACTGGAGAAAAGCAGTTTTATAGGTTGGTGGCCACCCATGGTGTGTTTATATAAAATCATATTAGTTTCCGTAAATTATAAAACTCAGTACTGAAAGGGACCTGGAGATAATCTGGTAGACTTCATTCTTTAATTTTTACATTGGCACATTGCGATTAGCTTTCAGTGTATTTGGAAATGTTCAAAGAAGCATGTAAAACTGAAATCTTTTTAACAAAAACAAAAATAAACAAAATACAAAAAAGAATAGGGAAGGTCAAAATTCATTGCAAATAAACTACATACATACATGTGTTTAGGATGTCCTTTACTTCATTTTGAAATAACAGCCCTGAACTATTTTCATATGCTAGATTTGGAGTTGCATACATTAGTCAATAGTTTAGTTTGAACAGCAATGACACCATTATACAGCAGTGTTCGTGCAGTGAGTCCTTCTGCATTTTGCCCTTGTTATCTAATAAATGTAACTGGGAAATTGGGAAACAAAAGTACTGATACTAGTGATAATGAAACATAGATCTCATCACTTTAATAAAACAAAATTTGAAACCATTAGTTGTGCTCATAAAAGCATCTCAATCTAGTGTTAAGTGGACCTAAGTCCACTCCCTGGGCAGGGGTAAGAGGTGTGGGGAAGGCCTTTGGTGAACGCTGTTAGATTGCACCCTCTTGAAGTTGGTTAGAATTCATGCAAAGCTGGTATCCCAGCAGGGAATGGGGTATGAGAGATGTGAGGCCACTAGGATCTGAAGTGGTATGTGGGAGGTGTCTGAGGCAAAGTCTTTTTCAGATTGCATTAGCAATTTCATTTCACCTGTACTATTCTTCTTAGAGTTAATTTTTTTCACACATTTGGAATTAGGGTATGCAGGATCATCTTGAATGGAAGCATATTTTTTTCTTTTATTTTCTCCTCTTCCCTGTTTAATAGTTTTTTGTGCTGTCACTCAGTCTAAAACCACCTCTTAAATGGTGTCTTACAACCTGTTCTCCGGTGATACTGGGTATATCTTAGATCCAATTTCAAAGCCAAGGGGGTAGTTTGGCTCGGGTATTGTTTGCAAGGCTTGTTTGTTTCTTGCCATGTTTCCTATAAGCTGTATTTCCAGGCAAAGAGGTTATTATTATTATTTTCCATGTATGTGTCATAAGATGGGAGCCCTAGCCTAGCCTCATTTCAAGCAGTGAGTCTGGCTTCAGTCTATTGCTGTGGGAGGTCTATGACTTCATCCCTGCCTACTACTTTGTTTCTGTTCTATTTCTGTTCCTTGACATGAATATCTTGTTTCGTTTTTTTTTTAAAAATCTACTCTTTTTTGTTTTAATCCCCATACTCCTAGGAACATTGAGTTGGGGCACATCTAAACCTAAAGTTACAATGCCATCTTGACTGGACATCTCTTGGAAAAAAATGATTTTGAACAGATAATTCTACTCCCAGCCGAATCAAGTGTAATTGTAGAACTAATCAAGTACAAGTGTAGAACAAAAATGTTTCCTTATGTGTAACGTTTCAAGAGAGTTTACCTTGCTCGCATCATTTCAGAAGAATAAAATTGCTTAAGCATGTACTTTTGTAAAAAAGAAAGGTACAAACCAAGAGATTTGGAATTTAGGAAACACTGGATCCGACTTAAGAGAGCAGTAAAGGAAGATTCCAGGATAAAAGTCTTTTTAGCAGACCTGGAAAGCAATTGGTCCAGATTGGATTAACAGAGTAAATGATAGTAAGAGGAAAGTCCTCCTGCTTAAAGAGGGCTACCTGAGATACACAGGTATATTAATCCAGAGAAAAGAAAGTAAACTGTGAACACCAGGGAAGACCACAGAAGCTGAAAAATAGTCGTGATACAAATATGTAGCAAAAAATTTGTCATTTTTGATATGATAGTTCCTCAGGCCTTTTTTGGTCTTTCATGCCACTGACATTTTGAACAATATTGGCCAGTTACTTAAGAGAATACCCCATAATCTGGATTTCTTTGATGTTTCCTCAGGATTAGAACCAAGTTATGCATCTTTGGCTGTGATAATGTATCATTCTGGGGGTATCATAGCTGAAGGTACTTGGTATTCATTTGCTCCCTATTAGTGATATTAATTTTGATCACTTTATTATGGTGTTTTCTAATTTCTCCACTATTTAGTCATTTTCCCCACTTTAATTAATAAATAATTTGTTGGGAGATACTTGAGGCTGTGATTATCTTGTTTCTCATCAAACTTCCACACCCAAGATTAAGCACCCATTGACGATATTTGCCTGCATAAGTTTTTAGAATTATGTCTGCAAAATGATTGTTTTTTTCCCTATAGTAATTAATCAACATTTTCCTGTAAGGAAGATTCTTTGTTTCTCCTTTGTTTATGAATTTATTTATCCATCTATTTATATCAGTATGTAGACTCATGGATTCTTATCACTGAGTTATAATCCGTCACTGTTTTTATTTATTTTAAAATTTTAAATATTCCAGTTTGGGCCAGTGGGAGCCCCTTACAGCTGGTGCTGGTGTCTTTTGACATATCTCCATCAATTTTCTGAGCATTTCCTTACTTTGTGGCATAAGGTGTTCCAGGATCATCATACAGTTTTCCTGCACATCCCAGGAATCAACCATTTCTCCAAAGAGCTTTGGTACCTTTTGGCGCAGAATGGTACTAGGAAACCAAAATCTGGGTGGTGGGTTTGCTCACCGCTGCCGGCATGTTGGTCCTTTCAGTGGACAAAGCTGATGATAGTGGTAGAGGGAGGGAGAAACGTTGTAATTTGCATTTATTTTAAGCTCATGCTATTCTCTCCCTCCTAGTAATGCTCAAGACATGGGACATGTGTGGTTTTATTTTTGCTTTTTGTTGGTCTTATTTTGGTGGAGAGTATGTGTAGAGTGATTCGGATTCAGGAAACCACCATTATCTGAGCGCTGACAACCTTTGAGATCCAAGATCTTCCAGTGTTTCGCATATCCAGGGCACTCTCAGTCTCCATGGTAATTAAAATTAAAGTAAAGATTTTCAATGAACTGATGTATGTGCTGATGAAAACTGGGAGAATAGAAATTTCTGCTATATCTCCCTACGATCTTTCACTTTAATAGTGTGTGGTTGCTTTAGGGTCAAAGAAGGCAGCTTGAGAGGAAACCGAGCCAAGAATACTCCCTTAAAATGAACGCTGATAGGAGGATGGCTTTTGTAATTTGCTTTTATGCCTTGCCTTCAGAAGCTGTTGATACATTTGCCAATTTTTCTTACATATTATAAATATCACATATAATATATATAGCCATGTTATATATATCATAGATACATATATGTATAGCCAAAAGTGGAACCCTTGGCATTTATAAAAGTCTAATCTGATTTTATTGCTGAAAGCAGAAGTATATGGAGAAGAAAAAAAGTATCCTATTTCCTTCAGTATTGATAGCACAAATGAGAGCTTAGTGTTTCATTCCAATGAGCTTGTGGCTTTCATTAATCTCATGCTCAGAGCTGATGAATGAAAATTGTTTTGTCGTCCTAGGCAGACTGCTCCTGCAGAGTAATTAATCCCAGATGAAGGGTTGGAACAACTTGCCAATGAAAATGCTGTGTGCCTTCAGCTCAGCTGGGACTCACCAGTGAGGACTTCACTGGCAGAGACTCATGACTTTCTGATTCCTCTCACTTACATAGGGAGTGACAAATGGAGCCACTGACACTTGCTTTAATCGAACAGTCTCTGAGACAGGTGGCCAGTCAGGATGAAGGAGGTACAGAGGGCTTCTTAGATAAGAGCTTCTTAGGGGGAATGAATCTCACAGTGAAAGAAGCTGTCCTGAGCAGAAAAGCTACCTTAGTATTTCTGGGTAGAACAGGATCAACTGGGATTATGAAGCATAAACCATAGTCCTCTAATAGGGAAACAAAATGAGAATTAGACATAATGATAGGAAGAAAGGAAACCCATGAAATATTCACCTTAATCTTTAGTTTGTCAATATTCTGAGATCTAATATGGAACCTAACAGGTGAATAGGCATTTTAAGACTCCAGCACAGCCAGCACTTACTTATATCTGAGTGTGCAGTGGTTTGAAATCAGTTTTCTATGCATAAAATGTTTCTCAAAACTCCTCTGGTGGGTGTCTCCCTTAGCACACCAGCCTCACTTTCATGAAGAGGTGAACCTAGAATCACAATCATGTATTTCTTGAGCAGCTCTATTTCTAAAAAAGTTTTCTTTTTATCCCCTGGGGCACTAAAATTCCCAGAAGGAGTCAAAAGCCTCCTTGCTTCTCAACATGCCATCTAAGAAACAGCAGCATCAGCGTCACCTGGAAGTTTGTTAGAAACAGAGGATTTGGGGCCCAACCCAGACCTACTGAATCGGAATTGCATCTTAACAAGATGCCCAGGTGATTCCTTTGCAAATTACAGTTTGAGAAGCCATGCTGGTGAGGACTAGACCTCGCCATTGACCTTATGGTGTCCCTCCATTCTCCTCTACATTCCAGCTCCATTTTCTGCCTCCCACTGTTGCTGAGGCTCCTGAACACCCCCTGCCTCTGCCCCTGCAGGTGCCCATGGGGTCTGTGCTGATGCGCTCTGTGCTTTGAGGGAGTGGGTGACAACCCAAAGGATGCTCGCTTGTTCCCATCTCTGCGGCCTCGCATTGATTTTGTAACAAGTTCTTGTGCTTTGACCATCCCTCTTCTGATACATGAGTTCTTTTCCAATAGGTGCCTCAGTTTACTCACGTGAATAAAGTGCTAGAGGACTCTCCCCTTTGGTCTACATACTAAATCCTAGGGTGACTCTATCTTAGGTTCAAGCTGGGAGCTCCACCGGTCATTATTTTAATAATAGCTAGCGGGCTTCCCTGGTGGCGCAGTGGTTGAGAGTCCGCCTGCCGATGCAGGGGACACGGGCTCGTGCCCCGGTCCGGGAAGATCCCTCATGCCGGGGAGCGGCTGCGCCCGTGAGCCATGGCCGCTGAGCCTGCGCGCCTGGAGCCTGTGCTCCGCAACGGGAGAGGCCACAACAGTGAGAGGCCCGCGTACTGCAAAAAAAAAAAAATAATAAAAATAAAAATAGCTAGCATAAGGATTTAATAATACTCTGGGTTAAAGAGAGCCTATATTAGCTTCTAATATTTTAAAATCAGGAGATTTTGCATAAATCTGTATCAGGGGCATCTCTTGACAAACCTGGGTCTACATTTCCTCTTGTGATATCAGCTAGAGCTGTGTAGTAGCTGGACTGTCAGACAGGGTTACATCTTCCAATATGCCGCTGTCTGTCTTTAATCCTTTTTATTATCTCCCTAACTCCAAGTCCAGGGGTCCTTGGTATTTATCCTCCTGTCTACTCTGTGGTTTTCTCATGCCTGGCCCAAGTCCCTCATGTTTACATCGCCTGCTTATCTCCTGTGGGCATTTGGATTTGGGACCATGAGCCAGTTTCTTACTCTACTTTCTTAAACATGGTATTTTTAAAGTGTGCCATTTCCTTTTGTTTTCCATTTTATAAAGGTGCACTGTAAAATTTTCATACCTTTTCAGGGTAAATCTGGATTCCAAACATAGAACGTAAATCTGTGATTCCAAACATAGAAAGATTTGGACCTCTCAGATCAGTGCCTTCAGAATTGAGAGCTCAGCAGAATGTGAAAAGAATATATTTGGATGATAAAGAAACTCAGCCATGTTTTCTGGTTGTTTTCACCGGACCCTTTAGAATACACTGCAGCAGTGGGCATAAGGCCATTTCCAAGAACATGTCACATACTGGGTAAAAAAAAAAAAAAAAAAATTTCCAGAACTCATTCTTTGTTTTCTATCTGGAGCTTAAAATTTTAATTTCTGCCGATGTAAATTTCTATTAGAGTTCCTCTCCATTTATGTTATTGATTTGGAAATCTATCAGCTGACTTCTATATCTGTCAAGGAGTCTGATGCATCCTACTATGTGGTTTGCTATAAAAGATATGGGAATGTGTAGAATTATGTATATCTCCAGCCTGCCTGCGGAGGGCCTGCTCTGTGCAAGGCATGGTGGTCTTTGTGGCACAAGGGAACGTGCCAGACCTGGCAGTCTGTGTCTGTGGCACAGACCTCAGAGAGGTAAGTAACGAGTCTGGCCCGTGTCTGAGGCGCAGGCCGGGAGTTTGCATTGCTGACCATCCAGTAGCAGAGCTTTTCCACAGTGTGCTCCTTCTGCATCACTGGCAAAGAGAGTTTATCGTAGGACAATGGACACACTGGCAAACTACTTCTAGAACTAGCTGCCTTTTGTGGAGTCAGCAATATTGGAACTGTGAAGGGGGAGGATGGGGCAAAAGCACTGAACATCTCAACTAAAGAGAACTCTTTAACACGTCTAATCATATACTTGCGCATTCGGCCAAGAAGGCTTTTACTTCATAGCTTATGACGAATTAGTTTCTGAACTAATTTGCTACCCCGTCTGCAATTAATGCACACGTCAGGAACGACGGCTTTCAAAGCCAGTTATGAAATATATGTTGGGACAGGGCATCATGTAGAAATAACAAATAGCAGTGTAATGTGTGGGAAACACACCGAGAGGAGCTGGAAACCTAGAGCATGTGTCGACATGGTATGTACAGAGCACCCATTAATAGGGCACAGAGGTTCTGCTTCAGATCCCAGCTCTGTGCAGTGTGTGGGAGGGTGTTCCCCTCTGTCAAACTGGATAAATCCTGCAGGGTGTAAGACTTCCTTTCTTCCCTCTTGCCTCCTTCCTTCTCTCCCTTCCTTCTTTTTTTTACTTTTTTATTTCTTAAAAAATTTCTTTAAAACATTTTCAGAAAATCAAATACTTTTCACTCTTCTCTCATTTCCCACACTGAGCTGTTACACTAATCCTGATGAAATGCTTATTTTGGTGCCCTTAATAGTTTTTCTCTCTGGTCTTTCTCCTTGAGTCTTCCTTAGTAAGCAGAGGCCAATAAATTATTCCTATTTCACTTCACTATGGGCTTATCATTCACTATGGGGTTGTAATAATTTCCTTTTAAATCTCTATCCCAGAAAATGAATGCTTTCTACACAAAGCTCATTTGTATGCACATCCCTACTTTTATCCATTTCTAGATTTTTTTCTAAAGATGTTTTCAATTTGGAAATTCAGAACCTTATCATGCTTCTGGTTACTGAAGACCCACACAGGAAACACTGTGATGGAGGGTAGTGGGTAAATTTCTTCTGAGCATTTGGGGCAGGGCGTGTGGTACCCAGAGAATCCTGTAGCTGTACACACATATACATACTCAGTCGTCTCCAAACAGTCCATTCAATAGTCTGAATTTGATGAGATTCAAACAATCAATTGTTCTGCTTTTTTCAAATCACTGTCTTAAACATGTTTCATCCAATCTCGTTTTTATTTCATCAACATGTCAGACAAATCCCATAATGATACCAGGTTTTTCTATTCTTAAAGCATTCTTTCTCTTACTCCATTTTAGGATTTTCTTTCCCCCATTGCTGTTGTGACTTAGGGCTGGAAAGACTTGGAGAGATGAGAGGTATGGTCTGCTTGTAGAACATACCACCTGCCTTCCTTTCCTTCACCCCACTTCCTTTCTTAGGTCCCCATGCCTATTTTGCAGGAAGGAGAAAAGTGATTGAAGGTGACAAGTGTTTCTCATTTATCTCGTGGTTGACACTGGTTGGCTGCCCCAGGTAGTGCTCTGTTGCCAGGTACCCCTAATATTTTTGGGGCCTGGGGCATGAGTATGGATGGAAGCCCAGACATCCTATGTCTAAATATTAAGAAGTTATATATCAAGCTAACAGAGTATTGAATAAATATACTACTCCATGTACTTATCTTGATAGATACATTTCATAATGACCTTCAAGGCCAGGTTGGAATTTAGAGTCCTTGAACTCCTTGTAATTTTGTATGTTAACATGGTGGCATGGGATCAACCGTCCTTGCCCTCCTCCCCACCCATGGCCCAAGGCATACTCTCCTTATCTTTCCTGGATCTCACACTGATAGTGGCCTTGTACACCTGTGTGTAGTCACTGCAGTCAACAAATTCAAGCTCTGTTTTACCTCCTGTCACCTGCTGCAAACATCCACCCCATGGCTACTTCTTGGGCATAGGGGTTTTGTTCCTCAGGAGAATGGGCCCAGGAAAGAAGTCTGTGTAAGATCTGAAAACAGGCTTAGGACCATTTGGAGAAAGAATTCTAGATTACTCGGCACATGATCTAGAAGAGGGTTCAGGCTTCAGACAGGCAGGTCCCTTTGCACCTCACCTTGCAGAAATGGGCATGGCTGTAGGAGGGTGAGAATGGGGTCCTCTAGAGAGCAGGCTAACAGCTACCTCCTCCAACGATTCTCTGCTCCCTTTTATCTTCTGCTGATATAAGGTAGGGGGGTGAAAGTGGGGTGTGGAGGTAGTTGGAGGATAGCAGAGTTTATTTGTTTCTTAATAAGTCCATGAAGAACGGTCGATCCCCCATTATTAGGTAATTTATGCTCTATGTTCTCAGCTTACAATCTGAGTAGCCCATTCCAAAGGCAATAAGAATTGGCTCAATCCTCTCAATATCCTAATATACATGCAAACAAAATATCTCTCCTATTAGAGTAGGTAACTTTGTCAATTAAAAAGAAAGAGGACTATTTAGCCAAATATTTACCTTGATCTTCACTTTCTGTGTATAGAAATTTTCTTTTACTCACAGCTATACAAATAGCATACTTGTGATTTGGCTTAAAAATGTGTTTGGGCAACATGCAAATTACCAATTTAATACCTTCTCTTTCTAGCTTCTCCCCACGCTTCTACGCCTCCACCTGTCACGAGGCTAGGCAATGCACATACACAGTATTCCCACAAATACCAATTCCATCAAAATCTCCAAAGGTGCTCCAACATTTTTTTTTCTTCTGAGACATAAATAATAGATATTGCTCACTTACCAAGCGTTGTGCCATGTGCAACAGGGAAGGTGATGTACAGCCTCTGATATGGTACCTTTATTCACTCACACATCCTCTCTCACTAAGGAGAACATTTCAGAATGCTAGTATGTGAGCATGAAGTTATTATGAGGATAACCTTGAACTCACTCTATTCTATATTAAAAGGTAAATCACTTATAAATAACAAAGCTATTATCAGTAATAAATTACCTGCCACAAATTGCACAACTGACTGTGATACTAAAGTTGACAAGCAATTCCCTAGATGATCGAAAATACAAAAAGCAATAGAGAGCAGGATGTTATAACAAAGAGAGAGGATCTGATTCCTGAGAGGGACCCTAATTTATGGAAGGCCTTAGATACATGGACCAGGTCCTATAACTCACTTTCAGGTTCATCAAGCACTCATTAGATACTGACGTGCTTCTACATAGTTGTCATGCTTTTAGAAATATTTATGTGAAGGTAAGAGTTGTATATTAAACATGTGTGTGTGTATGTGTGTGTGTGTGCAGATACACATGTAATGAACCAGGAATAATAATTGATGGATTGATGATTTTACCTATATTATCACATTTAATCCTTAAAACAACTCTGTGGGAGAGGTAAAGTCAATTCCATTTTATATATAAGGAAACAGATGCTCAGAGAACTTACATAATCTGCCCAAGTTCATACATGTAAGAATCAATGAACTGGTACAGGCACTATGGAGAACAGAATATTTTCCCCAAGAATTTAAAAATAGAACTACCATATGATACAGCAATTCCACTTCTGAGAACATATCCAAAGGAAACAAAATCAGTATCTCAAAGAGATATCTGTACTCCCATGTTCAATGCAGCATTATTCTCAATAGCCATGGTATAGAAACAATCTAAGTGTCCATCCATGGATGAACGGATACATAAACTTAAATGTTCTCACTAAAAAAAAGGTAAATATGTGAGGTGATGGAATGTGTTAATTAACTCAATGAGGGACATTCTTTCACAGTGTATACACAGATCAAATCATCATGTTGTACACCTTAGATATCATACAGTTTTGTTTTTCATCAATTATACCTTAATAAAGCTGGAATAAAAAGACAACCAATACAACAAAAACAGCAACAAAAGAAGCAATGAAGCTGTGTTGCAATTCAGGACCTTCTAACTCCAAGACCAATGTTCCTAACCACTATTTCCTTCCGTCCTTTTGAGTTTTACTTCTTTCTTTTACTTAACAGAAATAAATGGAGCACCTGATACGTGCCAGGTATGTTTCTAGGAGCTGGGTGTACAGCAGGGACAATACAAATTCCTGCCTTCCTGGAACTTACAATCTACTTGGAAAGGCAGGTTATAATCAAGCAAATAAATAACTATATAAATGCACAATGCACCTTCAGGTAGTGACAAATGCTATAAAAAGAAATCTCCAGAAGGTGAGGAGATTGAGAACGAGGGATGGGATAACAGGTGGGAGCAGAGGCAGGGTGCTTTTTCAGGTATGGAGGTCAGGAAAGTCTAACAATTGACATGCTTCACAAGATACTGCCTGTTTTATTGAAGGATCTAAGTTCCACTGTGGCCCTGTAAAAAATATGCATTTGTTAGCAGAAACCCTTTGGTGCTTTCTACAATTTGTTTGTAGTTTATGGTTTCTTATGTAGTATTGGATGCATTTGCTCTGAATATCCCCAGTGAAAGAGAAAACTTTGTGAGTTCTTTCTGAAAGCAAGTTAAGATGTCTGAGTATATTTACAAACACTAAGTTTTTATATGGCAAGCAGATAGAAATCCTGTATTTAGGTTGGATGCCCCTTTAACTAGGGCCAATATTACATGTTTTGGAAGGAGGAAGAAAATTAGACGGATGTGAAAGGGTGAGTGAGGAATTTGGGAGGGCGTTAGTAAGGGCAAATTGCTAATGGAAGCAGAATGTGAAAACTATAGATCCATAAATGAAGCCTCACTTTTGTTTTACTCAAAGAATGGAAAAACCTTGGAATAATTCAATCCTAGAAGCAAATAAAAAGTCATTTTACAAAGTGTATCAGCACCCTAATTAGAGGTTCATTTTAAGGATAAATCTCCAGACACTATAAAACTCTTAGAGGAAAACATAGGCAGAACACTCTATGACATAAATCACAGCAAGATCCTTTTTGACCCACCTCCTAGAGAAGTGGAAATAAAAACAAAAATAAACAAATGGGACCTAATGAAACTTCAAAGCTTTTGCACAGCAAAGGAAAACATAAACAAGATGAAAAGACAACCCTCAGAAGGGGAGAAAATATTTGCAAATGAAGCAACTGACAAAGGATTAATTTTCAAAATTTACAAGCAGCTCATGCAGCTCAATATGAAAAAACAACCCAATCCAAAAATGGGCAAAAGACCTAAATAGACATTTCTCCAAAGAAGATATACAGATTGCCAACAAACACATCAAAGGATGCTCAACATCACTAACCATTAGAGAAATGCAAATCAGAACTACAATGAGGTATCACCTCACACCAGTCAGAATGGCCATCATCAAAAAATCTACAAACAATAAATGCTGGAGAGGGTGTGGTGAAAAGGGAACCCTCTCGCATTGTTGGTGGGAATGTAAATTGATAGCAACCACTATGGAGAACAATATGGAGGTTCCTTAAAAAACTAAAAATAGAATTACCATATGACCCAGCAATCCCACTACTGGGCATATACCCTGAGAAAACCATAATTTAAAAAGAGTCATGTACCACAATGTTCATTGCAGCTCTATTTACAATAGCCAGGACATGGAAGCAACCTAAGTGTCCAATGACAGATGAATGGATAAAAAATATGTGGCACATATATACAATGGAATATTACTCAGCCATAAAAAGAACCTAAATTGAGTTATTTGTAGTGAGGTAGATGGACCTAGAGTCTGTCATACAGAGTGAGGTGAGTCAGAAAGAGAAAAACAGATACCGTATGCTAACACATATATATGGAATCTAAAAAAAAAAAAGTGGTTCTGAAGAACGTAGGGGCAGAACCAGAGTAGAGATGCAGACGTAGAGAATGGACTTGAGGACATGGGGAGGGGGAAAGGTAAGCTGGGACAAAGTGAGAGAGTGGCATGGACATATATACACTACGAAGTGTAAAGTAGATAGCTAGTGGGAAGCAGCTGCATAGCACAGGGAGATCAGCTCAGTGCTTTGTGACCACCTGGAAGGGTGGGATGGGGAGGGTGGGAGGGAGACGCAAGAGGAAGGAGATATGGGGATATATGAATATGTATAGCTGATTCACTTTGTTATAAAGCAGAAACTAACACACCCTTGTAAAGCAATTATACTCCAATAAAGATGTTAAAAAAAAAGAATCTCAGCAGACCAATTAACCAAATTTTGCCAATTGCAATCCCCTATTATTTTTTTCCAGCAATTTGCTTATTGTTGTAATTTATTTCAGCAATTTCCATAATAACATTCTCAGGATGGCACTCTCAGATATAACTGTCTGCAAAAAAATATGCTGAATCCATTCACGTAAAAAATTTACAGTCAATTTCCTTCTTCACAGTTACAAATGAAATGGAATCATCTGGACTTGTGCCCTTCCACCATCTTTGAAGGGGGTTTAATGAGGTGGAGAAGAAGGGCAAGATGGAGAGAAGAGAAAGCACTTGCTTTGATAGAGGCAAAAAGTGGAGGAGGAAGGGTTGTACTAAGAGACAGCTGATTCATTTGATCCCCTCATTTTCATCACCTCCAAAGATCAGACGCTGAAGCTGAGTTACACACTTCTGAAAGTAGACAAGCAAGAACTTCTATATAGAATACCTCTGGGTGGGAGTTCAGCTCACTCTGACTCATTAATTTCTTCATTCAATACTGCCATAGGATAAACTGCTTTCATCTAACATTTCAAATCTCCTTGAGAGAAAAGGTTTCTTTTAAATGGGTTCCAACTTTCTCTCTTTCCACCTGAAGATACACTTTTTTAACATTTAATTTATTTATTTTATTGAAGTATAGTTGATTTACAATGTTGTGTTAATTTCTGCTGTA
The DNA here is from genome assembly GCF_949774975.1 of Lagenorhynchus albirostris. Classification (NCBI taxonomy): domain Eukaryota; kingdom Metazoa; phylum Chordata; class Mammalia; order Artiodactyla; family Delphinidae; genus Lagenorhynchus; species Lagenorhynchus albirostris. The sequence continues at coordinate 81,707,384 of NC_083098.1, read as the reverse complement.
CAGCAAAGTGATTCAGTTATACATATATATATGTATATATGTAATTTTTCATATTCTTTTCTGTTACGGTTTATCACAGGGTATTGAATATAGTTCCCTGTGCTATACAATAGGACCTTGTTGTTTATCCATTCTCCATATAATAGTTTGCATCTGCTAATCCCAAACTCCCACTCCATCCCTCCCCCAACTCCCTCCCCCTTGGCAACCACAAGTCTGTTCTCTATGTCTGTGAGTCTGTTTCTGCTTCCTAGATAGGTTCATTTGTGTCATATTTTAGATTACACATATAAGTAGTATCATGTGGAATTTGTCTTTCTCTTTCTGACTTACTTCACTTAGTATGATAATCTCCAGTTGCATCCATGTTGCTGCAAATGGCATTATTTCCTTCCTTTTTATGGCTGAGTAGTATTCCATTGTATATATGTACCACATCTTCTTGAAGATACATTCTTGATATTTTTTAATTCTTCTAGCTGCCGTACTGCTGCTCCTGAGGAAAGAGCAATTCAGCATGGCAGCACTCTATTCTAGGTTTTCATAAGTTCAAAAAAAGTGTAATTAGTTCTAGTAGGGAGTTAAACTTATTTTGATGTTCCCCTTGTTCTGAGTTTTTTTGAGCCCAACTTTGGGTAATTATGGGTTAAAATGCTCAAAGTATCCACTAAAATGTTATCTCCCTGGGGACAGAAATTATTTTTTGGTCTGTTTTATTCACCACTGCATCACCAGTTCCCAGAACAGTGCTTGGCATATAGCAGATGCACTTTAAATACTTTTAAATAAATGGACAATTGAGCTGGTATCACCCAATGTATGCTTTTGAAAGTCACCATTCCTAGATTTTGTGATTCTGCTTTGTTTTTGTTTTTGTTTAACTTTTGGGAAACAGTCGCTTGACTAAGAGATAATATAAATTTTTCTGTTACATCCTAATGCTTCAGTGTATTGTGCTGGGCAATTTTAGTATTCAAAATCAATGTTAGACATAGTTCATTTGTATTGTTTTGTAAAATTGCATATTATTTCTGATGCTTTGTTAGTTGAAGATCATTTTTGGCGCTGAAACTTCTAGCCAATTGTTCTTTAATTGGGGTTATAGCTAAAATTGTGGTTAAAGATTTTTTTCCAGCTTTACTGAACTATAATTAAGAAATGAAGTTGTATGTATTTGAAGTGTAAAATGTGACAATTTGATATTTGTATACATTGTGAAATCATTACCACAATCAAGTTAATTAGCACATCCATCACCTCACATAGTTACTTTGTTGTTGTTGCTGTTGTTAAGAATGCTAAGACCCACTCTCTTAGCAAATTTCAAGCATACAATGCAATATTATTAACTATAGCCACCAGGCTGTGTATTAGAGCCTCAGAACTTATTCATCTTATAAATGAAAGTTTGTACCTTTTGATAAATATCTCCCCATTTTCTCCACCCCCCCAGCCCCTGTCAACCACCATGTGATTTTCTGTTTCTATGAGTTTGACATTTTTTTTAGATTCCACGTGTAAGTGATACCATACAGTATTTGTCTTTCTCTGTCTGACTTTCACTTAGCATAATATCCTTCATTTTCATCCATATTGTCACAATTGGCATAGTTTCCTTGTTTTTCACTGGGTGAATTATATATATATATCATATATATATATAATCGCATTATCTTTATCCGTTTGTCAATGACACTTGATTGTTTCCATAACTTAGCTATTTTGAATAATGCTGCAGTGAACATGGAACTGCATATATCTCTTTGAGATAGTGACTTCACTTCTTTTGGATTTATAGCCAGAAGTGGGATTGCTGGATCATACAGTAGTATTATATTTTGTTTTTTGGAGGAACCTCCATACTGTTTTCCGTAGTGGCTGTACCAATTACATTCCCACCAACAGTGTGCAAGGTTGTACAAGGGTTCCTTTTTCTCTACATGCATGCCAATACTTGTTATCCCTTATCTCTTTGGTCATTGATATCCTAACAGATGTGAGGTGATACCTTATTGTGGTTTTGATTTGTATTTCTTGATGATTAGTGACGTTGAGCATCTTTTCATATACTTGTTGGCTAATGTTAGGAAAAATATCTATTCAGGTTCTCTGCCCATTTTAAAGTTGGATTATTTGTTTTTTGTTATTGAGTTATAAGATTTCCTTAAGTATTTTGGATATTAACCCTTTATTGGACATATGTTTTGCTGTGACTAGGACTTCCAGTACTATCTTGAATAGAAGTTGTGAGAGTGGGCATCCTTGTCTTTTTCCTGATCTAAGCTGAAAGCCTTTCATCATTGGGTGTGGTGTTAGCTGTGGATTTGTCATATATGATCTTCATTATTTTGAGGTCTATTTTAAATATTCCATCAGAAAAACCAATCTCCAAATAACATATTCGTTTTCAATGATTTTCTTCTCTCCATTTCTCCTGGAGTTATTCTCCATTCATTAATTAATTCAACTCATGCTTATTGAGCATCTACTATGTTTTTTAGTACAGCTCTCATTTCTGCATGCAAAACTGATCCCTATATATATAAGCATTTGGGGGGAAACAGAAGATGTTTAATATTCAATTCCTTCCCTCAGATTCTTTACCTGTTACTTGGGAGTGACAGATAAATATAGATGAAACAATAGTAATAGCAAAAGATGGCTTAAATGCCTGGATTCAGGGTAGAAGAAAGGGCTGCAAGTAAACCGAAAAAGAACGATTTTACTAAGACCTTTGGAAAGCTTGGAGACCTAAGATAACATTGCTTTGAAATCTAGGAGATGAAAATAGAATAAAAATGCATTTGGGGAGAGGGGAATTTTCCCATCAAGGATAACTATTTGTTTTAGATTGGGTTCCCCAGGCAAGGATTTGAATGTATGTAATGTATTTGGGAAATGATCTCAGGAAGCCCCAGTAGGAGAGACAGAGATGGCAGGAAGAAAATACAGGGTGATATTGAGGAGTTACTGCTATAGACAACTAGAGCTCAATCCTACAATACTGAACACACTTCAGAGGGGCAGGGAATCTGGGATATTCATCCTCCAACTCCCATTAATCACTGGCTGAGAGCTGCACCCAGGTGATGGTGAATGCCTTAGAACTTCCAGCCAAAAGAAAACTAGCAGTTAGAGAGTCACAGGTGTGTGTTGTAGGGTCTGTGGACCCAAACACTGTGGGGATATAGGCGGGTCTCCTATTCTTGGAGCTTGTAAACAGAAATAGTCCTGAAGAGGCTTGCAGGCTGGGCATTAAAAGCATTCTGATACTTCAGTCTATCAGAAGTTGAATTTGCTGCAATAAATGGAAAAGGTACACACTTGGTAAATGGCCCAACAGAAACTGGTTTATGTTTGGATCTGATCAATAGAAAGGAAGGATGGAGACTTCAGGACCCATTAGAAGATGGACAGACAAAAGCCAGAGAGGGAAGATCAGAGAGAGCATGGATTTGGGGAAAAGTCAGATTTTAGACTTGCTGAGCTTAAGGTTATGTCAGGATTTAAAAAAGGAAATGTTCATTAGTCTAACTCAGATGAGTGGAAAGGAAAAAAAGTATTGACTTGGGAGCCAGGAGCAGGAAGGTGGTAGTGAAGGCAAATAGGTTAGTCCTTCAAGGGAAGGAGTTTATAGAAAAGATATCAAAGGTTCAAGACTTAGCCTTGGGAAATATCAGTAATTAAGAGCAGTTACTTATGTATAGTTGTAAAAAGTATAGTAATGCTGTGCATTTTTTTTGATCCTCACAAGAGCTGGGTGACGTAGATGCAAGAGGGTTTTACCTGTTTTACAAATGTGGGACTCAATCTGTTATAGGTCATTTTAATACAGACTAGCACAGATGGGAGTCACAACTTAGGTGTTGTATCTCCAAATTCGGAATACTTGAAACCATGAAGTCAAGAGGAAGGAGATCGGCCAAGCATTCCTGAGGTCTTCAGTCCCTCATTCTGTTCAAGCCTAGGTGATATATGAGTGTAGAAATGGGCTATGTCCCACGCACGTGGAAACTGCTAAAAAGGCTGGTTTTCTCTACAAAAGATTGTTTCTGGAAGGGCTTTTATTTCTGGAGAGCAAGAATGTAATCACTAAAGTTTATGGAATTGCTGAAATCTGGGGTGCTATAACAGTATCTTTGATCACAGCAGAAACATGACCAACTCAAACAAAAAACTCAGAAAGAGGAATTTATTTGTTGACTCATGTCATAATCCATGGCCATTTCAGGGACGGAGATGGAAAGAAAGGTGGAAATACTGTCAACAATCTTTCTTTCATCTCTGCTTCTTTCTTCCTTTCTTCTCCACATTTGGGGGCGATGGGAACCATGTTTGTCACCTTCTCTACTTAGATTCTTAGAGCTTGGGAACCAGAGAGAAAGATGCTCTCTCTCTCCCAGGGCTGGCTGAGGATGTGACAGTGGAATGCAGGTTGGGGATTGTAAATTGGTCTCTTCAAAGGGTGGTTGTTTCTTAGATTACCATTCCAGTAGGTGCTACCAGGTAGACGTGGATGTTGATGAAAGACCAACAGGCTAGGCTTTCCTCAGGCACGACGGCTAACATCTGCACAGGCATTTAACCACATCTTACTGGAGCATAATGATGCTCTCTATTTTATTTTAAAGATGGTTATCGGTTTTTATCCTACCTCTTGCTTCACAAATACATATTTTGGAGTACCACTTCACAGAATCATCATTAACTTGAATAAAACTACATTATTTCATTTTAATTGTAAGTGCTAGTCTTTTGATCTTTTTCTCTTCCATATGTCGTTAAAAACGATAAAATGAGGACAAGTGAAAGAGGCCTTTGGTGATTTCTTTGAATGCATCCTGTTGGCTGCTGTGCAACTCTCAGCTTGCAGCTCTTGGCCTGGCAATGTAGTTTCAATTTAATCAGAGACAACCATTATTAAATCATTCTAGCCAGACTTATCTACACCTACTGAATGGCCAAGCAACAGCAACAACCTGCATTTTCGCTTTGGGCATTTTGCTAAGAACAAATTAGTCATTATTATTCAAAAATTTGTTAATGAGATAGAAAAAATATACACTGTAAGTGTTCCCCTAAGTTGCAATCAGTTTGATGATATTCTAGTGAGGTTTTATTGATTTTCCTATTTTAGATGAAAAGCATCCATTTTCTTTTCTTAATTTTCCCTTGTATTATGCTGTATTGTGTTATTATAGTAGGAAGTGCATAAGCTTTAGGATCTGACGGCCTTAAGTTCAAATTTTGGTTTGTTCTTCATTCAACAAACATGTGCTTAGTGCCTCTTAATAGACACTCTATTAAGTGTAAAGGATGTAAAATAACAGAAACACTGATCCCAGCAACTTCATAGTCTCATGGTAAAGGAGGAAGGGGTGGTGCAGAGTGCACGATGGGATGCAGAAGTTGGGCAGCACCCAGCCCGTTGGAGGGAGGAGTGGGAGAGGCTCCCTAGAGAGATGCGGCTTGACCTGACTTGTGTTGGTTGAGAAGGAAGAGGAAGCAATGGAGGAAAGTGTTCCAGGCACAAGGACTACATAAGAGAACGAACGTCATGGGTCCTAAAGAACATGGCATGTTTTGGTGTGTTGGAGAATTTGGCACATCGTTGAAGCTTATAAACATTAGTCAGATAATCGGTACAGGGCAAGGTGTGCCATGGGAAAGAATGCTAGGGGGAAGATAAGAGCCACATCACAGAGGGCTTTATAGGTGAGTATTTTGACCTTATCCTGAAAGCTATGGGAAGCAGTCGTTTATTATTATTTTATGTCAAGAAATGACATGATCAGATTCTTCTATGCATTCTGGAGAATGGATAGAAAGGGCCTACTTTAGAGGCATGGAGACAAGTTAAGAGGCTGTTGTAATCCAGGCGAGAATAGTGGGGTCCTGAGTTAAAACTGTAGGAGTGGGAACAGAGGGAAGGAGACAGGCTTGAAACATAAAAAGAAAGAATTGATACTTGATTTATAGAACACGGGGGGTGGTGAGGGAAAGCACTGGAGAAATCAGGACCTCCCCAGATTTTCAGCAGCTGGTTGAATAGGTTTAGTGGCAATGATGAAGTTAGCTTCAGGCATCCTCAATGCAAGGTAGAGAGGGTGTGTTTCTCCAGGTGGAGATGTTACATTGATAACCGGACCTTCAATCTGGAATGCTGGAGTGCAGTCTGAGCTGAGGATACACCCTTGGGAGTTCACAGCCTTCAGTTAACTATTGAAATTTTGGATGAGCTCATCCAGAGAGAAGGAGGTAGACCAAGCTGAGAGCCCATGAGAGCCAGAATTCTTAGGGAAAGAGAGACCCTAGCTGAACATGGAGAAGGGATAACTGGACATATAAGAGGAAGTCTAGGAGAGAAGGATGTTATATATGTCAGTGGGAAAAGATTTTTGTGATTTTGTGCTTTGAACAAGTTTGCAATCTCCCTGTGACTCACTTACTTTGTCAGTGAAAATGGAATAATAATATCTATTGCATTGCATATTGTGAGGATTATAGTGATAATAAATGCATTCATCTGCTATAAAGCCTGTAGCATGAAAATCATCAATGAATATTTTTTCTGCTTCCAGTGTTGATTGAATTATGAATAAAATTGTTGATGATAAAATCTTCCACCTAATGAGACTTATTATTTCCTTCAGTAATTTAAGCAGATCTCTTTCCTAATGACTGAATCTCCAAAATCTAGTAATCAGCTCCAGTAAGGAGTTCTGGTGTCAAAGCCAGCAGTGTCTGGTGAAGAACATTTCCAGAAATATTTTTGTTTTCTTCCTTCTGATAATACTGTGATCAGTCTTGTTTAAAAACACCTGCATTGGGCTTCCCTGGTGGCGCAGTGGTTGAGAGTCCGCCTGCCGATGCAGGGGACACGGGTTTGTGCCCCGGTCTGGGAAGATCCCACATGCCGCAAAGCGGCTAGGCCCGTGAGCCATGGCTGCTGAGCCTGTGCTCCGTAACGCGAGAGGCCACAGCAGTGAGAGGCCCGCGTACCGCAAAACAAAACAAAACAAAACAAAACACCTGCATTTATTTCGTATTTGAATATGCAATCAATATGAAGTGTTAAACTTCCTTTACAAAATTACATTGATCATCCCAAACAGTACAGTATTGTACTTGAAAAAATACGTTTTTTATGGTTTTGAGTATTATTCTTCACATCTGCTTCTGTAGGTTTCATGTGCCTCACAACTTAGTTCCTTTTATTAAAGCAACCTAATCTGGGGAAATCTGAGGAGAGATGGGAAGGCAACGTTTTCTTGCTTTTGAAATCTTACCGTTATTCGTTTGTGCGCTTTGAAGTGGAACTGAAAGACTTAGCTAGATTCCTTTGTGGAGCACACAGACAAATTCAACCTCTGGCTTTATGCAGAAATTTCAAGCATTTTCATTTCTGTTTTCCTTTTCATGTAACACAAAGTACCTCCCTCATTTGATCATGCTTCGTGTCTGGTTTTCAGAGCAATTTCTTAGGCTTGTTTGACATATGCAAGGCATATTGCAAGGAGAGTGGTAGGAAGGAGTAGAAAAGAGAGATGAGACACACTAGATTGATTAAAGATCAGGCAAATCTTTCTTTAATGCACTTACTCCTTTTTATAATCTTTCCATTTCTTCAGCAGCAACCTGGAGAAGAGTGCTGCTCACAAGTGACTGTATCAAGGTCTTGAAAGAACAATGTGTTTCATGCCTGCCTTACCCTCATTGTGTGTTTATAGGAAGTCAATAAGCTCACTAGTCCAATTACCAGAGGTTTGAGTGTACTCTTGACACTGTCATACATTTGTTCAAGTTGGGCTAGATGATCTCCAAGTTTCTTGTCTGTTTTAAGATTGTGTAACCTGAAGTCCTTTAGCTCCTAAACCTGTGATCCATGACCTTAAAATTAATCTATCTCTATTTGTCTGTCTATCTATCTATGTATCTCTCTGTCTGTCTATAGGCTTGTCACCTACTTCTCTGTTTCCTCATCTGAAAAGCTAAGATAATGATAGTACCTATTTCCTTCAGAATTAAAGGACTTGATGCTCATAAAATACATGTATCAGCTTCATGTGCCAACTTCCAAGCTACCCATCAGTGCTGTCCGGCAGTTTCTTCCCCTAAATACTGTGTTTAGAATCTGGAGTGGAGCATATTTAGCAGAGGTTGAGACTGACATTCAGAAGAGTCAGAGGGACATCAAGGCTTAAACCTGGAAACCTGAGGAGGAGGCAGGAATGAGGGATTTGCCCGAGGCTGGGTCCACTTTTCTCAACCTCTGAGTGTCCTCTGCCTTTGAAATAGACTCTCAGTCTGCTCTGGGAGTTCCACAGAGACTGAGATCACTTCTCTTCATAACACCGGAATTTGTGAAAGCATCAAGCTGAGACGAGATGCAGGTATTTCAAAATCCAAAGTAGACTCTTATCACTTCCTAACCCACTAAAAGGGATTGACTACATTTAGCTAATTATTCAGGCATTTTCTTTGATGTAGAAAATCCGGAAAGATTTTAATCTTTTATTGTTTGATTTTTATTCATCATATGTGTATATTTGGGAGAGTGGAAGATAAAGGGCACCTTTCCCTTTAAGAAAGCACAAGGGTTTGTATAAAGTAAAAAGATGAAAGGTGTTATGAAAATGATCAAGGCAGAACTAAGCACTTATTATTCTGATGCTGTTGTTCAACATTTTAGTCCAGTTTCTTCTGGTTTTGCAACTTGAATCTTTCATAGGATGAGAGGGAAAATATGTTTTTTCAATGCCTCCATTTGTAGGATGTTTCTGATTCATTTGCTGCCTGGTTTTTCGCTGTGGCAAGCACATCACTTTGGAATTGGATGCTCCTGAAATGATGATTTTGTTGTTCACCTCAATATTAGTGTTATCTGCAGAGATGAGTAGAATTGCAAATGCCAATAAATCGTGTTTGTGACAATTTCTATAGAAACCAAATTATTCATATTGGAAGAGAGATGCTTTTGTTTGGGAGGAAGGTGGTTTCCATGAGATCCTAGTTCCTCTTCTCCCAGCTGTGTGACTTTGGGGGATAATGATGGCTGGTGTGTTTGTAAAATTTTATAATTTACAATGTCTTCAGGTGCATTTTACCTGTGATCCTACAACTCCCTTATGGGCTAGATTATAGCTACACTCATAAGAGAGAGAGAAAAAGTAGTCCCAGAAAAGTAAACTGATTTTTCCAAATTTATGCAACTCCTAAGTGCCAAAGTCATGGCTCCAGATGGATTTTCTTTCCACTGCAACATGTTGCTTCCTAAAAAAGTTTGATTCAAATACTGAAACTGTGAGTCTCAATTTCTTCCCATATAAAGTGTGCATATGGACTAGATATGACATCACTAACTCAGATCTAAAGGGGCAATGCAGACAATGTTAATGAGAGATGTTGTCTAGATATAAAGGAATGATATTAAATGTGGCAACAGGAGACATGTGTCATCTAAAGGGAGTTGTTGCTGTCAAGCTCCAGGTATTACTTTTGCAGAGGAATGCAATAAAACTAGTGTTGTCAAGTTTTCTGCTTTTTAAAGAGAAGACCAAAATTTTGATGTTCAAGTGAAACCTCCCTGTGCTTGAATAACGCAGAATTGAGAGAACTGCGACCCCTTTCTAAGGTCTTCATGAGGTGGGGAACACCTTCATTTCCAATTAAGTCTGATGTGCTGTAAAGTCAGTATTGTTTCAGTTTAACTTTCTGGAAAAATGTATTTCTTTGGTCTGGAGGATTCATTAGGTTCATTGACTTTTCAATTCATGTCTAGGCCAACTCAGTAATTGATTTGGACAAATAGATAATTTCTGAAGCATGAAAGGAAATGAACTATAATGAATGATATAAAATGAACTCCATAATCTTAGAGCATTATGAAAACAGAATGCTCTCTACAGAAATCTTTGCATGCAGAGATTGTTACTCACGTGTTTCTTTCATGCCACCCAGGGGGCAGCTGAACTTAGACAAAGAGAGATTTTTATTACATCTTATATGCATGGTCTCCTCTATTGTTTTCACTCTCAGAATTGATGGCGCATCCAAACAAATGTAAGTGGTAAGTTAAGTCATTAAAGAGATTTATTTTTTCATCATCGTGTAATTCTGAAATTAAACTTTGCCACATTCAGACTTCTGAGGTGTGAATTTGGACTTGTTGGTTATAATCATAGTGGTGATAGTGCTGCTGGTGTGTGTCCAAAACATTTTGTACTAATGATATTAATAATAAAGAAATGGCATTTGTTGAGTGTTTATTATGCATCAGGCTTCATGTTAAGGGTTTTTCTATTCATTAAATTATTTAATCCTCACAAATTCCCATGAAATAGGCATTGATGTCTATTTTACAATTAGAAAATTGCAACTTAAAGAGGTTAAGTAACTGGTCCAAGATTACTCTGTTACTAAGAGGCAGATTCAAACCAAGTTTTAATTAAATGTATGGAGAAGAGGTCAGGAGGTATTTCCTGAGCATCTACTATGTATCAGGTAATATTCTAGGTTCTTGTGTACAAAACGAATTCCTGCTTTATTTAGGTTATATTTTATTTTTGGAGATAGACAGTAAACCAATCAACGTACATAATAATGTCCAGCAGTACTAGGTATCCTAAAGAAAAGAACTGGGTTGGAGGATAGAGGGTCTGTTTTACATGGGGTGATGAGGGAAGGTCTGTCTGAGGGGTGACATGTAACCAGAGATATTAGAATAAAGTGGAGGGATGAGCAATGGGAATTTCTAGGACAGTCCTTTTGACAGTCCCTCTGTGGTATACAATTCACTACTCAGGTCTGGAATGGTATGACCCATCGGTTTGTTGTATTTAAGAGGGTTATGTAGTATCTTCCTAAGGCACGAGCAAGGACATAGGAGGCAGACCCAGGTTAAAATTCTTGTTCTGCTCCTTTTTCCTCTGAGGTATTTAGACACCTTAAGTTTATCTTCAAGCTTTAGTTTCCTCCTCTATAAAATTTGGATAATAATCCTTATCTCTTATGATAAGTGAACAGTGCACACGTAAAGTTCCCCTTTGCAGCCCCGGAACTACATATGTATATGCAGGAGTCATGAAACAAATAGTAGGTATTGTAATTATTTTTATAACCTGTGTCTTACAGCGGGACATGGAGAAGTTCCCCGTGGTGTTTTGTGGTCAATGTGTAGGAGGGAATACGGCATAGAACAGGGGTCCCCAACCCCCGGACCACCGACCAGTACCGGTCCGTGGCCTGTTAGGAACCAGGCCGCACAGCCGGAGGTGAGCGGCAGCCCAGCGAGCGAAGCTGCATCTGCTGCTCCCCATTGCTCGCATCACCGCCTGAACCATCACGCCCCCGGCCCCCGTCCGTGGAAAAATTGTCTTCCACGAAACCAGTCCTTGGTGCCAAAAAGCTTGGGGACCGCTGGCCTAGAAAATCACCATGTACCCTCAGAACTGAATAGGGAGTGTGGTCAGAATGGAATTAGATCCAGGAAATAAGCTAAGAGAGGAGCCTGGTGTGGATAAAGTGGGTTTTCACATCACAGTAGTGAAGCGCAAGAATGAGAATTCAAAAGGCGATTTGAAAGCAAGGGGGTTATTTATTTATTTAAATTTAATATTAAGAAGCATCCCAGAATATGCATACGGCTATAGAAGTTTACAGAGTAGCATGGAGAGGGAGAGAGAGAGAAAAAATTCCCGTCCTTTATGAAGCCCCACGGCCCTGCTTCCAAAGGCATGTGTCTTCTATTTAAAATGGTGGTCCCTGGAGCCAGTGGGTTGGCCCAATGCCTGATAATCAAGAAATAGGTCTAGTCCCGGTTTGCCTTCTGATATGCTGCATGGCTCTGAGCTAATCACTTCACCTCTTTGCCTTCAGACAGCAGAGAAGAGCTCTCTCTACTTTGTCCATTTCAAAGGTATCCTTTTAGACAGGAAAACATTTACAGTGTCCCTCCTGTGATGTTACTTACTGTTAAATGTGGGCGCATAATTTAGTAAAGAGGCAAACCTCTTTAAATCGCCAGTATTATCTCATGGGCACTGAATTAGGTCTACATCAGTCTGTTTTGGCAACAACCTGATTCTGGGGCAGCGGTAGCAACCAAGAGTGTGGTTCAAGGGTTCTGCTGGACTCAGTAGAAACCCACAGACTTTGAAGGGTGTGTATCTGGGCTCCAATTTGCTAACTTTGCTGTAACTTTAACTCTGTCACCTTGTCTAGGACACTTATCCCGTCTGAGCCTAGGTTTCTAGATCTATAAATAAAGACCATTACAGCATGTAAGTTATTGGGAGGATTAAGTGAACGTAAAGTTATTAGCATGATGTCTGCCATCGCCATTTAAAAATGTCACTTTCTATTATATTTTAAAGTTTTGTTTAAGACCTGAGTTCCTGGAATTGTCTGGAGGCCCAGATTTCAGGAGGCCTTGTCAAACCGGCCCCAGGCTGTACAGTCAAAGGGATCAAGTGGAAATAGCCCACTGGATCTGGATCTGCTCCAGCCCGGGGAGCTGGGTCTGCGCAGAGCTGATCCTCTGTCGGGGAGCCGTAGGGACTAATCCTTGGCCTGAATCAGTGACAGTTCCAGTGGATGTGAGGCCTCCAGCAGTGTCCCTGGATGCCTGGGTGACTACAGAACTTACTGTTGACAGTGGCTATTGCTGGACAAGGCGCAAGCTGGGGACATACGTCAGCTACAAAGTAACCCCTTAGTCTTTTTTTTTTTAACATCTTTATTGGAGTATAATTGCTTTACAATGGTGTGTTAGTTTCTGCTTTACAACAAAGTGAATCAGCTATACATATCCATATATCCCCAGATCTCTTCCCTCCTTAGTCTTGTTCACAGCAATTTCCGTCCCTTACCAACACATCTACGTTTGCTGCAGGTTGTTGTGAGGCTTCGGGGCACCCCAAAGAGTCATCTTTTTTAATCAATGGAAAGGAAGAAACGGCTTGCCTTTATTAACATCTAGGTCGGCTTTCTCAGAACAAGCGGGCTGCAAATCCCAGTGGCTTCTTAGCGCTGTCTCAGATGCCTCCATCCTTCATTACGCTATTCCCATGGTAACTCTCAGGAAGGGAGAAGAGGGACAGCTAACCACTGAGGGGCTATTTTTAGCTTTCTGGCCAAATGCTCTGACAAATCTGTTGAGGGAAAGAAAATGAGGCAAGTGTAGAAGAGGATTTCTTTTTCTAAAGACAATATCATTTAAAACTGATATTATGAAACTGGAAACAACCTTGAGGAATCATTTAACCCACTTCTACCTCTAGAAAGATCCACTTTCAAATCATATCAAAAAATTGTTCAGTGAGATTATTTTTAGAAAATTTTACTTAATAGCCTATTCTACTAGATAAACTGTATTTCCTACCTTGAATTTACTCTGGATTCAATCTCAGTTTTCAGACCAAGGGAGTTGGGAATGAGACTGAGTACGATTGCTCAAGTTGTGGAATCACACAACCCTGGAGGCATCCTTCCTTTATTCTTTGCTAATAATGACAGTCTCTAGGTTTGTGCAGTGCACATCCTGTGCAACTATCTGCACTGGCCCTGCTTCACTTATTTATTTATTTATTTATTTATTTATTTATTTATTTATTTATTTTGCGGTATGTGGGCCTCTCACTGTTGTGGCCTCTTCCGTTGCGGAGCACAGGCTCCGGACGCACAGACTCAGTGGCCATGGCTCACGGGCCCAGCCACTCCGCAGCATGTGGGATCTTCCCGGACCAGGGCACGAACCCGCGTTCCCTGCATCGGCAGGCGGACTCTCAACCACTGCGCCACCAGGGAAGCCCTGCTTCACTTATTTTTAAAATATGTAAACCTCTCCCATCCTCCTTAAAAGCCTTCAGGAACTTCTCATTGCTCTTAGGTTAAAGGCCATAGAGTGGCTATAAAATACAACATGATACTGATCCTACCTGCGTGTCCAGAATCATTCAGTATTATTATAATTCTCCTTTGTGTTTCAGCAAATACCTTCTTTCAGAGTCTCAAACATGCCGTCTTCCTCCATCTCAACATCTTTGCACTTATCTGTGACTTTTTCCCCATGCGCTCTGCCTAGTTAATGCCTGTAACTCTTTCTTATCCTTTAAATCAGAGCTCAAATATCAGAAAACGCTTTTTCGACCTCTAAAACAGAAAAGGCCCTTCTGCCATAGCCTCTTCTAACAACTTGTGCATTTCCTTTGCATCACTTAACAGTTTGTAATTCTATATTGATTTATGTAACATTTTAGTTTTTTTATTACTTTAAACTATGAGCTCCAAGTCGTTAGGAATTATAATTTTTGCTCCCCATTATATATATAGTGCCTAGCATATGTTTGGCAAATTATTCTAATGACTGTATAAATGACTAGCAGTTATTTTAAAGGGACATAAACCCAGTTTCTCTAACAAGTCAAGCTGCCTATATGTGACTTCACCGGGGCTCCTCAAAAATATAATGTGCACCCAGATTTCCCAGAGAACTTGTTAAAGTGCAGATTCAGATTCAGTAGATCTGGGATGAAGCTCATGATTCTGCGTTTCCAACTGGTATCCAACTAGCTCTAGAACTTGGTTGCACAGTGGAATTGCCAGAGGAGATTTCAAAAAAATCACTCTGGTGATTCTGATATAACTGGTATGTGCTTGGCCTGGGCTTTGGGGATTTTTAAAGCTCCCTAGTTTATTCTAATATCCAATCACTGATTCCAGGCAAAGCTCATCCTCAACAGTAGGCAAAGGGATATTTTTTGTTACCCTTTGCACTGAACAGCATCTAACATGGCCACTTGATAAGGGTTCATGTTATTACTGTTTTTTAAATGTCTGTCTCTTAGAGAGACACAGAAAAGTGGTACCAAGCATATGTTGTACGAGCAGAGAGAATCCTGTGTGAGAACAGAATGGCCCAATCTTAAATTTTCCCACTTCTTCACATGGGGAAATGTATATCTTATAAAATATTTCAAAAGTAAGTATACCATTGAAAAAAGTGGAACATTTTGGTAGAAACAAATGCAGTTATAGCAGTCTTTGCAGCCAGAGGAACAATGCATAATTACTCAGATAATATCAGGAAAAAGAGAAGTTTGGGGCTCTTCCAAAAGCTGCAGCATTTACAGTGAGTTCCTTGATTCCCAGCTTGTTCATAATTGTGAATATGAAGAGGAACCAGAGGCTCTTGGGCATTTGGTTACTCTTTTTGAAGATCAATGCTTCTTAATCTAAAGCCTAGTAATAATCCTCTTTTCTTGTCATTAATTACATTGATATTTTCCATTGATTTATTTTTGCTTGTGGTTTTAATCTTAAAAATTCCACAATGTGGAGTGTAATATCTTTGCAGTGTATATCTCAGCACACAGTACTATGTTTTAAGCCCTACACTAGTTGTTTTCTTAATCTTCTCAGCAAACCTATTAGGTACCTACCACCACTATTATCACATTTTACAGATGAGAAAACTGAGGCTAAACAGCTCGTTAGCTTCCCAGAGACAGAGATGGCCAGAGACAGAGTCCAGGTATATCTGATATACCTCCCTGGGACTCTCTCCTTTCCAATGTTATAAATTAGCAGTATATAGGCCAAATTCAGCCTTCAGATATTTTGTCCAGGGGTCTCAATACATTTTTAAATGGGGTGCCACTATTTAGAATGCAGAAAATTTCCTATAAAAATCCAGATTTCAAGTTTATATTTATAATAATCATATCTGACAACACTGAGTGACATTCCTGAAACTTGCCTGAAGCTGAGTTATGTTTTTCCCTTTCAAATGACACTCTCCCTGCTTCTCACTAATATCTTATTTACTCCTGGTCTGCTCCAGCATTTATGACACCTGCTTGGCCCCTCCAGGCCTCTGGTTTTCAACTTAGCTTCTAACCTCTATTGAGGAAAGAAAAGATTCTTACGTCTTTAATACATTTTACCATTAGGAAAAAAAAAATGTCCTGTCTCTCGGTGAAGTGGAGACCACTGCATAGCCATTTCCATCACTTCATATCTTTCTAGAACTATCTGTATTTGCATCTGGCAGAGTGGTCTGATTTCTTTGAGTACAAAGTGGTGAAGCTTAGTATCTTACCTTCTGGTTCTAGTATTTAGCCATCTGGAGTGGTTTCAAATCAAAGTTTTGATTTCACAGGAGTTTATAAGTTGTGTGGTTGTCTTTCAACAACTGTAGCACTGTGGAGACTCACGTATCCCTTGATCTCACGGTATATAGTTGGGTTCTGTTCAGTCTCCTTCAAATAAGGCTATAATAAAGAGGAAGAGGGTGATGTCACCCTGGTGATGTCAGGACCTAGCTGATAAGGCCCTCGCAGTGCTGGCAGGGTTTGAATGCAGTCACTGATTTCTGATGCAGCAGGAAACAGAGACAAAAAGAGATTCTCTTTAGGAGTCTTCACCTTGGTTTTGAGAGTTGCTTACCTCCATTTTGAGAGTGTAAGCCTCCAATTGCTTACACTCCATTGCAGTGTACTGTTTCCTTGTTTCCTTTTTATGCCTGGCTTTGACCTGCTGCCCACCTTGATATTGGTTTCTATGCACTCTCTCTGAGCCACTATATCTTCTGTTCCTCACGGCAGAACCTTCTCACTGCACATGGGAGCCTGTCATTCAACAGAGCTCATGCACACATTTTATGCCTCTTAAATCTCAGAACAATCCTATGATACACATCTTGTTATTCCCAGTGAATTTTGGCTCAAAAAAGCTGTCAAATTTGGTAAGTTGATGAGTAGAAGAATTTTCAAATGGTTAAATGCTAACTTTGTCTATTCTGTTCCATGTTTTGCTTTGGGTATAAGAGGCAGCTATTGTAGTTGAATGATGTCTACAAAACATGAGAAAAATAATTCAACCATTCCTTATTTCACCACATGGCATGCCATGTGAGGCATCATCAATTTTAAGATATGCCAATTACAATGGAATATTACTCAGCCATAAAAAGAAATGAAATTGAGTTATTTGTAGTGAGGTGGATGGACCTAGAGTCTGTCATACAGAATGAAGTAAGTCAGAAAGAGAAAAACAAATACCGTATGCTAACACATATATATGGACTCTAAAAAAAGAAAATGGTTCTGAAGAACCTAGGGGCAGGACAGGAATAAAGATGCAGACGTAGAGAATAGACTTGAGGACACGGGGAGGTGGAAGGGTAAGCTGGGACGAAGTGAGAGAGTGGCATGGACATATATACACTACCAAATGTAAAATAGATAGCTCGTGGGAAGCAGCCGCATAGCACAGGGAGATCAGCTCAGTGCTTTGTGACCACCTAGAGGGGTGGGATAGGGAGGGTGGGAGGGAGATGCAAGACGGAGGGGATATGGGGATATATGTATATGTATAGCTGATTCACTTTGTTATACAACAGCAACTAACACAAAAATGTAAAGCAGTTGTACCCCAATAAAGATGTTAAAAAAAAAAAGATATGCCATTATCTGATATGCCATTGGGAACAGAAACAATACTGTCAATTAAATTATGTCATTTAAATTATGTTGATTGTCATCCTTATTGCAATTACAGATGTTCTAAAGTATAAAGACATGTCTTAGAATTGACGAATATGGTGCTTATTCAACTTTTATTGCAGGCCTTTAATGTGTAAGACGTTGGCTGAAATGTTAATTGTCTTAAAATAAAGAGATGTAAGAAAGCAAATGCCAAAATATTTACACTATAATATTTTCCTACAGCAACCATCAATTGAACTAGAATTTGACCGCGTAGTGATTTATACGACTTGCCTTCGTGTGGTACGGACAACCTTTGAAAGGTGTGAACTGGTAAGAAAGATCTTCCAAAACCATCGGGTAAAATTTGAAGAGAAAAACATAGCTCTGAATGGTGACTATGGAAAAGAATTAGATGAACGATGCCGACGGGTTTCTGAAGCTCCTTCGCTTCCTGTCGTGTTCATCGATGGCCATTACCTTGGGGTGAGTATCTGCTAAGGAAAATCTTTTTTATTGAACCCAACCAGTGTTGATAGAAAGCTATAAGGCTATGACAAGGCAACTTGCATCATAGCTACCAGCATACTAGCTATTTTTTTAAGTTCAATCCAAAGGGTTTGAAGCACTTATTTCTATCCTAAATGATGTGTTGCTACAGTGTTCATCCCTGCAGGGTCATGATGAAATGAAATCAGCATGAAATTGCCTTTTTGAATAGAAATACAGTTTTTAAGTGTTTAGTTGACTTGAGTTTTGCATTGTGAAGCTTGACATGTGGGATAAAAACTTTTTTTTTTTTTTTTTAGTGCAGGCAAGAAAAATGGAATATATGAGATATCCATTTGTGAATTCTCCTATACCCCGTTATCAAACACTCAGTTTCCTACTTAATGAAACTAAGATGACAGTCGTGAAATGAAATCAATAAGAAATGGGGCCCGGAGCCAGAATTTTAATCTGCTTGTTTAAAATGATTCTTGATTTTGGTAATGCGAGAACGTGAGACACAAATGCAGGCTTACGGGCAAGCAGAGAACTCCCAGAGCAGCAACAAAACATGACTGCTTCCTTGCTCTTTGAATAGCACGGTTAGCATCTTTAACCCCCACTGATCTATGAACAAGCTTCATCAGTACGAAGCCCAAGAAGGGGGGCTTTGGAGAGTGCAGTTTGGAAAGAGAGAGAGCAAAGGGACACCAGCAGTTGAGGGGGGTGGGACTGACTACAAGGGAACAGAAAGCGGCTGTCAACCAGAGATGGATCCTTGCATCTTGGTTTCATTTCAAATCTGGTCTTAACCTTCAGCTTCCAGGGAAGGTTAGAAAAAGCCAGAGCAGGAAATGCTCCTGTTTGTTACAGGGAGCTTGTGTCCTGATATCCTGTCTAGAGCCATGGCTGTTAGAGGCCGCCTGTCATCTTACGGAAAGGTTAATGCAGAGAAGCCATGATTCAGTAGCTATGATGTTATGCAATCTTACTTTTAACCAGAGCTGGACACAGATAGATTCTGAACTAGAAGTATTTTGATTCAAGTATTGAGCCTCTTATCTTATACTTCAACATATACCCTGAGGTCCCAGAAACCCATAACAATGGCAGTGATAAAAATGACAGAATGAATGAATGAATGAATGAATAAATAAATTTTAAAAAGTACTATACTATACTCTCAGCTTATATGTGTCATCTCATCTAGTCCTCAGGACCTAGAAATCAACTCTCTGGCGCACTGGTTAAGAGGCAAGACAGCTTTGAAGTCGGGCAGCATTGTTTCAAATTCCTGCTCTGCTACTTCTGATTCTGGGAAATTTATAAATCACTCTGTGCCTGATTTCCTCATTTGTAAAATGAAAATGATAATCATAATAGAACTTTTCTTAGGCTAATTTTGAGGATTTTACTGATATATACACTGTATATAGTGTGTGTGTGTATATATATACGTGTGTGTGTGTGTGTGTGTACATATATATATATATATATATATATATATGTACACACACACACACACACATAGCTGGGTAATTGGCAGGACCAGGACTCAAAGTTAGGTCTGTCCGATTCCCCAGACCCTTGCACTCTGACACATCACCTCAAGGAAAGTGATCTTTGCTAGTTTGTTTCCTGGTGGGTTCTTAGCACCTAGAACAGGGTTTGGCATAAAGTGCTCAAAAACATATGCTGAATGGATGTAGGAATGATGCTATATTGTCTCCTCATATTCTCTCCTTCTCTCCTGAGACATTCTTCCACAAGGAGAGAAAATCTCATAAACTCATCCACACTGCGGAGAAAATCACTGATAAGGGTTGTGGGTATTTGCATTGTAACCTGGGGAAATTCTTCTGACAATGTAAGATATTTTTCATTGTGGAATTTTAAGTTCTGTGAAGCTACACAATTAATCTTAGTGGGCGACTGCTTACTTACACAGGTACAAGGTGGGCCCCACCTGCTACTCTGCTCTCGACCAGGCTCATCTTCTTCCTACTTTTCAGTGGAACAGGCAAAATGCCTCTCTTGCTATTTGTCTTTCAGTTTCAGGGATAGAGGGAGAGTGCAACAGAGGAGGTAGGGTGCAGAGTTCTTTCTCGATTGCTTTGTCTCTGTGATCACTTTATTTACACACATGCCTAGAGGCAGAGGGATCACAGAGGTGCTACCTGCTGCTTCTGAAATTTGAAGCTAATTCCCCAGATCTGGAGAGAGGCCAGAGACGAGATTTTTTTCCTTTTTTTTTTCCTTATGAAAGGGGAATTACTTCTAAATTTATAATTCAAAATGGAGATAGACACTCCAGAACAACTTATGTAACAAATTTCCCTACTACTACAGTAGCCCCTTTATTTAGATTCCAGTGCACAGTTGCAAATGGAGTACATTGCCAGAATTGTAGAGCCTTTTCCCTGCAGTGTTTGCACATCTGAAATGGAAGGATGCCCTCTGCTGGGTTTTGGCATGTGGTGAAGCATAATTTTGGGGGAGGAAAAGGAACTGATGTTGGTAGTTTCCTTAACATCTGTGATGTTTTAAACAGTTACATGAAACCATTTGATTTAGTTTAAATTTAAATAAATGAGAAAAGTCAAGATGTGTGAATCATCTGCACAAATACAACTGTCTTTAAGGATGGAGAGAAAGAAATAGACAAACAGAGCCAGAGAACGAAATAGACAGAGACACAGACAGAGGCATATGGAGGCAGAGTGCAGGAGACAGTGAGATGGGATGGAGAGAGGATGAGGACATTTCACAGCTCCCTAGTTTTACTGCCATCACTGCCATCAGACCCAGGGTGGGTGGTGCCAAGGGAATTCAGTTATTTTCACTGAACGGAAGCTAATAGGACTCCTTCTATGGACAAGAATGGAAGAACTGACAAGGATGCTCTTTTTGCCTGATGACTGTCTTCCCCAGCCAAACTAAAAACTCAAGATGGAAGCAATAGAATAGTCAAGGGAAAGAAATGACTTTAGAAAACAAATCTACACTGCCCTGGGATGCTCAGTGGTGGAGGGAGAGAGATGGGGGGAGGAGCAAGTTCAGCTTGGAACTTACTTGGGGCAAGTGCCCTATTGTTTTGGCATCAGAAAAGCTTTACACAAAAAGATTGTGTTCCAACAGTTTGGACATAAATAATCTTAGAAATACCCGTAGGAAATGAATTAGAAATAGTATCTTGATTATGGACCAACCATAATACTCTACAGTAAGAGTTCACAAAATCCACGTTGGAACTGAGCTATGAAACATGTAGAATGAATCCAAGTGTGGACTCCAGTAACAAAGAGAGGAATGGAAAGGCTGGTGATCTAGAGGGGTCTCTTAAATTAGCTGATATTGAGTTGTGACTGCTTGATAATTCTATATCTATTTAAAGTACTGTTTTATTCAATTTAAGAATGAAGGAATTATTATTGAGCATAGCTAGTAGACACACTAGAAATACAGACTCTAGGCATGTTTCTAGGGACTACTTCCAAAATGTCTCCAATTTTCCAATTACGTCCAATTTTCCCAGAAATGGGCCACCAAGGAAGCCTCTGCCACAATCTGGAGGTGGTCAGCTCCAATAACTTGTTGTCTTTGCCATGGTCCACACCAGCAAAAGGGATGACTTGTTTTCTGCCCTTCTTTCTACAAAATTTTCTTCCTAATAAAGTTTTGAGTGAGTGTATCTGTTTGTGGTTACTAAATAAGTCACATGTGAAAGCAGTGAGGGAAAATGGGAAATATGCTTTTTAGGTTTCTAGCCTCTATACACTGCTGTACACTCTATAGCACAGGAGGACATTCTAGAAAGAGTCTGGATAGGTTACTGAGTGAGACAAACCACAGTATCTGCCAGATATGCTGTTTTCATTTATTTTGTTTTGTTTTAACCAGCTTTATTGAGGTATAATTTACATATAATAAACTACACATTTAAATTATACAATTTGATGAGTTTTGACAGATGTGTACACCAATACACAAAATATAGAGCATTTCCATAAGCCCCCAAATATTCCTCATGTCATTTAGCAGTTAATCCCTTCCTCCAACCCCAGTCCCCTGGCAAGCTTTGATCTTTCTGTCAATATAGTTTTCTGTTCTTCTAATGTCTTTGTCTGGTTTTGGTATTAGGGTAGTGATGACCTCATCAAATGAGTCTGGAAGTACTGTACCCTCTGCAGTTCTGTTTAATCCTTGGTGTAGAGCATCATATCCATTTGACATCAGTTTTCTTTTATGTGAAGGACTTCTTACATACTACTATTGTAGTGTGGGTCTGCTGTGGATGAATTCTTTCACGTCTGAAAAGTTTTTCTTTCATTTTTATTTTTAAAAGATATTTTTGCTGGGTATAGAATTTTAGGTTGAAAGTTTTTCTTTTTTCTTTCAGTACTTTAGAGATGTTGCTCCTCTATCTTCTCATTCACATTACTTCTGATAAAAAATATGACCCCCTCCCTTATCTTTGTTTCTCTGTTTGTGACATGTCTTCTCTGCCACCCCCAACCCCACTACTTTTAAGATTTTCTCTTTAGCACCAAATTTGAGAACTTCAATTATGATATGCCTTGGCATACTTTTATTCATGTTTCATTGAGATTCTTGGTTCAATAGATATATAGTTTTTTATCAAATTCAAAAAACTTTCAGCCATTACTTTTAAAATATTATTTATATCTTCCTTTCTTTCTCTTCTTTTCAGAGGCTTTAATTACATGCATATCAGGCTGTTTGAAGTAATTCCATAGATCACTTTATTTCATTTGGGATAGTTTCTATTGCTGTGTCTCCTGGACCCCTAATCTTTTCTTATATAATATCTAATCTTCTGTTAATCCCATCTCTGTATTTTTCTATCTCAGATATTGTAATTTTTATCTTTAGACATTTGATTTCTTTTTAAAAATGTATTTTCCATGTCTCACTTAATATGTTCAATATTTCTTCTAGCTTTTTGATCATATAATAACTTTTAATCTCCTTGCGTGACACTTTCATTATCTGTGTCAGTTCTGGTTTGGCTTCAATTAATTGAGATTCTGAGTACTATTTTCCACTTCTTTGCCTTCCTGGTAATTTTGATTGAATTCCGCATATCTGGTTGGATAAAAGTATTTTTTATTGGGATATTTTTGTATTCATATAAATATTCTTGGGCTTTTTGCTGAGATGCAGTCAAGTTACTTGGAAATCATTTGCTATTTTGGGTTTGTTATTAAGATTTTCTAGGCAGGGCCAGAATAGTGTTTAGTCCAAAGCTAAATATTCCTCAGAATGGGGACATGATCTTTTGATAACTTTACTCAATGTCCCATGAATTATAAGGTTTTCCAGTCTGGCTGATGGGAACAGGCAGTATTCCCAACCGTGCCCCAGACACTGTCCCTTTTCATCCTTTCAGGTGGTTCTTTTGCTGGCCTTGAGTATTTTCCTCACATGCATGTAATGATCATTACTCTATTGAACACAAGCTGGGCCCTCTGTCTATCTCCAGAATTCTCTGTAAAGCTGTTTACTTTCTGTCCTGTGAACTCTAGCTATCTTAGTTTCCTAGCCTCTCAGGTCTATTTCCTTAACTCAGGGAATCTACCAGGTTCTGCTTTAAATTCCCCTTTCCTGTATATAGCTTGGAAAAGCTATCATGATAGTAAGCCTGGGAAACTGTAGAACTCACCTCATTTGCTTCCTTCCTCTCAGAGGTCACAGTTCTTTGTTGTCTAATGTTCACTATCATGCAGACTATCCATTAAAAATCATTACTGTTTATCAAAGTGAATCATCAAGTGGTCCGCTTTTAGGCAGTATAACAAAGTAAAGTGAAATTTTTCAGGCTGGGTGTGTACAGCATTTGTGAATTACATTTTTTTCTGAACAACAATGATTTATTTCTAAAAAAAAAAAAATCCCTAAACAAACCACAACAAATCTTGAAGCCTTAAAAAGTAAGGGTTTTATCTTTTCTCACATAAAAAATGTACAGGAAGTTGCTCCTGGGAGGGTATAAAGTTCCATGATGTCACCTAGGACCACTTTCTATTTTATAGTACTTAGCACATGTCTTCTACCTTGAAGGTCTCCTGATGGACCTTATGGTCCTAATAGTTGCTGAAAGTATTGACATCATGCCTGCATTCTAGGCAGGATAGGAATGAGAAAGAAAAGAAAAAAGAGAAGGGCATCCTAGCTAAAGGAGTGCCCTTGTAAAGAGTTCTTCCAGAAATCTTACCCAACTTTGCATTTTATTGTTCACATTTTGTTGCAAAATAGACTGGGAATTGTGCTCTTCCAGAGGGACACAATGACATATTGAAAAAAACCCAGGTTTTTCTTAGAATAAAAGAGGGATCATGGATATTGGGTAGGAAGTTAGTGTCTGCCATGCTGAACAAAACTCTTTTTGAGTAGTTGACTAGAATAAGCTCCTTCATGCTGTGTGTTTTACACTAATTGTTTCCTTGCACGAAGCAACTCCGTAGTATTCACTCTGTTAATGAGGGCTGCAGAGACGGTGGGAGGACTAGTGGGAGGGAATCTTTGGTAAATTTGGTGTTTCTTTATGGGAATGTGTTATATGAAATTATAACTATTGTCATAAACCGTCAACATAAAGTTAAGTGTTTTGTTAGGTCTTGAAACTCTTCTGTCTTAAACCTCTTGAAAATATTTACCATATACTTATGAGAAGTGGTTTTTAAGTGTTGGAGTCATATGCTTCTTTGAAAATCTGTTGAAAGTTATAGAACTTCTCCGTGTACATAGACACAATCTTCTTTAAATATCAGGGCCTTCTGAGAATGTATCCCTAGATAATTAACTTTTCATTAAAAGGAGTACTTTGGAGATGGTGCCTACTGAAGTGTACCCACTTCTTGGTTGCCTTTGAGTATTTTATCTAGTAAGTGACCCACTTCACTACAAGTAATTACCATCATATCTAATTTTGATTTTTTAGCATTTAGTTGTGGAATAGGTGAATTTTAGATCTTTATCTTCTCTTCCTTGTTCTTTGCAAGTCATATTTTTGGTCATTTCCTTGATCATTAACAATTTCAACAGAGATCTGGATGAGAGAAGAATCCCCTGAGCTTTCAAATTTACCCCTTTTTCTTGGATCTTATTTGGTAATAGACACAGCACATATTCAATCTTCAAGCCTCCTTATTCAGGGTCATGAAATATTTGTTTCTGGCCTGTTCACTCTACTTCAGAAAGTATGGGATGGGGAAGTTTGGAACCTAAGCTTTAAATCAGGTTCTTGGAATTTAAATGAAGCAGTACTACTCTGTCATGTGATTGCTTTCTTGTCCTTTTTTCCTGAATATCTGAGGATAGTTTTTAATAGCAACAACAATGACAATGATAGTAAAAGCTAACTTGAATGATACACTCTGCTAAGCTTTCTACATGTATTATTTCTTTGAATAATATATTAAAATAAAAATGTCAATAACACCCCTCTCATCTCTCTCACCCCAAATTGTGTTAGAGAAATTAAGAAACTTAGAGAGGTTAAGAAAATCTTTAAATACTTTCAGATCATAGGGCAGGATTCAAATTTAGGAGTGTCCAACTCTAGAGCTCAAACTCTTTAAATATGAGTCTCAAAGTTCCTTAACCCTTATCTCCAATAGCTTTCAACTCTACTCTTTAGCAGCATATTTACATCCTGAATTACTTCATCACTTTAAAACACTCCACATTCAAGATCTTGAACTTAGAAATGGCTTGCTCTGACCATAATTTTCTGTCCTTCAATCTCTCCCCTTTGTCTCTATTGAACTTGCTCCGTCATCATTGGTATTGTTTATACTTTCTCCCTTTCCATTTCTCTGAGCTTATAAGCACACTTTTGGTTTCACTTGTTTCCCTACCATTCTGTATTCAGGAATATAATAGTATCCAGTCTGTTAAGACTTGGCGGACCAGCTCTCTTAACTTTCCACATTTGTCAGTTCCTAGTCCTATGCAACTCCCTCTGTTTTTCTTCTCTCATTCCAGCACGTCAAGGGCATTATTGGAGAAAATCTCAAAATTATAGTGAAGAAGTCTACAACAAAGTTGTATCATCAGCATTATCTAGGCCCATTATCTAATACGCCTGGTAAGATCTTGTTGGCTTTCTGTTGTGGTCCACATAACCAACTGCTTTAACTGTTTTCTAATTTCCCCCAAACAGAAGTCTCACTGCCATCTCCTGTTCCCTCTTTTTCACATCCGTTATTATCTTTCACTTTTTCCAGTCTTCAAGTCTATTTATAGCTACAATCTTGTAGGGTATGTTATTTTTTTTAAAAAGATATTTTACTTCAACATTAAAAAAAAACACAGAAAACTTCTTCAGTATTAATTTCTTATTCCAATTCTCTGGTTTTGATAAATGACCCCACAATTCTCCCAGTCACTCAGACTCCATATCTCAGTTTTCTTTGACTCCACATCTCTCTCTTTCACTTGCCAAGATTTACATTGTATCCTACGGGATCTCAATTTTCACATTTTGGGAGCTCCTCCTAGAAAGTAGTGACAAAGCAAAGTAGAAGCAGACATCTGGATATAAGAGTAAGCTCTTTGTCTTACTGGTATGGATGTTAGTCAAGTTGTTTAATCTCTCTAAGATGAAAATAATAAAATACTGATGACTGGGTATTTTGAGAATTAAATGAGATGAAGCATAAAAACAGTGCCTGGAACATGGCACACATTAAGTAATTCTTTGCTAATATTATTATGGCAAGAGCTTTAAAGAAAGCTTACATTTAAGGTCTAGAGGTGGAAAGAGATGGAGAGAATAAAGAGAATTAAGATAGGATTGGATCAATAAGTCATGAAAGGAGAAAAGGTACAGAGCTTATTGAGTCCACCCTCACATTTTAATTGTCCAAGTAGTCTGATTTGTGGTGGCAGGATGCCGCACAGCATTTGAACTTCTGGATGGTGGTAATGTTTTTAATATGAAACAAGCATCAAGGTCATGTTTCAGATACTAGTTTCATGTGAGCTGTTACGTGGGCTATTAGAGATATTCCATCACCATTCATGATACTTTTCTATGAATCTTAAACATAATTATTGAAATAGTGTTATATTTTTCAGTTTTAATACCAGGTAATTAACAATGCTATTTAAAATATATTAATAATAGTTTATAACATATGAGATTTAAAAATTATTAACAACATACTTATTTCCTCTTAAAATGAAACAGAAGACTTACATATAAGACAATATACCGTCATTGTAAGACACTATACTGTCATCAATTTTTCCTCACAACATGAAACTTTGATATTTTCCCCCTCTCTCTTTTTAATAGTAAATCTAATTTTACCTTTATTCAACTCACAGTGAATTTCATTATATTAAAACATGAATAGGTGACATCTGATTTGCTCTTTATTTCTAGAACAAAACTAATAAATTTAACATGTGTGCCCAACTAAGAAGTAGAGGGGGTGAAAGAGTTAATGCTTTACATTCTTCTGGTAGCACCTCCCCTCTCATATTCCCTCAGATTAAGACCAAGTTGGGAAACTGGTGGGACAACTATTAAGATGAAGTTGCAGAAGATCTACTTAATTGTTAGGCTTTGTAAAGACAAATGTGATAGATAGATGCACACAGGAGTTTCATACAGAAGCATAGAATCTTGGATTTGGAAGGAACCTTAAATGTCATCTTGTGTAATGTTCCTCCTCTCAGTGCAAAATTCTTTCTACCATATCCCTGGGCAAAGATGAACGATCTTTGAACACATCCAGAGACAACAACCTCATGAGAGTTCAAGCCAACCTATCACATTGTAGTACTCCTGTAAATATTAGAAAGTTCTTTCTCATGTTGAGAACAAACCTGCATCTAACTTCCTTCACCCATTAGTCTTAGTTCTTCTACCTAGAGTAATTCGAATGGAAACTATTCCCTCATCCTCTTAACTAAAACTTCAGGTGCAAAAATGTTGGCAAGTTTTCTCCATGGGTTCTTTAAAACTTACTCTTGTCGCATGATTATCTGAGCTTCGACATCATAATTATTCTCCTTAAGACATATTCTAGTCTTCAAGTGCAGCACCCAAAACTAGAAGCAATCTTCTAGATGATTATCTCCCCGAATAGGATCTCTATCCCTCTATTAATGGAGCCTAGATTTACTTTAAGCATCTATATCATACAATTAATTATACTGAGTCTGAGGCCAGTTAAAAGACTAGTGTAACTTTCATGTGAACTATTTCTCAAGTGAACTCCTAATACCCTTGGTTTTTGGATGCATTTTACTAGGTCCCAAGACCTCTTTTCCATGGATGTGTGGTTACTAAGCAATAATTAATATCACAAGAAATAACATTTTTTTCTGGGAAACATAGCCTATGATTATTTTATTTTATTTTTTTATACAGCAGTTTCCTATTATCTATTTTATACATATTAGTGTATATATGTCAATCCCACTCTCCCAATCCATCCCACCACCACCGCCGCCCCCTCCGTCTGCTTTCTCCCCTTGGTGTCCATACGTTTATCCTCTACATCTGTGTCTCTATTTCTGCCTTGAAAACTGAATCATCTGTACCATTTTTCTAGATTCCACATATATGCGTTAATATAAGATATTTGTTTTTCTCTTTCTGACTTAATTCACTCTGTATGACAGTCTCTAGGTCCATCCATGTCTCTACAAATGACCCAATTTCATTCCTTTTTATGGCTGAGTAATATTCCATTGTATATGTGTACCACATCTTCTTTATCCATTCATCTGTTGATGGGCATTTAGGTTGCTTCCATGACCTGGCTATTGTAAATAGTGCTGCAATGAACACTGGGGTGCATGTGTCTTTTTTTTTTTTAACATCTTTATTGGAGTATAATTGCTTTACAATGGTGTGTTAGTTTCTGCTTTATAACAAAGTGAATCAGTTATACATATACATATGTTCCCATATCTCTTCCCTCTTTTGTCTCCCTCCCTCCCACCGTCCCTATCCCACCCCTCTAGGTGGTCACAAGGCACTGAGCTGATCTCCCTGTGCTATGTGGCTGCTTCCCACTAGCTTTCTATTTTACGTTTGGTAGTGTATATATGTCCATGCCACTCTCTCACTTTGTCACAGCTTAACCTTCCCCCTCCCCATATCCTCAAGTCCATTCTCTAGAGGGTCTGTGTCTTTATTCCCATCTTGCCCCTAGGTTCTTCATGACATTTTTTTTCTTAGATTCCATATATATGTGTTAGCATATGTTATTTGTTTTTCTCTTTCTGACTTACTTCACTCTGTGTGACAGACTCTAGGTCCATCCATCTCACTACAAATGACTCAATTTCGTTTCTTTTTATGGCTGAGTAATATTCCATTCTATATATGTGCCACATCTTCTTTATCCATTCATCTGTTGATGGATACTTAGGATGCTTCCATGTCCTGGTTATTGTAAATAGAGCTGCAATGAACATTTTGGTACATGACTCCTTTTGAATTATGGTTTTCTCAGGGTATATGCCCAGTAGTGGGATTGCTGGGTCGTATGGTAGTTCTATTTTTAGTTTTTTAAGGAATAGCATATGATTTTTAATGACTGTCACTCTCTTTCTGTAAGCAATTCATCTGGTGCTAGTACCATTCCTTAGATCAGGAAGCAATGAAGTTACCAGATATCTCCAGAGAAATATGGTCATGGGACTGGAACAAACCATAGCCAAAGTTTGGGCACTATGATGGAAGTAATTATATCAGTTAGCTTTTGCTATGTAAGGAACCAACCCAAAATTTAGTGGCTTTAAAGAACTGTTTTGTAGACTGCAGTGTTGGCTGGGCTTGGCTGTCTTTTGTGGTCTTCTGGTGGCTTGGCTAGTACTGGGTGGTCTAGGATGACTTCTGTTACATATCTGGCTTCTCAGATTTTCTCTTTTCTAGAAGACTAGCTGGGGAATGTTAAATGGTGGCAGTTGGGTTTCTAGCAATGAAAGAAGGCAAGCCCTAATGCTCAAGCACATTTCAAGCCTTGGCTTGAATCATGTTTGCTTTTGTTCTGTTGACTAGTGCAGGTGACATGGTCACGTTCAGATTTAAGACTGTGAGAACAGACTCTACCTATTGATGGGAGGACCACCCACATCACATTGTAAAGGGTATGCATAGAATGAGGCATGAACAAACTGGTGGCAGTTACCTCAGCAATCTACCAAAGTGCAGAACTTCAACATCATCTAACCCTGGCTTTTTGCCTAAGTCATGTGTGCTCACTGATATTTTCATGTTGGAGTATTGCATACTTTTGATATCCTAAAGCTAGTTAATTATGCTTTAGCATTCCATGTGCCCACAAAATATTTGTAGAGCAGTTTGGCATTCACTCACAGCTGTGTGGAACTAAATCAACATACCAAATCCCCTTCAAATTTCCAGAGTCACACACCATCATCTTGTTCCTTTAATAATCCTGTAGCCTCACCAGTAACATCTTGTGATATCCTTGGTGCATTGACCAAATCTTTGCCTTTTGCCTCACTGATTTGTCTGTCACTTATTCTCAAAGAAGAAATGCAGAAATGCTATGATTATAATTTCTTCATCTCATATTTTGGTGCTGAAATTAATTCAATGATATGAAAAGTCATATAGTAGTAAGTACTTTGAAATATGTTTATGCACAATTCAACTTTCACTCCAACACTTAGAATCAATTAAAGAGAGGGAACTTTTGAGGCATACTGGCACTAAGTGTTCCTAAATTATAGGCCCAACAGCTTCATCCATACAGTCTTTTCTAAATATGTATCCTGGCTTTGATACTCAACCAAACTTGGGTCCACTCATCTGTGTTCAGTAAAGTCAATCTATTGACACTGTTGTGGTGAAGGAAAGTGCAGCATTTATTGCAAGACCAAGCAAGGAGTATGGGCAGCTAATTCTCAGAAGACCTTGCCTCCCTGATGGCTTTCAAGGAAACGTTTGTAAAGACAAAGTGAGGGAGAAGGTCATAGGATACCTGATCAGCTTGTGGACATCCTTCTTTTGGTTGGTGGTGAGGTAACCAGGTGGTATTTCAAGAGTCAATATCACCAATCTTCTGGTTCCAGCCGATCTACATGTTTGTGGCCAACAGGCAGTTGACTTCTTCCTGCCTGGTGCAGGTTTCAGTATCTGCAAAACAACTCAAATATATGGCTCAGAATATAAATCTATAGTTCTGGAGGAGGAACTAAAGATCCTTGACTTTGTATTATGGCTAAACAACTATTATTTGTCTTGCTTGACTGTTTGCCTTTGTTTCTTCATTTTCGTACTTCTCTGATTAAATTTGCCCTTTGGAACTCAGGGAAGGCCTAGTTGAGGAAGTTTTTCTACAAACGAGAGGCAGGCGGAGGACATGGTAGGGTCTGTCCCGTGAAAGCTCCATAGCGTCCTGCTCAGTTACAGCTTTATCATTTTACAAACTTAAATCCATTGTCACATTTGTCTAAGACTTTGCCACTTCTAGTTTTTACTGCTGTAATTCTCTGTGTGGCAGGATGCTTATAAAGTGTCTGGTAGGTTCATCATTTAATTATTTGCATATGTCAGATGCTGAGTCTTAAATTTGGTCCTTTGGACCGTGGCAGTATAAAAGCACAAAATAGTTGTGTCTATTTTCAACTTGGCCACAAGTTAAAAGAGGACACAGAACATGCCACAAAAGGGCTCCAGGAGCCAATTTACCTACATCTCAATTTAGATATAAATTGCTAACTATTCTCAATCTGATTGAAAAGAAAATGTATTTGTGCATAATCAGTGTTTTCTTATTTGGATTTAAAGATATAATATTTTTATAAGATTAAAATTTAAGATATTTAAAAAATTTTTTTTAATTTAAGATTTAAGATTTTTTTTTAATTCTAGAAAATGCATAAAAATAAATTAATGTACCATTGTATGAGTAGCTGAAAGTTAATAGAAACTGTAATAAGTAACCATTTCTAATAGAACTTGAAATCAGTATCTCAGTAAGGAAGACTGGTTGATAAAGAACTCTATTTCTACTCTTATGCACTTAGAGACTTAGTATCTTCTCAACCACCAGAGGGCTCTCACGATATAAGAAAATATATTAAATATATAAGAAAATAAATGAAAATAGAAGTCATTTTTGAAATACCTTTTTTTTTTAGTGTTCAGTTAAAGTTAAGTATCTTAAATATATGGATTAGATACAATATTTCTAATCCAGATTTCCTGTCAGGAAAAGAACGAAATTAGGAGGAACAGTTTAAACTTGACAATTCAAAAACTTAAAACAAATGTAATAACTATTTTACTATTTGGGGGCCTAAATCCTGAATCAAACGTTTATACCATTCATTTATGTTTTCACTGGAAAAAAAGGAAAGTGCATATATTTTCTCTGAGAGTTTCTGGCCTTTAAGGCCTATTTTTCTGTAAACATCTAGTTTGTGACCTTGATATCATATATGATTACAGCTGAGCAAACATCTCACAAGGGATTTGACAAGGAAAATAGCTCCTGTGCCAAGTGTCAGGCTTCCTTAGGCTCAGGTAGGATTATGATACACTGTGTTGTGGTTTTATTTTGTTTTTAATCACTCCTTGGACTCCCAGTTTGGTCGAGCTCAGCCCCAGATGCCTCTATCTCCCCAAACAAAAATTAAGCTAAAGATCTGACCATATGTTTGGTTCTGATGGTGTTTATTCTCTGGATTAGATTCAAAGAATGAATAGAGTGCATCAAGTGAAGCAAACCACTTGTCCAGCAATGAACCCTGAAATACTGAAGCGAGGGGCTCATCACAGGCTTCCTCTCTGGATTG
Source organism: Lagenorhynchus albirostris (assembly GCF_949774975.1). Taxonomy (NCBI): domain Eukaryota; kingdom Metazoa; phylum Chordata; class Mammalia; order Artiodactyla; family Delphinidae; genus Lagenorhynchus; species Lagenorhynchus albirostris. The sequence goes on along the minus strand of NC_083098.1, from coordinate 81,674,595 downwards.
TAATCAAGGTCAGCCTTGCAGGAAACCAGCAAGGGTCAGTGGCCCCAGGGGCCGGTGCTCATCCATTTGTTGCGAATTTTTGCACCTCTCTTAGACTCATGTAGCCTGTCTGAGGGGCTAAGGAGACTGAACCAGAATTAGTGGTTATCAAATTGGTCTCTGTGGTTCCCTAGAGGTTCCTTTGACCTTTTCTTAGGGGACACCTGATGGGTGGTGTGAGTGGGAGGGATTTCAAGCTCTCTTCCAAACGCTAAACTAAACCCTCAGATGCACACATGTTACTGTATTCCACTTTGTCCCTTGAAAGATTTGAATAAACAAAAAGTTTAGCTGAAGGACTTGGGAAAACAAAGAAACAAATGTCTCAAGTTTTTTTCAGTAGTTTTATAGTATTTCAATTTCTCTGGAACTTGGGGCCATATTGCTAAAACACAGAGTGGAAGTGGTGATCTACAATCAGGTGGGGCAGGTTTGGATATGTCTCTTTACACAGCCTCCAGTCTATAGTGAAAGTCATCACCCTGAAAAGCCTGGAAGGAACAAGGGGAACAGTCATGAAGCAAACATTGAGCACCCTCTGGGTTCAAAGCATGTTGCAACATTTAGGATTCAGAGATTTTACATACACAGCCTCTGCCTTCTAGGCTCAAAATTTAAGGGGCATGTGTTGTGGGGAGGGGGAGTATGGACACATATCATTCTAAGCTAGTTGTGCTAAGTGCTAAGTTAATGGTAAAACAATATTTATTTAGAAGGAGGAGAAGAGAGACACATTTCCATCAGGGCAATAAGGGAAGGTTCTAAGAAGGAGGCAGCATTTGTGCTGTGCTTTGCAAAGTGAGTAGGATTTCAACAAGAAGTGGTGACAATGTGCTCCTAATTCAATGCCACATGTGTGCCTAAAATAAGAGATTTCTCGAGAGAAATCTAGTGCTATGCCTAACTTGTGAACATCTTTGATTCCTTCTAATAAGTTGTGATTCAGCTGAGTTCTGGGAAAGATGTAGGTGATGAAATGCAGGGCAAAAGAACTCTAGGGACTCACTGAGGTTTCCTTGAAGAAATAACAGATCAACTTAGGTCTCTGTAAAATGTTAGTACCTGAGGAAATAGTTATGAGCCTTCTCTGACATATAGCTTTGCTCCATACTGATTGCATCCAGTTTCCTTGTGATCTGTCTTTGAGGTTGCCAGATAGAAAACCCCAAAGGCAGTGGAGTCCACCGAGGGCAGGAGAGTTCTTCCTTGTTCTTATTGGGGGCCTCAGATGTCACACATTTTTCGGAGCGTGCTGTGCTCTGGAGCTTGAAAGACCTTGGTCTGAGCTTCAGTCTTTTCGTTTTCCCTTGAGTCAGTCAAAAGAGTTTAAACATGTAGCCAAGGGTGTGGGAAGGTGGTTTGAAGGACCTGGGTGTAGGAGAATGCCGTCTCTGCAATGGGGATGTTTGCTGAGAATCCTGGCTCCACTCTGTCTATTGTGTTTTGTCCCTGGGGTAAAAAGGGTAAGATCTACATTCTCAGATTTTTTACAAGTAAAAAGGAGAAATAAATCAATTCCACTCTGTCATTGACTGAGAGCACTGATGCAGAATGACACCAAATCGTAGTCCTTCCTTAGACAAATGATACAATAAAAATAACAGTATGTTTTTTTCTTGAAGACTGTTAATCCAGTCTACTCTTTCACTTTGGGTAGTGCAGAACTCAGGTTATTCACAATAAATATTCTTTCAACGTCACTTTTTTCCGAGGTTCAAAAACATATATTTAAAATGCATTACAATTCATAGTATAATAAATTATTATAATATTAGGATTGAAAATATAAGTGAATGCTCAGTTATATTTTTATTTTGTAGAAAAAGACTTGATACATTTTTCTGAACTTCCCATCATTGACTAGTTGAATACATTTGAAGTGGACAATTAATAAATGAGTGAGAACCTGTTATGTGCTGTGCTGGACCTTTTGGGGGATTTAGTAGCAATGTAAGCTGTAATGTTTGCAAACCAGAAACTTGTAGTAAGACTATGAAGACGAGTATATATAGATAGCGAGAGAGAGCATATACATAGTTATTTTTTTTTCTTTCAGATTATAAATGCTATAGGACATCAGAGGAGGAGAAGATTAATGAAAGGTGGAGTTATCTGGAAAGACTTCTTGTGCTCATAGAATTTCATTCTTTCGTAATCCACCTTTCTATAGATCTAACTCAGCTTTCCGATAGAGTGACCTTGAGCCTATTGATTTAGCACTCTTTCCAGGGGAACAATTGTATCTTCTTCACAGGATTGTTTTTTAGGTATTCTTTTAAACAGTGGAAATATAAAAATAATACCATCACAATTTCTGCCCACAAGGAACTCAACAGTTAGTGTGAAGGTAGACACGGAAATAAATATGTGTCTCACAGGATGAAAGCACAGTAAAGAAGTATGTACTATAGTCAGTACATTATGATATAAGAGGACCTCAAGAGTGACTGTGCCTGAGATACTCAGGTTAGGTTTCACAGAAGAGGAAATGCTTAGGTTTCACAGAAGGGGAAATGAGATACTCAGGGTAGGTTGCACAGAAGAGGAAATCTTGCTTGATTAGAAGTTTATAAAGTGGGCAGAGGCAGTAGCAAGGACAAAAAGAATGTGCAAACTTGCAGGGATAGCCATCTCTGAGTAGCTTAGAGTAACTAGGGTATCAACCGTGTTTCAGTTATCAAATTCTTTGTAACAAGTCATCCCAATATTTAGTGATTTAAAACAATAATTTATTATTTCTCATAATCTCCTTTCATCGTCAAATACTTATGGTGAACTATTATATTTTAGTTTTTATTAATTTGGATTCATATATTTAAATATATCGAGATATATTCATGACTTTTCTAATAATCATCTTTGACAAATTAATGCTTTTTGGCTTGAATTCTTCTCTGTGTTAGATTACTATTTACACAACCCGCTCCATATCTCCCATGTTTCATTTATGTATTTTCTTTTAGTTTGCCTATATTTCTTTGCTTGTAATTTTGCTGTAGGTATCTCTTTGGTAAACAAAAACATAATTGGATTTATTTGACATAATCTGTGAATCTTTATGTTTCAGTAAGAGAATTTAACCTACTTAAATTTATTGTGCTTACTAGATTTGTTTTTCCTTAGTGTTATCATTTGATATTTTGTGTATTTTGTTTTTTTAAAAAACCTCCATCTTTTAAAAATGTACTGTGCTTTCTTTGCAGTCTAAGGAAAACAAAGAGGGAGATTGCATGTGAGCTATTTGCAGCAATACATTGACTCTTTAATGAGGCAGCTACTGGCCTTAATTGTGAGGCAGCTCTCACTTATAGCTTGTGAGCCAAGTGTGCATGCCACCATCCCTGCTCAGTGTTTGTGTCAGAAGCCCTTTGCTGTGTAGCTGATACTGTACAACAGTGTTTCTCAATCTTTTAATTTTTCATTATTGACCCCTATCTGCTTGAGTACTATATGTACATCTGTGTTTTATATACAAAAAGAGTAAGTTTTTGTTACTCTTTCTCACCCTTAAGAATCAATTTTCACCCACTTGGAGACAATACTGTGCTTACTGAGAATACATGTGGTACAGGGAGTTCCCCTGTCTGCCACTCACCTGTGAATGGGCAAGTGTTGGTCATGTGTTTGAAGTTATTTCCCACTTTTCCCCCAGGTAGACGATTCCTCTTTATGGCAGAGTCCGTGGAACATTCAGTCCCGTCTGCCCTCCCTTTTGCAGCATTTTCTTTAAGCACCTGACACGTGGATATTACCTTGTTCTAGTTTTTAAGCACCAAACCGAATGCCTCCCCCTGCCCCACCAGCTCTTATATTCCTTTTTCTTTTCAGGGGGAATTTGGTAGTGGAGGATAGAGGAGTTAGACTCATGGGCTTATGTCACCAGCTTACCCAGAAATCCATTTCGCTGTTTCCTAACAAAATTCTGGAATACAACCGTAAGCTTGGTATTAAAATGAAACTGAACAAATGTCCTTCTTCAGAGAGCTAAATAATTTATTATGATTGATAATTAATAGTCAGGAGAAAGGGAAGTGCTATAAGTCAAGGCTGGGATAATCATTTTATTGGAATGTCAATTTCTCTGCACACCACAAGTCACTCTTCAAATTGATTACAACACAGATGACTAACAAGGTGATTTTGTGCTTCACGTGTTATAATGTAAGCTGTATTATGCTGACTGCTATTTTTTCTACCTTGAAATTTGTCAACACTTTATTATCTAGATTCAAATTTTCATTTTTTTTTCTCTTGTCACAATTTCCCTGCTTAGATTCCACTATTAGTGTGGAAAAGAGTTGAAAATCAGATTTGTTTACATTATTTTCAGTCCATTCGTAGTGGATCGTGCTGTTGCTTCAGTAACCTCAAAGCCCTTGTTTTTGTTTTCCTATTGGGATTCAGAAGCTCATAATGTTTGGTAGCTTGATTCAGGCAAATAACGTGCTGAGAAAATGACTTTGCATCATTTATAGCTGTCAGTACAATCAGGATATTGAAGTGAGGTGATTGTGGGTGGGGGTAAAATTCACATGTTTTAGTATAAGTACTTAAATTAAATTAATGAAATATAATTAAAATGAGTTTCTTAAAAAGATTTTAAAACATTTTTATAAAGGTGTTAAGATTTTTGTAGTTCTTTTTATCTGTTTAAAAAATGTCTTACATTTCTTCATTATACTCCCAATTTGGAGAGAAAAATAAGAAAAATGTATTTGCTCTTAAAAGTTGTTTTTTTTAATCCTTTCCTTTCTGAGCAAACATTACACATACTACACTTTATTTCAGTTTTAAAAATGGCAAATGCTGCTTTAATCAATGGTGGGATTTCCCCTCCCTCCCTCCCTCCCTTCCTTCCTTCCTCCTTCCCTTCCTTCCTTCCTTCCTTCCTTCGAACTAAAGAGTGATTTTCCTTTCACAGGCAAAACATACATGAAATTCAAGGAACAGCTGAAAATGTGCTCCTGGTCAGATAGGAGCAATTCACTTCCATAACATCTCAGAAACACTCCCTTTATCTTCTTCTGTCTCCTTCTTGCTTTTTCTGGACTCTGGGTTATTAATTCCTTGATGCACCTCTGCTTGAGCTGAAAAAGTGGGAAAATATAGTGAGGGTATAGGCTTTTACCTTAGCCTATGGCGTCAACTTCTGAACCATAAGTTCTAGTTTTCAGTGACTTATTTTCAACTGAGAAACATTATTAAGATCCAAGTAAGTATCAGTGATTGTGATGAATGCTGTGTATATTCCGAAGAGTAGAACAGACATGTTGTCTCTCGTTTATCTCTTTCATAAAGAAACAAGTGCAGGAGGAAATCAACCAGAGCTCTGTGAGCATAAGTCTTTATTTGGTAATGCTGACCACGAGAAGGCTTGGAAGGAGTTCTCTTACTTGGGAAAGGAGGACAAAATGTTTTACAGGGCTGTAGCAAGAGTAGGTCAGTAGAAGTTCACCAAGTCCAAGGAATAACTGGCCAAGGATTGTACTTTAAAGAGGCGCATTGTTCTTGTAGATTAGCAACAAGTGTTGGTCAATTTGGATTGTATCAAGAAGGATGGAGAGAACTAGTTAGGGGCTGGAGTCCTGTGCAAGAGAGTATGGGCAGAATCAGCTGCAGGAGACAAGGACAAAGGAGGCCCAAGGGCAAAATCCTCATTCCTTCAATGTCTCTTATTCAAGATAATCTGAGGGGTTGATAAACAAGAGGAAATGAAAAGACAGAGATTCCTATGAACCACAGAGTACTAGGTAATTCTAAGATCATCAAAATTCTTATGTGTATTGGTGAAAATTGCCAAAATGAATGAAGGACCACAGCTACACCTTGCTGTGGTCCAGCTCCTACTGCAGTGGGAACAGGAAGTTGTGCAAGTTAAATATCTTGTTGAGTATGTGCTGCTATTCAATATGTTCCATAAATTTTCTTGTGTGCGTCCTATATATACAGTCTTTCTCTCATAATCTAGTGGAAGACACAAACTAGCCATCACCCTAATGGGTGTATAATCACGAAGTGAGAGCTTTGTTCTGAGGAAAAGGAATAGGGTCTTTGAGAACACCTAAAAAGCTACATTTACTCAGTCTAGGGGCTTAGGGAGGAGGAGATGAGTAGAAGTTGGAAAGACCTGATTAGATGTGAGTTTTGAAAAGTTCATTATAGCTCATCCTTACATGTTACCATGAAATAAATTTGCAATATAGACATTATCTTTAACATTTTTTCTTGGGAAGATGAATGATTTTTAAACATTAAAATACCTAATAACAGTGAAGATTTTTAGGGACAATACTCTGTATGATACTATGATAGATACATATCATTATACATTTATCTAAACTCATAGAATATACAACACCAAAAGTAAACCCTCATGTAAACTATGGACTTTGGGTGATAATGATGCATCAGTGTAAGTTCATCAATTGTAACAAATGTACCACTCTGGTGGAGGATGTTGATAACAGGGTAGGCTATGCATGTAAAGGTGTAGGGAGTATGTGGGAAATCTCTGTACTTTCAGTTTTGTTGTGAAACTAAAACTGCTCTAGAAAAATTGCGTTTAATAAAAGAAACATATAAAATTACTGCCTTAATACAATCATGTTCATTTTTTTATATTGCCTTCCAGTTTGTATATACATGCATATATGTACTTCTATGGTGGCATTCACAATAAATGGACCATTTTTACAGTATTTGTTAAGCATAATATTTTATCAAGAACATTTTTCATTTTTTCCCCTAGTACTTATAATTAAACTTGAGAATGATTTTATTATAAGTCATAGTGGTGACATATTTGAATTTGTTAAAACATTTACCTCTTGTTGGAAATTAAGATTTCCAGTTTGGGGGTTTGTTTTATAGATTATGTTGGATATAGACCTTTGTTCCTGTGGAAATGTATTTTTAAGACAAAATTCCAGAGATGGGAGTATTGAGTTATTGTTACAGTTTAGCAATATCCATCAATAAATTCTAGTTTTCCTTCTTTGCATACTTTGCCATGTGCTTTTTATTATAAGGAATTTAAAAAATGTTTATTTATAAATGTATTTTGTTAGCATGTGCAGAAATGATCCACTTAAAAATATTTCTGATGGCAATAATCTTTTTATTTTGGAAGGGAAAGATTTTTGATTTTTTCCATTCTTTTTGACTTTGCTGGAAATACATATTTGCACAGTTATGTACCACCACTAGAAGTCACTAGTTTACCACATCCTCATTGTAAAGAGTATACGTACAATCCTATGTACACAACTGAATTGAGTGGCATTGAGGAAAGCCACAGATGGTGCTAATCTTACTAAAATGCCAGCACATTTACTGCCTTAAAAAGAACATGAAGGGGCTTCCCTGGTGGCGCAGTGGTTGAGGATCTGCCTGCTAATGCAGGGGACACAGGTTCGAGCCCTGGTCTGGGAGGATCCCACATGCCGCGGAGCAACTAGACCCGTGAGCCACAACCACTGAGCCTGCGCGTCTGGAGCCTGTGCTCCGCAACAAGAGAGGCCACGATAGTAAGAGGACTGCGCACCGCGATGAAGAGTGGCCCCCGCTTGCCACAACTAGAGAAAGCCCTCGCACAGAAACGAAGACCCAACACAGCAAAAATAAATAAATAAAATTAATAAAAGGCAGAATAGGTGATAGTGTGCCCCGAGCACACTATAAAGAAAAAAAAAAAAAGAACATGAAGTATATGCATGCCACACTTTAGATCAATAAAATGAATTGGTAAATTAGGGAATGCTATTTTAAATTTTTAGTGGCTCTCTTCTACGGTGATGTGCAGAGTAAACAGTTTTATCTTTGAAAAATTGGAGGGTCCATTCAGCTCAGGATAAGGTCTTCTTTAGTCTGAGAGCTTAGAAGTTGTTTAAAGCAAAACTATGATATACTTGCTCAGGACAGATGTCAGACAATACCAGGCTTTACCTGCCACTGTTTAATTGTACCAGAGAACTCCTCAGATATACACATCCTGAAGCTTTCAGATTTCTTCACCATTCTGCTTTATCATAGGCAGCATTTAATCAATAAAGAGTGTATGTTATTTTTTTAGACTATTGATATTACTTTAGAAACCTGCAGAAAAATGTATGTATTTTTTAAATGTTCTTAAATTTGAAATTTAGGGTCAAAATAATTTCATTAGAAGCAAAATTATTATGGAAGTGAAGTAGAAATTTAATTTGATTTTTAAATCCTGCTTTATATGCAATGTCACAGAACTCTATCTCTAACATAAATAAGAGTTATAGTCATCTGTCCTTGTGACTTGTGGTTTGCTCTGCTGTGGCTAATACTGTCTGATTAAAAATACACATGATGGCAGAGTAGAAATAGCTTTGGTTACAAAATGACAGGGAACAAAGCAAAGACATAAATTTACTACATCCAGTGCTATTTTATAACCCTAATAAGTCATCTTTAACTTTGACGTAAAGTTACTTGGAGAATAAATCGTCTTAGTTTTTCCAACTTGTACTTTTTGATATGTGGGCCCTTTGGTTTGCACAATGAAGAAATCTTGATAATAATCTATGTATTTAGAAAATGTATTTTTATAACCCTAGTAAAATAACAGATTTGCCTGTGACCAAGCTTTTTTTCTTTAAAAATTGTCAAGCATTCTCTTTGTTGTGAATTTAGACAGCAAAACCATAAATCCTACGCATTTAGATTTACTGTGGAGAGCTGTCGTCTTTAATTATTAGTGTTTTGAGGATGACTCTGTAATGTACCCTCAAAATTGAAATTATAAAAGATGGTAAAATAACATACTGACTGTATAAACAATAACTCCAATAAATACTATAAATTTTATAAATTAATATTTTATATTAATAAAATAGACATATTAATAAAATATAAATATCTTACAATATGCATGTATATTCCCCTCTTTATCTCTTTCCTCGCAATGGGATGGTCACCCCTGGTTACAGTCTCTTGGCCACCAAGTAGTCTTGGTTCTTCTTCCTGAATATTATTTACTTCTGTTTCTTTTGCTTAATTCCCACTACGTTAGTTCAGTCTCTTATCATGCTTAGTCTGTAGCCATTTTGACAATTTGTTGAGCAAATGAATGACATACAAACTTCTCTGTATGTCTCTGGATATTTTAATTGATATATGTAGACATATTCTATATTAGTAGGAGATTATTACCCATACGTATGATACCTCAGATATTTGGTGGTTATTTATTTATTTATATTTTATAAACATCTTTATTGGAGTATAATTGCTTTAGAATGTTGTGTTAGTTTCTGCTGTATAACAAGGTGAATCAGCTGTATGGGTTATTTATTTTTTAATTAAAAAAATTGAAATATATTTGATGTATAACATTGTGTAAATTTAAGAGGTACAACATACTGTCTTGATACATTTATGATAATGGTTATTATTGATCACAGAGTAGATCTGGAAATTGCCATTTTAATGAGCAGAAACATTGTGTGTCTGTTTACACAGGCCATAACCTGTCAAATGTTCAAACTCCTACTAAAATTTGTGGCAGAAGAGAATCATAAACGTGTGTAGCTGACACTGGAGGGAGTGCCCTTCCCAGGGATAACTAATTCCTGGAGATGGCAAACACTTTGCCCTGGAGTGATTCTTTGATATGCAAATCAACCGATCCAGAGCCACACCCTCATCTATCTTCTCTATCACACTCAGGGCCACTATCCCTCTTTCCTAGTCATCCTAGGGCTGGGTACCCAGCCACTAGAGACAGTCCCTTTACCCCAAAGCCCCCTAAAATTATTCAAATTAGCCAGTTCTAAACTTGCTCATCCTGCCTTCCATCTCCTGTGGAAACCACAAGACAGTCTCTTGCCCACATTCTTTGGCCAAAGCCTGTGTTCCATGTTTGGCCCATGCATGGTGTGGTGTGCCCCTTCTTTGTGGGAACTGTGAGTGTTAATAGCTATTAACAGCTATTTTTCAAGGGCAGTCATCTGATCGGTTGGTCTCACCATATATGAATATAAAACTTATATTTTAAAATAGGAAAGAGTAATACTTTTTAAAAATCTTACATTTATTGAGTCCTTTGTGACAGGCAAAGTGGTAAACGCTTTACATGCAGGATCTCACTACATCCTGCAAGCTTTATGAGGTAGATGCTATTATTACCCTCCTTTTAAAAATAAAAGGACTGAGGTTGTGAGAGATTAAGAAACCTACCCAAAGTTCCACATGGAAGTGGTAGCGCATAGTCTAGAGCAGGGCTTTCTGAATACAGGATCTGTTTTCTCAGCCACCAACCTCGGATTATGCTTCCTTTTACTTGACTGTACTTTGTCTAAAAAATTACCAAATTCCTCCCCTCCCTTTCTATTCATACTTTTATTGATTCATGGATTCCTTTATTTTCTTTTCCTTTTTAAAAAAATAAATTTATTGATTGATTGATTGATTTTTGGCTGCGTTGGGTCTTCGTTGCTGCACATGGGCTTTCTCTAGTTGTGGCGAGCGGAGGCTACTCTTCGTTGTGGTGCGTGGGCTTCTCATTGTGGTGGCTTCTCTTGTTGCGGAGCACAGGCTCTAGGCATGTGGGCTTCAGTAGTTATGGTGCATGGGCTTAGTGGCTCCGCAGCATGTGGGATCCTCCCGGACTAGGGCTCGGACCCGTGTCCCCTGCACTGGCAGGCGGATTCTTAACCACTGTGCCACCAGGGAAGCCCCCTTTCTTTTCTTAACATAGAAATAAACTTGAAAGGAATATATACTGAAACCTCATCAACAGAGAACTCCATACTTTTATTTACATAATCAATGTGCTCCACGTACATGTGACTAAGTAAAGCGCAAAGACTATTTCAACATATCTCAAAAAATGGAAAATATGAAAATCACAATTTCTGAAGACAATATTACAGAACTACAAGTTAATGATAAATTGTAAAAATATAAATGACTGAATAAAAAGTCATCAGAGTAGCCAGGTTTCATAAGGACAAGAAGAATCTGTCCACGCTCTTAAAAGGAAGCAAATACAACAGGTTCTGCATTAGAGCAGGCAAACCTTACTCCCACATTTATGGCATTTCCCCACAGGAAATCATTTGTTCTAAACATTACGTATTTCTTCTTTGTATAGGTTCTTTCCTGCACCAGAGTCAGCCTTGATGTGAAATTCAGGCCTTTTCTGGTTTCTCTGTACATGATACCTACAGAGCACGTGGGAGCAGAATTTACTGGAGACTCAGAGGAGTGCTGAGCAGAGAGGAGGCACTTGCTTTGCACTGAACAAACTTGTTTTGTTTTGACAAAGCAGCTTCCGATTAAGCAGGAACTTCTTCAAAGTCCTTTTGGCTGCACGCCCCTTCAGGTTTCTTCACCACAGGGCCTTAGATCACCCCGACTTATCACTGCACACCCTCCCGTCCTTGCCCTCTCTTCTGCCCTCTCCCCTTTCTTTGAAAGCAGAGATTCCATGTCTCCTGCAGAGCACTGAGGCCATTCTCCTTTGCTCTTTCTGAGCTGCTATCCCTGTCCCACCCTTAGGCCCACTTTTTCCCTCAAGATACCTGCAAATCAGGACTTGTCCCCCAAACAGCTTTAACCCTTAAAAGGTATCTTGCTTGGAGCAACTTTTAGAAATTTTTAAAAACGTGTATAAAACTCATCATACACAGAATCAAGAAAACAGCTTTAATTCACTAACTCCTAAGAAGTAGACAAGCTCTTAAACTCATCCAAAGTATATGGTTGGCTCCTTAGTTTGTAGGCATCGGTTAGTAAACAATAAGCCCACTAAATTCCTAAGATGGTTTGATATCAGATGGTTGCTGGAGATTAACTTCTACTTAATGAACATTTTGTTACCTGTTGTGATATGTCAGCCTATGCTGATGGTGTTATTACCAAAACATATCAGGGGAAGTGGACTATAAACCAATTCATATTTTTTTCAGCCATATACTAGGGACAATGTGTACAGTGGTAGGCATTTTTTTTCCTCCTTCAATTCAACTCTCACATCTTTCTCAGAGATTATTGGATGCCTTTGCACTAACATCAAATTTTCCTTCGTTGGTCATCAATCAACTGTGTTTGCAGTGAGCCTCTACTTTGTTTCTTTTGTTTTCCCCAAATACAATTGTCTCATTTATTTATTTAGTTTTTGAATTCACCTTGAGCAAGGGCCCAGGCCCATCATGACTTAGTGGACGATAGTTTGGCATGGGGCTTGATGCTAGACGTTGTGAAGGGTCCAGCTTATTCTCTTAATTGAGTTTTTGACTCTTGGAAGGTATCCAATTTAAAACACTGAAGTCAGGAATCAGTGACAGTTACTTATTCTGTACTGTAAGGAAAGGTATCTGGATTTATGTGGAGTTTTTCTGGAGGAGAAGTCTATTTATTTGTACTCTTCAAAATGTAGGTTCTTAGCAGTATATGCACCTCACTGAAAGCTTCCGAATGGTTTGCTGGTAATTGTTTGGGCTTGTGTTGGACATCCTCCTTATATTTTAGCTGATTTCGTCCCTAAATGCAGGGCTACAGGAACCAACGCTATGCCTTTTCCCTGCTTCCTGTCCTCTTTTATCCTGCTTGCAAATACTGGGAGCAAAGAGATGATAGTTTATTTTGGTCTCACAGGAAAAAGAGGTACTGATACTTATGGTCTGATAAAGACGAGACCTGTATTGAGTGAGAGTTTAGTTTCTGAGGTTTTTTTCTTTAATTCACTTAAATTTTAAAATTTAATCTTAATTTAATTAAAATCTTTCATTTAAAAATATACCTGTGTGTTGCAGCAGGCTTTGAGAGGCTGATTGGGTACATTTTATTATTTGTAGCACGTTCTTTAGCTTTAATTCTATGCTCCCTTTTATTTTGTGGACCGATGTGTATTTATTATGTTGAACCATAATAAGTTCACATAATAATTGCACTGATGGCAATGCCATGCTGTTCAACGTTATGTTGTTCAAGAACAAAGAGCCACTGCAGGAAGGGAGACTGTGACCAGATTGCAAATTATAAGCATCAAGGAGCCAGGCTGCAGCATCTCCTCTTTCTGTACTGAGTTATCCTAACACTAATATCTGCAGGAGGCAGTACCTATGGGGCGTGAGATGCCGGACATGGGCGAAGGGCATGGAGACCAATCATTCAGCTTTCTGTTCCTTGGTTCTGATCTGGAGGATTTTTATCTATTAGGGAGGCCAAAGCTTTGAAAAAGAAGCCCACAACATGGTCTTTCATTCAGCAAATATTTGTGAGACACTGATGAGTCTGGCTCCATGCTAGGTGCCAATTATATAAAGCGTTGAATTAAATAGCTGTTGTCTCTGCTCTCATGGAGCTTGCATTCTATTGGAGGAGAGGAACAGGTAAATAAACAGGTACTAAATTACAGACTGAAGATTGCTATGAAGTTAACAGGATCTGAGATCTAGAGTAATTAGGAAAAGAGGTTAATTAATATGGGGGATCAGAGAAGGTCTGTTTTAGGATCTGAGACTTGAAGCTAAGACTTGGGACACTACAATGAGGTCACCATAAAGGGACCCTGGGAGCTGTGAATTCTGACTGTAGAGCTTTGTACATTCAAGCAGGTGCTGATGCTCTAAGGCAGGAAAGAGCTGGCATATTCTAGGAGCTGTAAGAAAATGGAAAGAAAGCCCAATGGGAAGATCATGAGCTTGAGACACAGGTGAGGCTGTGAAGTAGGTTAGAGAATTAGACGGGGCCATGCTGCACAGGATCCTATAGATCATGGAAAGAGGTCTGGCTTCTGGTATAAATGGAAGGCAAAAGTGTTCAACGTTTGTAACGAGGGGAATGGCAAACGAGGTGACCATTTTGACTTTGTAGAAGATTATTCTGATCTCTGCATGGAGTAGAGATTGGCGGTGAGCAGGAATAAAGCCAGGGAAATAATCTATCCAAGTAACTGGCCTTATAAGCCTGGAGAGTTTCCACTTTAGGTCTTAGAGGCAGCCACATTTATATATTCTAATAAAATTCCTTGGCTTTTATTTTCACACTTTATAATGCCTTAACTGGTCAATTTTATATTTTTAAATAGTTTTTGTTTTATTTCTAGAATGTTCCTGGGCTCTCTTTATCTTAATTTTCTTAGCCTGCTGTGACTTTGGTTATAATATTTTATTGCACTAGTATTTTTTCCCGTTTTTATTTGCTAAGTTTTATCTAGCTTTCATTGATTATATTAAACTTATTCTTGGAATCTACTTTTATATTTTACCTTTTAATGCTTTAGGTATGCTTTCATTTCTTAGTTTTTAAAATCTTTTTAGTATTTAGTATATTACCTTTTATCTGTGACTGTACTTTGCCTTATTAAGTGGATCTAAGATAAATGGTCATTTCATTGATTAGCCCACCCTTTAAACAAGAGACTATATATTTATTCTCTGGAGTCCCTGAAACAGACCTACCTATGTCCTTTAACAAACGACCTCTATTTCCATCTGTTTGCTTTTGTTCTGCACAGGAAAGAAAATAGAGATACACAAGTCAGAACTTTACAGCGTAAGTTTGCCTACCCTGAGGGCATAAATGAAATGCCGAAACACTCTGTGAGGCATAAGAAATGACAAGGTCTAAAATCTATGTTCTTTATTATCTACCATCACTTAACATTAGACAAAATGTATATTACTATCATAGTGTTTTAGTATAATAATAATAGTAATGGTAAGTATATCATTAATATTAACTGATACTATCGTTATGCACTTTCTATGTTCTATATATAACAGTGACTTAACATGTGTTAATATCATGCTGTATTCTTATAGTGTCCCTTAAAAGTAGATATTACTTTAAAAACATATATATATTTATAAGTGACAAAAAGTGAAGTTCGGTGAAGAAAAGCATAGACTTTAGAGCCAGGTAGACTTAGATTGCAATCTTGACCTTGCCAGCTGTTAGCTGTGGGGTGATCTTGAACAAGTACTCTTAAAATACTTTTACAATTTCTTTGAGTCTTAGTTTCCCTACTTTTAAAACTAAGGATTTTACAAGACAACTTGCAGGGAAGCAGTGAAAAGTAAAAGAGTGATGCTTGGGCTTCCCTGGTGGCGCAGTGGTTGAGAATCTGCCTGCCAATGCAGGGGACATGGGTTCGAGCCCTGGTCTGGGAAGATCCCACATGCTGGGGAGCAACTGGGCCCATGAGCCACAACTACTGAGCCTGCGCGTCTGGAGCCTGTGCTCTGCAACAAGGCAGGCTGCGATAGTGAGAGGCCTGCACACCGCAATGAAGAGTGGCACCCGCTTGCCTCAACTGGAGAAAGCCCTTGCACAGAAATGAAGACCCAACAACACAGCCAAAAATAAATATAAATAAATTAAAAAAGAAAAAGAGTGCTGCTTGCAGAGCACGTGGTTAATGGTAGGTGCTCATTAAGCTTCTCCGTAGAGAAGAGGCTTCTCCTAGGGTCTACTACTGTGTCACTGCTCTCACTCCTTCCTCCACGACCCTTAAGAACTGTCCTCCTGGTATTGTCCTACCTACTGAAACAGCCAAGAGAGGAATCACAGAAGCCTTGTACTCTGAGAAAATGCCAAGCTCGCTTTCTTTGGAGGCCGCAGATGCCAGGACAAAAGGAGATGATAAAGGAGTACCAAGCTTTATTCTCAATCCGGATTTAGAGACCTGAGTTTATTCATCCTTCTTGAACCTGCCTACAAAATTAGTGCCTTGATTTGCTTTTCTGGAACAGGAGATAGTTCTGTCAAGGAGAGTCCCTGGAGAAATGGAGGAAAGAGTCCAAAAATAGCTAAAGGAAATCTCTCTGGACCAGGTTATTATTGTCACTCTGATTTACTTTTTTCCTAAATCTTGTAGCTAAAAAGAAATCTTAAATTTTGGGCAGTACCCAAGAGTTTGGGTTGGCCTCCCAACTCACTCTCTCTGATGTCATCCTCATCCTGTCTCTTCATCTCTACCTGTCTCATCTCCACATAAATCTCGCTCTCTCGCTCTCCCTCTCTCTCTCTCTCTCTCTCTCTCTCTCTCTCTATATATATATATATATATGTGTGTGTGTGTGTGTATATCTATGCACAAATATACCTATACATATATATATTTATACATACATACCTATACATCTGCATAAGTCTGTGTATCTATCTATTTTTCTATCCTCTATGTGAATCATGCATAGGTTATTGGTTTAAACAAGGTAGATATTTATTTGTCTCTCAAAGAAGTCTGAGTTGGAGGTGGCGCAGGGGTACAGATTGTCTCTTCTCCAAGAGTGATTCTTCTAACTTATTGCACCTCACTTCATGGTTCAGAAAAGCTCCATCACATTTTTTTCCAGCTTATTAAAAGGTAAAAAAGGACAGTAAGTATAGGATGATCTACCTGCTTTTAGGAGTATGGCTTGGAAGCTGAATGCGTTACTTCTGCTCACATCTCACTGGCAAGGACTCAGTCTTTTGGCTGCACCTAACCACACAGAGGCTGAGAAAAATAGGATTTCACTATATGATCTGCCCAAAGAATTCTCAGGGGATTTTCTAACTAAAAAGGAGAATGGAGCATGGATGGTGATAGTGGAGCAGAGGTAATTAGTATTCTATCTACAGTATTAATATAGAAGAAGGATAGTCCCCCTATGAGAAGGTCACTGCAGTTCATTTCAAAAAAGAAAGCAATTGACAATGAGTCTTTCCAAACACATCTTTGGAATTAAACTAAATGGAAAATACATTTCTTCTGCTAGTGTGCTGAAAACAACAACAAGAAGAAACAAATATTCTCATTTCCAAGGCCTGGCACAATGCTAAGCACGTAACAGGCATTATCTCATTTATTTCTTACAACCTACATGATAGAGATATTTTTCTCTTCATTGTATAGCTGAGAAAGCTGAGGTTTGGAGGGGTTAACTGCCCAAACTCACACACCAAAAAAGTAGCAGAGGCAGATTTTAATCAGTGGCTGAGCCCACTATTTTTTTTTTTTTTTTTTTGTGGTATGCGGGCCTCTCACTGTTGTGGCCTCTCCCGTTGTGGAGCACAGGCTCCGGACGCCCAGGCTCAGCGGCCATGGCTCATGGGCCCAGCCGCTCCGCGGCATGTGGCATCTTCCCGGACCGGGGCACGAACCCCGGACTCTCCCACCAGGGAAGCCCGAACCCACTATTTTAACCCCAAAGCTACAGCCTTCCCAACATATTCTGTTACCCATATGATTTCCTTCCCCTTAGAATTAAAGGAAGATGATCATCATCCTTATTCTCTTGTTCTGAAGACACATAATAAATGGACTCTAATAGGGATCAACCCCAGTAGAATGAAAGGAATCATCGGATTCATTGCTGGATGGGTTCATTACTTTCGGTTTTCTTTTCCAGATTCATTCTCTCCCCTTCTCTAGCCTGCTCTGGGAAAACGTTACAGACTGCACCACTCAAATGCCTTTGTCCTCTGACATCAGTCAGAGGGAGGCTAGAGCAGGATATCTGAGTGAGGCAGGATACAGAGGTATTTATTTTCTTTGGTCCCTTCATTCTGAGGTGCAGTTTGAGCAGACTCTGAGTTCCTCTTGGCTTCTTTCCCACGGCTACATCTTTTGTTGGGTTCTGTAATAACAACACCTTCCTCATGAACATTAGACTCCAGTGTAGTAACAGCTTCCTGTTTTTGCCAGCACCTGGGTGCTTCATCAAACCTGTTGGTTTACTTAATGCTGTCCATGCTTCTGTAGTTGAGCCCTTCATTAAATGCCCTTCAATGAAACTCTTTGGACATCCCAGTTTCCTTCTGGGATCCTGAAAGATGCATTGGGTTATTCTTATGAATTGAACAAACAAAATTTATTTATTTATTAGACAACCCCATGACTCTTTTGCATTGTAGAACTTTATAAAAATGGGATATCTACTTTACTTCATGAACATGAACTTCACTACAGAGAAGTCTTTATAGGTAGCAACTAGGTAGGGGTGGTGCCTCAATCTTCTGATAATTTTACTGAGATAGTAATATGTAAAATAAAGTAATTTGTATTGAATGTATAAGCTTCAATGATGAGTCTTTAGTAACCTATCTGTGTCTAAACATCCTTGGATCCCATCTGGGATTAAGTCCCATTCAAGTAGGAGCTCCCTCCTATTTATGAAATTTTAATTGACATTTTGATCAACTAATTATGTTTCTCAATAACTCTCACCATATGAATCTTTCTCAAACATTTTTCCTGCTGAGTGATTAAATATCCATGTTGTCCCAGAAAAATAATCAACTCAATTTTCTTCAGCAGTGTTTTTCACTAACTCTGCTTCCTTTTTGACTCTTTAGAGTCCTAGTCGAAAGCTAGTTAAATCCCCCATAATAAAGAATACTTTAGCCATTCTACAACTTAACTGAGAACTTTTATGGTCTGGAAAGTCCTCAAATGTTGTATCACCTTTTCTTTTTAATAAGTTACACAATTCAGTCTTTCATCCCAGTGTTTTACATGAGCCCCCCCCCCCACCCTTATTACATTCTCTTTCACTTTATGGTGACATTACCCCAAAACAAAGTAAGACTCTTGTTGATTTGCATTTACCTTTTATTATTTATTGACTCTAGATGGAAAATGTTTGTAGACCAAATTTTGCGAGCTTGAAGTTGATTCTAAGTTATAAATGTTCTCAGGGAGTTGAATAATAATAATAATAAATAAATAAATAAACAACTACTATTTATTGAACTCCTATCATGTATCATACAATGTTCTAGACTCATATCATCTCGTGTCATCTTTCTAACAATGCTGTACACATTTTTATACCCAATTTACAAATAAGGAAACTGAGTCTTAAAGCGTCTTTGTCCAAGTTAAATTACTTGGTAAGGGAGGCACTAGGATTTAATCCGGAGTCTTATTCAAAAAACCTTTGGTTGCAAAAATAGGCAAGTGGGACTACATCAAACTAAAAAGCTTCTGCACAGCAAAGGAAACCTGAATATCAACATGGAGATAGCTAATATCTGTATGTGCAATTTTACATAATTTTGTATTTGAGAGAAAAGTACTTAGGCGTTTGTATTTGTTTATTTTGATTTTTTGATAATGGTGTTTGGAAACTCTTGACCTAGCAATTCTTTCCAGAGATCTAGAAGAGTGTGCTAAATCCAAGCTGGTTTATACCGATCTATTGTTTTCTTCAGCTTATAAAATATATTGCTTATGCTGTGGCCTTGTATCTTACCTATATTTCCTCCAGGGCACCAAATCAAAATACAGTACAGAATCTCATAGAAAGTTTCATTGAATATAGCTTTTCTTATCTTGAACTGGAGAAAATGGTGACCCCAAAGGGACATGCATGTATAATGTTTGGTAACCTTATTGCCCTGGAAATTAATATCCTTCCTCCTTTCTATCTCTGTGCTCAGTTAACTATCATTAAAGACAACAACTTAATCAATACTTTATGGAGAGAACTTTCCCTAACCTTCTTGAGTAGGTTAAAATCACCGTATTATATGCTTTCACAGCATCTTGTGTCAATGTCTCTTTTGTAGTATTTATGACAGATAAATTTACATTTATTTGTGTGATCTTTTGTGTAATACCATCTCCTCCAAAGCTGTGAGTCTCTTCTTTGGTAATACATATATGAGGAAAGGTTATATAAACAGTCTTATCTTTGAGAAGCTTGTCACACGTAAAATAAAGTGGCTTGTTCACATGTCATAGCTCACTGCTCAAAATTTTAAGGTGGGAAGTGGTGACTGAGAATAGAGCTAATTTCATGTTTGGAAGGTTAATGAAATAGGTCCTTTCTTGGCATATTGAAATAACTGAATAATGCGTGGTGCTGAGATAAAAAAAAAAACAAAACTGGGATGTGCTATAGCTTCTCTTTCTGTTTGGAGTCATCGCTGTGAAATCTCTCATTCGCTCAAGATTGAGAGATTCGCTCTCAATCTCTCTCATTGACCTTCTTGGGCACCTAGTCAGCAGAGAGGTGTACCCACAGATTGTCATGCTCCCCAGACGAGAAGTTGTCATTTTCCCACTAATACAGTTCTGTTGTCTCAGTGAGCAGGAAGTTTGCTGGCACAATGGAAAGAGTGTGGGTTTTGGAGTCAGCATGACCTGAATTCAAGATCTGTCCAGGCCTTGTATTGATTAACTGAAAGGCCTGGGGTACCTTCCTTATTCTCTTCAAATTTTAGTTTTTTCTTTTCTTTTTAAATTTTTATTGGACATAGCTGCTTTACAATATTGTGTTAGTTTATACTGCCAGCAAAGGGAATCAGCTGTACATATACATATATCCCCTCTTTTTTGGATTTCCTTCTCATTTAGGTCACCACACAGCACTGAGTAGAGTTCCCTGTGCTATACAGTAGGTTCTCATTAGTTATCTATTTTATACATAGTATCAACAGTATATATGTCAATCCCAATCTCCCATTTCATCCCACCCCCTGACCTTCCCCCTTGGTATCCATATGTTTATTCTCTACATTGGTGTCTCTATTTCTGCTTTGTAAACAAGATCCTCTGTACCAACTTTTTTCAGATTCCACATATATGCGTTAATATACGATATTGGTTTTTCTCTTTCTGATTTACTTCACTCTGTTTGACAGTCTCTAGGTCCATCCATGTCGCTACAAGTGACCCAGTTTCGTTCCTTTTTATGTCCAAGTAATATTCCATTGTATATATAGAATATATATATTCCACATCATATATATATATATATATATATATATATATATATATATATATATACACCACATCTTCTTTATCCATTCCTCTCTTGATGGACATTTAGGGTTGCTTCCATGGCCTGGCTATTGTAAATAGTGCTGCAGTGAACACTGTGGTGCATGTGTCTTTTTGATTTATGGTTTTCTCTGGGTATATGCCCAGTAGTGGGATTTCTGGGTCATATGGCAGTTTTATTTTTAGGTTTTTTTTTTGTGTGTGTGTGTGTGTGTGCTACGCAGGCCTCTCACTGTTGTGGCCTCTCCCGTTGCGGAGCACAGGCTCCGGACGCACAGGCTCAGCGGCCATGGCTCATGGGCCCAGCCGCTCCACGGCATGTGGGATTTTCCTGGACCAGGGCACGAACCTGTGTCCGCTGCATCGGCAGGCAGACTCTCAACCACTGCACCACCAGGGAAGCCCTATTTTTATTTTTTTAAGGAATCTCCATACAGTTCTCCATAGTGGCTGTATCAATTTACATTCCTACCAGCAGTGCATGGGGGTTCCCTTTTCTCCACACCCTCTCCAGCATTTATTGTTTGTAGATTTTTTGATATTGGCCATTTGACCAGTTTGAGGTGATACCTCGTTGTTGTTTTGGTTTGCATTTCTTTAATAATTCGTGATGTTCAGCATCTTTTCATGTGTTTGTTGGCCATCTGTATGTCTTCTTTGGAGAAATGTAGTTTTTTCATTTCAAAAATTGTAATTATAATACTTAATTCTCACTGATGGTTAAAAGAGCCAGTGTCTGTAAACCACTTAACACATCACTATTATTCATTATTTTCAGGAAGGTATTAATTTTCAGAAAAAAATGATTCTAAATTAATTGAAAAATATACTAGAAATATTTCCATAGATATCTTGTCAGTCTTGGTAAACTGTGCCAAGTAATAGAATGATTAATTAATTTCCACTTGCATGGAATTGGATGTGGGGTTATATTTTAAAAGTAACAAACTCATATGTGACATTCTTAGCCAAATACCAGCCAGGAAAATATTATTTCCTAAGAATGTTGATACTTAAGGAAATATACTCCCTTTTGTGGACACAAGAGTTTCATTATAGGCCAAGTAATCATTGGAAAGCTTTTGATAGAAAACTGCAGGGAATAAGATCTTTGGAATATGTAAATGCAGTGCAGACAGGTCAGGTTGGGAGTTACCCTGGTAAACGTCTCAAGTCTCAGGATGGGAGGGATCTAAGTTTTCCCTAAAACTTGCCGACTAGGCTGAGATCCCCATCCTGCTGCTGCTCCCCAAGAGCAGAGAGGACACCATCTGATTTCCTTGTCCTGTAAGATCTCACACTTAGGTTCAGCAAGGACAAGATCAGGTGGAGGGTGGGGATGTGGAACCCCATGGAGAAGCAAGGGGTTTTGGCTATTGTATCTGCTCAGTCGGTAGCACAGGAACCAGAGGGCTCCTCCCCAGGAAACCAGCTGAGGACTGGCCACGTGGACCTGTGGGTGGAAGCCACAGTGAGAGGTTGGAGATACTCAGCTCCCAGTTCTTTGTTAGAGAGCAGAGTTTTTTCCCATCTTAAGCACTTGGTCCACCACCTGTGCACTCGGCACCCAGGTGTCTCCAAGAGCATCGACTCTCAGGCCTTTAGTTACATTGCTTGATGTGAGCAGAGCCTGAGTTTCTCCTGAAATGTGGAATCTGCTGGATGGTGCTGATGGTACTGATGGTGCTGGAATGATTTGGCTGAGGTGCTGGAATGGTGCTGATGGTGCTGGTGGTGTACTGATGGTGCTGGAATGATTTGGCTGAGGAGAGCAAATTTCACATATCTAGGGGTAGTGTGATAGTCCTTTCCTGGCCTGTGCATGGTATTCTAAACAGTGAACTAAGGCACCCTGCTAAGGTAAGAAAAGATCTGGGAAGCAGATGTATGATAGCTGTGCTGGTACATTTATATTCTTTGGAGTCACTGAGGTACATTTTCTTTGAAGAAAAATGAGCCACATATTCTCCTTACTGCTTAGTTCACGTACCAAATTCCCTGAGGCTTCTCCCATTTTAGCTTAGCTAACTCATAAAAGAAATAGAATGTAGCGAAAGTAAAATATTACCAGTTATTGCGCTTTAGGCTTTAATGTTTTGTTTTGGTGCACTCCTTACTTTGTTCTCATGTCTGTATTCCTGGCAAAACCACCGACAAATGAAAGAATATAACTTGCCTCATAGGGCTACATGTGTTCTCTGTAACCCTGTGTATTCATTCATTGTACTTTGTTAATTTATCAAGTTGACATTCCTGATGGTGATTAAGATGATCTGAGTTATGTAAAATAAACTGAAGTAAATGAAACCCAGAACTAAAGGCTCCTGTACATCTCTGCCTGACTTGCCTACCCTTAGAAACCTCACTTAATCTTCAAGGTCCAGATCAAATGCTACCAACATCAGAAAGTCTTTTCCATAAGCAGATCTTTTTTCCTCCCTGCTAGGATCTCCTGGCTCATCTTTTCTGCATCATTAACATTTGGCAGTTATTTCCCATTCTACATTGTGGGTTACTTGGTTGTGTGTTTACATAAAAAAATTGTAATCTCCTAACACTAGGGCCTTTTTACTTTTTAAATTAGTCTTTTTGGTTTCCACCCTACCCAGCACAAAGAGAAATCCAAGAAGTATTTTTTATGTGATGGTATTTCTATTTGTCTTGTTGATTGATCAAAAATGGATTCCACACCTATTTGCCAGGGATATGATGTGAAAAAGGCAGATGTGGTCTCTGCCTTTGATTAGAAATAATAACTTTGGGGAAATGAGCTGCTGACTGGAGTGGTGAGCAGCCTTGCTGAGCATCAGAAGAGTGACCTAATACAGCTAATCTGCAAGGACTGGAAAGTGAATTACAACAGGAGAAAATCAGACTTCCATGCAGTGGATGCTTGATGCATTTTTATAAGCCTAAGCCGTGCGGCTGACAGTGTCTTGGTGCTTCGGCCAGATGTCAGACCTGAGACTCTGAGGTGGGAGAGCTGGGTTTAGGACATTGGCCCACCAGAGACCTCCCAGCCCCATGCAATATCAAATGGCGAAAGCTCACCCAGAGATCTCCATCTCAATGCTAAGACCCAGCTCCACTCAACGACCAGCAAGCTACAGTGCTGATCACCCTATGCCAAAGAACTAGCAAGACAGGAACACAACCCCATCCATTAGCAGAGAGCCTGCCTAAAATCATATTAAGTTCACAGACACCCCAAAACACACCACCAGACGCAGTCCTGCCCACCAGAAAGACAAGATCCAGCCTCATCCACCAGAACACAGGCACTCGTCCTCTCACCAGGAAGCCTACAAAACCCACTGAATCAACCTTACCCACTGCAGACAGACACCAAAAACAATGGGAACTACAAACCTGCAGCCTGTGAAAAGGAGACCCCAAACACAGTAAGGTAAGCAAAACGAGAAAACAGAGAAATATACAGCAGATGAAGCAGCAAGGTAAAAATGCACCAGACCAAACAAATGAAGAGAAAATAGGCAGTCTACCAGAAAAAGAATTCAGAGTAACAACAGTAAAGAGGATCCAAAATCTTGGAAATAGAATGGAGAAAATACAAGAAACGTTTAAAAAGGACCTAGAAAAACTAAAGAGCAAACAAACAATGATGAGAAACACAATAAATGAAATTAAAAATTCTCTAGAAGGAGTCAATAGCAGAATAACTGAGGCAGAAGAAAGGATAAGTGACCTGGAAGATTAAAATAGTGGAAATAACTACCGCAGAGTAGAATAAAAACAAAAAATGAAAAGAATTGAGGACAGTCTCAGAGACCTTTGGGACAACGTTAAATGCACCAACATTTGAATTATAGGGGTCCCAGAAGAAGAAGAGAAAAACAAAGGGACTGAGAAAATATTTGAAGAGATTATAGTTGAGAACTTCCCTAATATGGGAAAGGAAATAGTCAATCAAGTCCAGGAAGCACAGAGAGTCCCATACAGGATAAATCCAAGGAGAAACATGCCAAGACACATATTAATCAAACTATCAAAAATTAAATACAAAGAAAAAATATTAAAAGCAGCAAGGGAAAAGCAACAAATAACATACAAGGGAACCCCCGTAAGGTTAACAGCTGATCTTTCAGCAGAAACTTGGCAAGCCTAAAAGGAGTGGCAGGACATATTTAAAGTGATGAAAGGCAAAAACCTACAACCAAGATTACTCTACCCAGCAAAGATCTCATTGAGATTCAATGGAGAAATTAAAACCTTTACAAACAAGCAGAAGCTAAGAGAATTCAGCACCACCAAACCAGGTTTACAACAAACGCTAAAGGAACTTCTCTAGGCAGGAAACATAAGAGAAGGAAAAGACCTACAGTAACAAACCCAAAACAATTAAGAAAATGGTAATAGGAACATACATATCAATAATTACCTTAAATGTAAATGGAATAAATGCTCCAACGAAAAGACATAGACTGGCTGAATGGATACAAAAACAAGACCCGTATATATGTTGTCTACAAGAGACCCACATCAGACCCAGGGACACATACAGACTGAAAGTGAGGGAATGAAAAAAGATATTCTATGTGAATGGAATTCAAAAGTAAGCTGGAGTAGCAATTCTCATATCAGACAAAATAGACTTTAAAATAAAGACTAATACAAGAGACAAAGAAGGACACTACATAATGATCAACGGATCAATCCAAGAAGAAGATATAACAATTGTAAATATTTATGCACCCAACATAGGAGCACCTCAATACATAAGGCAAATGCTAGCAGCCATAAAAGGGGAAATCGACAGTAACACAGTAATAGTAGGGGACTTTAACATTCCCACTTTCATCACTGGACAGATCATCCAAAACGAAAATAAATAAGGAAACACAAGGTTTAAATGACACATTAAACAAGATGAACTTAATTGATATTTATAGGACATTCCATCCAAAAACAACAGAATACACTTTCTTCTCAAGTGCTCATGGAACATTCTCCAGGATAGATCATATCTGGGGCACAAATCAAGCCTTGGTATATTTAAGAAAATTGAAATCGTATCCAGTATCTTTTCTGTCCACAATACTATAAGACTAGATATCAATTACAGAAAAAAATCTGTAAAGAATAGAAACACATGGAGGCTAAACAATACACTACTAAAGAACAAAGAGGTCACTGAAGAAATCAAAGAGGAAATCAGAAAATACCTGGAAACAAATGACAATGAAGACACGATGACCCAAAACCTATGGGATGCAGCAAAAACAGTTCTAAGAGGGAAGTTCATAGCAATACAATCCTACATCAAGAAACAAGAAAAATCTCAAATAAGTCACCTAACCTTAAACCTAAAGCAATTAGAGAAAGAAGAATTTAAAAAACCCTAAGTTAGCAGAAGGAAAGAAATCATAAAGATCAGATCACAAATAAATGAAAAAGAAATGAAGGAAACAATAGCAAAGATCAATAAAACTAAAAGCTGGTTCTTTGAGAAGATAAACAAAATTGATAAACCATTAGCCAGACTCATCAAGAAAAAAAGGGAGAAGACTCAAATCAACAGAATTAGAAATGAAAAAGGAGAAGTAACAACTGACACTGCAGAAATACAAAGGATCATGAGAGATTACTACAAGCAACTGTATGCTAATGAAATGGACAATCTGGAAGAAATGGACAAATTCTTAGACAAGCACAACCTTCCGAGGCTGAACCAGGAAGAAATAGAAAATATAAACAGACCAATCACAAGCACTGAAATTGAAACTGTGATTAAAAATCTTCCAACAAACAAAAGCCCTGGACCAGATGGCTTCACAGGAAAATTCTATCAAACATTTAGAGAATATCTAACACCTATCCTTCTCAAACTCTTCCAAAATATAGTAGAGGGAGGAACACTCCCAAATTCATTCTACGAGGCCACCATCACCCTGATACCAAAACCAGACAAAGATGACAGAAAGAAAGAATACTAGAGCCCAATGTCACTGATGAACATAGATGCAAAAATCCTCAACAGAATACTAGGAAACAGATTCCAACAGCACATTTAAAGGATTATACACCATGATTAAGTGAGGTTTATCCCAGGAATGCAAGGATTCTTCAATATATGCAAATCAATCAATGTGATACACCATATTAACAAATTGAAGGAGAAAAACCATATGATCATCTCAATAGATGCAGAAAAAACTTTCAACAAAATTCAACACCCATTTATAATAAAAACCCTCCAGAAGTAGGCATAGAGGGAACTTAACTCAATGTAATAAAGGCCATATATGACAAACCCACAGCCAACATCATTCTCAATGGTGAAAAACTGAAACCATTTCCACTAAGATCAGGAAAAAGACAAGGTTGTCCACTCTCACCACTATTATTCAACGTAGTTTTGGAAATTTTAGCCACAGCAATCAGAGAAGAAAAAGAAATAGAAGGAATCCATATCAGAAAAGAAGTAAAACTGTCACTGTTTGCAGATGACATGATACTATACATAGAGTATCCTAAAGATGCTACCAGAAAACTACTAGAGCTAATCAATGAATTTAGTAAAGTAGCAGGATACATAATTAATGCAGAGAAATCTCTTGCATTCCTATACACTAATGATGAAAAATATGAAAGAGAAATTAAGGAAACACTCCCATTTACCATTTCAACAAAAAGAATAAAATACCTAGGAATAAACCTACCTAAGGAGACAAAAATCCTGTATACAGAAAATTATGAGACACTGATGAAAGAAATTAAAGATGATACAACAGATGGAGAGATGTACCATGTTCTTGGATTGGAAGAAGCAACATTGTGAAAGTGACTATGCTACCCAAAGCAATCTACAGATTCAGTGCAATCCCTATTAGACTACCAGTGGCATTTTTCACAGAACAAGAACAAAAAATTTCACAATTTATATGGAAACATAAAAGACCCCAAATAGCCAAAGCAATTCTTGAGAAAGAAAAACAGAGCTGGAGTAATCAGGCTCCTGGACTTCAGACTATACTACGAAGCTACAGTAATCAAGACAGTATGGTACTGGCAGAAAAACAGAAATATAGATCAATGGAACAGGATAGAAAGTCCAGAGATAAACCCATGCACCTATAGTCCACCTAATTTACAACAAAGGAGGCAAGAACGTACAATGGAAAAAAGACACCCTCTTCATTAAGTTGTGCTGGGAAAATTGGAGAGCTACATGTAAAAGAATAAAATTAGAACACTCTCTAACACCATACACAAAAATAAACTCAAAATGGATTAAAGACCTAAATGTAAGGCCAGACACTATAAAACTCTTAGAGGAAAACTTAGGAAGAACACTCTATGATATAAATCACAGCAAGATCCTATTTTACCCACCTCCTAGAGTGATGCAAATACAAACAAAAATAAACAAATGGGACCTAATGAAACTTAAAAGTTTGCACAGCAAAGGAAAGCACAAATAAGACGAAAAGACAACCCTCAGAATGGGAGAAAATGTTTGCAAACAGAGCAACTGACAAAGGATTAATCTCCAAAATATACAAGCAGCTTATGCCGCTCAATATCAGAAAAACAAACAATCCAATCCAAAAATGGGCAGAAGACCTAAATAGACATTTCTCCAAAGAAGATATACAGATTGCCAACAAACACATGAAAGGATGCTCAACATCACTAATCATTAGAGAAATGCAAATCAAAACTACAATGAGATATCACCTCACACCAGTCAGAATGGCCATCATCAAAAAATCTAGAAACAATAAATGCTGGAGAGGGTGTGGAGAAAAGGGAACCCTCCTTCACTGTTGGTGGGAATGTAAATTGATACAGCCACTATGGAGAACAGTATGGAGGTTCCTTAAAAAACTGAAAATAGAACTACCATACGACCCAGCATTACCACTCACGGGCATATACCCTGAGAAAACCATAATTCAAAGAGTCATGTACCATAATGTTCATTGCAGCTCTATTTACAATAGCTAGCACATGGGAGCAACCTAATTGTTCATTGACAGATGAATGGATAAAGAAGATGTGGCACATATATACAATGGAATATTACTCAGCCATAATAAGAAACGGAATTGATTTATTTGTAGTGAGGTGGTTGGACCTAGAGTCTGTAATACAGAGTGAATTAAGTCAGAAAGAGAAAAACAAATACCGAATGCTAACACATATATATGGCATCTAAAAAAAAAAAAGTTTCTGAAGGACCTAGGGGCAGGACAGGAGTAAAGACGCAGATGTAGAGAATGGACTTCAGGACATGGGGAGGGGGAAGGGCAAGCTGGGACGAAGTGAGAGAGTGGCATGAACATATATACACTACCAAATGTAAAATAGATAGCTAGTGGGAAGCAGCCACATAACACAGAGAGATTAGCTTGGTGCTTTGTGACCACCTAGAGGGGGTGAGATAGGGAGGGTTGAGAGGGAGATGCAAGAGGGAGGAGATATGGGGATACATGTATACCTATAGCTGAGTCACTTTGTTATACAGTAGAAACTTACATACCACTGTAAAGCAATTATACCTCAATAAAGATGTTATAGAAGAAAAAAAAAAAAAGAACCAGACCATGCTGGCACCCTAATCTTGGACTTCCCACCTCTAGAACTGTGAAAAATAAATGTCTGTTTTCTTTAAAAGAAAAAAAAAGAGAAAGAATAACTTCTTCCTTCTATGGCCTCTATGGCTGCATGTTGAGAAGTAGAGTGGGAGAAGGTAAGAAGAGTCTGGAAAGGAAAGGAAAATGGGGTAGTTCAAAGAAACATGATTAGTTTGTTGGAAAGGGCGTACATCATCCCAGTTCTCATTTTCACAGTAAAGTTGTTTTTTTTAAAAAAACATCTTTATTGAAGTATAATTGCATTAGAATGGTGTGTTAGTTTCTGCTTTATAACAAAGTGAATCAGCTATACATATACATATATCCCCATATCTCCTCCCTCTTGCATTTGTAGGTAAAGTTCACTTTTTTTCTTTTTTTTTTTTGCGGTACGTGGGCCTCTCACTGTTGTGGCCTCTCCCGCTGCGGAGCACAGGCTCCGAACGCACAGGCTCAGCGGCCATGGCTCAGCCGCTCCGCGGTATGCGGGATCTTCCCGGACCGGGGCACGAACCCGCATCCCCTGCATTGGCAGGCAGACTCTCAACCACTGCACCACCAGGGAAGCCCAGGTTCTCATTTTTAAGTAGAGTCTTACTCCATTGACTCTGGAGTAATTCCCCTGTCTGTGTTCAAATTCCCACTCTGCTTTCTCTCTGGGTGACCTTGCAATTGTTATTTAATCTCACAGAGGCTCAATTTCTACCATTAAGTGAGCCTAGCACATCAGATTAGATGATGTTGGATGCCTGGCTCCTAATATATGCTTAATTACTGTGGGTGGTTATTACTTTTATTATTATTATCATTATTATTAGCTGCTGTTATCTTAATAGCATTAAGGAGGGCATGTCCTCAAGGACATGGATTCTAAGGATTCTGAGTGGGGCATGTCCAGGACTGCCTGGAATAGGGCAGAGGCAGCCCAGGCTGGGGATTTGCTCAGAGGCTTCCTTTCCCAGGTGGCTGGCTTAGGCTCCCTGAACAGCTCTGAAGGGTGTGCTGGAACCTTCCATCTCTGGACTTCGTCTGACAGGCATGGATGGACTTCCCAGTACTCACCTTCTGCTGGCAGTCCTCCTTTTGCCCACAATTAGCCTTACTAGATGGGAGAGTATGTGAAAGGAGAGAGAAATTTCCTCTCCTCTTTGGCCTCCTGGTTCTGAGTTTACTTAGATCTGAAGGGAAAAATCCTGTTCAGTATTTTGTGAGTTAAACTTTCCTGGCTAGAACTTTGTTTTCTCAAATACTAACAAAATGGATTTTCTTTCTCCCCTACCCTCTCTTGTTAATAGGGTGCTGAGAAAATTTTGTCAATGAATGAATCAGGAGAACTGCAAGACCTCTTAACCAAAATTGAGGTAATTGTGCTTTTAGCAACTTATTTTTAGTAATCAAAACATTCAACACACTCTGATTGTAATTGAGTTTTCCTAATTGAATTTTTCTCTGTGTTCTTACAAATATATAACAGGATACATGTGGCGGTTTTAATTTGCTACGACCTACGGTGAGGTTTCCTCCAGCTAGAGTGACTTTAGTGTTAGTGTCTAACAACCTCGTAGTATTAGGTGAAAATTCCAGTCGGCTTTATTAGAGCCTAATTCTCTGTTATAGAGATGTTGATGAGGTGTTTCATGTCAGGCCGTTATCTTGAAGCACATATAAAATTTTTTATTTAAATTATTATATTTTTCCTACAGACCAGCTCATCATTTCTAAAGATTAGAGAAAAAGTTATTTCTCCAAAAGTGCACCTTTTAATTTTGTTCCTATATTTATAATGACAACATCTGAGAAATACTTATTCAAATATATGATGTATCAAATGAATATGCAACCAGGAAACCCTTAATACCTCTCTGCTCCAGTATTTTATCAGCCTACTTCTCTCTATATGTAGGATAAAATATATATATATATATATATATATATATATATATATATTAGTCTAAACTGGGACAGCTTGAGAGTGAAAAGGGTGCATTAATAATTATTCTGTGGCAGTGAACCTGAACCCAGACTTTCCCAGGGGAACTATGCAATATGGTTACATGGTATCTATTGTGCCACGCCAGCTCTTTTGGTCCAATCTCCTTTGCTGACCTCATTTCTGATTCTCTACCATTCCTTCCACTTCGTGGTTTTTTACCACCATTCCTTTGTGCAAGCCTGCTATTGTTCCATTTCCTCATTCCCCTTCACCATCTTCAAGGCCCATCTGCAGTATCACCTCTTCCCCACATCATTCCTGATCTCTCACACCTTTGCATTCCTGTATCCCTCTTTTTCTTAGGTGCTTATCAAAGTCTTTTAATTTTTGTATTACTTGTCTTTGGGCATTTAATTCATGTCCCAAATGAACTATATACTACTTGGTGTTAGGAATCATGTTTTATTCATATAGTAATTTTACCGAGAAAGACAAACACAATGAGGGTGTGTACTTGATAATCTAAAATTCCTCTCAGCTCTAAAATCTGTATGGGTGGGTTCATTTCTTTCCTTTTGTCCCTGTACTCTACTCTAACTCCATGAAACCATCAATTTGGGTTAATATGTATGTTTTATTTAAGTGATTTAACTTGGTTAATATGTATTATTATTTTCTCTGCACATTTTTACTCTTACAAATGATGTCATGTAATGTACCTAATTGTGTTTCAAATTATTTTCTTAGGCACTATGCTTCTAAGAACCATCGATATTGCTATGCGAACCTTTAATCCATTTCTTCTAACTGCTGTGTACTTTCCCACAACATCACTGTTGAATAGAACTTCCTTTGATGATGGAACTCTTTTATATCTGTACTATCCAAAACAGTAGTCACTGGCTGCATGTGGCTGTTGAGCGCTTAGAATGTAGCTAGTGCGACTGAAGAACTGAATTTTTAATTTTATTTAACTTTACTTGATTTAAGTTTAAATTCAAGTCAAGTAAAATTAAATACAAATTTTAAAATAAATAAACTAATTAACCATATCCGACTGATGGCTCCTACTTTGGACAATGCAGCTGCATGGAGCCCACCCAGTATTTTTTATCTACTCATTTTTTCCACTGATGTACTCTAACTTCTCCCTCAAACAAACAGTGCTGCAAGGAGCAACCTTGACCATGTTTGCTTGTGGATTTCTCTGAGAGTAGGAATCGCTGGGTAATAGCTTATGCATATCCCCAGTTTTTCAGGTAGTGCCAGATGGCTCTCCATGATGCTTGCAGCATCCAACACTCCCTCCTGTGGAGAAAGCGGTTTCGTATGTTCCCACATTCCTGGCAATGTTTTACATCGTTCTCCAATTTTCTGTTGTCTAATTTTTGCCAGGGTAGTAGGTATAGAGAGATATTGCCTTATCATTTTAATTAATGTTTTTCTGATAACCATTGAGTTTGGGCATTTCCTTGTATGCTTGTTAAATTTTTAAATTTCTTCTTCTGTAAGTTGTGTATTCTTATCCTTGCCCATGAAAAGTGTTGGAATTGTCTTTTTTGTTGTTGTTGATTCTCAGAAGATCCTTCTATATTCTAGATATTAACTTTTTTTTTTTTTTTGCGGTACGCGGGCCCCTCACTGTTGCGGCCTCTCCCACTGCGGAGCACAGGCTCTGGATGCGCAGGCTCAGTGGCCATGGCTCACGGGCCCAGCCACTCCACAGCATGTGGGATCTTCCCGGACTGGGGCATGAACCCATGTCCCCTGCATCGGCAGGCAGACTCTCAACCACTGAGCCACCAGGGAAGCCCCCTGTGCCAATTTTTTATTATAGTAAATCCCCATATGTACCTGGGTCTTTGTCTGAGCTTTCTAATCCGTTCCATTGTTCCTATTGTATCAATATCCTACTGTTGTTATTTCTGTGATTTAAAAGCATCTTTTAGAGTCTTATAAAGTGAATGTCCCTCATTACTCTTCTTTTTAAAGGTTGACGATTGACTTAGCTTTTCATAGACTTTATTCTTTTGAGTCTATAATTTCTTAATTCTGCAACTTGATTAACACCGCCATGCTATATATTAACATAACCTCTCTCTTTCTCTCAACTCAAAGAATTTTGAAAGAGGATTTTATGCTCTTCATTAAGTCTGTCTCAATTCTACAGATGACATAAATAAGCCAGAAACATTTAAAACTATTCTTAATGTTGAAATATATACAATAGTATGGTACTGGCTTCTACCGTTCATAGGATTTATAAGGTGTTATAACTCTGTTGGGCTGCTTTGTCCATATAACAAAACTGGTAGAGAATTTGCAGCCATCCAGAAAGCCCTGAACTCTGCCTGTGAGGGGCCTGGGGTTTAAGGCAAACTCACCCAGGCAAAGAGACTGGCCTTGGAGAAGCAGTTGGAAGAACCAGGAAAAGTGGATAAAGGACAAGATTCAGATCCAAACCCATTCCATTCTTCTGGTTGGCTTTTGGCAATGAAACAGGAGTTTAATATTCCTGAGGTAGGAAACATTGGAGTCCTTACTAAGTAGCAAGTAATATTCTTGGTATTATACGTATTAAGTTATTGAAACGTTACAATAACTCTGCAAGGTGGGTTCTATTATTATCCTTGTTTTACAGACAAGAGAATGGAGGCACAGAGGATTAAATCACTTGCTCCAGACCTTACAAATAGTGTTTGATTCATGATTTTAATGAGCCTGACTCCATAATCTTAACCATGAATCTATGCGGCCATCACTCTCAAATTAAGTGTCATGTAGGTATCTGGGAAATCTGATCAAATGTGGCAGGACGCAAGGCCCAGATGAGAAGTTTACTGGGAGGTAGGCAGAGTACTAGGTCCAGGAAACAGACTGAATTTTAACTTGGATCTTATGCTAGTGTGGCATTGTGGAAGAGGGGGAAATTGGCAATAACTTCGGAGAGAAACCAGACAGCTCCTACTAAGTTCTAATTTGCTGTTACTTGGGTGCTGCATAATTCATCACCCTGGTCTTTGTAATTCAGGCCCCAGTTTTCAGCAGTTACCCCAGTAATGAAGAGGAAAGAGGCTTAGCATCTGCAGTTGGGTCATCAGAAACGGTGTCAGCAAATCAAATTTCAAGTTTTCTGGCCCAAGAATTCTAGCATACTTCCCATCTAAGTGAAAATTGCTCGGGGAACCTGAGGGGGCCTGATTCGCTGATGAAGACTTGTCAGTGGCCTCAAATATGAGGAGCTGGCCAAAAGCAGCAGAAGCAAGTGAAATATGGCAATAGCTGGTATGAGACTTGGATTTAATAAGGCTACCTGAACCAGTGGGTGTTCTGCTCCTGGGACAGTTTGCAGGGAATCTTCCCAGTAACATATGAGCTCCGCGTGGACACAGATTCTTGCCTACTTTGTTCTGTTCTTTACCTCTAGCGCCTAGAACAGGAATTGGAAAATAATGGGCACTCAATAATTATTTGTTGAGTGAATAGATGAATGAATCCTCTTTCATCCAAGGTTTTTTTTTTGTCTGTTTTGTTTTTTGTTTGTTTGTTTTTGAGAAGGCAAAGCAGTTAATCAATGAAAAAGAAGAGAAAAAGAATTATTTTATGTAAGAGAGCACTTGGGTGAAAAAGATGAATAAAATCACCATTGGGGGGTAAAATTTATTTATATATTTATGTATTTACTTATATAAATAAACAGGCTAAAGGTCAAAAGCGAAGAGATGTCTAAGGATTTCCCCCAAACAATAACCGAGATGGATAGCTGATCCTGATGTTTCCCACACAGAGGAAGTCAGGGCATCCCTGAGATGATTAGCAATCACCTTGTTATGGCAGGTACTGGATTAAAGATCTCAGATGGTAGAGAAGCTCTAAGTAAGCTTCTGCCTTGCTGTTTTTTTTAAAGATATGAGCAAACATTTTGTTGTCGTTGCTGGTGAGATTGCCAAAATAGTGTCTACTTTTGTACATTTTTCCTTGTAAAGCCTGATTTGTTATTTATGAAGAACAGAGGTAAGATTCCCAGCTATACACTGAGGATGCTGGAAGTGGCACAGGCTGTCTGTACAAGGCATTGGAGCTATCAAAGACTGGCCTGACCCTCCCTGGAGAAGCACCATTCCGGGTGATGTTGCTTCTCTGTGGGGTGGATGGCCGCAGCATGTTCAGAGACTACAGCAGCAGAGTACCACCTACTCACCTGGGAAATCAGGCCAAGTGCTCTGGCTGCCTCTCTCTGGAATTGGAACATCTTTTTAAGTAGGGTTGTGGCAGTACATCCCATTGGGTCAAGAATCAGACTCGTCCATCTGGCTTATGCATTCGGGAATATAAGCAACAAATTTCCTCTGTGTCAGCATTTTGTTCAGGGGCTTCTTTCCCAGCTCTGCAAATTGAGAATGCTAGGAACTCTAATTATCAGGAACGATTCTGTTTATTAAGAGCTAGGTCAGACAGAGAGTCGTTTATTAGGCACTTAACAAGAATTTGCTGAATTAAATTATTGAATATAGTTTAAAACAAAATACATAGAAAAAGGTGAGTCATCCAGAGATGATTATATGCCAAGTGTTCACTCTTTGATAATCTGTTACATGGAGTGAGTCTGCTTCATAGACAAGCTGGATGATGGGGTTTATGGTCGTGGAGACTCAGATAAGTTGCTTCCTCTTTGGTAAAATACTTAAGAGATTTTCTAGCTCTCCTAAAATAAGGTTAGATGATCTGAGTTCAGAAATAAGAAGTGCATTCATTTCCTGATCTTGAAGAAAACACAGAAGACCCTTGATCTTAGCATCCTGTTCCTATGTTATATAACAGCAAAAACTCTTTATATTTATGAAATTTGAGTTTGTGCTACAAAGGAAACCCATTTGACAATCATTCATGAACTCCCCCCTTGTCCCCTTGGTCCTTTGTTAGAGACTAGGGAATGCTTGGGGGCTTCAGTTCAGATGACTGCAGTATGGAGTGGACGTATTCGAAGACCACAGATAAATTTCCTAAAATAAAATTAATATATGAATACAAAAAGCTACATCATCATTTTTAAATGGAATCACAAATAGACCAAGGCCATCCTCAAATAATGTCGTCAGAATCTCTGCAACACTATGATGAGATCTGCCTTTTACTCAAAGGGTTGTTGAGAAGATTTAATGAGTGAATCATGTAAAGTGAATAGAACATTGCCTGGTATGTAGTAACCACTCAATAAGATTTGTCATTATTAATCATTATTTCACTAATAAATCCTTATTTGTAGCTGAGAGCTACTACTAAGAGAACAGGGAGGTCTCTGGTTCACTGCTATATCCCCTACACCTTGTACAGTTCCTGGCAATGTGGACTAATTTGTGGAATGAGACCACTGAGTTTTATTTTTTTAAATTCCCTTGCCAAGAATATATGAACAGAAAGAGGTAAAAGGGAGGATGATTTTGCACTCCTTTTTTCTTGAATTCCACCCCCAAGGGACATGCCTCTACCCAAACCACTATTCAGAAAAGGGGCACTCTGTAGATTTAGTTCTCTTACTAGGTGCTATTATCAGCCAAGTCTGCATGGTTTCAAGCTTTGCTGGGCTCCAGGACACTGAAGAGCTACCCTAGATTTCTTAATTGCTTGAAGGTCAAAGTGTCTCTCCTTAACCTCTTCATTGAAAGTGGAAGTCTGTTTTGTTACTACCAATAATGACTATTGTTAACTTCAGTTATTCCTGCTTCCTCCAACCTGGAACACTGTTCAAATTTGGGGAATTTTTTAGCTCTTTTTCCATCTTGCACTGAGGGCAAAGCTGTCTACTGAGGTATTGGACTTAGGACACAGGAACATGTAGTATAAGCCAGCTCTTTCTCATTGTTGGAACTCTTTTAAGTTGGAACCGGAGTTCCAATATAACAAAAGCGCTCTTTGAAGGAGATGGCTAGGAATGACTGAATTATTTACTATTATTAGAAGAACAAGTGGAATAGCTTATACTGGGTGATGTAACAGGAATAGGATTTCTGGAGGCTAGTGGAACACTGGGGGAGCCTTAGTGGGTCCCCTCAAGACCCACTCCCACCCCCACCCCACTTCTGCTTCATTTGCAGCATTTATCCTTTTAACTGTTTTATGTTTTGGGAATCCCATGTAATATATTATTTGGGAAAAAATGGATGTAAGTAAAGGTTGAAAACTACTCTTAAAGAGGAAAGGGCATGCATATAGTTCTTGAAGAGAGTTCTCTAATTTCTAATTTTCAAATTCCACTGTGACCTGAACATTTTTTTTAACTCATTAAGAGACTTTGTTTCATCATTTGTGAAATGAGATAGTCTCTATTACATCAGGTTCGTGTGAGAATTGGGTATAGACACTACATCCTGTGTAAGCTATCCCTTTCCTCTCCCAAGTTTATGGCTGAAACAGCTAATTTTTTCTGAGTGGTAGTGGCCTCAGAATCTTTCCATTACTGTGCTCCAAGACATCAGAATTTGCACGTGAATTGAAACACATTTACTCTCCCTTTCTTACAGTGGTAACACTTTAGACCAGAAGACTAAATATAGAAGTGTTTAAATAAAATGACTCTATGAATGGTAGAAAATGGTTGTGTCATGTGACCACAAGCAATTTAACTTGAGGCAGCAGTTAATAAAAATCTCTTCAAATAAGGATTTATTAGTGAAATAATAACTAATCATGTCTTGTTAAGTAGCTACAATGTGCCAGGCAATATTCTATTCACTTTACATGAATTAACTCATTAAATTGTTGAGACAATTTAATGAGTGAATTAAAGTAAAAGACATATCTTTAAAGTAAAAGACATATCTTTAAAGTAAAAGACATATCTCATCATGGCATTGCACAGATTCTGACATTGTTTTATTTTATTTATTTATTTTTTTCTTATCATTATTCTATTACTTCCTGTTCTTGATCAGTTGAATCAACTGATTTTACCATCTTACAAATATAAAATTAACAGATGTTTTAGAATACAAAGAAATAACCATCGTAACTGAAGTGACCATCTGTAATGGTTAATGACTCTTCCATGGACTTTTCCCATTTGGAAAGCTTGAAGGCAAAGAAAGATATACTAGATCCAGTTTGTTTAAAGTATGGACTACAGCACTGAGTAATCTAATGAAAAGTTCTGTCTCTAAATTTCAAATTGACAGCCAAATTTAAACTGAGTTTGAGACAACAGAGCTTGACAATTTCTGGTATGTTCATTGTGCTGGTAAACACACGGCTGGAGATTCCTGGGGAGAAACTCTGTGACCACCAGTTTGCAAGTGATGATGTTATTTTAGAATGGTCTATTTGTGATTCTCTCTAAAAAGAACAATGTGGCTTTTAGTATTTATATATTAACTTCATTTTAGAAAATTTATTTTTTCTGAACTGTGGAGAAACTTTAAGAAAGAGCAGACTCATTATATATTTAACATTTGATATTTTGACCCTTTGAAAGTAATTTTTGTAAATCATGTTCCAGGCCCATGACATAAGATAATGTTACCAAACCAAACCTGGGTCCACTCACCCATGCAGTAAAGCCAATCTACTGATGCTGGGGTGTGGAGGAAAGTACAACGTTTATCGTAAGGTGCCCAACATGGGGCCAAGCAAGGAGTATGGGCAGCTCATGCTCAAAAGATCCAAACTCCCCAGTGGACTTCAGGGAAGGGTTTTTAAAGACAAAGTGAGGGAGAGGGTCACAGAGTGCCTGATCAGCTCGTGAACATCCTCCTGTTTGGTTGGTGGTGAGGTAACAGGGTGGTATTTTGGGAGTTAACATCATCAACCTTCTGGTTCCAACCTGTTTGGAGTCTACATACTGGAGGTCAGCATGCAGTTAACGTCTTCCACCTCGTTGGCAGTGGGGGGTCTTAGTATCTGCAAAACAACTCCAGGATATGGCTCAGGATATTATCTTTAGCCCTTGAGGAGGAACTAAAGGTCCTTGACTTTGTTTTATGGCTAGACTATTATTATTTTGTCTTGCCTAACTGTTTTCATTTGTTTCTGCATTTTCTCACTTCTCTGATTAAATTTGCTCTTTGGAACTCAGGGAAGGCCTAGGAGGCTAAAGCTTTTCTATAAACAAGAGCCAGGGGATGGGGTGGGGAGGTGTCTGTCCCCAGGAAGGTTCTGCAGGGTCCTGCTCAGTTTCAATAATTTTTAATTGTGTTGCATTGCGTTATCATTTTGGGTTCTCTGTGTTTAGAGCCTGGTGTTTGGAGTGAGTGACATAGCTGGTGAATGAACCTAGGAAGCTTCCTAATGCTCACATGTATTCTAGCTTTGTTGTTCTTTGCTTGCCATTGCAAATATATTTTATGGGAAAACCATAGGCTATTCAAGAATTTGAAAATATTGAAACATGTTTATACTGGTTGTTAAGATATTAAAATAATTTATACTGGTTGGTAAATAGCTGCTGCCCCAAGACTCCCAAGCAGCTCTCCTCTTCCCTGTCAGCAACTCCCCTGTGAGGATTGCCAGGTACAATATAGGATGTCCACTTACATTTAAACCTGTAGTAAATTATGAATAATTTTTTTAGTTTAAGCATGTCCCATAAAATATTTGGCACATACTTATATAAAAATTTATCTGTGGTCTGTCAGAAATTCAAATTAACTGGGCATCCCAATTTTTTAAATTGCAAAATCTGATGATCTCACTCTACTTGGAATCCAGTCCTATTTACAATCCAGCACTAATGGGTGAAGTCCTGGATTCAGGGCCCTATTAGTCCTTTCTGACTAGTTGGTGTTCTTTCGTACAAGTCATTAAATATTTTTAACATACTCTCTGGCATGGCTTTAATGCATGTCAATGGCCTATCTGCTGTATCATATTCTTTCTAAAATTTGATAAGAATAGCATTACTTACTAATTCTCTATGTTTTGCTTTTAGACTACACTCTTTCTTCACTGTTTTTGTTTTTACTGAAAGTTTTTTTTTCTAAAGACATTTTTATATCATGCAAAATTGTAAGTCTGGTACACCATTTTTTGGTCAACCTTGCACAAAGAAATGACAAAAACCCAGTTACAAAGAAACAAAATTACTACATACAATCTAACTTTTTAGAAGAGCTTTGGGTATCTACAATCTTGACAACGTTCCTTGCTTGTGTCATTCAGACTGGCAATCACTGCTTTCCATCAAAGTAATTCTGTGTTACTAAAAATAAGATATTCCATGGATTTTGCCATCTTGATATAATAGCAAAGTCAAATGGTAACTGTAAACAAATCTTACTATATACAGAATACGCATCTCTGAAGAGTGGTCTGGGAATATATAAATTTTAAAGCAATCATATCCTTAATGTTTGTTTCCCAAAGTACATTCCACAGGGTACTGATTATGAGAAAATTATAGTTGTTTTCTGGGAAAAGGTTTCTTGCCAGGGACATGGTAGATTAAACCTAGTTAATCGGTTACCTTTTCAGTTGGATTTTTTGGAGACTTTATTAAGTACAGTTGTGAACTTCCAGGGAAAATCTGTATGTATGTCTAAGTATGTAAGGTATGTTTGAGTGTGCTTGTGTGTGTGCGTGTGTGTGTCTGTGTCTACATTTCCCAAGCTTACTTTAGCAATTACTCTTGTCACAAAGGTGGGCTTTCAAACATTGCTGCAAATTCCTATTTTGCAAGTCAGAAGCTTGGTATTAACTCACGTTCTCTTTGTATTCATTCTGTAATCGATCCTAATCTCCCCCCAGCAAATGGGTGCCACTAGTAGACTCCAGTAAAGGTCACATGCTCAAAAAAGCAAATAGAAATACATATGGATAATTTTCAAAATATCCTTAACATCCTTGCTAGTTAATTTCATTATACTTTCATGTGTACTTTATTTTTACTTGAGGTAGAAAGGCTGATAGCTACTGTGGGTAATTTTACAGACTTGGATAAATGTCTTAAGATTTCTATGCCTGTTTCTTTCAATATAAAATGAGGATAATGGTGCTTGAATTAGCTGCTTTACAGAAGAAGGTGTCAGTGTGTGTGAAGGGTGGGATGAGGGAAGACTCTATATAGTCATGCATTTGAAAGTGCTTTTAAAAATACAAAGCATTATTCACACGTGCAGTATGATGATGGATCTTCAGTTGACAGTGGCTCATCCACTCCAGCTTTTAGTTTTCTGATTTTCCATACTCACTATTAGTCCTACTATTCTATAAACAAAGATATAAAACTGTGACGTGATACTAAAGGGAAAGTTACAGTATTTTCCTTTAATGCAAATGACCATTTCCTGAACTGCTTGATTTGTAAATATGTGCTTTCATAGGATGGATTTCTGGAAGTGTGTGCCCTTTCACCTAAAAGGTACCAGCCCTTACACACCAAGGTTATGCTATTGATGGCCGTCAATGAGATAATGAAGGAAACTTCAGTTAGTGTATCCCCTGCGTCTATTGTATATCAATGGTAGGTGATTTCAGGTCCCCAGCCATATTATGCTGGTATTGTTTTATGACCATCCACAGTACAGAAAGACAGGAGGGCTGATGGAGTTGTTGTGCTAACACATGTTCTATCCTCTCTTGTCCCCCTGCCACCTATCCAGAGAGTGCAGCATCCACACGAGTGTCCCTCCTGTGGAGGCTTCGGCTTTCTTCCGTGCTCCATCTGCCACGGGAGCAAAATGTCAGTGTTTCGAAACTGCTTTACGGACTCTTTCAAGGCCCTGAAGTGCACGGCTTGCAACGAGAATGGCCTTCAGCGCTGTAAGAGCTGTGTTGGTTAAACAGAGCTCCCACCCATGGGGTGCCTGGTTTCATTGACTGAAAGCAATAATTTGGTTTATACTTTTTTTAAAAAAATGGCTATGTTTCTGGATTAATCAATAAACTTTGTTTATTAGAATTTCCTTTGTTTGGAGCTTTTGCTGTGACCACTTTCATTGTTGTTTTAAATAAATGTTTATTCAACCGCTACTATGTGCCAAGCCCTGTGCTAGACCCTGGTTTCTAATTGGAATTAATGGAGGGCCTGATAAAATTCCAAGATATCCAAAGTCTGGTTCTTTATATGTGTTTGATTTTCTAAAGAAAATATACAATGTATCCAATGGTGTCTCTTGCAATGCCACCCTATTGTTTAGGATGAGTTAATTCAACTCTCAGGATGCATACATTTTATGTGAGCCTCAGCTGTAGGGAAGAAGAGAGCTCTGGGTAGTGGGAAAGAATATGATCTTACTTATACTTAAGGAGTAAATTATTTTTAAAGCTGTAAAGTAGTCTTGGAGCTGATGATATTAATGATAAATTATTAATGTTATCCGATGAATTTCTTAGTGATGATACAAAAGCTGCCAGAAGACTTATCTGGATTTATTGTTTTAAACATCTGCTTTGTGCTATTGTCCCTGAAAACCCTCCAGAAAGATGCTGTTATGGTTCTCTTGAGCTGGACACAAAATATTACATAGTTTGAAAACATAGTAGACGATATCAGCAAAGTGGACAAAAGGAATTTCTGCTATAATTATTAGCTGATGCCTACCTGTACATGTGTCTGTACTCTGATGGATTCCCTTATGAATGGTTTTAACAAATCACCTTCACTATATCTGTGATAAGGTAATTAAAACATTTTACGTCTTGGTTTTGCAAAAAGCTATAAATATTTACCGAGTACTTTCTAATCATCCAGGCATAGTAGAAGGCATGGTTTCTGCTTTCATGGAGCTCACACTCTAAGAAAGAAGGAAGTATTAAACAAATAATCATAAGCAAGGTGAGTCTTATAAATACTACACAAATGGTACTGTGTGCTCTGGGAATGTGTGGCAGGAGGGCCAACCTAGATGGGTTAGAAAACGGTAAGAATAGACTTTGTTGAGCAACTGATATTTAAGCGGAGACATCATGGGTAACTGGTCAACTAATTAGTCACAGAACAAGGGGGATAATACTTCAGGTAGAGGAATAGCATGTTTGGGGACTCTAAGATCAGATAAAAGTTGTTTGTTTGAGTGTTGGTGTGGATGTGGCATAACTTAAACTCATACATTGCTAATGAGAATGTTAAATGGTACAACCACTTAGGAAAGCCATTTGATTGTTTCTAATAAAGGTAAACATACGCTAATTGTATGCTCAGCAATTTTACTGCTACTTATTTATTCAAGAGAAATAAAAACATATGTCCATACTTTATAAGAGTTTCATGGAAGCTCTATTCATGATAGCCAAAAAGCAGAAAGATTTCAGATACCAATGACAGGAGAAATGATAAGCAAACTGTAGAATATTAATACAGGTACACACTTCCTAGGAGTAAAAAGGAACAAGCTATTGATTCTAGCAATAATATGGATGAATCTCAAAAACATTTTATAAATAAACTTAGCCAGATACAAAGGGTATGTACTATGTGATTCCATTTATATGAAGCTATAGAATAGGCAAAATTAATCTATAGAATGGCTGCCTCACAGTGGGGAGGGGACAGGAGGAGGAAATTAAATATGAACAGAACTAAGACAGTGGTAGAGTTATGGCTAGTTGAGAGTAGATTTCCCCTCTGTCAGGAAAAATGAGTTTCTTGCATCAAGTTTCTCATCACAATTCCAATACGGTCCTGAGATTCTAGAATTAAGTAGTAAGTCCTATCCAAAAGTTCCTGACTACTCAGGCCTTGGCTATGTTTTTGCAAATCCAACCATAGTCTCAGTGTCCTCTTGTCTGCGGGGTACATTCAGGATGGAGAAATACAACAGTACAAGAAGTTCTAATTTTCAGGCCCCATCTTGGACTATGGGTTCAGAGGACAAAAACTCGCTGACTTTCAACTGTGTTCATGAGGAATTTGTTTTGCTTTCTGTCTTTATTCTGTTTTTCATGTACTGGCATTGAACTAAAGTGTTATGTTCTCTGCTAGTTATTGGTGAGCCTGTAAAGAAGAGCATTATGAAAGAGTGATGAAATTTAAAAGAAAATCTTAGACATCTTGTAGAATTGCATAAGTTAATGAGAGAAAGAGGCTCAGAAAATAAGCTCGTAATAGGCTTATTTAAACATAAATTTGTGTTAACTTTCAGAGAACTTGGTTTAGACGCTTCACATCTATCTTATGAAATGTAAATGCGAAGTAATTAAACCTGATATATTTATTCTGCACCGTTGTTGTGTGGGATTAATTAGAATATATAGGAAAGTACTTTAAAAAGTACTTTAAAAACACAAAGCATTATACAGAGGCATAGAATAATTTCCTAATCACCATGAAAATTATGCATCTTCAATATATCCTTTTACTGACCAGATAAGGAAATGAACTCACATTCATTGGACCCTTCTGTATGCTTGGCTTTTTAGAAGGAATCTCACTTATTCTTCACAATACTGTGAAGAAACTGAGATTCGGAATGTTAATTCACTTTTCTAAAGTCTTGAAATGTATCCTAATTTGTTGTATCTTAAGTGTCCATGTGAGCTGCCTTTATCTCTGGTATAAAATGGGAAATCAGTCAAGAGCAAACAACAGAGCTGCTCAAAGATAAACACCTACATAACCAGTAGAGTCGAAATGAAGAGAAAGGTCTGTCCTGTGCTTCTGTGCTCTTATAACTTC
Source organism: Lagenorhynchus albirostris (assembly GCF_949774975.1). Classification (NCBI taxonomy): domain Eukaryota; kingdom Metazoa; phylum Chordata; class Mammalia; order Artiodactyla; family Delphinidae; genus Lagenorhynchus; species Lagenorhynchus albirostris. Next base: position 81,629,674 of record NC_083098.1, on the reverse strand, counting down.
TTCTCTGGAAGTATTCATTGATTTCAAAAGCCAGGAAGTGCTGGCTGTTGGCAAAGGACACAGAGTAATGCAATCAGGCCGTGGATAATTTTTTTAAAAAGATTAAGAAGAGGAAATCAGGAGATGATGCATACCTAATAATATAAATATATAGTAATTTTTTAATCTTCTTGTTGTCCCAGGGTCTTTTTTAAAGATAAATTATTGGTATATTGATTGCAGTTTTGTCTGGTCTTTCATGCACAAACCTCACACATCGCAGAGAAGCTAGTCTGTAGTTCCTCAAAGCAGAGTGAAAAATTTAAACTTTTTTGGCAAGCAATATGCATATAATATCCTTTTAGATTTCAGGTATTGTTTCTCCTGATCTTTTGTAGTTTCCTCACCTATAACAATTTGACAGTAATATTTTTGGTTTTTTACTTGACTTCATAGAGTTATTTCTAAGGCATTAAACTTAGTTTCCATAGAATAAAATATCTTTCTCTTTGTTCTCGAATTTAACCAGTCTGTGTAATATTTCGTTGTAATAAACTATTATACTCAATAAAAATTAATGTGTTATTTACTTATATAATTATACACATAATTGTAAACCCAATTACAAGGCAACGATTTGGGAAGAAACGAAACTGACTCTTGATAGATTCTGTTTGCTGGTAGCAGAAATATGCAGGCGGAGAGAGTGTTTCTCCTGGTGGTAAACATTCAGCAGGCAGGAGACATCTGAAGGAAGCGTCTGCCAACCTTGGAAGTCTGCAAAGTCTGCAAAGTGGAAATGGACTATGAAAGCTTGAGCTAACTGATGTGACAGTAACAGTAACCAGGGACATTTAATAATATGCTCAAGGTCATTCATCCTCACCTTCTGCCTTTCAGGATCATCAGCAGCTGGTATTGCTTAGCTACCAGCATTTCAAAATGCAGCCTGTGTTTGACTTGCAGTGTTTGACTGGAGACTCAGTTACTTTGGAAGATATGTTGTTCTCTGCAAGGGTGAAACACTTCCACACCTGCTTCACTTAGAAAGAGACAGTTTCTCTCTGTGTCTGGCTTATTTCCACTTCACACAATGTCCAAGGCATGATCTCACTTATATATATGGAATTTAAAAAGTTGAATACATAGTAGCAAAGAGTAGAATAGTGGTTACAAGGGGTGGGGAGCAGACAAACAGGGAGATATTAGTCAATGGGTACAACGTTGTAGTTCTATTGGATCAATAAGTTTTAGAAATCTAATGTACAGCATGATGACTAGAGTTACTAATGCTGTATTGAATACTGGAGATTTGCTAAGTGAGTAGATTTCTGGTGCTCTCACCACACACGCTTGCATACACACGCACACACACATGCACAGGAAAGGTAATGGTGAGGAGATGTGTAAATTAACTTGACTGTAGTAATCATTTCACTATGTATATGCATATAAATCATCATGTTTTACCTCTCAAATATATACAATTTATATTAAAAATAAAATAAAATTTAAAAATTAAAAAAATAGACTGTCTTACTGAACATACTGACCCTTTTTTGCTTTACTGGAAGCCATTACAGGATTCTTATCAGGAAGCACTCCTCTTTAGAGAACGATTGGAAATTCTTTGATGGGAGAAAAATTTTTTTCAAGTAGGGGGGAGTATCCATGTTTCAAAGCATAATTCCTCTAAGAAAAGAAAGAAGACCCATTCTGATGGAAACTTTTGTTCTGTCCCTATTTGGAACTTTTTGAACTTTTTCATTGAACCTAGCATAGAAAACACTGGAAAACTCAAAATGCATGATTCAGTAGCAAGGTAACTTTGAAGAGAATATAACTTTCATAGAAGAATATAAGATAGCCTAAAAGCTTTGCTTATGTGTAGCAAAACTGAAGCCGCCTCTTAATACATATCTAGAAAACCTATATTGATTCTCTGCATTGTATATGGCTCATTTAGCAATCTCTGCTCTTAAGTAGTTACTTTTTTCCCCTCTGTTTTCTGTGATCTTAACCCTTTTCTTTCCATCTGCTTGTTAGAAGAATATCAATATAAATGTTATCTGAGTACCCAAAAGAGAGGAAGATAGATCAGCTACAAAGCAAAATATTTGCATCATCTAGAAAATGGTGCTAGATGTGGTCCCTATTTTATACAATAAAAGAAAAATGTTAATACAAATGGAAAATAGTGATCTTTTAAATGTTTTTCTTATAAATTGCTAGTTGCTTTGGTCCATGTTTTGCATATTGTATATTTTTGTACACTGCTTTGCATTTGACAGATGAAGGCATTGTGAAGCCCGAAAAACCCCCAGGAGAAGCAGGGGTACCAAATCTAAGGTGCTGTTTCCTGGAAGACCAGATGCCACTCATTGCTGTGAAGTTTATATATTTGATTTGACCTTTGGAGGTCTGTTTTGAGTGGTTTCCTGTTTGCTGTAGATTTTGCCTGGAAACAGAATTGTCAATATATTTTCTGTCACATTTTTTTTTTCTGACTAGGAAATATTATAGCATGTTTAATCCTAGGAAAGAGAAATATATCTGTTTTTCAGAACATTCTTCCCTAAGGTAAAATTGTACTCTGTATTTTTTCAGTAGTTGCTATGAATCCTTTGCTGTTATAAATATGTGAACAGCTGTAGTAGTGTGTTACCCCCACTAGATATGTCCTCTTCCCATTTTCTTCTCCTTCCATGTTTGTAGAAATGGGAATTGGGGAAGCTCTTTGAGCCCATTTATAAAGTAGAAGTCTCTGAATAAAATATATGTTTGTTAACAATGTTATTGTGATAAGTAATTGTGTGTAGTAATTCCCTGAGTTTCTGGAATCAAAACTAAGCATGGGATTCTCAGTTAAGAAATGTACCAGGTATTGTGAGGGCTACAAAGATGAATATAATATGACTTTGTCCTAGCGTGATTGGAGAGATAAGACAGGTTATAGGTAAATATAACACAAACTCTGTCATGTAGATTATTGGTTCTCAGATGTCTGGTAAAGACGCTGAATAACGTAAGTTGCTCAAAAGGGCAGAATATATGAACATGGGAGCCTTCTTTGAGGGCTTAGCTTGAAGCAGTGCCTTTAATAATATCTAGAATTTCTATAGGCAAAGATATGGATGGAAAGTCATGCCCAGCTCTGAACTCAGGCAGGTGGAAAACAAGGTGCTTAGCACAACGTCTGGCAGATGGCAAACATCCATTAGAGGTTCCAAATGATCCCAGAGGTGATGATGATTCCAATGTGTCATTGTGATTAGGAGCACAAGCTCTGGATTTGAATTATTTGGTTTTGAATCCCAGTTCTGCCGTTTGCCAGCTCTGTGACTTTAGGCAAGTTTCTTATACTTTCTGTGCGTCACTTTTCTTATTTGTAAAATGGGAGTGACACTAATACCTAACTTATAGAGTTGTTGAGAGTATTAAATTAATACACTAAAGTACCTGTATGCTTCAGTACCTGCCACACTGGATTAGAGATAGTTTGGGACTAGATTGTAAAAAGTTTGAAAGCACAGGGCTTTGTATTCATCCTGTAAGCAATGAATGCCTTTTCAGTCAGGTTATGTATTCCATGAATGATTGTTTTGGTAAATGAAAGTAATGATATGTGTCTATATAATTTTTGCCTGCACTGAGCATCACGCGGACCTTAGTTTACCGACCAGGGATGGAACCCGTGCACCCTGCAGTGGAAGTGCTGAGTCCTAACCACTGGAGCCCCAGGGAAGTCCTGAAGTAATTATGTATTAAAAGAAGTGAGGTACATATATGTATATGTATAACTGATTCACTTTGCTGTACACCTGAAATTAACACAACATTGTAAATCAACCATACACCAATAAATATTAAAAAAAAAAAGGGGATTCCATACTTTCATCCCTAGAGTCTTATTCAGAGAGAAAAAAAAGAAGAGAGGGACTCGGGAAGTAAAAACTTAAGCATTTAGAATGCAGTAGGCACTCTTCACCAATGATATATATAAGGCTGGTTTTTGCATAATCAGAATATATGAATCTGGAAACCAAGAGGAGTGAATCCTCTAAATATTACTCTTATATTTTGGCTCAAAATATTTTTGTTTCTTATTCCCATGATGTTAGGCTATTGATATCTTAGTATTCAAAGCAGGAATGCTTCCACCAGGAACCAAAACAGTGGTTTATTGAAATGAAAGCCGTGACATTTATAAGGTCATTTTTAGCTTCTGATGACACCAGACCTACAGAAAACAAGGTTACAGTTCGGCTGATTTATCCTGTTTGTCAATGGAAAATAATATTGGTGCTACACAATGTGTGCAGGCAGGAGGCTATCTAGAACCAGGCAGTTTCTCAGACATCTCCTAGTACTGCCACAGCCAGTGACGGAGGTTAATGGAGGATAATAGTCTCACAATAAAAGCAGGGCAATCATAAGGTGAGGTAACCTGGAGAAAAAGATTTGGATCACCCTAGAGGAAGAAATTTGTAAATACAAACCATGTTTTATGACCAGCTGTAGAAACACAGATGAGAGTTGTGATCCACATATTATAACTTTCCCCATTATCTCTCCCCATTGTTTTTCTTTACGTGTATCAGTTAACCTCTGTACTTTCTCCCCCCTTACCTTCCCCTACTATTTTTCAGAGTATGGAGTTGGTAATTAACTTTATAAGTGAGTCTATATTTAACTTTAAATTCATATCAAAACTTCATCAACCATGTCAGTCATTGTCTCTATCTTTGGGTCAGCTTCATTCTTTCTCCAGTTCAGTCAGATATGTAGGGGTAACCTGGGTTAGAACCAAAGACTTATAGGTTCTTGGTGGTGGGGTAGATATTTTTCCAGCATATCATGTAGCTGATGAGAATAGTGTTTGTTTTTGTTTGTTTGTTTTTGTTTTTGTTTTTTTAACATTAAGCTAGTTTATCATTGTGCTTTGGAGAACAGTGCCTGGGAATGAGAGTGTGAACTAAAAACAAGTATAGATCTGATTCCTTTACTGTGGCCTGGATGGGAATCTGGACTAGTAAGTGCATCCCAGTAAGAAGTGACAAGCAGCAGTTGTCAAACTGTGTAGGACGTGTCTTTGACAATGACCTGTGACTGTGAAAATCATGCCACTATTGGAATAATCAGATAATCAAAATGAATTAAAGACTTAAATGATCAGCTAATGCTCAGGAAAGCAGGGTCCCCCCAGAATTTTGGAAAATCCAAGGGCTTAGAAAACTCTCACCTGAGAGATATTTACTCCCTACTAACTCCCTGCTAATAAGGAAGAGGTTGATCTGGACAATTGTTGGAAAAATCAAAGTAATGTACAGTAGGTTTATGCCAGCACATTTTCTTCAAGTATCTGAGTAGTAGGAGTGATCTTTGATGTCTACAATAACTTACTTCTGAATATTACATTTATACATGATTGCTATAGCTTTTTGTAAAATAAAGGGAAAAAAAGGAAAAAACCTACCACAATACACACTTTGATGTTGTTTCCTTCAGAACTTTTCACCTATGACCTTTGTAAATTTCGACCAGCCTCTTTTTTTCCAGCTTTACTGAAGTATAACAGACAATAAAAATTGGACACAACTACATTTTAAAATGTGATGTTTTGATATTTGTATGCATTGTGAAATGATTACCACAGTCATGCTAATTAACTGGTTTTAATCACCTCACATAGTTATCTTTGTGTGTGTGTATGGCAAAAACATTTAAGATCCAGCCTCCTGGCAAATTTCAAATATACAATATAATATTATTAACTATAGTCAGCATCCTGTACGTTAGATCTCTAGAATTTGATTATTCCACGTAACTGAAATTTTGTACCCTCTGACCAACATCTTCCCTACCCCTCCTCTCCTAGCAGACCACCATTTTACTCTCTGCTTTTATATGTATTCTAAATATAAATATAAATGTAAACTTTTTAGATTCTAAATATAAATGAGATCATGCAGTATTTGTCTTTCTGTGCCTGACATTTCACTGAGCATAATGTCCTCTAGGTCCACTCAGGTTGTCACAAGTGACAGGATTCCCTTCTTTCTTAAGGCTAAATAATATTTCATTATATATATATGTACCACATTTCCTTATCCATTCATCCATCAATGGACACCTGTTTATGCTCCACTGAGGGGCTGTAATCTCACCTGAAATCCTTCGCTCCTGTGAAGGTATTTTTGTGCATGGATAGCTGTTCAAATTGATGTTTCTGTGAATAGAGGAGCACTTGAAACTCCTATTCTGCCATCTTGCTGACATCACTTTCTCTCTGTCTCTCTGTCTCTCTGTCTCTCTGTCTCTGTCTCTCTCTCTCTCTCTCTCTCTCTCTATATATATATATATATATATGTAGAAGTGGTGATTCACTCCTAAATTTTCCTTCATGGTTGCAAACATTATTACTTTTCCAGATAGAGGTAGGACAATCACATTTCAGATTATAAATTAAAGTTTTCCTGACACTAGTTAGAATTTCCTGTGCATGGGCATCAGTCTACAGTAAACCTGTTTTTGTTCCTCAGAGAGAGTTAATTCTCCCTCTTGTTTGTCAACAAAGATATCTTGTGTGGAGAAAATGAAGTGTGCATCCTAAATGCCACAAAGATGCTAAAAGGGAGCAAATGGATGAAACTCATTGGAATACTCATCTTGGAAGATTATTGAAAAATTAGGACAGAATTAGAGACTGTTGGATTACAAAACAAGAGAAACTACCTCCAAAGCCTTGGTGTATATGTTTTAAGTAGCACCAGAAGTACAGTTATGACCTATGTATTTAGCAGTTTCTGATGCTCTGGGTTACTATCTTTATACTAAAGCATATTCACTAATATCCCAGCTCCTCCATTTTTCTCTCCAGGTGCTGGAAATTTTGGTGCTGCTCAATAGAGGTCTTACCTCTAGAATACACAGAAGACACAAATCTTAAAAATGAAGAACTGGAATGCCATTAATTTGTGCTTCTTTTAATATCTAGTTGTATTTATTTTAAAAAAGTAACACAGGATTTAGGTATTACCTGGCAGAATGTATTAGTGTTGACGTTCCATCTGACGACTTTAAAAGAGGTTTTAAATTGAATTATTCAGTGATGTTTATGGGCTTAAATAATGATCCAATGAACAAATATGAACAAAAATTCATGACATGTATAAATATGACTTTCCCCCATACAATTTCCCTGACTGCCTTTTCGCAGTATTGTTCCAAAAAATTCTATCAATTCTTCCTTGCCCAGGCAGTTTTAACACAAAAGCTACTAGTATTTCTAGACTTTTTTGTGTGTACTTGTATGGGTGGCAGTATAGATTATGAGCTCAAACATAGAATGGAAGATTTGACATTCTGAGACCTGAAAAAAACTCACATGATTCAATGTTTTGGACAAGGAAACTGATGGTAAATTTTTAGTAAAATGTCCTCTGAGATCTAACGTAGGCATGGGCTCTCTTCTGAAATTTTTGCTGCCTCTTATATTTAGAGCTTGTATACAGCTTGAGGGGGAGACACTCTAACTCTTCTTTAAAGGAAGTTTTATTTAACTTTCTCAGAGCAGATGACAGCCTCCTGCCATCTTCCTCCATTGCTCTTTTTTCTGCTCTTTCCTCTCCTTTGAAGATTAGTTCAGCATGTGGGAATAGAAAGCTCTTATTTTCTTTCATATTTTCTTCTTCCTCAAACTGCTGTCTTAAGAAAATCCAAGTGATGAACTAGAATGTTTGCTAAAAATGTGCTGCTTAATGATACACAGAAAATATACTAAATATTTCCCTCGTCGTTTGAAAAGTCTCTAAAAAGTCAAAATCTGGATTTTCACTAGGTGAACATGCTTTAGAGTTTGAGGTACATCTGCCCAAGATATAGGAAAAATTGATTAAAAATCAAAATATGTAATTAGGTTCGTACCTTTTTTTTCCTACATAGTGAAGTTAATCAACACATAAAAATTAAATGTAATTGAAATAAAATGGTCAGTTTTTGTTTTTCAGTCTTACAGACATTTTTCAAACTCTTGCCAAAATTGCAGACCTAGGTGAAATGTAGTGACAGTTTTCATGGTCTGAAAGAGGGTTGCAGATGTTGGTGAAATATGTGCTACCACTTTTCACTGCTTGACATACCACATCCTGGAAGTCTGTTTCGTTTTAATGTAGACATTGCTCTGAAATAAGGAAACAAGTTAAGGAAATTACTGCCATATGAAAAACAAATTTCCACTTGAAACTCTAACAAGGGCTGTAACAATATAATACCACCAACTGCTGGGTGTCAAATTCTGCTGAAAGACTTTCAGAAAAACTTTGATAATTATGAATCTATCTTCACCAACGCCTTCCAATTAACTATAAACTTTATCTCACCACCTTCACAAATTCTAGCCCAGGAGAATAATCAACTATCCATAGACATGTTTATTTTAATGTGAAATTCATTGTAGAATTTCACAGTAGAATCCAGTGCCTTTTGTTTCAAAGTGAAAAAGTGGGTTTCACCAGCTGGGTTTCAAAGACCATACAAATTGGAGCTGGATGGGCCACTGGAGTGTGAATGAAAGACTTATTGCCTTTGGCCTGCTCATTTGGAGCCCTTTTCTAGCTGTGCACATGTTTTCCCAAACCATTCATCTTGTATTGAATTTCCTGCAAACATACAGATACTTCAGCCCCATTGCACAGCCTACCTAACGCTTTATTCATTGGATTTGATTTATTTATACTGTGCTTATTTCTCCCAGTGCTCTGATGTGAACTTAATACAAATTTTATCCAAGGCAAAGACAGCAGCCAAAACTAGTTTTAGTAAAAACAAATACCAGAAAAGTATGGAAAGATGAGTCATGTGTTATATGCTAGGGATCCTATCAGTAGGGAGCAATGAGCAATGAGGTTCCAAAGGAGTTCCAAATGTGTTTCAAAAATAAAGATACTTGGCCTCTGAAAATTTTTAGGGAACACAGTTGGGTTGGCAGTCACATCCAAAGTAGTACATGAAAGAGAAAGGTAGAAGTTTTGAAGGCAACTTTTTGATGATAACTGAACCATCAGTCTTTAAGACTAATTTATGACTCTTGCCAAGTTTTGTTCCCCCAGACCTTCAGATATGTTCAGGGGAAATGATATTTTTGAAAGAAATGACATTATACTCTTCTAGAAAGAAATACAAGCAATGTTTTGTGGGACTTCTGCATTTGAGAACTTTTGAAAAGTTTGGTCACCCTGTGTGAAAGTGATTAGACCCTGGATCATATAAGCAGAAGTATTATTTAAGATGAACACGGTGAACTGAGGACCTCGAATTTAATTTTAGAGTAACTGAGAACATAGACTCTGGAGGATTGTACATTTTATAGCCTATGAAAAACACAGCTGATAGCAGATTTCGATAATATTTTTGTCAGACCTGTGCAGTCAAGAACACAGAGGCCACTCATGTATTCTAGGTATAAAAGATTTAATATATTAATGAAAGAGGTACCCAATTGTTGGAAGAGTTGGGGGTCCAGGGAGCCACTGTTGAAGATCTCAGCCTGAAACCTCAAATAGACGGTTGTCAAGTCCTTATCTGGAATCTGCTGCAATTCTTAAGCATCTCCAGGAAGCTCCCAACAACATGCTAAGGTTTCAGTAGTGAGGCTGGTGGTTCTTGGGCTCCCTAGGAAGACTCTAGGTCTCATGTTTGTCCACACATCTGACGGCAATTGCTTCTGGAAAATAATGGCTTCATACAAATCTCATGCATATGCTTCTCATTGGCAAGTCCTAACCCAGAACCATGCAAAGGAGAAGGATGGTGGGAATTATAGTCCTTACCTTTACGGTCCTTACCTGAAGTCTTAGAATTGACCTCAGAAGAGAATAGAAGTCATGATAAACTGACAGTGAACTCTCCAGCCTAGTTTTTGAAGGCAATTTCAGGGAAGTACAGGAAATTGTGCTTCAGATATAAAACCTGAAAACTAGGGCTTCCCTGGTGGCGCAGTGGTTGGGAGTCCGCCTGCCGATGCAGGGGACACAGGTTCGTGCCCCGGTCCGAGAAGATCCCACATGCCGCGGAGTGGCTGCGCCCGTGAGCCATGGCCGCTGAGCCTGCGCGTCCGGAGCCTGTGCTCTGCAACGGGAGGGGCCACAACAGCGAGAAGCCCGCGTACCGCAAAAAAAAAAAAAAAACACCTGAAAAATACCAGTAAAGTAGACACTGGAGGGGGAAAATTAAACTCTCAACTTATAAAGTATCTTCTACTCGTGTAGACAAAACATAGAATTCCGGAAGTCTAACTTCTTACTGTTTGGTAAATTACTTTAAGAATGCCACTTCTTAAAGAACATGACCTAAAAGACAATGGTGAATATATAGTAAGTATCTGCGCAGCTTATGAACCAGTAAACTCTCCTTTGCTAAGGAAACATATGACAACCCTAGTTCCCAAAGCCACATAATGAAATCCTTGTTCACAAGTTGCTTTGACCATGGGAAGGCATTTGGCTCAACAAGGCTGATAAGATTCTTCCTCCAGGGAATCTTAGGTGAGTCTGGGCTTTTCCTGAGCATACCAGATCTAACCTTGGGACATCGGGTTAGCCAAGGTCTGCAGGCCATGTGGACTGGGAAGCTGAGCTATAGAGAGAGAAACAAAGAGAAAGTTGAGAGCAGCAAGATGAGGGGTGAAGTGAGAGCTCTACAACTTTCCAGTTCCTTGCAGTCTCTTTTGGAGACCTGGAGTTGCCGCCCCTGGGTTCTGCAAAATATCCCTGTGTCTATCTAGTAAAGTCTACCCCCTCAGTCTGTCTCAGCTATATTTTTGTTTTTCCTTAATATGTCTTGAGTTGGTTTCTGTTACTTGTGATCATAAACCACTAAAAAGGATGTTCATTGTATTTAAAGTACTATTCAATTCAGGAATATCTCAATTTAAGAGCGTCTCTAATGAACAAAATAATGCCACTATTGCCTTCCTATTCCCTTTTTGATTCATTTATTCATTTCCACATTCTTATTTTTCCTACAGTCCTGTGATTCTGGAACTTTTAACTGACCCTCCCCCTCCTTTCTCCCATCTCCCTAACTGATAAGAAGATGAGAAGAGAAATAAAATCTGAAACTCAAACCACGTGGTTTAGACTTGCTAAAATTAGCAGTAAATGAGAGACAATTAAATTTAATGACCTAAATGAGGCTCTAACAAGCCTTCAAGGTAACCTCTTCCTAATCCTGTGGGGCAAGTAAAGCACAACTTTATTTCTTAGCAATATAATCAAAGCTACACTCTCCAGAGAATGCACTGGATTTCACATCAAATGACAGATCACCAACTTCTCTTTAGCAAGGTAATTGGCCATGCTGGTAAGTATATTATTGTTAATATACAATATTGTAATAGGTAATAGGAAACCTGAATCAGCAATGGCAGATTTAGAAATGAGTTAAAAATTGGGCAGAGGAACATTTATTGCAATTGACTTTCATATAAGGTAAAAGAGAGACAGAGAGAGGGGGGAAGGGAGGGGGCAGCATTTCTTTTGGGCACAAGGCTTTACTGAAAAAACAAAAGTAAGAAATATATATTATTGGCTGTATCTACTTCATCATTTTCATAAGAAAAAAACATTGACAGTTACTTCATGTATTATTTCTAACCATTGCTTTTGTATTATTGCATTAAAAGCTAATTTTATTCACTTAGGCCAAGACACAAAATGTGACCACAAAAGCATTCAACAGGAAACATTTATGCCCTAAATAATTCAGGCAGCAGAAGAATTTAGATAACTTAGTTTCCTTTAAATAATTTAGGTGTGGCACTTAAAAGACACTGAATAATCCGCCCATGAATTGAGAGGCAAAATTATGGTGCATAATTTTTGCTATTTAAATCTTAGATGTCTTTTCTCTTTTATTCCAGCATAATCAATCTGAAAAGAATTGTTTTAAAAGGAACGGGTTATGATAGACTTTCAAAATATCAGCTCTTAGCAGCTCATCAGCACTTTTTTGAATGTTTTGCAAGGAGCTAGAAGATTATAGCCTAATCTAAGGCCCATCTGGTATAAAGCCTTGCTATGTTTCCCTTGAATGACTCACTTTACACAAATCATTTTCCCTTTTATATATATTTCACACTATATGTTCCTTTTATAAAGAAGGACCACAGTCCCCTTGAATGTTTGGTGTATTGCTCTCAAAAGACATTAGTCCTGTAGCAATTAAAAATATTCAGTTTTAGAATAGAATAAGGCGTGTTCAGGTACACCAGAGTCATGATAAAGGTTTTGGTACAAAACATTTCAAATACTTTATAGGAGATGTGGATAATGAAGTCACAGAGTTCCTTTCCTTGACCAAGCCAATCAAGCTATCTGCTTGCATCGTTACACGAATTGAATTGTTTGGTGTTAAAACACGACAACATTGTTTTAACAAAGCATAATTAAAGTTAAGCTATTAGGATAAGAAAAACTTTCAATAAATTTACATATTGAAGTGGTATGGTTTAGAAATTTTGTTTCTATAATGGGATTTTATTAAATATGTAACATTAAAATTAAGAGAGATAAGCAAATTAAATACTTATAAGCTTATTACATTTGCTAGCTGATTAAATTTAAATAAATAGGTAATTTACCTCTCATGACTGCTTATTAAAAATGTTTCCAAAGAGAAGAGTTGCAACTGGCTTTTTAAAATATATTGCTTTTATTGATATTTTACTTGTTTTTCTTTTGTTACCATTATTTTTTTATACTGGGAATATTTTATTTTATTTTAAAATCAACTAAAATGGGGTATAATTGCATACAATAAAATTCAACTTTAGATTTTTGACAGCAGTGTACGCCTGCCTAACTACCATCCCAATCAACAATGCACATTTCCATCCTTCCAGAAAGTTCTTCTGTGCCCATTTGCTGTCACTCTCTCCTGATATCCCATCCTCCAAAATCAGGTAGACCTGAATTCTATTATTATGGGCAGTTTTTTGTGTTCTAGAATTTCTTATACACAAAATCATGCTGTAATTATTTTTGTGTGTCTGCCTTACTTCACTTAGCATAATGCCCGTGAGATTCATCCCTGTTATTGCATGCATCAGTATTTCTTTGCATTTACTTACCTAGCAGTATCATGTTGTATGAATGCATTACAACTTGTTTATCCGTTTACCTTTGGACGGACATTTCGGTTGTCTCTAGCTTTTGGCTTTTGTGATATTACATTAAATTAAATTATTTATTAGAATAATTTAAATTCTGAAATAATTTCAAACTTAGAATAACACAAAGAATTTAGTTTTCCTCTAGTCATTTAAGAAGTAGTTGATGATATGATGTTCCATCAGCCCAAATACTTTGGTGTATACTTCCTATGAACAAGGACATTCTCCTACATAATCACAACGCAACCATCAAAATTAACATTGATATATTATCATCATTGAATCTATAGACCCTGTTTAAATTTCACCAGTTTTCCCAAGAGTTTAAGCCAAGACTGCATGTTACAATCTCTTTAATGCCCTTCAATCAGAAACAGTTCCTCAGTCTGTCCTTGCCTTTCCTGATCTGAATAATTTTTTAAGATTATTTTTTACAGTTACCTCGTAAAATATTCCTCAGTTGGGATTTTACCTGATGATTTTCCATGATTAGATTCAGGTTATGCACTTTTTTGGCAAGACTATCAGAGAAAGAGTGCTGTGTTCTTTTCATTGTATCTGATTAGGTGTTACACAATTTTAATTTATCTGGTTATTGGTGATGTTAACATTGATCATTTGATTAAGGTGGCATCTGCTATGTTTCTCCATGTAAAATTACTCATGTGCCCTTTTGTGATTAATAAGTATTTTGTAGAGAGTTACTCTGAGACTATGTAAATTCCCATTGCTCATCAAACTTTCATCTGTTCATGTTAGCATCCACTGATATTTCTTGGGTAAATTAATATTACTATGCCAAATTGTGATTTTCTAATTCTATCATTTATTTTACATTTATTAGTTGAAATTATGCCAAAAGAAAATGCTTTCTCTTATCAGCACTTATTTATTCATTTATATCAGTATGGATTCATGGATTCCTATTTTTTAAATGGCTTTTAATCTGCTACAGTCATTATTTTGTTATTCAAATTGTTCTAAATATGGCCATATAGTCTTTTTCAGCTAAGTTTTTTCTTTTAACATGTCTCCATCATTCTTTGAGCACTTTCTTCTTTCTAATACAAGATTTTCCAGGCTAATTTTTAAATTTTCCCTGCTTCATCTTTTTTTTTTTTTTTTTTTTTGGCGGTACGCGGGCCTCTCACCGTTGTGGCCTCTCCCGTTGTGGAGCACAGGCTCCGGACGCGCAGGCTCAGTGGCCATGGCTCACGCGCCCAGCCGCTCCGCGGCATGTGGGATCCTCCCGAACCGAGGCACGAACCCCTGCGTCCCCCGCGTCTGCAAGCGGGCTCCCAACCACTGCGCCACCAGGGAAGACCTGGATTAGACTTTGACTTAAGGGAATGTTATGACTGGTTTGATCTTCTATCCAGACCACTACAACTTTCTCCATATCAGCAATAAGCCTGTTTTGCTTTCTTATCATTTTTGTGTTCACAGGAGTAGTACTTTTAATTTCCTTCAAGAACTTTTCCTTTGCATCCACAATGTGGATGTTTGGTACAAGAGACCTATAGCTTTTGTCCGGTCTTGGCTTTTGACATGCCTTCCTCGCTAAGCTTAATTATTCTAGCTCGTGATTTAAAGTGAGAGATGTGTGACTATTCTTTCACTTGGACATTAGAGGTCACTCTAGGGTTACTAACTGCCCTAATTTCAGTATCTTTGTGTCTCAGAGACTGGGGAGACCCATGGAGAGGGAGAGATGGGGAATGGCTGGTCCATGGAGCAAGCAGAAGACACACAACATTTATCCATTAAGTTCGCTTTCTTATATGAATGAGGTTTATGGTGCCTCAGAACAACTGCAATGGTAACGTCAAAGATCACTGATCACAGATCAGTATAACATATATAACAATAATGAAAGAGTTTGAAATATTGCAAGAACTACCAAATGTGACAAAGAGACACGAAGTGAGCAAATGTTGTTGGAAAAATAGCACCAATAGACTTGCTCAGTGCAGGGGAAACAGATGGAGTCTTTCCCTGCAGGAGTCCTAACAAAGCTCCATAGTGTTTCACTGTGTTTCAGTATGTCATATGTCCATCCCTTGAGTAATTACTGTGGCTAATTAGAGCTGTCTGCTGAAGCCAAATCTCCCAAATCCCCTGGCATGCCTGTAAAGTAGGTGGAAAGTAGCTTTCCACAGGAACTTTGGAATATTGTTTTATAAGAAGAAAACTAAAGGGATGTTAGTGGCAAAAGCAAAGGATTTTACTAAATGTCATCATAAAGAATTATTATCCAGCAAAGCTCTGATTCTATTGTAGCTAACTGCCGTTTACACTGCCACAAAGGGCCGATGTACCTCACGCAGGAGAGTTTTGAATGTGCCTGAGGTTTTATGGTCACATCATGACCAAGAACATGGGCTTCCTTGGATTGAAAAAGGGGTCAGAGCACTAGGCTACATGTTCACCAGCCTCTCTAAAGCCTCTGCCAGTGTCTGGGCTGCAGATTTTTCTCATCCCCCCCCCAGCCCTGATCTTTCTTCATTCCCACAGTGTACTTTTAGCTTACTTCTTCACTTCTTCTGTTTGGTATCTGCCGTCACTTAGTTCCTGATTTTTACCATATTTCTAATTTTCCCTTTCCTAAGCAGAGAATGAAATTTCAGAAATGAAAAAAAAGTCAAGTCCTACATTTCTCATGTTCTTCCAATATGACCATTGAGAAGGACAAATTCATACATTAAACTTTATATGTCACATTTCTCCTCTTTGGGACTTTAGTAGCTACATGGTTTATTGTCTAGGAATAATCAGGTATATTTATCTTCTCATTAAGTGAAAATCTGACACATTGTCCCAAAGCAGGTTTTGTCCTGTGAACTCCTGAATAGTTATCAAGCTGGGTGATTTTGTTCTAATGAAAATTATGAAAGATAGAAATTTTAAAGTGTAAATTTGTGTGATTTCTTTTTAAATTCCATATTGAACATCAGAAAAACATTAGATTAAGAATAAGTTAAGGAAAACTAAATAGAATTATTTGTTAATTCACCTCATGCCAGGTTTTGGAGCCAGTGTTTCCAGCATATTGTTGTTAATTGAATAACTTCTTTCCTGGGTGTAATTCAGTCTTGTGACTTCTCCCTTTCAGTTAAAACATTTTTTTTTCTTAACTGGTTACATCTTTAATGGTTAAAATGTGCTGAATTTGACCATACAAGAAGATCAGACATTGACTTATTTTTGGATCTCAGAAGTGTAGTGGATCTTTGAGAAGTTGGGAGTCACCCATGGGTCATTGTAGCTCACCTGTCCCAGAATGTGGCTGTAAGAATCTTAGCTAAATTTTCTTCTACCTAATTTGCATGTGTGAACCATTAGTCTAGGAGTTCCTGAGCACCAACTCATGAGTACTTTTTGGTCATAGTAACAGCAGATCAGTAAGTTACTCTAAGTGAAGAAGAATATATAGTTACATATTTATGCTATTTACTTGATTTTTTCAAAGCTTAAAATATGATCTTAAAGCATTAGGAGAGATTATAATGTCTACAATATCCATTAGCACTTGACTGGTAATTTGTTTCCACTCAATGCAAAAATACCCAGGGTGAATCCCTTCAAATCACCATTAATAATAATAAACTTTTATGTACCAAGACACATCAGGATTCAGAATCGTGTGTTGTGCTAGTTAGTTAAAATAATAGAAATCTTTTTTTAGGGGAAATTGCTTAACCTCCAAATTCTGAAATGGATGCCACAGGTAACTAAGAGGGTGTGACAAACTAAAGAAACGACCTGAAGAATTACTTGGAGAATGCATTGAAAAAGCATTTTATTTCTCCTTCATAGAGCTTGCTAGCTGGGGTCAGACTATCTGCCACTTCACATTCTGAAGTAAAACAATGTGGAAGCTCTTTTGAAAAAACAAAGAAACAAATAAGAGAAAGCAAACTTTATGCAGCCTTCAGTCAGTAAAAAGTCATAAGCTGTAAGTGGCAACAGTTCTTTCGAATGATGACCATGTTAGTAAAGTAAATTGAATTTGTGTTTAGTCATGATATGAGAAAGTTTTTACAAGCCTTAGAAAAGCATTGATAATAATTATTGTTGAGAAATACTTCGCGATATGCACTTCACAAACACCACCTTTCATTAGGTGCCCTTATTTTTGAAGAGCAGTTGTCAGTTATCTGCGACTACAGATCTAAGAGCTAACTCTGTAGGTGTCTGTCTATACCCCAGGACGTACTTTGCATTATGAATAAACAGGGCCACATATTGGCACTAGATTATAACCTGGTTTCTTTTTGTTTCCTTATCAGTATCTAACATATTACTTGGCACCAAGAAAGTGCTGAATAAAAGTTTGCTGATCACCCCACACTGAAGTTCTTACTGCACTACAATGGGATGGCTTGTTTACTTCTTTTTTTAAACAAACGAAATAAAGATTTTACTTATTTATTTATTTATTATTTATTTATTTTTAACATCTTTATTGGAGTATAATTGCCTTACAATGGTGTGTTAGTTTCTGCTTTATAACAAAGTGAATCAGTTATACATAAACATATGTCTCCATATCTCTTCCCTCTTGTGTCTCCCTCCCTCCCACCCTCCCTATCCCACCCCTCTAAGTGGTCACAAAGCACCGAGCTGATCTCCCTGTGCTATGCGGCTGCTTCCCACTAGCTATCTATTTTACATTTGGTAGTGTATACATGTCCATGCCACTCTCTCACTTTGTCCCAGCTTACCCTTCCCCCTCTCCGAATGATTTTATTTATATATTTTACAATGTAAAAAATGTTTTGCTTTGTTTTTATGATATCTCATTTGATGATTCTTCTTTTTGCTTGTACCTTATTTTATTTTATTAAAACAACTTTTTTACTGAAGTATAGTTGATCTACAATATTGTGTTAGTTCCTGCTGTACAGCAAAGTGATCCAGTTATACATATGTATACATTCTTTTTTATATTCTTTTTCATTATGGTTTATCACAGGATGTTGAATATTGTTCCTTGTGCTCTACAGTAGGACCCTTTTTGATTATTTGACTCATTCAAAGTAGATCCCTGTCTTTTCAACACTGAATCCTCATAGTTAAGTGTCAGGCTTAGCTCCTACCAAGAGTTCAGTAAATATTTGTTCCACAGACAAATGAAAGTTGAATTAATTATGATACCTTTGAATAGGACTAGGTGAGAAATGACCCAAATGTGAGAGCTGAAACCAGAAGTTTATGGTGGATTTTCCCAAAGACAGACAACAGATTATGGAGACTTGAATTTAAGAACTTGATTTCCTATTAGCACGGCTTATGAGCCCCACACATAAACCTGTTATGCCTGTCGCTGTAAAATCAGAAGTGCTTAATCCCTCACCAGCAGCTATTGTTGAACAATAAGCCATTAGCTTCCACTGCTGATCGCACTGGAATATTTTCTACTTGGAGAATATTTTCTACAAACCAACTCCCCCTCCCTCCCATTAATATCTCCCAATAAAATAGAAAATGTTTGAGAGATTTCAGTACCAAGATAATTTCTGTCTTGCTATTTACATCCTTATTTTCTCTAACTTGATCTAGCTGTCCTTTTGAGATTTTGGTAGTTTCTTGTCACAAAATATCTCTCAAGCCTGTAAAATGTCCTTCATAGTCTCCTGAGTGTGAATAAAATTTGCAGCTTTTAATCCTTCTCCTATAAATCATCTGTTTAGGTCTTTGACAGTGTGGAGCTGATGCAGCACAGTTGTGCCTGTCTGTATACTTTTCCTTAACTGAAACCACAGACATTTTCCTGCTCTCTGAAGATTCCCAGTGTCTCAAAGGGAGGCTTGTGATGTACCATGCCATGTGATGACACAGCTTGTGGCATAGATATGGAAAAGACAGGGCTTAGTATATGTATATTACATGCTGTCGAGTTTTTCCATGTACAGAATTACATGTAGGGATACAGAGGAGATAATCGAAATAAAAGTATTTAAATTTATGAAATGCTTTAAAATATGTAATAATGGGAAAATAAAATTACAAGTTTTCTAAAATAAATGCTCTAAGAAAAAGAAGGGGAGGGGAATTTTTCCCTTATTTTCAACAGGGAATTTTTAGTGTTAATTTGTCCTTGCAATATCACTTTCTAATTTATACTATTCTCATTTTTAACATATCTATCATTGCAGATACTGTCAGCGCCTCTTCCGTAGCCCCCCAAGCCCAATCTGGTTTCCACACACAGAACGTTGTTAACTGAACACCTTTGACTCTTGATCTGAGCACTTTGGCTCCAGAGCAAGGTGAGCTGTGTGCTAGAGACTTAATGCCCACAGAGCAGCCTACAACCAATGATGGATGGGAAGTTCAGGAATCTGCCCATTGATACAAATACCTCTGAAGTTCTTGTCTCTCTTTTTGCCAGCGGAATAAGGCTTTCTCAAAAGGTAAATTGCTTGATAATGCAACTTTCTGGCTCCCTTCACTTCCCTGTTTTGTTCCCCACTCCCTGTGGGTGTTTCCTGGGATTGCTTCCTGAATGAACTGCTTATGTTTAAATCCTTGCCTCAGGGCATCCTTCTGGTGGAAGCCATAGCTCATTCATACTGCAATGAACTGAGAGCAGAGATTCTAACTGCTTTATCCATTCATCTCACATCATAGCGACAACAGACTTGCACAGAGCTGGCGTTCAATGCTGGTTGTGACTTTCTGAGTTTTCATAGTAATAAATTTTGCTATGAACGCAGATTGGTTTGTAATATTAGACAGTTCCCATGAATCTTCAAGACATGCTATTAAGAACTAGGTAATAGTTATCATGTATTGAGTATCTATAGTGGTTGCTAGATTCTGAGGTAGACATTTAGAAGGGACATCTTATTTTACCTTTTTTTTTTTTTTTTTAGATGTTGGGGGTAGGAGTTTATTAATTTATTTTATTTAGTTTTGCTGTGTTGGGTCTTCGTTTCTGTGCGAGGGCTTTCTCTAGTTGCGGCAAGCGGGGGCCACTCTTAACCACGGTGCGCTGGCCTCTCACTATCACGGCCTCTCCTGTTGCAGAGCACAGACTCCAGAGGCACAGGCTCAGTAGCTGTGGCTCACGGGCCTAGTTGCTCTGCAGCATGTGGGATCCTCCTAGACCAGGGCTTGAACCCGTGTCTCTCGCACTAGCAGGCAGACTCTCAACCACTGCGCCACCAGGGAAGCCCTCTTATTTTATCTTCATGGAAGGATCAAGAACTGGTTAAGAAGGACATTGTTTCTGGGGTCAGGCTGATTGGTTTCATGGTCCATTGCAACTTTGGAAACCCCAGGAAAAGAATTTTCTTATCTATGCCCATTTCCTGTCCTATAAAATGGGATGAAATTACCTACCGTTTAGGTAGGTACAATGATATATGTAAAGAGTTTAAACAATGCCTCACATACTTCATAAATATTAGCTATAAAAATGATTAATGAGATATACCATTATGAGAAGAAATGACTCATTAAAGTTGTAGTAAGTGTGATGCAGGGGGTTCAAGGGAACTGCCCAAGGTTGTACAGTTAGAATGTCTGTCTGGATTTGACACCTTGTCCTTCTGACCTTGAACTCCTCAATCCATCCTCCTCTTCCCATACATACTACTACTACCTTTGTCCCAGCCACTATCATCCTTTACTCAGGTTTCTGCAAAATTCCCTTTTGTTCACTCTGTAGCCAGAGTGATCTTTCTGAAACATTTACAAATCTGAATGTATCACTTTCCTTGAAGGACTACTATTTTATCTCAGGTTATAATCCAAACTTTTAAATATCCCCTACAGAATCTTTTTTGAATGAATCACTATTTCTGTAGTCAGTACCACTGCCCTATCCCTTCTTTCCCCACTGCATCTCTATCCACCTTCTGCTCAAACTTTGAGCAGTCTCGACCTGAGACTTTGCATGTCCTGATCTCTGAAATTTGAGACTTCTCCCTTACTCCAACCCTCCAGTTCTTCACCCAAACTCACACTTCTTTTAAGCTTTAGCAGAGATTTCATGCCCTCCACATAGTCTCTGTTGACCTCACACCCCCGAGTATGGTGCTACTGTTGGATTGTAGATGGCCACAAAATGTTTGACACCACTTTCTTTCAGGATATGTGATGGGCATTTAACATATGCATCTCATTCAGTGCTACTTTGACCAAGACGTAGGTCTTAAGAGACTGGTAGTGTCCACTCCTTGTGTCTTGGAACACTCCCTCTTAAAGCACTGAACCTCCATATAAGAAGTCTTATTGCTGTGAGGAAACCAAAGCTAACAATATGGAGAGGGTGGAGATAGAGATAGAGACAGACAGACAGAGGCAGAGAGAAGTGTTTGGGTAGCCTCTGGCTGTTCCAGTCCCCAGCAATTTTAATTATTCTAGCTGAGATCCCAGGCATCATGGTGTAGGGATGAGCCATCCTCTCTGTGCTCTGCTCAAATTGCTGACCCATGGAATTATGAGATATAAAAATAACAAAACATTTTGAATTATGAGATATAAAACAACTAATTGTTTTAGCCACTGTGTTTTGGGATAATTTGTAACATGGAAAGAGATATCTGAAATTAGTACCTCTCATACATACTTCCATAGCACCCTGTCCTTACCCTACTATAACACTTATCATAGCATCTCATAATTGTTTCTTATTGTATGCTTCTCCCATGGGCTTGCAAATACCTCACCTGCAGAGACAGTGTCTGGTTCACCATCATTTAATACATTCCCTAACATAGGTGCTCCATAAATATTTGTTGAATTGAAACAGAGCCCCCCTAAAACTGAGTTTCTCTGCTGACTTTGTGATTAATCTCTCTATCCAAAATTTTATTCCCTTTCCTGTCCTGCATCTGTTCCCCTCAAGACTGAGGAGTATCAAAGAAAACAGGGCATTATAACTGAGCAGCACTTTATGGGGCCTTCCCAGGACAGAACCACCCCCCACCCCCACCACCAATATCCTCTGCCTGTCTTTTATTTGTAGAAAAACTTTATCCTTCTAGGCTTTCCCTAATTTCCAAAGAACAAACTTAATCAGAGAAGTGAGAAAATGGAGAAGCAAAGGAAAACAATCAAGCAAGACAAAATAATAATAGTTCAGCCATTAAACAAAGTCAAGAACATTTAATTCCTCCTCAAGGGCTGTAGATGATATTCTGAGCCATATCCTTGAGCTGTTTTTCAGATACTGAACCACAGTTATTGAAAGTTAACTGCATGCTGACAGCAGGCACAAAGACCCCAGACCAGTTGGAACCAGAATGTTGACTCCTAATTACCTCACCACCAAGCAATCAGAAGAATGTCCACTAGATGATCAGGCACCCTGCGACCCTTTCCCTCATCTTGTCTTTAAAAACCCTTCCCTGAAATCCATGGGGGAGTTAAGGTCTTTTGAACATTAGTTGCCTATACGCCTTACTTCGCGTCCTGCAATAGATGCCGCACTTTCACCACAACTCGGCATCAGTAGATTAGCTTTACTTGGTGAGGGTGAGCAGACCAAGTCTGGTTATGTAACAGAAAGAATGAATTAGATATTATTTATTGATACAAAATTATGGGAAATAAAATGGTTTTCATTATTGCATTATTGATGATAATCTTTTTTATTTTTTTCTCACAAGGTTCCTGTTATCTCTATCACTTTTTCATCAAGTACTTATGGTATATATAATATATTCCAGACATCATGGTGAGTGTTGGGAATATAGCAGGGAACAAGGGAAACACGGCTCTTGCCTTCATGGAATAGATTTTACAAGTTTGTAAGTGTGACAAAAAAAAATTTGCATGACTAAAGATATAATCATAAACTATGTAGGTGTATGATTATATCAGCATTTACCAGGGAGTCATAAGATTGCTTGAGAGGTCTGGAAAGCTTTCCTGAGGAAGTGACTTGAAGAATAAGTAGAAATTAGGCAAAGAATTGGGGGTGACCTGGGGTGGGATAAGCATTCTAGGAAGAGGAAGCAGCTTATGGGAATTCTCCAAATAGCAAAAATCTTTGTGTGTTTAAGGAACTGGAATAAGCCCAGTGGAGCTGGATCTTAGTTTTTTTTAATTCTCAACATTCTAGAAAGGCTTACTTTCATTTTTTCAGCAACAGAGTTTCCCTGTCGTATCTTGTAGGGTTGTTTTCAATTTCAGAGCCCTTTTATTCACCTTCAGAAATCCAAGATTTAAAAAAAAATTAAATCTTAATAAAATAAAGTTAGTTCTTACTGACTCAGAGGTAATTTTTCAAAAGTTCTTGGGTTTAAATATTCTTTTGTCAGCTTAAATTTAATTTCAGGGGTTTTAGAAAAAGAATAATTATATGCTAATTCTGATCTCAAAATGTCACTGAGAATAATTAGCCAGAAAAGAGTATTGTATTTAAATATTTTCCACCAGGATAATTTTTTTTAAAAAACGGTCTTATTCTTCTGGATTTTGAGCACTATCTGTGTATACCTCTGTTTATGTTATTTAATGTTTCTAAATATTTAAATAAAAATTTGAGGAGATTCTGGTGTTAACAGCTTTATGTGCAATAAAATTCATACCAATTTCATTGATGTGGAGTATTATTAAAATATTTACTGGTTTACAATGTAAATATTTACAAAATAATAAGGTTGGCATAATAACAATAGTTTGATGTCTGAATGAAAACCATTGCCTGCCATATCAGTAAACAAAGGATGTGGCAGCCATCAAGCCATCACATTACAGCTGCCCCCAGAGGGCGAGCCCTAAGGAGACTCAGGATGAGAAAGCACAGGATTCTGGCCCCAGATAGCTGAGGTGCATATCAAAGGAATGATTTCAGTGAGCCCAGACTCTTGCATCTTCCCGTACATAGAAAAGTGCTAAATTCCTTAACTTGAGATATTTGATTTTTTTAATTAACAGTAATCTTTTGATATTCTGACTATCTGGTCTTTGTTGCAAAAACTCCTATATATCCGGCTTCCCTCCTTCCTCTTCGGAGCAGTCCTGCAGAGTTATCTGAGATGTTGTGTCCCAGGCACAAGTCCTCTGTTTTGTCAACAAATAAAACATAATTCTTAACTTTTAAGTTGTGCTTTTTTTTTCAGTAGACAGATGTTACCTATAAATAGAAAGGATGAGTTTAAAATCTTCTTGTTTTTAACTTATAATTTTGTGCTAACAGTTTTATCAGTTAAATTAAATGAGATCATCTGTATAAAATGCTTAGAAGACTACTTAGCACACAGTAGCATTAATTTTTTTTTATTGCTGCTTTGCTACATACCGTCTCTATGTTTCTTTCCAAATACTTCCCTCCTATTCACCTACAAGAACCTTAACAGCCTCTGAAAAGCAAATAAGTTTTTGTTTACTATTAATCACAAAGTAAGATTGACCCTAAAATATAATGGACCTGAAATCTCTCTTCTCCATAAGCAGAGCTCAGCATCAATGACAAAATAGAAACCATTGGGCCCCTTGTATCTGAGTAATTCAAGTCCAAAAATACTCTAGCTATTTCTTTCTCTTCCTTGCCATTATTTCTAAAAATCAGCCAATCCTACCATTATGAACACTTTAGTGATAGAATAATAAATGATAGAACAACAAATAGACAACTCATCCACCTTGGAGCAGGAAGTGCTTCTCACCTCCAGACCTATAAGAGAGGAGTGCATTTCCTCATTCATTTTACCCCTCCTTGCTACAATCTGGGGTCTCAGTGCCTATGACGCCATGATTCTTTCACTGGCGGGGGCAGGGGTGGGGTGGGGGGGTGGGGGTGGAGAGGCAGTCTGTGAATTACTTCTGTCAGAGCTCTCAGATATCATCTTGTAGAGGTTGTGGTTGAACCCACAATCCAGGAAGATCATTAGTGATCTTATAAAAAAAGCAGGTTCAGGAAAGCTAGATACAAAAAAACAAAGTTACAATTTACTCCTTCATGGAGGGTGGGTAGAGTTAAGAGCTGTACATATAACACTGCTTAAGAGAGAGCGTTTGCAGACATTTTGCTAACAGTGAAGTCATGGAGAAAAGGATTGACGAGGGCTAGAGCCAGGTAAGACTCTATGCTCATAAACTAACATGAAAAAGCACATCTCTTGGCCTGTTTGAATCATTTTACTTTATATATATTTATTTATTTTTTAACATCTTTATTGGAGTATAATTGCTTTACAATGGTGTGTTAGTTTCTGCTTTATAACAAAGTGAATCAGCTATACATATACATATATCCCCATATCTCCTCCCTCTTGCGTCTCGCTCCCACCGTCCCTATCCCACCCCTCTAGGTGGTCACAAAGCACTGAGCTGATCTCCCTGTGCTATGCAGCTTCTTCCCACTAGCTATCTATTTTACATTTGGTAGTGTATATATGTCCATGCCACTCTCTCACTTCATCCCAGCTTACCCTTCCCCCTCCCCGTGTCCTCAAGTCCATTCTCTATGTCTCTGTGTCTTTATTCCTGTCCTGCTCTTAGGTTCTTCAGAACCTTTTTTTTTTTTTTAGATTCCATATATAATGTGCTAGCATATGGTATTTGTTTTCTCTTTCTGATTTACTTCACTCTGTATGACAGACTCTAGGTCCACCCACCTCACTACAAATAACTCAATTTCGTTTCTTTTTATGGCTGAGTAATATTCCATTGTGTATATATGCCACATATGGACACTTAGGTTGCTTCCATGTGTTGGCTATTGTAAATAGAGCTGCAATGAACATTGTGGTACATGACTCTTTTTGAGTTATGGTTTTCTCAGGGTATATGCCCAGTAGTGGGATTGAATCAGCTTACTTTTAAGCTCTCTTTGCCTTTTCTTGGGGGTCAGGAGATCCAACTCCATCATTGCTGTGTCCTGCTTTCTCCACAGAAGTGCAATGCACTGTGAATTTTATGACTAGTGTCTAGGTCCTGAGGACACCTCCTTGTTATCTGTAAACTGTGGCACCATCACTAGTGAGGCATTCAGGGATCCCACTGGTTCTGCCACTTCTAAAGCATACCTAAAGCATGAGAGGCTTTGCAGAGCCTGGGGACCCCGTGGTGGCTGAAATCCCTAAGCACGCTGTGCACCAATTCCTTTTTGCAATCTGCCTCCTTCTTGAGGTCTGGCACCTTTGAGGGCTATCTTCCCTCTCTCTATGTGTTCCTCAGATGGACTCCTCTAGGTCAGATTTATTCTCTCTCTCTAGGAGACATACCTCAGTCTCTTTAGTGTGTTTGGTTTTGGCAAACAGCAGCAAGGAAGGAGATTCTTTCAAGTAACTTTTGCTTTCAGTGATGCTACAGTATCTCCATTAAGCAAAGATGTATAGCACAAATTAATACAGTTTAAATGAAGAGACAGCAGAATGTACAAGAACAAAAGAATACTTCCAAAGTCTACTTGAAACATGGAAACAAAAGAAGCAGTAGTTAAGTGAATGCTTTGATAGTTGCTTTGATCATATTAGTGATAGAAGAAAATTAAATTGCATACAGGAATTAAAACAGTATTGTATTTTATATATCTATATCTAACTATCTAGGCTTTAAAGTTTTCTGACTGAGGAGTTTTTGAAGTGGAGTTAGCTGTTTGGGACCAAATTTTAGCTGTAACTCTTATCACCTGAACAATGGATTTAACATCTCCCACAATACTGACCTCAGTTATTTCTCCAAAGAAGTACATCCCTTATGCCGACAAAGTAGTGAGCATAAGTGCTTCAGTCATCTTTTCTCCCCCTATATTGACTCACTTGGCCCTTGAAGTTTCCTGAGAGAGCCTTACTGATGCCCTGTGAGATTGCCAGAACCCAGAGAGAGTTGTCTTTCAAAGTTGTTCCAGAGCAATAATCCTTGTGCCTGGAGATCTACAAAGGCTTTCATAAAAACAGCTATTTCATCTGCTCTCTTCTAACCCTTCTCTCTTATAAATACTAACATTTTACTGCCATCTCCATCCCCTTCCATTCCACTTTTACAAGAACACAAAGTAATTTGGGCGAGTGCCTTATAAGTCTTAATTCATATACAGCCAAAATCAATCTCTCCGTTTCAGTACCTCTCCTAAAACAATAATTTTAGGCAGAAAAATGGTCCCCGAAAAGTCCATGTCCGAATCCTTGGAACTTGTAAATGTGTTGCCTTACACAGTAAAGGGGAATTAAGTTGCTGATCAGATGACCTGAAAATAGAGATATTATCCTGGATTACCCATTGAACTCAACATAATCATGAGGATCCTTATAGTTGGAAGAAGGATGTAGAAGAAGAGGGTCAGCGGGAGATGTGATTACATAAGAATGCTTGGAGCACAGAAAATAAACCTTGAGATATAGACATGTGTTGTAAGGAATAATTACATTATTTTAACAAAGGGTTTTTTGATGATCAGTCTGGTGCAGACTTGGAATAACACCATGGCAAGGCATGTGAAAGTGGAATAGGTTTATTACACACACAGGTCCTAGAAGAGGGAACACTCCATGTAGGGGGCCATAACAGGAGAAGCTCCAAGAGGGTGGGCTCACTAAGCAGGTGGGGAGCTGAGAGAGAGGGAGGGCCTGTGGGCGAGCACCCTGCGGGTCATGTAGAGTAGGCAAGCAAAAGGCATGCGGGAACTTTATTGGTGTGTTTGAATGGCACGAAGTCACAGTCAAGGGAGGGCATGAAAGGGAACTGGCGACAAAGACGAGCCTTATCACACTGGTGCACCTGGCTACCCAGACAGGACCCTCACAGCCTGTTTGTGGGGATGTTGAGATATCGAGAAAACAGGAAGTTTTTAAAATTTACAATATAATGTACCTGCTCCAATTGGATTGCCAGCTTTTGCAAAGCTCCTATGTCTCATTTCTCAGTGGTGAGTTAGAATATGCAGTGAAAAAGCAAAGCAGACAATGAGATACTTTTCATTCGAACTGGGATTTTGACCTAACGGAAGTTGACCCACAGATTGATAGTGGACTGAGGCTGCTCTTTTTTCTTCCGTGTGTTTAATTCACTCCTTACTAGGAACTAGCATTTACCCGATCATTGGTCTCATATGGCCCAGAGAATAATTCAGGTTGAAAAAAAAATTATAACCTCGCAATAAAAGCACTGACTCTGTGGACAGACTGAGTGGGTTCAAATCCTAGCCCCTTCATGAACTAGGTATGTATAATAGGTGAAGTTATTTAATCACTCTGCATCTTGATTTATTCATCAGTAAAATGTGGAGAATTTCACATTTCAATTCACAGGGCTGTTGTAAGGATTAAAAGAGTTGATATACATCAAGCACTTGGAAGAGTGGTGGCATATACAAGGTACTTAATGAATATGAGTGATCATAATTTTATAGTTGTTTATAGTTGTTTTATAGTTGTTTATTTCCCCAAGGGGGAAATTCTAGTGTAGTGAAGATCACTGGAATATTGGTCCAAAGACCTGAATTCTTGCCTATATTAGCCATGTGAAAGTGACAGATACAAAAGTCAGGCTAGATTAAACAAAATAAAGAAGGAATTTACTGGCTTATGAAACTCTTAAATTTCAAGAGTAAGTCTGGTTTTGGGCACAGTTAGATGCTACATTCAGGAATTCAGGAATGATGCTACATTCAGGAATGATGATCTCAAATATCTCCTCTTCTCTGTCTTATTTTCTCTCTCTCTCTCTTTCTTGGCATTGCTCTCCTTTAATCGGGATTAATTGTTAGGCAGACATTTTCCATATGACATGTGATGACCTTTGGTAGACCTATGTTTCCAGCTAAGCATCTTATACAGACCCAGAAGAAAAGGAGATCACCTTTTCCTTGATAAATCTAATAGGAGTTAAAAAGCACACTCTGCACATATGAGTGGTGTTAGTCACTTTAAAACTACATGATCAGAGAGGGAGAGTGGTGGTTTTCCCCAAACTAAATCAAGGTATTATTTTTAGAATAGTTAACAGACACTGAGCAGACAAAAATACAGCAGATGCTCACCATAGACTCAGCTCTGAAATTTACTAGCTATATGACCTTGGACAAGTGACCCAAGCTTTCTGAATATTGTTTCTTCAACTATATAATGGGAGTTAATGCCAGATTTGCCTAATTCATTATGTCAATAAGAGGGTTAAATGAAAGAATGTGACAGCCCTTTGTAAACAGCCCTATAAGAGCATAAGGAAGCGATATTATCCTCTCCTTGACTTCTCTCGGGTTTGAAGCATCTATCACTCCCACTATTTCCTATTTATTTAAATTGATGTGCTTTAAAAAATCTCCTTCTTGAATCCATTCAGTAAAATATTAAGCCAAATAAAAGGCAGCCTGGACTTCTATAGATTATATTAATCACATCAGCCCAACTCAGCACACAGTCATTTATCATTACTCTTTGTTGATTACACGTCAGCCAGTCTTGAATCCATTTCATGGGAGCCCTACCAATACTAATTCATCCTAATTAGTGAGACTCTGCATCTCTGTGACAGAGCAGTAGACATTTTGCTCAAGAGCACTTTTTCCCAGCAGTGTAGTGACTGCATTCCTTCTTTTTCCCCCGTTTTGCTGGTTGTACTTAAAATGGCTCTGAAGTTTACATGTTGCAATGTGCTTTACTACTCAGAGTACACTCTCAGGTAAAAGTGACCTAATCTTTTTTTTCTTTAAACAGTATTTCATTTCATTATTTTGTCAGAAATGGAAATGATATGAGCACCGCTAGCTCTCAGGACTGTCCTCTTCGACATGTAAAGGATGTATTACAATACAAACACCAGTAGCTTCTTCAGACCATCGCACCTTACTGCAACCGTAATCAAAGACGAATAGTGCTTTTTGCGAAAAATTGATTCTGCAAACCTCACTCACTGACTCCTCATCTAACAATCTTTGTGGGGTATTATAATTCCCATTCTACAGATTAGGTGCATGAGGTTCTGAGAACAAACATGTTTAGCACAGGGTTACACAGTTTGGAAGTGGTCATAGCAGGACTCAGACACACATCTAACAGCAGAGATCCACGGCCTCACCCTGCATCCCAGATGAGAAGGGGTTGGGAAGTAAGTCATGCTGTCTACAGAACAGCCACCTCTGACTGGCATTTCTACTCATGGCAGGTTGTTGTGCTCAACAATTGGAGTATATGGAGGTTTCAGCGGCAAGTGCAGAAAAGGGCATTTGTCGTGCTCTGGGAGCTTTGAATCAAGTCATGGCGAGTCAAGAGGGCTACCCTGACACCTGATGCACACTGCAGGTTGCTAAGTCTAGCATGGGTGGTTTTTAATTCTTTCTGTAATTTTGTCTTAAAAATATTTTTAGCAATTTTATGGAGTTACAATTGACATAATCAGCTGCAATATTTAAATTATACAATTTTGTAACTCTTGCCATATTTAGACACATAGGAAACCATCACCAAAATCAAGATAAGGAAAATGTTTTTCACTCCCTGTGTCCTTCTGTCTCTTGATAATTTCTTCCATTCTCCCCTCCTACACCACTCCCCCTACCTCCAGGCAACCAATGATCCACTTTCTGTCACTATAGATTAGTTTTCAATTTTCAGAACTTTTTGTAAATTAAATCCTATAATACATACTTCTTATTTTTTCCTCTGGATTTTTTCACTCAGCATAATAATTTTGAGACACATCAAGGTTGTGGCATGTATCTATAATTCTTCGTATGGATATATCACAGTATCCATTTACTTCTTTTTTATAATTGTATTAAAGTATAGTTGATTTACTGTACCTGTGTATATTAACACACCTATATGTTGTGTTAATTTCTGCTGTACAGCAAAGTGATTCAGTTATACATATTCTTTTTCATATTCTTTTCCATAATGATTTATCACAGGATATTGAATATAGTTCCATGTGCTGTACAGTAGGACCTTGTTGTTTATTTATCCTGTATATAATAGTTTGCATCTGCTAATCCCAAACTCCCAGACCTTTCCTCTCCCACCACCCGCCCCCCTCCCCCTTGGCAACCACAAGTCTGTTCTCTATGTCTGCGAGTCTGTTTCTGTTTCATAGATATGTTCATTTGTGTTGTATTTTAGATTCCACATATAAGTGATATCATATTGTATTTGTCTTTCTCTTTCTAACTTACTTTGCTTAGTATAACATCTAGGTTCATCCATGTTGCTGCAAATGGCATTGTTTCATTATATTTTACAGCTGAGTAATATTCCATTGTATATATATATACAGACCACATCTTTATCCATTCATCTGTTGATGGACATTTAGGTTGTTTCCATGTCTTGGCTATTGTAAATAGTGCTTCTATGAACATAGGGGTGCATGTATCTTTTTGAATTACTGTTTTGTCTGGATATATGCCCAGGAGTGTGCTTGCTAGATCATATGGCAACTCTATTTTTGTTTGTTTGAGGAACTTCCATACTGTTTTCCATAGTGGCTGCACCAATTTACATTTCCACCAACAGTGTTCCATCCACTTCTTGATGGGCATTTGGCTTGTTTCCAGTTTCTGTCTGTTACAAATAAAACTGCTATGGACACTCATATACAAGTCTTTGTGTGGTCTTAAACTTTCAGTTCTCTTGAGTAAACACCTGGGAGTAGAATGGCTGGGTCATAGAATAAGTGCATATTTAAGTTTTTAAGAATCTTCCAGTTTTCAAAAGAGATTACAACACTTACATTTCACCCATAGTGTATGAAAGTTCCAGTTGCTCTACATCTTTGTCATTATTCAGTAAAGTCAATAAAAGTTATTTAAAATAATTTTTAATGAAAAGATGTCTGTTTTAGCCAATCTAATAAGTGTAGAGTGTTATCTAGTGTCTCTAATTTTCATTTTCCTAAAGACTAGTGATGTTCAGCATCTTTTCTTGTTCTTATTTGGCATCTGTATATCTTCATTTGTGAAGTGTCTGACCAAATATTTGTTTAATTTTTAATATGGTTGTTTTCTTATAATTGACTTTTTAGAGTTCTATATACTGATACATTCTGGATTTAAGTCTTTTTTTAGATATGTGATTTGCAAATATTTTCTCCCATTCTTCAACTTGTCTTTTTATTATCTTAACAGTGTCTTTCAAAGAGCAGAAGTTTTGAATTTAATGAAATCCAATTTATTATTGTTTTCTTTTATACATTATGCTTTTGGCTTCGTAGCTAAGAAAGTTTTGCCTGATGCATGGGCCCAAAGGTTTTCTTTCACTTTCTTCTAGAAGTTTTATAATTTTAGGTTTTAAGTTTGTATTTATGATTCATTTTGAGTTAATTTTTATATGATTCAAGCTATGAAATAAAGTTAAATTATTTTTTTGCATATGGATAACCATTGTTCAAGCATCTCTTATTGAAAAGACTACCTTTTCTTCACTACAATTGCCTTTGCATGTTTTTAAATATCAATTGGCCATATATGTATAGATCTACTTCTGTACTCTGTTCTGTTCCAATGATTCACCTGTATTTATGCCAATGCTACATATCTTGAATACTGTAGTATTAGTTCCCCAACTTTATTCTTTTTCAAATATATTTTTAGCTATTTTAGGTCCTTATGAATTTTCTTTTTGAATATGAGTCAACTAGTTAATTCTACAAAGATAAATGATATTATGGGTAATACTTTCATTGCTCATGAGCGAATACCAAGAGTGGAATTGTGGTACCATATGGAAAGTATATGTTTAACATTTTAAGAAACTGCTAAACATATTTCCAAAGTTGTTATAACCATGTTAACTTTTTCCAGCGGTGTGTGAAAGTCTACAATCTCTGCAATACTTGGTATGGTCAGTCTTTTTAAGTTTAGTCATTTGAATATATGTGTAGTGGTATCTCTTTGTGGTTTGAGCATCCTCCTTAATAACAAATGATGTTGAGCAACTCTTCATGTGCTTATTTGCTGTCCATATATCATCTTTGGTGAAGTATCTGTCTAAATATTTTCCCAATTTTTAATTTACTTGTTTTCTTATTATTGAGTTTTGATATTTAAAATATTATATTCTTTATATCAGTCCTTCATCATAATATGATTTGCAGATACTTTCTCTTCATGTTTGGCTGTTATTTTACATTCTCTTAACAGTAATTTTCAAGAGCAGAAGTTTAAAATTCATTCTTTTATGGATTGTGTGTTTAATTTTGTATATGAGAAATCTTTGCCTAACCCAAAGCTACAAAAAATATGTACATTAAAAAGTCTTGTACATGTATGTTCATAGTAGCTTTATGTGTAACAGTGAAAAACTAAAAACAACAATGTTCATCAACATGTGACTGGATTTGCAAATGTATTTTATCCATGCCATGGAATACTACTCAGCCATAAAAAAGAATGAACTACTGAAACATGTTACAACATGGATGAATCTCAAAATAATTATGCTGAGTGAAAGACACAAGACTTAAAAGATTACATGCTGTATGGGTCCATTTATATAATATCCTAGAAAATTCAAACTAATTTAAAGTCAGAAGCAAACCAGTAGTTGCTTGTAGATGAAAATTAAGGGTAGAAAGGGAGAGTGGGAAGGAATAAAATGGGATGTGATGAAACTTTGGGGAGTGATTTACTAACTTGATTGTGAGAACGGGTTTGAAAGAACATACTTACACTTCCCATAGTGCAACTAATCAAATTGTTCACTTTAAATATATTCAGTTTACTGTATGTCAACTATTCCTCAATAAAGCTGTTAAAACAATTTAGTGGAATCTGACTGAGATTTCCTCCAGACTCAGAAGAAGAACGTGCCAAGTCGAAATGGACGATTAGGGATAAAGAGGAGCATTGTTTTCTGAATGGATTCCAAGTATCTTGCTTATTCACTACATTGGTTACATAATTTAAAAACTGAAAATCTCCATAAGACTCAGCAGAAAAGTAAAAACAAAAAAATATGGTTTATACATACTCTTTCAGCTTTTTACCTCTTATGGTTCCGTCAAGAAGAACTACTGGGCCACCTGGATGACACAGTCACAACACTGATCAGATGGGAAGGAATCGAGTCAAATTAAAGCATAACTGCAAATTGTACAGCCACAATGAAAGCAAATATGGTGTGGTAATTTGGTCGTGCACCTGAAACAGTTATGCAGAATTTTGTAAATGGAGTGGAAAAAGAGCTGAGATACCTTATACAGAGAAGAAAGCGGGGTAATTTGGCAAGAGTCTCTTGGGTGGTGATTCAAATTCACCATCCCTCCCAAATAACTATGCAATTTGACAGTACAAGTGATATTATAGTGAAAAGAGGTTTTAATGTACTGTTCTGGTGAAAGCTGGACAAAGCCTACTAATGGTCATTGAGATTGATTAATATCAACAGGGACACAGTATTCCACAGTAGCCAGGGTATTAGTTATGGCCCTGTTTATTTTCACATTAAGCTAGAATCAAGTCTATGTCTTTACTTGTTTGCTTGGCAAAAACCTAGTATCACACCCTTGGGGTCCCCATTCTGGAATGATTAGGAACTCAAGGGACCTGTATAATTCAAAGGAAGTTGCATATGGTTTCCCTTTCCATCAGGAAAAAGCCCTCATGTTCCCAAGTTCGTCACTGCCATGGGTGTCCTTGATTCTAGCTGCCCCAAGACCAGCTAATCAGACATTCCCAGTCCATCCCTCACTGGGGCTTCAGGATGCAACAAAGTCTCTTTCCTGGACTCCATGTCCAAAGAGGGAAATGTCATAAGTTACAGTTTTCCCTCTGGAGTGTCTAACCTTGGCCCTAATGGCTGCAGCTTTAGAGCCTGTCCTGACAGGAGCCTCCATTGCTCTTTTCCTTCAATCCTCACCCCTCAGAGGCACTGGCCCTGGAGTAGATTCAGGTATTCACCTGGTGAAACCAGGAGATACTGAAGCCTTGCCAATCCTAGGGTGTAGGAAGTGGATCAGTTTTATGCCAGGGGTTTAGATAATTTGCTTTCAATTTCCCAAAACCTTCTGGTTTATTCTCTGTTGTCTAGCACTACCACCAACTTTTTTTTTTTTTTTTAAGCCACAAAGTTGAATGGCTTATCAGGAAAAGCCTATATTATAAAAACCTCAAGGCCTGTTATCCTTCCTGGAAGTGAGAGCACAGAATACTTTCCCTAACTTTGCCCCTCAATTCCCTCCCCTTTTCTCCAACCTTGACCTTTCTTTCCTTAACATTACAATATATATAATTTAAAAAGTGCTTGATTTGATAGCCAATTAAAGAATATGGTAGAAAATTTAAAATGTGGGTTGAAAAATACACTACTACATCTAAGTGGTAGAAAAAGTGGGACTATACATTACACTTCTGCAACAAAAATAAGAGAGGCATGGCCATTGTATCAGCAGAAGATGCTAACCCTTCTTCCTCTGACTTGTAAACTTACAGCTTTGGGTCAGTGCAAGCGTGTCAAAAAGTATCCTGACTGTGCTTCGTTGAAGTTTAGGGACTTCCATGAATAATCAGTCTAGAGTAGGATATTTCTGTCACAACTGAAAAAAGTCAGTGAAATGAATGTATGCCTCTTAAATATTGACATTCACTCCTGAAGAATAAATATACCTTCTCTTCACAGCTGAAAATTTCCCAATTTGCCTTTTGTTTTTAGGCTTTGGTATCTCCAGGGATAGTCATACTATCACCTATGACAACCTGGTTACTTGCTCTGGTTAAATGGCCTTCCTGGCCAGTGGTCCATCCTACAGGTCTTCAGGAGCAGAAGCCATCAGGATGCTTTGAAGCCATGTTTGGAAATTCCCTACCTACATCTCTTTCTTTCTTTTCCCACATCTGGCCATGCATTTCCTCCTGCGTTGTGTGGTCTTGGGGCAGGGTGGGGAGGGCAGGGGTTAAGAGACTTTCCCATAGATTGGAGGAGAGAAAAGTAAATGAGAGAGAGTTCTGCAGCCCTTTGGAATGGTTGTTTAAGGTAAAATTAGCTGGACAGAGACACATAGTTATTCCCAGAATAAACTCAAATCAGGCAGAAATGCAACTTTGCATATTGCTTTGTATTTTCCTTTATTCTTCAGGTGGATGCATTTTGAAAGAGGTAATCCAAACTTAAAAGAGGGAAAGTGAATGCAGTTAATGGCATATGTGACATTTATTGGCTCTTATGTACAGTAATGGGGTTAGCAGGGAAGAAAAAGTTAAGAGGAGGGAACTC
The DNA here is from genome assembly GCF_949774975.1 of Lagenorhynchus albirostris. Lineage (NCBI taxonomy): Eukaryota > Metazoa > Chordata > Mammalia > Artiodactyla > Delphinidae > Lagenorhynchus > Lagenorhynchus albirostris. The sequence goes on along the minus strand of NC_083098.1, from coordinate 81,593,419 downwards.
AGCATATCTGAAAAATATACTAATATACAAAAATATACTAACGGGACCTAATGAAAGTTCAAAGCTTTTGCACAGCAAAGGAAACCATAAACAAGACCAAAAGACAACCCTCAGAATGGGAGAAAATATTTGCAAATGAAGCAACTGACAAAGGATTAATCTCCAAAATTTACAAGCAGCTCAATAACAAAAAATCAAACAACCCAATCCAAAAATGGGTAGAAGGCCTAAATAGACATTTCTCCAAAGAAGGTATACAGATTGCCAACAAACACATGAAAGGATGCTCAACATCACTAATCATTAGAGAAATGCAAATCAAAACTACAATGAGGTATCACCTCACACTGGTCAGAATGGCCATCATCAAAAAGTCTACACTGCAATGTTGGTGGGAATGTAAATCGATACAGCCACTATGAAGAATAGTATGGAGATTCCTTAAAAAACTAAAAATAGAACTACCATACAACACAGCAATCTCACTACTGGGCATATACCCTGAGAAAACCATAATTCAAAAAGAGTCATGTACCACAATGTTCACTGAAGCACTATTTGCAATAGCCAGGACATGGAAGCAACGTAAATGTCCATTGACAGATGAATGGATAAAGAAGATGTGGCACATATATACAATGGAATATTACTGAGCCATAAAAAGAAATGAAATTGAATTATTTGTAGTGAGGTGGGTGGACCTAGAGTCTGTCATACAGAGTGAAGTAAGTTAGAAAGAGAAAAGCAAATACTGTATGCTAACACATGTATATGGAATCTAAAAAAAACAAAAATAGTTCTGATGAACCTAGAGGCAGGACAGAAATTAAGACACAGATGTAGAGAATGGACTTGAGGACATGGCGAAGGGGAAGTAGGTGAGTTGGGATGAAGTGAGAGAGTAGCATTGACATATATGTACTACAAAATGTAAAATAGCTAGTGGGAAGCAGCCGCATTGCACAGGGAGATCAGCTCTGTGTTTTGTGACCACCTACAGGGGTGGGATAGGGAAGGTGGGAGGGAGAGGCAAGAGGGAGGTGATCTGGGGATATATGTGTATGTATAGCTGATTCACTTTGTTATACAGCAGAAACTAACATGACACTGTAAAGCAATTATACTCCAATAAAGATGCTAAATTAAAAAAATACTTCCTTCAACAACCCCAGTTTAGCGGTAAAACTGAGACCCAGCGAATGCCCAGTGACACAAAGCCAGGTAGTGAGAGAGCCAGAACTGGGACTCTAATCCTCTAACAACCAGATTCCCTAATTCACATTTCAGTTTACTTTTCATGCCAATATTGAATCTCTCTATACTCTCTCAAATGTTCAATTTTCCAGATATGTTGATTTTATTTTTTCTCATATCTCAAGTAGGGATTTCATCCATGTCAATTTAGCCAAACTGTTTGATATATTTTACCCAAGAGTCCAGGTTTACTCCTTGATAGCTTATAGCTACGGAAAGACAATGATGCTCTATATACCTGGTCTGTATATTGTACATGACACTGGGGGCCTAAAGCATCACAATGACCATGGGGCTCATAGCAGAATCATCAACCAGCTGACCTTTAATGAGGTGTTTATGCCCCAAAATAACACATCAGCACATTCTTAAGTGAAACTATGCATAATTAAACCCAGTGCACGTAAAAGTTTTATGTATGCTCAATCAGTGGTCCTACCCAAACAGCATTTTCTCTTCTCTGTTTGATTGAATAAATTTAGCCAGGAGGACAGAGGTTTTCTGAACTACATTGCTGGAGGGAAAGGTGTTGAAATAAATTCAATTATGCATTTCTGAATAGAACTAGAAGAATATAATAAGTACCCACTATATTCATTCAAGGACACAAAATAACAGCTTTTATGGACTTTTAATTTTTAAAAAGATAGTTTGTTTCTAGTGCCAAGAAAAAAGAGCGCCTGCTGCCACTTAGACCTATTTAAAGGATTCATTGTGAAATAAACCCTTTAATATAGCGTATGGCCAAAACAAGGTATACAGTAAATGTTATTATTTTGTTGCCTTTTATAATTTAGTCTTTTGAAATTCTCATCCTTTTGAAGCCAGTGGTATTATGTAGTTTCTACAAGTAAGCCTCTTGGATATAAAGCAAAAAATAACTTGTCCCAATTATGACAACAAATTGAGTCAAGTCACTATTAGGTTTAGGAATCCCTAAATCTCTGTTGATAGACTTAACATAGTCTACTGAAAAACTGTTGAAAAAAAAAAACAAAACCTCAGAAAACTTAGAACCGGGAGGAACCCACTGAACTATCTAATCTATCACTCATTTAAGGAAGAATTTCTCCCTAAAATATTGCTTACAACAAGTGTGACTGTTAGGTTTTAAATGATATTTCATTCTCATTTCTAGGCAGGACTCCATGGTCCTTATTCCCCATCTCTCTCTGGAGCTTACTCCAGTAAGCCATATTTCAACACATTAAATAAGGACTCGTCTAATGTAAACTGTGCTACTATAATTCCCATTGAAACTCTATTAAGCAAAGAAAAGCTGTCAAGTATAAAATCTGCTGATCCTTAGGGATGAATTGGAGGACATTTTTGCTTTAACGGCTTCATGCTTTGCCAAGTCATAATTCACTTATATGTCTATCAACAGCTTCATCAGTGTGTGTGTTTGACTTTCCTGAGAATGACATTATAGCAACTTTCCTTACTATGCAAAGTTATTGCCTTGAAACCTCCAAGTGGGAAAATGAAAGCTTTTAGTTAACTCTGCAGTGACGGAATACATTATAGAACTTGGCTCTATTGTTTATATCACAATAAACGTTTTTGCTTCTTAAGAAACCTTAGGGATGAACTAGGCAGCACAAACTGAGTGATTTTAACCACAAGAAACTGTAGTAATTCTCCTAAAGTGTTTTTCTTGGATTACTTTGTAGCATTAAGGAATTGAATTTAATAATAAAATTCTAGCAGATTTTCAGAGTTAACGAAGTAATGAAATTATTGATATAGGAAGAGAATAAAAGGGACTAGCTTTGTTCTTATTTATTTTTAACCTTCTAAAATAATGCAGGAAATATTGAAGTTATATTTTACATGTTGTCTACCTATAAAATTAAAAGAAATATATCCTACTTCACCTGGGAGTGGATTTAAGTAAATTAACAGTGTAATGGAACTTTGATATTTATATGAAAAACCTTATAGAATGAACACATATATTTGCATGTATATATATATATGTGTGTGTGTGTATATATATATATATATATACCTATATGTGTGTATATATGCATATAAACCACACATGCATACACACACGCACATACACAAACACACATATGTTTGTGTGCTTATCTGAGAGGAAAAGCCAGCTACCTGCGCTGCTGCTGCTGGGCCATATTAAGAAGAATCTAGGGCTTATGCCAACATTTAGTTGCCTGTGTCAGGACCAGGTGAGAAGAAATGCTGTTCAAGTTGCAATTTGGAAATCTGTGCCATGACTCTCTTACTCAGAGATGAATATCTAGGAGTGAGTTAAAAAACACTGTTTTTCCTGCCTCTTATGCTTCTTGCTGCCCAGTTTCAGAATCTTCATACTTTTTCTCCTCTGAAGAGTTATTCCCAGAAAGAGCTCAATGCCTGCATTAGAAGACTCTAAGGGTAGTTGAAGCACTATTTGGACTAAAAGCAGAGAGTAGTTGAGGAGCAAAGGTTGAGAGAGACAATGCTTGCTTGTCCACAGTTTACAGGAATAGCAATGACCCTGTGAGACCCAAGGGAGAAAGGACACACCTAGGACCTCAGAAGCTGCTACTACTGACTTGCACTACAAACAACAAACTATGAGGAAACCATGATGGGACATTTTTCTATAGAAGGTGGCCTCTGTGGTCCTCACTAGCCTACAAGGTTATAACACTTCCACAGGTGAAAAGGGTTGCCCCACTTTTGTGGTATGTGGGGTTCTCAAGCCACAGAGACTGAGTCAATATTCAAATGTATGTACCTTACTGAGGAAGGAATGAAGGACCGAGGAAGCGACAGCACACGCAGCCTGGGAAAGGTGTGGTGTCAGCAGGAAGCTAGCTCCTGCCTGACCCCACGGAGAGCTCTGGAGTATAATCACAGAGTTGATCCAGCTCTGAAGCAAGGGGCAGTCTTTTCCATCCCAGTGTCAGCAGCTGCTGGCTGCTTCACTGGTGCAGGAAGCAGCAGAGAGGAAGGAGGCACAATCTCTCCAGCCAGGTTTCTTCCACCTGCGGAGAAGAATTCTCTAAGGGAGGATGCATTTATGGACTCAGCAGCCAACGCTCAAAAGGGGAGTAGGGCAGGTGACTAAAATGTCTACTACAGTTCTCTATTAATGATGCACCCACCCAGATATTTCTGGTGGAGTGAAATTTCATTGTCAGTTCTTTTCCATTTTAATTTTTTCTGCAAAATTATGGAACAGTGTCCTGTGGATCAGGAAATAGACTAACCATCTTATCTCACACTTTCAAAAGGCCATGGTAATTTTTATTTTAATACCAGAAATGTATCAACTTATCCTTTTGAGGTTTTTTCCCCAATTTCAATTTTTTATCCTAATCATTTTTCCATTGTGAAATACCCTTCGGGCCATAGAGGAAAAATTAAATCTTTCTCCACCATGTTCTTCTCATGCTAGTCTTACATCAGAATAATTGTTTTTTCTCAGTATCACTGAGTTTTAGTGATATGTCATCATTAGTTTTAGAAAGTGAACAGCAGAGGATTTTCTAAACAAACATAAAGCATGTGGATACTTATTGATTTGTCTGTGGATGAATTAGGGAAATCTGACATCATGCCATTTGCGGTCTACTATTATTCAAGTATTTGGTGCAGAGGGCTGTGAATAAAGACTGAAATTGTATTCAGGATCATAGTTTCCTCAGAATTTATGGAGGAACAAGCAGTATATTTCTTCCTCTTATAGATTGTAAGTCCTGGCTAATGAAAAATCAATGATGGGAACTCACTGTTCGTTGCCCACCAAATGTTTATCTCCTACTACTTTGCTGAAAGTACTCTGATTTTGTTTGAGGTAGCAATATAGCAGGCCCTAGGTCATAGGTCTCAATTTGTGTAAACCAACAATGACAATCATTTTCCCAATGTTCTCAGTTTCCTTTGTAGCTTGGGGTGGCCATGTCACTCCCTTATGGGACTAAAACCCAAGCATAATTCTCCTGGGAGACAGGCGTGGGCAGTTTTGAAAAATATATGTTGTGACTCCTTCCCCTTTGTTCTTAAGTTACAAGTGCTACACCTGAAGCTATAAAAGGCATTTGTGATCATGGAGGAAAGGCCTAATGAATCATAAGGACACTGTTCTGTATAGCTTGGCTAAATAAATAAATAAATATTTTTAAATTTGTGATTTGTGAAAAACATAAAGTCCAAATTGTTTAAGTTCACTGTGTGTCAGATTTTTCTGTGACGTGCAACTGAACACATTCTTAACAGGTATTTAACAGTTTAAGGGCCAGGCACCTTGTCACCCTTGGGTGAACCATGGTGTAAAATGCACAAAGGAAGGATTAGTTAGCTTATATAGATACTCCATCATTTCACCGAATCTTTATTCATTGCATATCATCATCACATTTGACATTTTTTCTTGCTTCTTTATTTGACATTTTTATTATCTGTCTACAACACTAGAATATATGTCCCTCACAGCATGGGCTTCGTGGGTCTCATTCACTATTTCATCTCCACTCCCCGGCAGAGTGCCTAGCATGGAGTATGCATTAGCCTATGATATCTTGTTGATTCAACAAATGAATACCCAGCCTGCGCTGAAGCAGAAACTAAGACTCAGAGTGTAAGACAGAAATATTTGGCCATGGGCCTGCAAAATCAGAAGTTCCCTTTCCAGAGTAGATGAAATGGGGTCCATGGGGGAAAGTGGGGTGAGGGTAAGAAGAGGAATGTGGTAGAAGGACAACTGGGAATGGAGAAAAAGTTGTATAAATAGTGAAATCTGCTAACTGAGAAGGAGAAGTGTTTTCCATTCCCAAACCAAATGGGATGGACTCCCAGATGAGCTGTCCTCAATTTTAGTCACTATCTTTAGACATTTGCTCTTTATCAGACAGGAATAATTGTAAAAATTTAGAACATAAAGAGGCTGTGTGTAAAGAGTTAACAAAATCATTTATTCCTTCTGTATGAAAATTTGAACTTCAGTTAACTTCCTAGTTTTTTCTCTGAAAACCTGATAAAAATGAAAATTCAACTACATTACGAGACAACATTGCTTATGGTATAAACACACTTTATTGGTAAATTTCATTTGGAATTGGAGAAATTATAAATAAATTAAAATACCTGATGGCAATGCCATTATTTTGGACTTTTCTGAACGTGATCATTCTTTTTTTTTTTTATTAATTAATTTATTCATTTATTTATTTAGGGCTGTGTTGGGTCTTCGTTTCTGTGCGTGGGCTTTCTCCAGTTGTGGCGAGCCGGGGCCACTCTTCATCGCGGTGCGCGGGCTTCTCACTACCGCGGCCTCTCTTGTTGCGGAGCACAAGCTCCAGACGCACAAGCTCAGCAGTTGTGGCACACAGGCCTAGTTGCTCCACAGCATGTGGGATCTCCCCAGACCAGGGCTCGAACCCGTGTCCCCTGCATCGGCAGGCAGACTCTCAACCACTGCGCCACCAGGGAAGCCCTGAACGTGATTATTCTTAATGGTGAATATCCCTTGCAGGAATCCTGGAAAATATGTCTATGGAATTGATATAAGAGATAAAAGTCTCTCCCACTTGCCCATCATTCCCTTGCACTTGGATGAAGCAACAATGTTTAAAACTGGAAGTACTCTGAGTTACATTTAAAATTTATGGCCTTAGCCTGCATTGAGGATCTTTGAAAGAAATTCACATTCTGGAATGTTGTTTTCCATATTATCTACTGCTAATTTATTTGGTAAATATCTATTGAACCACTCCATATGCATAGCACAGTTCTAGGTGCAAAATATCTGCAATAGATAAGTCCTGCTTCCAACACCTTACAATTAATAGAGGGAAATGGATATGAAACAGATAAGTAAGTATACAATTAAACCAATAAAACAGATAAGTAAGTATACAGATAATTAAGTATACAATTAAACCACATTAATAAAAATTAATGTGCAGGCAGTAAATTGTACAGGTGATAAGGAGAAGGGTAGATAAATGAAATGTCTAAGATTATATGGAAAATATGACACTGGATTTTGATCTCTTTTCCTGCCAATAGCAATAAATGGTAAATATGTACGCTTGCTTAACTTTTTAATCCTGTTGATACAGTTTTCAGCTTTACTGTGTGTGGTTTTCATTTTCAAATACTGCAAGTAATTTTTGATTTGGTTGAATAATAAAAATAATATTAGATTTTTAAAGCTTATTGTAGAGTGTTGTTTCATAGTTCTCAGTCATTCAAAAGCAATGCCATTGTTTCTATTGTATGCATGTACCCCTATTAATATTTATTAAATAATAATTTTTAAAATCAACTTATTTTTTACTCAAAAATATTTTTTAAAAAAGAAACTTTATTATACTACTGTTGAGGGAAACTATAGTTATAAAAAGTAGAATATAGTTGTTAAAATATAAAATAAAAAACAATGTTTTAAAAATTAAAGTAACTATGATATACAAGTAATATTGAGTCTGATAAATTTTACCAATTCTTTCCCTTGAAAATTTTTCAGTGAGGGCTCTTTATGTTAGGCTTATAATGAAGGGATATTCAGGTTGATTAGTCTGAGATGAAGATAAAATTTTAAAGCAAAAAATGATTCGTGTTAGTTTTGATGAAATTGCAACCCAATGGTACAGACAATTGGAAAGAATTGAAAATATTTAACTGTCTTCTCTCTTTAAGATCTAATATTGGAAATAATTTTCCAAAGAAAATGGTGGGAATGACTTTCCAAAACAAAGTTTTTTGATGAAGTCATCTGTAGTAACTCTTATCTGTTTAATTTCTGAATAGGTCAAGTTTTGCAAAATAAATGAGTGCAATGGCAAATATTTCCTCATTCATGAATTACTGTCATCTGGTTTGGAAAATATTAATATAGACCATTTATAACATTTCTCAAATGCCTCTGCATAATGGTCGTAATACATTTAGTGAATTATTCAGATGAGTTTACTAACAAGCCATTTAGACACCAAAGATCCAAGCTGGCTCAATAAAGTGGTGTACTCCTTAGCTCAGTTTCTCAATTATTCCACTTATTAGTTCCTGCACATGAAATGCTGGTGGAAGCCTCAACTGTAAGTTGTTCAAATGGGCATATATATCTACACTGCATGTACATGAGCAAAGCACCTTGTAGCTGATGGTTTTCTCCAGAAAGACTTAATGTTCTTCCTACAATTCAAACAGGTGAATGAATATGCCTCTTCATAAAAGCCAATGAGCCTCAGTGTGATGTGGTTTATACGGACTGTCCTTCTCTTCATAAAGCTGAGAGACTGTTAGGAATTCAGTGCCCCATCCTTAATATGACTGGTGATTTTAGTAGATTCATTCAGTCTGGTCTCTGGAGGCTGTACAAGTTTGAATCCTGGCTCTATTACCTGATTTATCTGTAAAATAGTGATAATAATAGTATCTAGCCCAAAGAGTTGTTGTGAGGAATAAATATATTGGTAAATATTAAGCTATTGGAATAGTATTTGGCATATAATGTGTTGTTTAAGTGTTTGTGGTTGTTTTTATTTGTTCTTAAAATGTCACGTGCTATGGACTAAGTTGTGCCACCCCCAAATTCATATTTTGAAATAATAATTCCCACTGTGACTGTATTTGGAGATAGGGCCTTTAGGAAGGTTAAGGTTAAATGAGGTTATAAGGGTGGGGCCCTAATCCAATAAGATTGGTATCTTTATAAGAAGAGGAAGAGACATCAGATCTTTTTCTCTCTCTCAATCCTTGCAAGCACAGAGAAAAGGCCATGTGAGGACACAATGAGAAGGAGACTGTGTACAAGCCAGGAAGAGAGCCTTCAACAGAAATCAAATTTGCCAACATCTGTTCATGGACTGTTAGGATCCAGAACTTTGAGAAAATGAAATTCTGTTGTTTAAGCCACCCAGTCTGCATTATCTTGTTATGGTAGCCCTAGAAGACTAATACACCATGACTGTTTTGAAAGCCAGTGCTTCCTTGTATTTAACAGTAAGTATATTTATTTTTGGAAATGACATTTCAATGTATCAAAAAAATGAAATAAAACATATGTTTCCTGCTCTCCAGCAAGTTGGCACCAACTCTGAGCACTTTCAGGGGCACATAGATAGCCATGCAGGACCCAGTCTCATCCTCCAGTGGGCTGGCACCAGCCCTGAGCCTCCCTGGGCTGCACAGACAGCCATGTATGGAACTGGCCCTGCCCTCCAGTAGACCAGCAGCCACTGCACAAGGCATGGCCTTGCAGCTAACCGGGCTGGAGGTCAGCCTAGTCTACAAGTGCAACCACAGTAGTCAACTTCACTATAACAGAAGGGTGCAGTCAACGTCCCTAGGGGCTCCCCTAGAGCATAGAGCTCTGGTGAACAGAGGGAAGTGTGCTGCTGGGCCCCCTAGAACCTCTCCTATATAAGGCCACTTCTCCAAGATCAGGAAACATACCTGACTTACCTAACACATAGAAATAAACACAAAGGACTGGGCAAAATGAGGAGACAGAGGAATATGTTCCAGATGAAAGGACAAGACATAACCTCAGAAAAAGAACTAAACAAAAGAGTTCAAGGTAATGATCATAAAGATGTTTACTGAATTTGGGAGAAGAATGAATAAAAACAGTGAGAAATTTAAAAAGGAGTTATAAAATATAAAGAGGAACCAAATAAGCTTAAGAATACAATAACTGCAAGAAAAATATAGTAGAAGGAATCAACAGATTAGATGATATAGAGGAACAGACCAGACATCTGGAAGATGGAGTGGTGAAAATCACCCAATCTGAACAGAAAAAAGAAAAAAAGAATTTAAAAAAATGAGGATAGTTTAAAAGACCTTTGGGACAACATCAAGTGTACTAACATTCACATGACAGGAATCTCAGAAGACGAAGAGAGAGAAAGGGGCAGAGAACTTATTTGAAGAAGTTCTAACTGGGGGGAAGGACACAGACATCCAGGTCCAGGAAGCACAGAGAGTCCCAAACAAGATAAAATCAAAGAGGTCTACACTAAGACACATAATAATTAAAATGGCAAAAATTAAAGATTAAGGGAGAATCTTAAAAGCAGCAAGAGAAAAGCAGCTAGTTACATACAAGGAAACTCCCACTGGACTGTAAGCTGACTTCTTGGCAGAAACTTTGCAGGCCAGAAGGGAGTCACATGATATATTCAAATAGATGAAAGGGAAAAATTGTACTAAAAACTCATCAGTTTCTATGTGTAAGATTATATCTATTGTATCTGTGTGGTGGAAATACTATATAATAATATGCTACTGTGATTATAACATGAAAGCATATGGTGGGACATTTTATACAACAGAAATTGGCAAACTCTACAATTCAGGATTTGGTTTATTGTTTTGATTATTTGCCGTGTCTTTAGAAGTGATGGAGAAAATGTTAATAAAGTAAATTAAATTTAAATTGGTGTCATTTCTGTTACCTGTTATATTATGAATGGCATGCACACACAAAAAATTGAGGAGACATCTTTCCATTATTCAAAACTTTTGTCTGATTTAGGAAAGGTGTCACTCACGTTATCGATGGATGAGTAAAATTCCAGTATTCATCTTCATTGTTTACTTTTATCTTACTTGCTACAAAAACAAAAACATCAACAAACATTCATGTTAAAACTGCACTTGTTCATCAGTTGCAACCACAAACTTGCTGTAGATATAAGAGTTTGACAAAAATTAATAAAAAAGTCTATGACTGCCTATTGGTTATAAAGAATTTATAATAAAGAATAATGTATATTTTATTATGTTTTGTAAATTGTGTAAATTTTTGTATGTTTTGTAAACATACATATTTATGTATGTTTGTAATTTATGTATGTAAACATACATATTTTTTGTATGTTTTGTAAATTTTTGTATGTTTTGTAAACATACATATTTATGTATGTTTGTAATTTATGTATGTAAACATACATATTTTTGTATGTTTTGTAAATTGTGTGCTACATATCTTTTATATCAGTAAAATTTATAAAAAACAAATATATATATATTTATACACAGACAAATGCACACACACACATACACAAACACACACATACACACACGTCTCCTTTGTTGGAAAGATGGTTGTTGAACATTTACCACCATCAGTAGGCATACCTAACCAGTTCAGATAACTGATATATATATCAGTTATGTATACTATTTATATATGCTATATTATTTATGCTACTATATGCACTATTAATATAAAATACATTAATATTTAAAGCATTTTAGAAAATTAAAATAGTTGCCAATTTTAGACCCTTTAGATTCTTACATCAAAGTTTGCACTGACAAGGCCACTCCTTTTCCAGGAGGAGAAAGCAGCAAGGTTTATTCCTGGTGTTCCTGATTAATATTTCTGTCAGCTATGTGTGGGAATCCCTCAAATCTTGTTTTTCCATGGTCTATTCTTGATTCTGGTTTCATCTCAATGAATCTCAGTGCTTCTTTTACTTCATTTGGCCCAAGAACCTTGACCACAAATCTATTTGCCTTCACTTCCCTCCAAACCTCAGACAACACAGAAGAATTAGTGTTTCTTGAAGCAGGTGTCAATGACTTAGAATTTCTTAGGATGCCTCATTGAGTTTTCCTGGAAATGGTGTAATTGCAGGTGAACAGATTTATTCATAAATCATTGGACCATGACTCATGGAAGAAAGTCTTCATAACTTTTTTCAAGTGAGGATGAAAGCCCTCTAGAAAGACATTAATAAATATGTTTCATTGGTTGCATATTTTAGCAAGTTTTTAGTTTTGCCAGGATGCATAAGGAGGTTGGATGGATGCAGAAATCTGTGGCTATTATGAAATAAGGTTAGTAGTGAATTATTGTAAACAGGATTTGTGGAGAATACTGCAACAACGAGATGGATTACAAAATTAGTGGCAGTTGCACAGCCATAGATTGTTGAATTTTTAATTATATATAAAATATACACTGTTGGCATTTTGCTATAAAAAGGATTACTCAGTTTAAGCTCAGATTTAATAAAATACTTCACTTGTTAAAAATCAATTGTATACATTATATTTAATGAATTATAATAGTATTTCATGTAATAATAAACATGTCTTACTGAATAAACTGACAGCTTCCTTTTTTAAAAAATTAATTAATTTATGGCTATATTGGGTCTTCATTGTTGCGCGTGGGCTTTCTCTAGTTCAAGTGAGTGGGGGTTTCTCTTATTGTGGAGCACGAGCTCTAGGCACAGAGGCTTCAGTAGTTGTGGCACGCAGGCTCAGTAGTTGTGGCTCATGGGCTTAGTTGCTCCGTGGCATGCGGCATCTTCCCGGACCAGGGCTCGAACCCGTGTCCCCTGCACTGGCAGGCGGATTCTTAACCACTGCACCACCAGGGAAGCCCCTAAACTGGCACCTTTCAATTTAGAAATATGAGTGTGTGAAGTATGGTCTTCAGTGTTATAGAGACAGTGAAGAAATGTCTTTGTTCTCACAAAAGTAGCAGAGCTCAGGAGTTAGTAGAGCCAGGAGCATATGAAGATATCTATTGATAGATGCCAAATTAGTACTGTAGATAATAACACTACTGGTAGATAACTGTTAATGCATACATGGTGTTTGAAAGACATCAGGTGATGTTCTTAGTGCTTTATGTATAAATTTGAATTTAAATTTCAAAACAAGCCTAGAGTTAGGGGATATTATTATACCTTTTTAAATATGAGGAAACATAGTCACATGTAATATAAATGACTGTATCAGGTAGGTGCTAGAGCTGGACTTGAACCCAGGTGACCTGGCACCAAAACCTGTGCTCTTAATTCTCATTCTATACCGTCCAGCCAGGAGTTCTGATCACTGCTATAAAAAAGGGGGGAGACCACTGGTCTTCATGGAACAGCTGGAGCATGCACTGGAACTCAAGGAGAGAGAAGATTAAAATAAGGTGGAAAAGATTTATTCATTCAAAATATATTTATTGAGCCTCACTTATGTCCCAGAATCTAGGGTACGTGATCTAGATGTAGCTCTGAATGAGACTGGCCGTGTTTCTGATCACATGAAACTTATATTCTAGCATTAAAAGGATTTCAGGTACAGAGATAGTATAAACTGATTTTAAGAATGGAATATGCATGTACCACATCCAGAAGAAAATGAAAATGAAAAATAATGTTATATAGCTCATGATTCTTCAGATCAATGATTTGAGCTGGGCTCAGCTGGGCCATCATTCTGGTCTGAACTGGGATTATCTGATATCAACCGGCCTTGACTCGAGAAATTGTCAGGTTAGCTGGCTGTTGCCTGATATCAGATGGCCTCACTAACACGTCTAGTGGTTGGCTAACTATGAGCTACAGTGATGGAGGTCACGTGTCTTTTATCTTCTAGTATAGGCTAGCCCGGGCTTATTCACTTAACAATGGCGTTATAAGAGCAGTGGGGAAGAAAACTCCAATGCACAAGCAATTTTGAAGTGTTTGCTGGAGTTACATTTGCTAATTATCCCCCCCTTGTCCAAAACAAGTCACATGGCCAAGCCCAGAGTCAGAGGATGGGAGAGTCTCAGATTTACACGGCTGGAGCATGGGCACAAGGAAGAGATGAAATCGTTGTAGTTTTGAAATGTATGACAGGATTGAAAGGAGTTTGTTATAGCAGTACTACATATTACTTTGCCTTCTTTTTGAGTAATATAGCAAAACCCATACAGTGATCTCTCCTTAAAAACTATTTAAAATAACTAACTGATTTAATTAAGTGTTGCTTCAATATAGTTAAGAGGATAAATTTAGAAACTTACTAACTTACAAAAATATTAGTTACTTGGTCATTAGTTTTTCACATTGTCAATTGTTGATTAATATATAAAAAATGTTTACCAAATTATAAAATGATAACTAGCTCTGTTCTCCTTTCACTTAGAGGCAACTCTGACCAAATATAGTCAGAGAGGCCTGAGAAAATTAATACATAGTTAACTGTATTACACATCTTCCAATACAATTTTTTTTGGCAAAATGCTTTTATCTTATAATGTGTGTCACCAAATTCTTGGAACTGTAGTATTAACTGATCCAACATATGGAAAAATATTTATAATAAAACTGAATTGGCAAAGCTATCCTCACGGTCAAACCAGTTGTATCAAAACAGTTTTGTCAGATGAAGTCTGATTTCATTTTCAATTAAAATAAATTTATCAATATGTGCTTGAGAGAAAGTTATTTACAAACCCTGAGAAATAGATTTTTGGATATAATTCATAATAAACTATTAAAATCTGTCCAATTAAGATTGAAATGCCTAAATATAATTAATTCATCTATTTTATAATGTAATTCAAAACCAATCAATATGCTTTTTCTTATTATGTGTAATGCTGCTATGCACTGTATTCTGGAAATTATGTTATTTATGAAATGTCATTTGATAAAAGGCATTGTATTAGTTTCCTGGGATGGTCATAATAAGGTACCACAAGCTGGGTGGCCTTGACAGGAAATTTATGTCTCCAGTTCTGGAGGCTAGAGTTCTGAAATCAAGGTTTCAGTGGGGTTGATTCTTCTGGGCACTTTGAGGAAGAATCCACTCCATGTCTCTCTCCTAGCTTCTGGTAGCCTCAGGCATCCCGTGGCTTGCAGATACATTCTCACCATGTCTTCATATCATCTTCCCTCTGTATGTTTCTTTGTATCTGAATTTCTCCTGTTTGTAAGGACAATAATCAGATTAGGCCCATCCTAATGTCCTCATCTTAACTTGATCGCTAAATCAATAGGCTAAACCCTATTTCCAACTAAGGTCACGTTCATAGTTACTGGAGGTTAGAATTTCAAAATCTTTTGGGGGAGACAAAATTCAACTTATAACAGGTATGAGGCTCCTTTAAAAGATAAGCACATATATCTAATTCAGTTGTTTGGGTTTGGAAATAAATGAGAATTAAAGAATAAAATGAAAGTAATTCTATTAATTTTGTTAGACATTAGAATCTGTTCTAAACTAGTCAATGATGAATTCTAGAGATGAGTATTGAGAATACATAAAACAAATTGTTGAAAAAAGCCACCATTAGTGTTCAACATTTATTTTCAATGCTCTCTTTGCTCTATGGGACTTTGCTTCAAAATCTATGCCTTCTTTAACAATAGTCTGGAATGGAAGAGGCAAGTTTGTCAAACAAAACAATATCATTACTCACCTCATCTACCCATACCCAGTATTTGCACTCAGAAATGTGCAATTCAAGCCAAAATACTCCATTACCAACATTGTGATCCCACTTTAACAGAAATATGTATAAATAAGAAAAAAATGAGAAGTCCTCTGTGTTTACAGCATTTTGATTTAGCAAGAAAAAAAGGGATCTCTAAAATGAATAATTTGAACTATATATTTGTTTGACATTTTATCCTGCAGGGTAGTATACCTTACTAGGATTTGTGATGGGTAAGGTTGTTCTTTTCTTGTAGAATTGGAAAAGGGATATTGTGAATGCAAGCATATTCCCAGTAAGATCAGTTTTCAGAAAAAAAATTATGAATGTTGAGGGTCTGGAAAATAATTTACTTAAAACCATCTATGCCTACATAACCCTTGGAAAGTTACACAAGTCTTAGTTTGAAGATCATCGATGTACTGGGCCCACCACTTGGAATCTGTGATTCTGGCATTTGACCCTAAGCTTGAAGTCTCAGTTGAGGCAGTCCCTGCTCTAAACCAGACTCTCCTGGTCCAAACATTCTCTTGCCAGTCACTCCAAGAGCATGTTGTGAAGAGCCGGGCCCCCAGCTCTGACTCACTTCTCTATCTGCCTCCTGTTGCTACTTCCCCAAATCACTCTCATGCTGGATCGGATGTGGTACTGAGCCAAGGCTGGGGTTCTTTTAATGGCCTGAACATTTCTCCTTTTACTGCACCCCAGAAAACAGGGCTCTAGCTCTGATCTTCTTGGCTGGTAGCCTCATACACATCTGTATGTTAAAACGGTGTCCTCAAGAGACAGTGTGAAATGTGGAGTGAAGGGTGGGAAGAGGAGAGCACTGGGGATCTGAACATTTCTATCTCCCCTTTTCCACAATTTCTGGGATAGAGAAAGTGGACTTAGTGTTTTTCTTTCCACTGCATGACCTCCTTTCTACTTTGAGCTTTGGGCAGCAAAACTCATAGTCTAGCTTTTACCAAACTAAACAGACCCGGCCCATAGGAGGTACTGAATACATATTTGTTGAGTGATTGAATCAGTGAAAAGATGATTTCACCTATATGCTGAAGTGCTTGGCAGAATCTGATTCTCATGATTAATTATAGATAACACTATTATAGTAGCTCTCCAGACTAGTGCTTCAATTAAAAATCATAGGGCTTCCCTGGTGGCGCAGTGGTTGAGAGTCCGCCTGCCGATACAGGGGACATGGGTTCGTGCCCCTGTCCGGGAAGATCCCACATGCCGCGGAGCGGCTGGGCCCGTGAGCCATGGCCGCTGATCCTGCGCGTCCGGAGCCTGTGCTCCGCAACGGGAGAGGCCACAGCAGTGAGGGGCCCACGTACCGCAAAAAAAAAAAAAAAATCATACATCATTAGTCAAAAGGTGAAGGGCATTTCAGTAATAATGGATCCTAACATAGACCCCCCTCTTACCCCTCATCTGCACCACTATCTTACCTCATCATTAAGAAGGAGTGTTTTTGCTGAATAGCAAGATTATGTGTATAGAAATGCAAAAGAGGCAAGCACATTAATATATATTTTCTAAAGTTTCCACTACAATTTATGTATTTAATTTATTTAATGTATATTACATTTTCATAGTTCATTAATTCATTCATCTAATTTCTGCACTATGAAGCAGTTATTTCATGTTTACTATCAGCAGCTCAAATGAAACATGGTAAAATTAGAAATCATGACTCTGCCATTGTCAACTGCTATTTCCCCAGGATTCCCCATCTCAGCCAATGGCACCAGTGTTCACCCAGTTGTTCTGTCCAAACACACAGAAACCATCCTTGATTCTTCTTTCCTTCATCTCTCACACCCAACCCATAATTCAGACCTGTCAGTTCTACCTCAAAACTTCAAAATGTACCTTGGATCTCAACACATCTTTCATCAACTCTTCACTGTTCCCAGCCTAAATCTGTCACCATCATCTCTTAGCAGCATGATTTTCCTAATTGGACTCCAAAATAGACACTTCACACCTGGTTACTCTTTGTTCATTACCCACTATCCTTCATTACATTCTTCATAGTGCCTGTCATTCTCTTAAAATATATCACTTTGTATGTACCTTTTTTGTCTACATGTTTTATTATTTTTGCCCCTCTAGAATGTCAGTTCTGTGAGAGCAGAGGTCTTGCCTGTGTTGTTCACTGCTGTATCTCTACTGCCTGGAGAGGGCCTGATACCAAAGAGAGCCTCAGCTCTACTTGTGGAATAAACAAATGATCAAATAAGAGAATCCTGACTATAGGACTGTGCCTTTGTGTTTTCTTGAGCAGAGGAATCATTCCAATCAAATAATTCAGTTTTGATAGGTCATTCTGGAATTGAAAGGATTGTAGATGTGAGGCAAGTTTGGAGAATATTATAAAATTGCAGGTATGATACATCAATGTGGAAATGGAAAGAAGCGGGTAGACTTACGGCATTTATTTTTATAAATTTATTTTATTTTTATTTATTTTTGGCTGTGTTGGGTCTTTGTTGCTGCACGTGGGCTTTCTCTAGTTGTGGTGAGTGGGGGCTATTCTTCGTTGCAGTGCATGGGCTTCTCATTGCGGTGGCTTCTCTTGTTGCAGAGCATGGGCTCTAGGTGCACAGGCTTCAGTAGCTGTGGCACACGGGCTCAGTAGTTGTGGCTCATGGGTTTAGTTGCTCCGTGGCATGTGGGATCTCCCCAGACCAGGGCTCGAACCCATGTCCCCTGCGTTGGCAGATGGATTCCCAACCACTGTGCCACCAGGGAAGCCCAGACTTATGGTATTTTTATGGGACAGAATTGATGTGACTTGAATGGTTAGACATGGCCAAATTAGGAAAAGGGATGAAGTTAGGAAGTCACCTAGGATTTTAGCTAAGGGGACCTGCTAGTGCTGATTACTGAGATGAGGAATACAGAAGGCAAAAGGTGTTGGAGTGGGGGAAACTTAGTTGTAAACATCATCTTTGAAATATTTCTAGGGTATTCAGTTACAGATATTTAGAAAACAGTTGGAAATAGAGACTCTGAATATAAGGAGATTGGTGATGACTGGAAGTTCAGCTTTGTGAGTCATTTACTTAAATTTAGGTGCTGAAACTGGGTCAATCAAGGAGAGTATAGAGAAAGAAAGAAAGACAGCTCCTAAGGGCTATTTATATTTGAAGAGTGGGACAGGGGTGATGATCTAGTGAAGGATACTGAATCAACATTTTCTCTCAACAACATTTCAAATGATTCCTTTTCATGTACTCATTATTCTTTTCAACTGGATCCTTTCTGAATATGCTCTGCATTTCCCCACTGGCATTCTGTTTACAATGTTTCCTCTTCCGGGAATGCTTTTTTTCCATTTCCACTCAATTAAATGGTGTTTGTTCTTTAATGCTAGTTGTATTTCTTTTAGGCTTTCATCTTATCAGATTTCTTTGAGAGAAAAAAAGAAGGCTTCTTCAACATTATTCTGTGCAAATAGCAAGTTTTCAATGAATATTTAATGATGACATCTGTCATGCATATGTATTGCGTTGGCCAGAAAGTTCGTTCGGGTTTTTCTGTAAGATGTTACGAGCAAACCCAAACGAACTTTTTGGCCAAACCAATAGATTGCATTAATTTCCCTAATTCTTCACTGGTCCCTGTGTCTGTGCCCTTTGCCTTGTAACTTGGCAGTGCTTTTCCTCTCTGATGCTGGCCTCACCCATGTGACTTTCTTTGGCCAATGTTAAGCAGAAGTAATGATATACCTAGTCTTTAAGAGACCTCGCATGTTTCTGCCTGCTCTGGTGCTTCTACCATCCTCCCGAGAAGGATATGCCTGGGCTCGCATGCTCATCTTGGGAAAAGGATGTGGACAAACTTTAAATCACTGCAGCCAGCCCTACATAGAACAGCTGAACCTGCAGAAGCATGAGAAATCAATATTTATTGTATGTCACTGAAGTGTCATTGTTTGCAATGATTTCATGGCTGTGATTTTCAGGTAATAACTAACTAACACAATTTTAAGGAGGATTTTTTAAATAAAGGAAGAAAATGAAGTCTCTGCACTTTAAGATAAAAAAATGAGAATTACCCAATGAAAAAGGATAGAATTATCTATAGCACTAGGTGAACAGACTTTTTAAACAAACTTGCAAAAACTAACATGTTTAAATTAGTATGGCCCTCAGAGCCTTCTTATTGCTAGACTATTCAATTTTAATAATTCTGCTATAGGTTAAGAATTTCTCTTTGCAAATTACTTTCAGAGCCAGTTTATGGATCACTAAAGAAAATCTAGGTTATTTACCTCATACTCACATCTTCTGAATGCAGAAAACATTTTTTTAAAGCTCATTAGCACACTTCTGACATAATTGGTTGCTGAACTAGATGGCTTTAACCCCTTTGGCTTGATTAAACCTTAGGCAGATTTCTTCCTTACTATAAGCTCCTGACCTCCCTCTTCTTAGAACATTTACTTTAGAAAACTTGAAATTGTATATTCTTTCTTTGCCTTTTAGCATGTAAATTTCTCAGCCTCTTGCCAGTTTTACAACCCAGGAATGTCTTTCTCAAAGACCTGAGAACCATCCATTTGAATGTAATTATCAAGAAAGATAGCACCCCTATCCTTCAGTCCCTGTGGGAGGATAGGAACCTAACTTAGATAAGCACTGATTAGCAAATACAGATGACCTAATCCCACTGACCAACCTCCACCTGGAAGTCCTCCACTAGTTTGCCACAGCTCACCGCTCACTTAAAAACCCTACAACCTTGTGTTCCGGTAGAGTTGAGTTCAATCTCTCTCCCCTGTTGCAAGTCTTGGGTAAAATCTTCCTTGCTTGTTTAACTCTGTCTGATGCAAATTTTCTTTGACAATGCCAAACCATCTGAACTGGTTTTCTCTAAACAAATCAAACCCAACCTATATACCTTTTAAAAATTATTATTATTGTAACCAAACCAAATATAAAGAAGAAAATGGGAGTAATTTCATATAAATTCTTATCTGAGAAGCTCCTAAATGTCAATTTCCTTTTGCTCTCACTCTTTTTGAGAGTTTTATGTTTAGTCATTTCTTAACACACTGAATTGGCACTTTAAGATTTGAAGGTACACACATCTTCAGGAATTAACTTTCTTCTCCTTTGAATTCATCCTCTTAAATTTTACTAATAATGAAGTAATACTCTCTCTCCATAGAGACTTCAGTGTTTGAAAGTGAAATGCGGGATTTTCTTCAATGTAACTCTGACATAAAGGATATTTTGTATTCCCTTTTAATAGGGTATCGTACACTGTTCAGTGGTGAAATATTTGGAGTAGGCAATTATGTTCCCTTAATGGGATCTCTTTTAAAGATGCCATAATCAATCATCATAATCAAAAACAACAAAACAACTGTGATAAAAATTATCTTCACTAACCAGTGGAATTTCTGAGGTTCCTTGGAGAAAATTTTGAGATTCTCAATGTTCTTTCCACTGATTATATTAATTCTGATTAATCATTTAAAGCTAGTTTTTTTAGAATTTTTTATTTATACACATAGGTGTATACATGTCAATCCCAATCTCCCAATTCATCCCACCACCCCCATCCCCCACCGCTTTCCCCCCTTGGTGTCCATATATTTGTTCTCTACATCTGTGTCTCAATTTCTGCACTGCAAACCGGTTCATCTGTACCATTTTTCTAGGTTCCACATATATGTGTTAATATACGATATTTGTTTTTCTCTTTCTGACTTACTTCACTCTGTATGACAGTCTCTAGATCCATCCATGTCTCTACAAATGACCCAATTTCGTTCCTTTTTATGGCTGAGTAATATTCCACTGTATATATGTACCACATCTTCTTATCCATTCATCTGTCAATGGGCATTTAGGTTGCTTCCATGACCTGGCTATTGTGAATAGTGCTGCAATGAACATTTGGGTGCATGTGTCTTTTTGAATTATGGTTTTCTCTGGGTATATGCCCGGTAGTGGGATTGCTGGATCATATGGTAATTCTATTTTTAGTTTTTTAAGGAAACTCCATACTGTTCTCCATAGTGGCTGTATCATTTTGCATTCCCACCAACAGTGCAAGAGGGTTCCCTTTTCTCAACACCCTCTCATTTGTTGTTTGTAGCATTTGTTGTTTGTAGATTTTCTGATGATGCCCATTCTAACGGGTGTGAAGTGATACCTCACTGTAGTTTTGATTTGCATTTCTCTAATAATTAGTGATGTTGAGCAACTTTTCATGTGCTTCTTGGCCATCTGTACATCTTCTTTGAAGAAATGTCTATTTAAGTCTTCTGCCCATTTTTGGATTGGGTTTTTTTTTTTAATATTGAGCTACATGAGCTGTATATGTATTTTGGAGATTAATCCTTTGTCCGTTGATTTGTTTGCAAATATTTTCTCCCATTCTGAGGGTTGTCTTTTCGTCTTGCTTATGGTTTCCTTTGCTGTGCAAAAGCTTTGAAGTTTCATTAGGTCCCATTTGTTTATTTTGGGTTTTATTTCCATTATTCTAGGAGGTGGATCAAAAAAGATCTTACTGTGATTTATGTCAAAGAGTGTTTTTCCTGTGTTTTCCTCTAAGAGTTTTATAGTGTCTGGTCTTACATGTAGGTCTCTAATCCATTTTGAGTTTATTTTTGTGTATGGTGTTATGGAGTGTTCTAATTTCATTCTTTAAATGTAGCTGTCCAGTTTTCCCAGCACCACTTATTGAAGAAGCTGTCTTTTCTCCATTGTATACCCTTGCTTCCTTTGTCATAGATTAGTTGACCATAGGTGCGTGGGTTTATCTCTGGGTTTTCTATCTTATTCCATTGATCTATGTTTCTGTTTTTGTGCCAGTACCATATTGTCTTGATTACTGTAGCTTTGTAGTATAGTCTGTAGTCATGGAGTCTGACTCCGTTTTTTTCCCTCAAGACTGCTTTGGCTATTCAGGGTCTTTTGTGTCTCCATACTAATTTTAAGATTTTTTGTTCTAGTTCTGTAAAAAATGCCATTGGTAACTTGATAGGGATTGCATTGAATCTGTAGATTGCTTTGGGTAGTATAGTCATTTTCACAATATTGATTCTTCCAATCTAAAAACATGGTATATATCTCTACATCTGTTGGTATCATCTTTAATTTCTTTCATCAATGTCTTATAGTTTTCTGCATACAGGTCTTTTGTCTCCCTAGGTAGGTTTATTCCTAGGTATTTTATTCTTTTTGTTGCAGTGGTTAATGGGAGTGTTTCCTTAATTTCTCTTTCAGATTTTGCTTCATTAGTGCATAGGGATGCAAGAGATTTCTGTGCATTAATTTTGTATCCTGCAACTTTACCAAACTCATTGATTAGCTCTAGTAGTTTTCTGGTGGCATCTTTAGGATTCTCTATAAATAGTATCATGTCATCTGCAAACAGTGACAGTTTTACTTCTAATTATTTGAAGCTAGTTTTAAAATGTTTCTAGAGGTTTCCCTGGTGGCTCAGTGGTTGAGAGTCCGCCTGCCGATGCAGGGGACACGGGTTCATGCCCCGGTCAGGGAAGATCCCACATGCCGTGGAGCAGCTGGGCTCGCAAGCCATGGCCATTGAGCCTTCATGTCCAGAGCCTGTGCTCCGCAATGGGAGAGGCCACAACAGTGAGAGGCCCACATACCGCAAAAAAATGTTTCTAGAACTGTCTAAATAGTTATCTTCTTTTAAGGTCAGGTTTTTTATAATGTGGGGAGGAGAACAGAGATTTTTCTGGGTATAAATTAATCAAAGCTGAGGAAAGAAATAAAATAGAGGTTAAAGAAAATTTACCTTTGCAAGATAGAAAGATATTCAAGTATGGTGATGTTAACTTATTTTAGACTACATATAGGAGAAAGAAAGCACCCATTTTATAGAAACATATACAGACAAGGAACAAGGGAGGATGAAGGGAGGAATTTCTCACAACTAATGGTTCTTAAATACCTGTTCATTTAAGGTATGAGACTTTCTGCTTGGTCACTAGTCTGTACCTGGTACATTGATTTTACTTTTTGAACCATAAATTGGGGCACTTGTCTTGTTAATCATGAGTCTATGCAAAGAGGACAGTAAGGTAAACTGCTCTCTGTATATGCTGAAGTTGGACTTAAAATCTTTTTTGTGTGATTGTAGTGAGCTGAAGTTATCTACTTTATTAGGGCCTCATAGAGAAAATATGCTGGCTGGAGTGGTCATAGAGTTGGAGAGAAATCAGAGATTAAGAAAAAATGTGAATGCTAAACAGCAAAATTATAATGAAATTATCTTGTTAGAGGAAAACTGTTAAACGCTTTGCTAGCTTTTCTATGGCAGTGTCAGCAGGTGGCGATAGTGTGCTACTAATAGGCAAAGGTCTGCTGTGTAAAAGCTGGGTTAATGGGCTAGGCAGATGTACTGCTCTCCTGTGTAGAATGTCTAGGGATGAAGAAATGTGAATTCCAGTAAAAATATGAGATACATAACTCCTTTAGTGTATATATATTAAACACATACATATACAGATAACAATTTGTATTTGTAATTACAAACATAATCATGAGTTATTTCTTTTAAAAAGTGCCTAATAATAAAAACATGCATTGAAAATTACTCAAAATAACTTTTAAAAAATTTCCATACGTCAATTTTTCTAAATTTCTTTTAAGTTCTAGGCTAATTCACCTGCCAAGGGCCACAATATTTTGTAGGTAGGAAAATTGGCAGTGTGCTAGAGAGCAGAGCTCCTCAAACTATAATGTGATGCACACCACCTAAGAATTTTGTAAACTACGGATCTTGATTCAATATATCTGGTGGGCCCTGAGATTCTTCATTCCTATCAAGCTCCCTGGTGCTGCTGACATTGGAGGTCCTCACAGTACACGTTGAATAGCAAGGCTATTGAGGAATCCACGTCAGACCTATGCCTAGCCCTGGTAACTTTTAACTAGATGTGTGACCTTGGTGAGATCATTTCATCACTTTGATTCTCTAATGATGAAACAAACAGAAAAGTAAAGTAATATCTCTTCTGGTTTGTTTGTTTGTTTATAGCAACTATCTCAGAATCCTGTAAAATCCTGCATCATCTACCAAAGAAAATATTCAGTTATATTTCGTATATATTCAGACAATAAGTTGAGCATGCTGACCTGAAAATATTAGACAATGCTTGACACGTGAAGATAAACTTAATGGCTAAATGTGAAAAGTTTATTTAATTCAGATTTTCATTTTCTGGATGGACTTTTAACCCAAAGAGATCATTAAAATACAGAATGAGTGTAATGAAAGCTATCTAAAATGAAAGCATTGACAGCAAATCTAAATATTGGGTGAAATACTTCACTGAAAAAAAGAATGAAGAAACAACAGCTCCAAATAATTTCATTACATGGTTATGATTTTAAGTGGGGCCCAAAGAAGAAATGAGAAAGCATGTTAGTCATTTAATTATGTGATTATCATAGTAAGTGAATATTCCAATGGGGATATTGAGATCAGTAAAGACAGCTTAGTTGGTGCCTACGGTTCAGGGAGGTGGAGCTAGCCTGGACCGACACAGACTCTGCTCCTTAAGTCTTCCTGCTAGTTCGATACCTGGTTCCTTGCTTGCCTGAGTAAAATTTCCCTGACACATACCGCTTGTCTACATATGTGTCTTAGCAGTACGACCGTGTCTAACAGCAGTTTCATTTGATGGGGCATTTGTTACCTTTGTAATTCATGCTTGATATTTAGCAAGTGAGTAGTTGCAGTAAATGGCTTCTCAGGCTGGCAGGTGAAATGAAGCAAGATGCAGCCATCTTGTATCCAGAATTGTATCCAGGATTGTATCCAGAAGTGCTGTCTTTAATTGTTCAGTCATTCAAATAATGTTTTCTCTTTTCTTAGTGATGATTTTTGGAATCTCATTGCCTAAGGTCTTATTCCAGCTCCCAAGGTTAGTGACTTGGGTTTGCACAAGTTACTCAACTTCTCCAAGCCTCAGTTTCCTCATCTATAAAATGTGAGTATTAGCAGAACCGAGCTTTACAGAATTGTAGAGGAAATTCATTGAGACATGATACATGGAAACATAGTTCTGACATAGTAAGCCATCAGTGCCTGTTGGCTGCTATTATTGCAAATGCTATTATTGTTATTAGCAGTTATTATTGCTGGATTGCAGAAACGGATACTAGTTTATTTTCGAATTCTTGGTTGTTGTTACTCTGGGCCATATTAATAGCCAGAATTCAGCTTTCAACAATGAACTATTACATAGTTTTATTGTTTCAGCTTTGTTTTAAAAAATATATTTTTCTTGTAGGTATTGTTTTAATCTTTGGTAAGAATTTTATCCTCTCTTAACATGGAGTCATGCTAACTGATTAAATACTCTAACACTCAGGTAATTCTGTAAATATTTTTAACATTTTGGATAATGGTCATTACCAATGACTTCTGTAATTTTTCGTACAAAAGCAGTAACCATCTTTTGCATTTTTCACATTGACCTTAAAGAACATTTTTCACATTGACCTTAAAGAACATGACAAGCTGAATTTTCCTAACAATGAATTCTCCTAAAGGTGAATCGAAATGTTCAAATTAAGTGCAGTTAGTGAATTTCATATGTGCTGTATGCTTTAGTGGAGCTATCTTCGTTGAGACTCACAGCAGTTCTATAAAGCACGTACGTAGATGTTGTCATCTGACTTCCACAGATGAGGAATTAGGTTTAAAATGTTAGTTCAGTTCTTCTTCCACAGCCCCACAGTTTATAAGCAGCAGAGAAGGATTTCAAGCCCAGGCCTCATTATAGAACATCTAGTACTCTTTTTCAAAACCATGAAGAATCTTTGAACTTAACTATGAGGTCTGGGTGTGTGCTGCACAGGGATGTTGAGGTCAGCTTTGGGAAGGAGTATTCATCTGCTCCATGAAGTGATCAAAAGTTGGGAAAATTATAAATATGAGCAGTGCTATCAAGGGGAGGAGCAGACTGTTGGTACAGACGGTGAATTGGAGGTGGAGACAAAGTGGTCAGAGAAGGACTCTGCTCGCTTTACAAATGAGAAAACCGGGGTCATGACAGATGGAAGGACTGGCTGAGGTCACTGAGGCAGGTGATAGGCTCACACCTGGACCTATATCTCCCCCCATCAAGACCCAAGCTTTTTCACTTGGTGTCTTTTTGTAAATTTGTATTTTCAGATAGCCTAGTAGGTTTTAAAATTCAGTAACTATTTTCTCAGATATATGTAGCACATGTTTTTAACATGTGTGTTAAAAAAAAGAAAAGGAAGTCCTTCTCCCCAAGAAAAGGCATTAAGATTAAGTACAATATTTAAGAATGCTATACCAAAGTGAATTTTTGCATAAAATCATTAATTAGATTTTTGATTACCTTAAGATAACTAGTAGGACCACACTGAGTTGTCATCACTTTAGCCAAAGGCAAAACTAAACTAAACTAAAACAAAACTTGCTGTTTTGATTAATCTGTGGAGTTGAACCTAAGACTAGCTTCAGTGTTTTTTAAAAATGGTAAATTGAGTAACTCATTGTTAATTGGAACTTCTCTGGTTGGAAATCACTGGGTTAAGTTTTATGGATCTTCCTTTCTCCCCTGCCCCCTTCTTTCTTTCTTCCTTCCTTTCTTCCTTCCTTCCTTCCCTCCCTCCCTCCCTCTTTCTTCCTTCCTTCCTTTCTTTCTTTCTTTCTTTCTTTCTCTCTTCCTTTCTTTCTTTTCCTTCCTTCCTTCCTTCCTTCTTTTCTTTCTTCCTTCCTTCCTTCCTTCCTTCCTTCCTTCCTTCCTTTCTTTCTTTCTTTCTTTCTTTCTTTCTTTCTTTCTTTCTTTCTTTCTTTCTTTCTTTCTTTCTTTCTTTCTTTCTTTCTTTCTTTCTTTCTTTCTTTCTTTCTTTCTTTCTTTCTTTCCCTTCTAGACTTCCGAGTTAGACATGGAAACATTTAATAAGTACATATGTGCTTAATATATATTGCATATGACCTCACTGTAGCAGTCAGAGTCCCAGCAGAAAATAGAATTCCACTCAGATTTGTCTGGCAAAGAAATTTTAACAAAGGGGTACCTTACAGAGATATGGGCATGGTTAATGGAATCAACAAGGAATGTCGAGGCACACAGTGGATAGCGATGGTAGGAAGCCATTATCGCTTTTATGCATGAAGGTAGAAGAGGAAGAAATAGTAACATGGAGCTCTGTAAAACTTGGAACCTTAGAGGAAAGCCTCTTGACAGGAACTTTAATCCTAGAGGGATACTGATACTTCAGGAAATGTGGTGTAAAAGTAGGGAAGTTGTGAAGAAAAGATTCTTATCTCTCTTTCCTCCAGCTGTCCAATTCCACTTATTTTGGTGGGTTTTCCATACCCTAACTTAAAGATTGTAGAATTATGCAAAAATATTGTTTAGTTTTTGCATAATTTAATTTAGCATATAAGCATGTCATGGTAAAACGTTACTAAACATATACAAAAATTTAGTGCCTGACTTGGTTGTGGGTAATAAAATCAACTCAATTCTAAGGGCTGTGCAATGAAGAATGCCCTTTTGGAGTTGCTGTTATCATCAGTGAAGAAACATTTTCCTGCATTAGCAGTTTCACTAGAATTGGATCAAACCTTCTTTTTCCTAGAAGAGCAAGGTTTACTTATACCACTTTTGTTTTAGAGGAAAAACAGCAGAATGATTCCCAAAAATATTTCCACAGAGGACATCAACTCTAGACTTGTATTCTTCTTCCCTGGAAATATGAAAGATTCAATCATATATAAGTAATCATGGGTCATTTACATTCTAGAATCTGCCCTGTGGGCCCTATAAGAAATGAGAGATGATTTTCATTATCTTCAGCAAAAAGATAAGTTTCATTTCTGTCTAATCAATGGTCCTTAGGGTCTGGCACATGTCTCACACAATAGGTAATAATCCAAGAGCTAAAAGGATATTTATTAATTATTATAGGGTGTAATGATATTATTATGATCCACTCTTGTCAGTGCACATAAAAAATGTGTATTATTTGCAATTTCTCATTACCTTAGCTTGATTCTACTCGATTTTAGAGGCACATAGATAATGTAAAATAACACAGCTCTCTAATTATTCTACCAAGGAGCCAACTCTGAACCTGATAGTCATCAGGTTTAAGGGCAAACATTTCTTCTTTAAAGTTAGCATAGAATGAATCAAGTCTTCGTTTTCACCTCGCTGTCAAAGTGAGAAGCTTGGTGGAGTAGGGGTCGCTGAGGGGCTGATAAGGAGAAGGATGTAGCAAAAAAGACTCAAGGATACAAATGACTTCTTGGTTAAAATATACTTCTAAAAAAACCTTTATGTGTTCTCCAAGTATTTTCATAAAAATATGTAAAAACAAGAACTTCATGGGCTCACCTTTGAATATAGCTCTGTTAGTCTCTTTACTGGGCTGTCTACTGAAACAGGGAAATATTTTTCCTATCTTTATGCTTAGTGATTAGTTCAGTTTCACCCATCACCCAAATCTGCTCTAACCTGAAGGATGTATATTATAATTATGCATAATAACTTAGCACTTCCTTGGGTACATGGTTAGACTTCAAGTTTAAAAAAAGGAAAATGTCTGTAAGAGGCAAAATGATCACCTTTATTAATATTTATCTTATTAATTACTACTTCTGTGACAAGCTATTTAATCTCTAGGGGCATCAGTGGCCTCATATGTAAGTGAGGGATAAAATAGTTACCTGTTTTGTGAGAATTAAATGTCTAAATTGCCCAGCACAGTGACTGGTGCATAATGGGTTCCTAATTTTTGTTAGTTCTTATTATTTCTTATTTTCTTCTTCATCTAAGGTAATAGCCAATAGCTCTGTAAACTTAAAAGCAGTGCATTAATGCAGGTGTATATTAGAAGCCACTGAGAGCAATAATCTGTAAAAGCTTGAAACTAGAATATATTCAGCAGTAGCTTGTCCTAGACTGGCAATAGAAGCAGGGAACAGGAAGATGATAGTGCCCAGATCACCAAGAAAGAGAAAAGTACTGGCTAATGTGTCTGATCAAAAACACTAGACCTAGAAATGGGAGATGGTGTAATTTGCCCTGGAGACAAGCCTGCTATGTGTGGATGGAGACCGGTGTTCCAATGTGAGAAGAATCGGGAGGTACAAAACTGGAAACTTCCTTATTTTTGAATATTGGATCGCAGACTTATAAATATTCTTGTCTACCTTAATTCCCACTCCCTGACCTTCAGAAAGTTACTTTGTGGCATCCAAGAATAAAGAATATTGACTGACAAATGTGCTGTTTTTGTAACTGGAAATCATCCAAACGCCTTTAATAAAGGATTCTCGATTGTGAAGGAGCTGCTGAGTTCGCATTATTTCCCACTCACCAGTATCCCTATAACAATAGCAAATATTCATCATTTTATACATTTGTTCAACAAATATTTATTGAAGAGCTACTAAATGTTAGGCACAGCATTAAGTGTTGGAGATACAGAGATTTATCATAGTGTAAAATCTTTCCTAAAAGACCTCATAATCCAGTAATGAAGACAGCCTAGTACAATAAAAATGGTAACTTACTGCTTAATCAGACCTACATAATTCTGCACATGTACATATAACTGAAGGTTATTGAGCATTTATCATTTTCATTATATAGCATTATCATTATATAGTATTCATAACTGCTAAGTCATATAACTACTGTTCCTATTTTACAGGTGGGGAAAATGAGGCAAAGAGAAGCTAACTGACTTACTCGAGATCATATAGTTACAAAGAGGCCAAGCCCAGATTTGAATTTTACCCTTTCATGCTGTTTGACTCCAACAGTGTCTGAGTCTAACAGTTAATATTTCTGGGATGATGGAAATTAGACTACATGGGAGGGAGGACTAATAGTTTGGAATTTAAAAGATAGATAGATGGTTTTCAGGTGGATAAGCAGTGTAAGCGTCATCCACCTGAAAGAGAAGGCTATTCACAAGAACATGAGATGGCATAGCATGTTTCTGAAATAGGAGGTTGGATTTGCTGCGTCTGCGTTCAGGAGATTGATTGGCAGAAGGTGCGTCTGTGAAGGCAGTCAGGGGACAAGAAATTAAAAAGCCCTATACGCTGTGCTAAGCATCTTCCTGAGGGTGATTGGAGGCTGATAAAGGGTTTATTTCCTGTAGTGGCAAATACATGCTGTATTTTGCCTAAATGTTACTTTCTTGTTTTTTTGGCAATGTAGACTCTGGACTGTGAGGTGAAGCCTAAATGGCCAGTAGAAGGATGTCGTTGCAGTTCAGGATTAGATGACGGGAACCTGAACTAGATAGGGTCAGTTAGAGAGGAGAGTGGGTTCTGCATGCTGAGTAGGTAGACTCTGTCAAGTGTGGTGGGCAGTTTGGTGTGGAGAAAATGGGGCCAGTGCAGAGTGGGTGTGATCCGGGAGAGAAAGGAATTCAAATGATGTATGTTTCAGATTCGGGAGACAAGTCGCCTTCAACTAAAAATAGGAATATGCAAGCAAGAGCAACAGACCATTTTGGCGGGGGGCGGGGTGTGGGAAGAGGAGGTAAGAAAGTGAGAAAGGGAATGACAATTTAATTTTGAATATGTCTTGGATGTCTTCATTGGATATAGAGATGCAGTGCATAGTCATATATTTAAGGTAACATTCATCAAGGAGTTCTGTGATGGAGTCTTATTTGGCAACTACCAAATAACCCAATATAGAGAGTTGAAAATTCTCTGAGATGAAATAATGACCACAATTTGTGCAGTCTTTCCTATATGCCAAACATGGTATTAAACATTTTATGTGCCTATTTCTATTTAGTCCTCATAATAAATGAATGTAGTAGGTAGATTTCCACACTTAAGAAAATGTCTCTGGTATAGTTACAGATAAAATTTAACTGTTTAAGAGTGGATATGCCTGACTAGAGAGACTGAGCATGGTGAAAGGAAAAGAGATACGTAATTAACCCTGAAAAACACTAAAGACCTAGTGTCAAGCGAAAGAGGCTGAGATGGAGTGGTGAGAGAGAGGAAAAAGCATGAAAGCAGGTGTTACGGAAGTCAAGAAGTAGAAAGCATCAGAGTTAAGAGTGTCCAACACTACAGAAAAGCTAAGTAACACAAGCACTATGGGGGGTGTTTGCATTTGGAGACTGGCAGGTGTGTGGAGACACTGCCAACATGGTGGGGGGCAGACGTCAGGCTGTAGTAGATAAGGAGCAAACAAAAGTAGAGCCACTATACTCAACTTGTTTAAGAAAAGTTTGGTTGAGAAAATGAGAATGAGAAGAGCCAATGGAGTAAAAAGGTCAAGGGAGAATTTTTCAAGCGTGGGGAGGATTGAGCCTGTATAT
This sequence comes from Lagenorhynchus albirostris, assembly GCF_949774975.1. Classification (NCBI taxonomy): domain Eukaryota; kingdom Metazoa; phylum Chordata; class Mammalia; order Artiodactyla; family Delphinidae; genus Lagenorhynchus; species Lagenorhynchus albirostris. Next base: position 81,561,646 of record NC_083098.1, on the reverse strand, counting down.
AGTGTATGAGACTGGAGCCAGTGGGAGAGGAAACATTGATAACTGGTGAAGAAATGTTGGAGGAGAGAGGAGAAGGTAGAAGATGGAAGGGATTTGCTGTGAGGAGGCCAATGATCTAAACTTAAAAGATGGAATTTTGCCTGAGGATGAAAATGTTGTGGCTTTTTAAAAAAAATGTTATTGGAGTATAGTTAATTTACAATGTTGTGTTAGTTTCGGATGTACGGCAGAGTGATTCATTTATACATATACATATATTCATTCTTTTTCAGATTCTTTTCCCATATAGGTTACATACAGAATACTGAGTAGACTTCCCTGTGCTACACAGTAGGTCTTTGTTGGTTATCTATTTTATATATAGTAGTGTGTGAATGTCAATCCCAAGCTCCCAGTTTATCTGCCCCACCCCTGCATTTCCCTTTGGTAATCACAATTTATTTTGAAATCTGTGAGTCTGTTTCTGTTTTGTAAATAAGTTCTTTTGTATCATTTTTAAAAAATTAGATTCAACATATGAGTGATATCATATGATGTTTGTCTTTCTCTGTCTGACTTACTTCACAGTATGATAATCTCTAGGTCCACCCATGTTGCTGCAAATGGCATTATTTCCTTCTTTTTATGGCCAAGTAGTATTCTATCGTGTATATGTACCACATCTTCTTTATCCATTCCTCTGTCGGAAATTTTGTGGCTCTGAAGTGGAATTGGGAATCGAACATTCTGACAGTGCCTCGCAAATCTGTGCCTTGCAAGGAGTGAGAGAAAGTGCCCTGTTTAAGAGTTTCAAGGAAGTGGGGTCTTAGGGAGGGAAAAAGTTTCTTTGGGGATAAGAAAGTGGTTGGAGTATCTTCAAAGACCTAAAACTGTGGGGGGCATGAGTTTCTAAAGGAGCTGAGATCCCAGAGGACACAGTTGGGGGGGGGGAATTTATGAGGTGATAATAATGGCTGTGCAGCTCTTCTCCATGTAGAACTAACTCAGTGTACAGAAGTGACAGCTGGAATCTCACCTTGAAACAAATTTGTGCTGTTTTGAGTTGATATGAAGCAAGGGACCGTCTGGCCCCAGGCTTCCCCAGTACAGAGAAGGTAAGTGCAGCCTTGGGAAGGGAGCTCCAGTCAGGCTTGATTTTCTAACTCCCAGCCTTCCCTGTTCTCTGTTTTCTTCCTTTTCCTCCTTCTTCCCCTTCTTTTCCTCCTCCCTCCCTCCCTCCCACCCTTCTTCCTTTATGTATTTCTAACAATATATTAGTGAACATTTTTGAGGTGCTTCACAACATTAAAGACCTTCCTCTATCTCTATTTAAACAATATGTTGAATAATGTTTTCTCCTGTTAAAAAAAAACATTCAAGTAAATCTGAAGATCTAATTGCCTTTATTCAATGATTCATGGTTTGGCAGTGTCCCATCTAGCAACTAGAAAGGTGCTAAGGAGTTGTACAAAATGGAAGGTTTTTATAGGAAGGAGGGTGGAGCAAGGGAGTTACTAACAAGAAAAAAGAAAGGATTAATTCAGGCCAGGCTATCTTCTCTGGGAAAAGAGAACAGAGGGTCTTTGTCATGCAGATTGCCTCACTGGAGTTAATTAGAAAACTTCGGATTGGCTGTTTTAAAGGTCACATTTCTGGGAGGGGTTGAATTTGAAATCAAGTCTTGGTTTGCTCTTGTGGGGGGAAATGTTGCCATTTTGGGCTTGTTATTTCTTCCTAACACTACTGAAAATATGGTCATATTTTCTCCAGGGCAAAGGAGAACATGGCTTTACATCCTATGTGGCTTTGATTCCTTTTTTTAATGGTGAATTTGACTCAGGCTACATCTCTGAGCAGATACCGAAGAAAGAGATGGTGCATATTTGAGCTTATGAATATTGTGGATATTCACGCCACCTTGATTTTTTTTTTTTTTTTTTTGCTTATTGAAAAAAAAATCTTACTTTCATTGAGAGACTACTAAAAGGAAAACATACATGATGATAATGTCCAAGACATCTTGGTGACTTGCTGTCCACTATAGCAAGTACCATGATTTTATTTAACCTTCCCTTCTATCACACAGACTTTCTGATGAATATATATATCATCAGCTTATTACCTTTTCCTTCTGATTCCTCCTCCCTACTCCGCCCTCACTCCCACTCAATAAAGAGCTTTGTGATCTTTGGGTGACAACAACATCCAGTGAAATAATAGAATACATGGAATCAAGGTATCTTATTTTCTTGTTGCAAAATCAGCAGTAGCCTTGTTGATATAATCCAGCTATCTTATTCCCCATGGACTTTTAAGAAGAAACGTTAATTTACTTTCTGACGGAATAGACTGAAAATTTCTTCTTTTATTTTGTGTCTTGAGTTGATTGCTTTTATTGAACTGACTCACCCATCAACTGAGACTCTGTTTGTAAAACAAGAATTGGTTATATACATGTTAAACTAATTTATTTAGGGAACAGATTAACTTTTTTGAGAAAAAAAGATATTCTTGTTAAATAACAGTTTCAAAAGCCTCTTCCAAAAGAGAGACACCCCCTTAGGGGGAAAAATTTGCTAAAATAGAATTTTCATCTCTCTATATTGGGTTATAAAAATGAAAAAAGATCATATAGCTTGTGTTGCATAATAAATGAGGCTTATGTAACCCAAATGTTCTCTGGCTTGACCACTTATGACCATCCCACATCATCATAAGTAACTCTAAATATACGAGTTTCCAAGGCATCATCCCTATGTTGTTGAATGACAGAAATTAGCATCTCTCAACATGTCCTCTAGCTATTTTGAAGAGTTCCACAGATAGCTGTCACATGGGTGCCCAGAAATAAGTCTCCCGATTATTCTGCTTCAGCCCCCAGACATGCTGCCACGATGCCGGCTCTGCCCATGATGGCTGTTGTGGTATCACCACTCTCTGGGCACAGCGGTCCTTCACTGATGACTGCTCTTGTCACTACCATTATAACCTTAAGAAAGGGACCCAGCTTTCCCTTTGTGGTGACTAATCAGAAACCTGGGAGAGATGGATTATAATTCTACCCAGAAACGCAAAGTCTAAGCACTAACTTTTAACTTGACCTCACTAAGTGTTCAGTATCATAGAAATGATGTAAAATTTACAATGTATACCACTGTATGTTGATACCCTGAGAAAGCATCAGGACACTCTTTTCCCTAGGGAAACCTCACTCAATCTGCTGCTATCTGGTTTTGTTCTTTGGCACTCCCATAAACTTTAGAATAAACATAATATTATTCTTAACATCTGGGTAATGCATTCTCTCTCAATATAGCATGGGAGGGCCATTGGAAGTCCAGACTTGGTCATGCTGTGCCAGGCTCAGGTCCATGGTCAGCACAGTCTCTCCCACAGTGAAAGTGAAGGAAAGATATACACTTCCCCGTGGCACCTTCCCCATCTCTTTCCTCCATGTACCTCAAGCAACTTTAAACAGACAATATGGAATTCTGCAAGAACATGCACTAATAGGCAGGCATAGAGAACTCAAACCATATGTAACAAAGAAGCTATAAAGAAAATGATCAACAGACAATCAGATCTGGCTACCCATTACAGAGCATGACAGTGTTGGAATGAAATTGTCTCAGGTTGCTCCATGTCTGGAAAGAGACTTTGTTTGGTGTTTAACTAAACAGACGATGGGAAGGTTTTTCCAGGAAAAAATAATATTCTGAGGCTTGTGAAAGGAAACTCAAAATGGAGTTGATATTGCTCAGAGAGTTTTCTAAAATGGCGCCAGGACGCCTTTAAGGAAGTATGATTTATGCATATCTCAGCTGGGACGGAATCTGACCTTTTCACTCAGTGAAGTGATCCAGAACACCTGCCAGTAACTCAGGATACTTATAGGACACTTACCCTAAAATAACTCATGACAGTCTATCATTTTTCAGACCACGAGGCTAAAACAACTTGTGACTCCTTAAGGACAAATATTTTCTGACTTGCATCGGAGTCAATCACAGTTCTCACCAGGCAACTTTTAACAACCTTGTGGCTTTTTGTCTTTATAAGCCCCGGGCTCTTTCTCTTTCTCAGAACACTCTTTCGGGTTCTGCGTCTCCAAAACTGCGATTCTTAAGACCACAAATAAACTCTTTTCTTATCTGTAGCCTGTGAGATCGGACGCTACCTCCAGGGAGATAGTGACAGAATTGAATTGAACTGTAGGACGCCCTGCTGTTGTCTGGAGCATTGTTTCGTTGGCGATGTTGGGGAAACCCCCTCTCTCCACACACTGGAATTGGAACCAGATCCTCCCAATACACACGTAATACATTTCCAACGTAAATTGAATCAAAAAACAGTGAAGCAAAAATTAATTTTAAAATATCAGCACTACAACTATTCAGCATTTATAAATTAGATTATATCCTTCTAAATATTTAATATAACAAAAAATAATACCCTATTATTATCTAGATAAGTATATCATTAGAGGCAATATACATTTTTTTTCTGCTCTTGATTCAATGAAGAGAGCTTTTCTCTAAGTGCCTCTCTTTTCTCCTTTACTTACTACATCTCCATAATACCATAATCAAGGTCTAAAATTTTAGTTATGTTAAATGTGAGGTCATGTTGTTGTGAGGTTAATGAATGATCAGGGTGGGCTGGATGGATTTCTGAAGATCTGATTTCACATTTCAAGTTAATCCAAATTTTGACTATGTTTGACACAACCTTGTAGATTTTTATTGATCAAAGTTAAATATTGATGAAGATCATTCTGGAACCTAAGATTGGCAGGGACTATTAAACAGAGGCAGCAATTCCAAAAATCTTCTGGTTTGTTGGTGCTAATTTCAGCACTCTGACACAGGCAGATTTGGTCAGGAGAATGAATGGTGTTAGCAGAGGATGTACCACCCACCTCCCAACTTCCTAAAATGGGATTAGCTACCATTTCACTGACTTGTCTCAAGCCTCTTCCTCTATGACCTCCTTTCTCCTGAGGTTCGGGAGTATTATGTATTCCCACTTGATAATTGGGAGTCTGGAATCAGGAGAAAAGACAATCACAGTACATGTTACACATGAATTCACATTACTATAGAGTGTGTATGGCGGCAACACTTACTACATCTGATTCATAAATTGGAAAAGAATAACTCGTTCTTGCTTAGTGCTGTCTTTTTTTCTCTTGAGGTCAATTTGCCTGAAGCAGCAAGAGTGTGTGCACCACACAGGACTGTCCCAGTTGAGATTGCCACAAATATATGAGTAAGTCTTTCAGTTTTAAGACTCACTATTTGCAAACCATCTAGGAACATAGACTTAAAATCACATTTTTCAATCTAGCCTCTCTCAGCAAGAAAAGGGATAGTGTAACCGAGCAGGACCCTGTGGGGCTCCTGGGCATGGAAGCCTTTCTGTCTCCCCTTTTCTTGTTTGTAGGGAGCAGACCCCAGCCTCCGTGACCTTCCCTGAGTTCCAAAGGGCAGATTCTAACAGTTGCTAATCAAGGAAGAAGCAGCCAAGAAACCACCTGAGGCTACATTAAAGGAACAAGAGAAACTCATCAAGAAGATTACAGGAGACCAGATTAGAGGATTGCAGGCCCTGCACACACCCTAATTTTATCAGCAACGCCACCCTTGAACTGCTGTCATAAAACTCCTCACCAAACTCCCCTGGGTTGGGACACACAGTTTTTGAGGGCAGGAGCCTGCTGTGCCTCCCTTTGCCTGGCAAAGCAATAAGGCTATTCTTTTCTACTTCACCCAAAACTCTGTCTCTGAGATTTCCATTCGGCACCAGTGCACAGAGGCCAAGCTTTCGACATCAATAGTTTGATTTCCCAATTTTCTTACTAAAATGTAAATTCTATTTCTCAGTTTACCCATAACCTGGGCAGAGAGGAAGGATCATATAGTTACTTTTTGGGCTGTCCTTCAAGATAATATTATGCATAACATATAATGTTAACACATATGTAATGTTGGATGTCTCCCTTTGCTCCTTAGACCCACTCCCCAACCTTCTCCATGTGGATCATCACTGGAGCACTAATATCTGTGGTTGCATCAAGAGGCTCCAAGGCCTCTAGGCTTCCAGGTGATGTCTACCAATAAGGACAACTGACAGAGACTCAAGGGAAGAAATAGGATAGATCCAGGTTTTTATTCCATAATTAACTTCCTTGATGTGGTCTCCAACAGTCTATATCCCTTGATTGAAAGTCACTGTTTCTCTCAAGGCATTTAACTCCACATGTCTCTCTGTTCTTGTTTCCAGGAACTATCCCCACTCCTTGTCTGTTGAGTCTAGCGTTGGTTAGAACTTGGTTACTGTCTAGGATTATTTCAGTATGCCCTGTGGTTGTTCCACAATGGCATCTTGGTAAACGTTCCCTTTGTTAATAAACTCCTGTGGGGTTATTGTGTTTTGCATGAACTGCATTTCCTCCTGGAAAACACACACACACACACACACACACACACACACACATGCACACAAATATGAATAATCCAGTCATTCATCCATTCATTCATTCATGTATTTAATCAAAAAATGCTTTCTGAGTATCTTCCATGTGTTTGCTGCTAGAAGTGCGGAAGGAAGTATTATCTCTGCCTTTGAGGAGCACATAGTCTAAAGATAAGAAAAAACAAGTAATTCAAGCATAAGAAGATAGTGCTCTAATAGTTGATGAAAGAATCGTGGGAACATAAGAAAGTGCTACTGATCTGCCTGGAAATGTCACCAAATGCTTCACAAAGGAGCCACTATTTGAGATGTGTCTTGAGGAAAGAAGAGGAGAAGGAGATGAAGGCTAAATAAATAACCTTTATAAGAATATACTATAATTGAAAAAGGCTAAGAAAATTTAATATGTAGGAGCCTTAGCTATTAGGGAGTAAAGTGGAATAGGGATTAGGTTTGAAAGGTAAACTGGAGGTGTATCTGAAGACCCTTAGATCCATGGTAAGGGATTTCAGTTTTGTTCTCTTGGTAATAGAAAGTCATCAAGGATTTTTAAACAAGAAGGATGTGATAAAGTTTGATTTTTAGATCCCTACTATAGTGGTATCCAATTCTGAGCTGGCTTTGGAAGACTAGTGTTAAGAAATTAAAGAAGTGTATATTAATGGTCCAGGGATGAGACGAGCTAAGCCTTAACAAAAGTGGTCTGGCTGTATGTGGCTTAAGATTGCACTTAACACACCATCAGGTAAGGTTTCCAAACAATCTCTTTATAATTGTTCTCTTTAGGTCAGCCTCATTTCTCTTTCATTTTTCATACAGGTTAAAAATCTGTTCAGAGAGTTAGACTGCATTTAAAAATAAACATTGGCGCTTCCCTGGTGGCGCAGTGGTTGAGAGTCTGCCTGCCGATGCAGGGGACACGGGTTCGTGCCCCGGTCAGGGAAGATCCCACGTGCCGCGGAGTGGCTGGGCCCGTGAGCCATGGCCGCTGAGCCTGCGCGTCCGGAGCCTGTGCTCCGCAATGGGAGAGGCCACATCAGTGAGAGGCCCGCGTATCGCAAAAAAAAAAAAAACAAAAAAAAAAAAAACAAGAAAAAACATTGAAAGTTGAGTATTAACTTACAAAGAAGTAAACTATCAATATAATCATTAGGTAACTATTAAAGAAAAAGACTGGTACATTTTGGCCATTCAAGTAAAGGTCACACTCATTTTATTTACATGCGAAATGTTTATTTCCATGTAAAGATTAATGGCAATTTTATGTGATATGTTAGCTATATTATTTTCTTATTCTCATTGAATTCTCCATTTTTGTACTTTTACTCTAGCTCATTATACATTTTTACATTCTATACCTATTTTGAGCATCAACAAAGGCAATTGTTACCCAAAATATTAAAAATAATTCATGTATAGCTGTATATCTTTGATAAATGAGAGTTATTTATCAGCATTTACCATATAGTGCAATGTGAAATTGATTAGTATAAATTTTCAAAAGCAATTAGTTGTCTAAGTTGAAGACAAAGGATTAAGTATGAAATGTTTCTAAAGCAAACTAAGGTAAATTAAATCCTACATATTTAAAAGTTTAAACATGACAATTTCAAGCTAACATTACCTTGCAACATGATGATAAATGTCATTGTGCTTCTTCTGGGTAAACAAAGGAAGTTCAATATTACAGTGACAGCTACAAGTCTTAAATAATTACCTTGAAACATTAGATGATAAGGTATGCCGGTTATTCAGTGTTTCTTTGCTGCATGGAAAAGAAAGTAGGGTAAACCATGCCATTCAAGGTCTATTTAAACTACACCAAGATAACTAGAAAATATCAAACAATCAAGAGAATGTGAATTTTCTTCCCTGAAATCACACCTTTTTTCAACTAAAGTGAAATCGCAATTTTATCATGACAAACCAATTGAATAAAGATACTAGGTATGAACTGATTGCTTTCATTCTTCATGCCCTTAATTAACTTGAATTATAACTTTCATTGATTTGATGGACAACCAGACTTTATAGCACCATAAAGATACATCTTCTGCTTCATATTTGCAAGAACTGATGAGATTTCACTGTTGAACTACAGTTCAAAAACATTTTTTGAACATCGTTATGTGCTCTACATTGAGCTATGTACTACTGTTTTATGAAGTAAGTAAAAGGAACAGAAATATAAACTAATAACCACAATCACTATACCACAAAGAGTGTTAACATCATAATACCTGATACAGAAGTACTAAATAGAAGTGCACTGCTCTCAGAGAAGGGGTGATATCTATTTTGTATTAGTAGGTGTTTCCCATACAGATACAAGTTTGAAAGGCAGCCTGAACAGAATGGGCAGAAAGTGTAAAGGCACATGTAATCACAAGAGAATTGGTATTTGGGGGCATGGAATATAGAAGTCATGAAACTAGAGAGATGGTCAAATACTACCTCGTAAATGCTTCTATTTGCTAAGTTGGGACTACATCTTATAGGTAACAGGAAACCGGTGACTGTGTTCAACAGAGAAGTAGCTTGACCAGTTTTGTTTTAGAATGATTTGCTTTGAAGTCAGTTTATAGAATGGATTTTAATGGTGATAAGCGAAATATATGCCAAAATATGCATAGGTGAGTGAAGATTTTAAGTAGCTCCATGTTGACACATGATAGACACAACAAAAATGCTGATTTTTTTTTTCTTTTTCTTCCTTTCCTTTACCCACAGGTAGATATTAGACAGTGGCCACGTACTGTCATCAGTGTTAAAATACCCTTGTGTTTTACCTTTAGTACAGTAAAAATAGTCCATGTTTTTTTTGGATCAAAGTCTTATAGTTTTCATTGTACAAACCTTTCACTTCCTTGGTTAAATTTATTCCTAAGTATGTATTGTTTTGATGCTCTTGTGAATCTTATAGTTTTATTTTTCTTTCTTTTTTCTCTTAAAGTGTAGTTGATTTACAGTATCCTATGTTTCATGTGTACAACATAGTGATTCAATATTTTTGTAGATTATACTTTATTTAATGTTATAAAATATTGTCTATATTCCCTCTACTGTATAATATATCATTGCATCTTATTTATTTTACACATAGTAGTTTGTACCTCTTAATCCTCTACTCCTATCTTGCCCCTCCCCCCATGCAAATCAAAACCACAATGAAGTATCACCTCACACCTGTCAGAACAGCTATTGTCAAAAAGACTACAGATTAAAAATGCTGGCAAGGATGTGCACCAAAACATGATTGTATTGTTATTTATAATAATGAAACATTGGCAACACTCCTAATGTTCAATAATAAGAAAAAATTCAGGAAATTATGCTATGTTAATATTGCCTGTTCACTAAAATATGCCCACAAATCATTTTTCATACAATAGAAAAATGCATATTATAATCATGACAGGGTACCCCACCTTAGCTTTCCATTACTCCTTCTTGGGATGAGAGTTTGCAAGCCCAGTTCTCAGATTTTATTTTTCCTCTTTCTTTCTTTCAACCTTCCCTCCCTCCTCCCTTCCTTCCTTCCCTCCTTCCTTCCTTCCTTCCTTCCTTCCTTCCTTCCTTCCTTCCTTCCTTCCTTCCTTCCTTCCTTTCTTTCTTTCTTTCTTTCTTTCTTTCTTTCTTTTTTCACAATATGATAATATATGAGTCAGGGAAAAAAGGGATAATTTAGGTGGGGTGACTAATTTGAAACAAACAAATGACAAGTTGTAGGATAAGAGAAAGCAATGGGGGCTGGAGTTTTACAAAATTGTAGGTTTAACGTGAGAGTGGCCCAAGACAGCAGACTTAGTGAATGGTAGGTCTTCCAAGAAACTTGGTTGGAATGTTCTTCAAGACATGAAAGAAAGATTTGATTTCCTTTATGATTACCATTTGGCTGAAATTACCTTCTCCAAGTGTGATTGTAACAAACTTGACTCTGCATTGGATCTATTCCTTTAGCTCTAAACTTAGTGCTCTGTTGCCTGTGCTTAGTCATGCTGGCTCTGCGTCTTTGTAAAAGAATGTTGCCTATAGCCTGAAATATACATGACAGCCCATTCCCAAGGCTCTGCATCCCAGGCCTGACCTTTAAAGGTATAATAGTTTTCATTCATATAGACATAAAAAGTTGCAGAACAGAGAATAACATTTGTCTTGCTAGAGGTTTGCAGTAACATCCTGACCAGATCCATGGAGACAGCGACAAGGACAGCGACAAGAACAAAGGATAATCACATCCCTCCTGGGTCTGGCTGACACCAAGAAGTTTGCGACAACCAGCCACTCCACACCCCACTCCTTCATCCCCCTTTTAGTATAAAAGAAGCCTGAATTCTAACTTGGGTAAGATGGTTCTCTGGGACATTACTCCACTATTTTCTCGATCTGCTGGCTTTCCTAATAAAGTCACTATTCTTTTCCCCAGTGCCTCTTCCTGATTTATTGTCCTGTATGCAGAGAATGGTACGAGCTTGGACTTGATAACATGATTTCATGCAGGTCTGAGACAGATGTGGTCTCTGATTTTAAGATATAGGTACAAAAATATATTTTAATTAGAAAAATTCTCTATTGCCAATTAGTGGAAGAGAAAGAAATTAAAAGAGAAGGAAGAATAAGTGGAGGAGAAGAAAAAGAAGTAAGGAAGGCAAAAGGGAAAGAACAAAAGAAGGGAAAAAGAAAATATACATATAGAATAATTATATGATAAGAGACTGGTTAGAAAAGTCTACCAGATTCATAAGAGCTGTAACCTTTTCAGGGATTGTGTTTGCCTGACTGGACATTTGTTTTTTTCCTCTTAATTTTTTAGTACTCTTTTGGGTGTTTTCCATAGTTAGACCATATATATTCTTAACTTGGAAATCTTTCATTAAAAATGTCATATATGGTATATTTTCTCTGTCTCCTAGGTTGGATGCATGTTTTTTTTTTTTTAATCACATCAAATAGTGTAAGTTAGGGTCATTTTAACCTTTTTGGGTTTTTATTAATTAATTAATTTATTTTTGGCTGTGTTGGGTCTTCGTTTCTGTGCGAAAGCTTTCTCTATTTGAGGCAAGCGGGGGCCACTCTTCATCACGGTGCACAGGCCTCTCACTGTCGCGGCCTCTCGTTGCGGAGCACAGGCTCCAGACGCGCAGGCTCAGTGGTTGTGGCTCACGGGCCCAGCCACTCCGCGGAATGTGGGATCTTCCCGGACCAGGGTTCGAACCTGTGTCCCCTGCATTGGCAGGCAGATTCTCAGCCACTGCGCCACCAGGGAAGCCCCTGGATGCATGTTTTAAACAGTTTATTGTTATAGTAGTTTTGAACAAGGCAATTTATGGTCACTCAAAGAAGGCATCTCATGAAAGTCAATTTCATAGTACCATTTGTAAGACACATATTGGCTTTATACAAGAGGTATAAATTTTTGAATGTCTTTACTTATTATATGACACAGCAGAAATCTACCTAGGGTTTTATCTAGTCTGATTTTAAATCATTTCATGCTGTTGATACTTTTTCAACTTACTGTGTAAGATCTTACACTTTTGTGCTCAATTTTATCATGAATCACTTCCTGCTTCAACAATTCTGCCATATAATACAATGATATCCCTGGCTAAATGTTCAGGAAGTCAAAATCCATGATTCCTCATTTCAGAGGCTAAGATGTGAGTAATTTCTTATATCAGAAACAATAATGCAGAATGAACTTGTCCCTTGGAAAATGTGATAAAAAATTGAAATCAGTATTTATTTAGCATCTTCCATTTGTTAGGTATTGTCTGAGGTAATTAATATATTACACGTAATCCTCTCAAAGTAGATTATGGATAAAGAGACAGAGCTTTAAGGAGTTTAAAGAACCTGAACATGTTTCTACAATCAATGATGGGGTTGGTACAGCCAATAAAGAATTTCTGCTTTTTTATTCCTATCACATTGCTATGCTTTCCTCATTAATGAAACCATATAAATGAAAGTAAATGTCATTTATAAAAATCAAACAGAAAAGAATAAAAAAGCAAACGCATCTCTTTTATTAAGTCAAATGGGCACCAAATCCTATGGAAGTTCAACTTAAATTCATGATTCAATCTGTTCTACTACACCCACTTCATCCAGCCTTCATTTTTTTCCCCCTAAAGACTCATACACAAAAACAGAATTGGGCTATACCCTTCTCATTGTTTTTCCAGATATGTTCAATTCTGTCTGAATTACATGTGGAAAACAGTATAAACTCTCAAGTTGGAATCTCTGATATACTTCACATGTCTTTTAAACTAGAAGCTAATCATTGTGTTCTATGGGAGTCTTCTGAAATAAATTATAAAATAGACCCATATTGTCATTTTTTTTCTATTCATTCAGGTTAAAATAACTGGTTTATGTTCAATCACATCTGTGTAAGATTTGAGTGGAAAGAAGCCAGTTTGTTAACAAATTATTTTTGCTTCCCTTTTGAGAAATTGATGAAGAAGACAGCAAAGCAGTCTTTTTTCAATGGTTTATTTTAAAAGTAAGCATTTTCCAAAGATGTCCTGGTGTCAGTAGTGTTTCAGCATAAATTTATTTTCTATTTTATTCTATTCTACAACAATAATGAATGTACAAAGGGGATCCTGATTACTAAACCAGAGAATAATTATTTCATACTTATTTTATAGGGCTCAGACAAATACCATTTTCCAACATTTTCAACAAGGATTAAACAAAGTTTTCTACTAGAAACATAATTAACCAGAAAATAGTCTTAATAAAATACCCCATTTCCAAATGCCTCTTACTGAATAAGTCTTTGTGGAATTTTCTCATCTATCTTTCTCCTTTATTTCTATGTAGTGACAGCTCTGTACCCTTTGAATTTTCACTAAACTGTCATAAAGATACAACTTAAGATCCTTTTTAAGGATGGTAATTATTTTTAATACGTACAAAATATGTTTAATTATGATTAAGTAGGCAGCTAATTTAAAAACATTCCTCAGGGGGCTTCCCTGGTGGCGCAGTGGTTGAGAGTACACCTGCCGATGCAGGGGACACAGGTTCGTGCCCCGGTCCAGGAAGATCCCACATGCCGCAGAGCAGCTGGGCCCGTGAGCCATGGCTGCTGAGCCTGCACGTCCGGAGCCTGTGCTCCGCAACGGGAGAGGCCACAACAGTGAGAGGCCCGTGTACTGCAAAAAAAAAAAAACAAAAAAAAAATAAAAAAAAATTCCTCAGATTTATTTTAAGAGCTGCTTGTTGATATAGTTGAATAAAGTTTTCCTTCACACTCAGAGAATATGCCAAAATGTGAAGGACAATATATAAACACGTGGTTCAATAAGACTCATAAGAACAGAGAAAATATTCAAGGAAGAACTTTAGCTTGAAAATTCTAACTCAAGAGAAAAAGGAATAGAAACAGACTTTAACTTTGTTTGACTGTTCATATAGTTTATTAATCTAATTTACATTTTCAAGAGTTTAAAAATTGCCCCCAAAGAAATTGATCTCTAAATGATATATGATATAGCTGTTTAATAATATTTTAGAGACAGAGAAAAACAATTTCACTACAAGGATAAAATTAAGTTGAACACTGTTTATATTCAAAGAATGTGGGAGTTCATATTCCTAAAAAATAGATTGATGTTGCACTAAAGCAAGCTTTATAAAGGGACCAGTTTTTCAGGTGGCAGAATGACACAGATGTTACTATACTCTGTGAAGATGGATTAATGAACTCTGAACTCTCGAGGTTTGTTTTATAACTCCTTACGTTAATCATGAAAAATGGTCATAAATGGTATTATTATGACTGTGAATACTGATTTGATATCTCCAGGTGATGTTATTTTTAATTTGAAACTCTACAATGAGGAATAGGGACTATAAGGAAAACACAGACATAAAAATTATTGTAGTGATGGCATTATTAGTCTCATTTTTTGTGCCACCTTGAACCTACCCCCTTTATTATGGACTGGCCCAGTGCCTTCACACTGTGGGCAGTGTTTATTTCTCTGCTTCCTGATTTTGTCTTTGGGTATGTGATTTCTTTTTACTGATAGAATGAGGTGGACGTGTTAGTGAGCCAGTTCTAATCCTAGGCACCAAAAGATCTTTATGCTTCTATTTGTTTTCTTTCACTTTTGCCATCACCATTGGAAGAACATGCCTTTGCAAACTCACTGGTTCCAAGAGGAAGATGAAATACAAGTGGAACAGAGCCAGCCCCGGTTGAGCCAAGCCCAGATCAGCAATCTCCTAGCTGGCCATAAATTCATACATGAGTCCATCTGAGACCAGTAAAACCCATCTCAACCCAGTTTAGGTCAGCCAGATCTTCAGAAGGTTTTCAGACTTGTGTACTAGATAAATGCCTACATTTTAAATCTGTGAATATATTATGATATTTTTATGCAGCATTATTGTGACCATAGCTAAATTTTAGGAGTAAGATTTCTTTCTTTAAGAAGTTTATAATGAGTTGGGAATGGACATGAGTGACGGAGATCGTGTTGGAATGGACATGAGTGACGGAGATCGTGTTGGAACACTGTGGCAGTGTTCATGTGTCCAGTGATCTGAATCAGTTATTAGAAATTCGAATGGTAAGTAAAGGAGAGATGTAGATGGTATTTCAAGCAAAGTATGGACAAAGCTAGAAGACTGATACACAAAGAAAAGAAAAATTAATTTAAAAATGAATATATAATTTCTAGATCTTCATTGTCTGATAGGGGAGCCACCAATCACATATGACAATTTAAATATAAATCAATTAAAATTAAATAATATAAAAATTAGCTCCTCAGTCTCTCTAGCCACATTTCACATGTTCAACAGCCATATGTCTTTAGAGACTACCATATTGGATAGTTCAGATCATGAAACATTTTGATCATGACAGAAAGTTTCTCTAGAGAGTGAGTAGCACTGTCTAGATGGTACCAAAGACTTTCTGAGCCCATCTTTCTTTATCTGCATTATGAACATAATAATTAATGCTGTAAATATCTCCTAACACAGTACTGAGGATCCAATTTAATGCATGAAATCACTTTGCAAACTGAAAAATGCTTTGTAAGCGTAAGGTATTAGAGTTTAGTAGAATGACCATTATGTCTTTGACTATCAAGAAGAATCCTTATGTCACAATATCTACAGGAATTGGATTCATTCATAACCAGTAACCTTGGTTATGCTCTGTTAGGAAGCAAACTATGACAGCATAAAAATATTGAAAGGTAAATTTTCCATAAATGAGAATTCAGATTATTGCTGAAGTTCATTCATTATTTTAGGGAATATATATATAAAACTTTATTTATCTTAACTAGATATAAGCAAGTAAACTCCTTAGCTCAAATTGTTAGATATTTATTCCTTGACTTTTTCATAAGTTCAGCTACTTATACCATTTTGGTAAATGTAATAAAAACTAGAAGCAACATTTCCATCAAATTTCAAATAATTTAACTCAGAAGATCATGCCTCCTGATGTTATATAAAAAAGTGGTTAATTTGGGAGAAGGAAAGAGAGTTAGAAGAAAGTTTTTTCAATACCTACTATGTGCCAAGAAATGTGTTAAGCATTTAATTTTCCATAGCTCATTGGAGTCTCACAAATTTTTTAGCTTGATGTTATTATTATATCCATATTAGAGTTTGGAAA
Organism: Lagenorhynchus albirostris; assembly: GCF_949774975.1. Lineage (NCBI taxonomy): Eukaryota > Metazoa > Chordata > Mammalia > Artiodactyla > Delphinidae > Lagenorhynchus > Lagenorhynchus albirostris. Next base: position 81,545,538 of record NC_083098.1, on the reverse strand, counting down.
AGTAAATGTTTTGCTGTGAATAAGTAGAACAACTCTTGATAGAAGTAAAGAACCAGTAAAACAATGCTCCACTTATAGAATAAAGATACAAGTAGAATAGAATAATGATCACAGACTATGCCATAGAATAGAGATCAGGACTGACTACATAACATGTGGAGCCCAGTATAAAGTGAATATGTGGAGCCTATTGGTAAATCATTACAAATTTCAAATCAATAGCAACAGAACATTAAACCAAACATGGGGGCCTTGTCAGAATGGGGCCCTGCGTGACTGCACGGGTTGCATGATCATAAAGCTTGCCCCATAAGCAAATTTCAAAAATTCTTGTGGATGAGAAGTTGAATAATGTGATCTTTAATTTTTCTTCCTGATCTTGCTTAAATATTGAAGCTTTTGAAAGGAAGCTTAGAATACATGTCATTGAATCTACCAAGTGTTTAGATAGAGGCCCTACGGTTCATGGTCCTATGTCTAGGATCTAGCAGGTAATTTACTAATCAGGGACAGTGCCAACACAGGAACTGGGGTCTCTAGAGTTCCTTCCTGCCTTTATAAATGAGGGAAGAATTTTTCAATTTTAGTCCTTTCAAGCAGAGATCACAAAGAAGGGGGAGTGGATGATACCCTGGCGGAATAAGATGTGTTGAAGTGCTTTGTTTAAACATAGTTTTACAATCATTAAACATGTAAAATGCAGAATATTTTACATTAAAAATGAGGATAGCCACTTTCCTTTGAAAAGTCAGGCTATACTGGACAGGCATTCCTTCCCACATGTGTGATGATAATAGCTTAACACTGAGAAGCTGTCGAATCACCCATCACCAGCTAGAGGACTGATGTCCTCCTGCGTATCTGTTTCCATACTCCTCAATTTTTTATATCAAGCCTGTTCTCTCCTATATATTATCTTCCTGGACCTTGTACCCAGTTAAAGATTTTGATTTCCGCCTTCAAGATTACATCTTCAGTGGTCCCTAACCTGAGATCATGTCCCTTCTTCAGAAATAGTGAAGAGTCCCATGGAGTGGAAAATGAAATGTTGCTCCTGATGGAATGGTTATATGTAGTGAGATGCAGAGATGTTAAGATAATTTCATAATGTCTGGCTTATTATACTTTTAGTAAGTCAGGATGCTACCTTATTTAAATTGGAATATGCATGATGGCCATGCTATTTTTATGTATATAATAATTTAGCTGGTTTTTCTTTTAGTGGGGATTACCTGAATAGTTGTTCTCTGGGTAATAACTTTTACTGGAAACTTAGGCCTTAATTTTAAAATTCTTGAGGGACTTCCGTGGTGGTCCAGTGGTTAAGACTCCACACTTCCAATGCAGGGGGCTCGTGCTCAATCCCTGGTCAGGGAACTAAGATCCCACATGCCGTGAGGCACCACCAAAAAAAAAAAATTCTTGAAAGTCCCCTTGGCCTCTGTCTTTATACCCATTCCTCGTTGAGAATGAAAATGTGGAGATACCTAATTGAATGTCTGAGTGTATTCTTGTTTATACTGATGCACAAGTCCCCAAGGTCTGTCTCTGACATTGTCCTGCAAACAACACACATTTAGTAGAGGCATATCCTGACTCCCTGCTGTAATCAACCCTCCAGAGAAATTTAATTTTTAATTAAGTTCTTTTTCTCTAAAGCTGATTAATCAGAACTTTGTTATTTGTGTTGCAAAAAGGGGGATAAATTAACTATACCTTTAATTAGACAAGGGGAAATTTACTTTCACTCTCTTACATCTAGCCAAAGAAAAAGCAGACTCTCTGAAACCAAGAAACAGGGTGCTTTGAATATTCCATAACAAGTGGTGCAGGGGTTAGGCCTTTTGATAATAAACTTGTTAACTGGTGAGTTCTAGACTGTGTGTTCACTAAATTACTTATTAGGATAGATTACTCTATTATTTGTTTTAACCCTCATGAATTTTTTTCTCCTATTGCTCCCACTGAACTTTTGGGATAAATATCAAGTCAAATACTTCCCCCATTGTATTAGTTAGGGTTGGTATAACAAAATATCACAGACTGATGGCTTAAACAACAGAAACTTATTTTCTCAAAGTTCTGGAGGTGAGAAGTCCTAGACAAAGGTCTGGCAGAGTCGGTTTCTGGTGAGGATGCTCTTCTTGGCTTGTGGATCACTGTCTTCTGGCTGTGTCCTTGCATGGCAGTGAGAGAGTGAGAGTGAGCTCTCTGGTGTCTCTTATTAAGAACACAATACCAGTTCCATAGAATCAGGGTCCCACCCTTATAACCTCACTTAACCTTAATTATCTCTTAAAGACCCTATCTCCAAATATAGTCCCATTGAGGGTTAAGGCTTCAACATATGAATTTGGTGGCAGTTGGGGGGGGGAGTTTAGTCTGCAGCACTCATGTAAGACTTCTATGCCCTCTAACTCATTATCTTTATCTTCTTTTAAGTAAAGACTTTGAGGCCAATGGGAATTCCCAGGTTGAATATTCTTTGCTCTTGTCAGCAGAAAAGGTTAAACTTTAGGAATGGAGACCCAGAGCTTATTTTTTCCTGGCCCAGATATCACAGCTTTCTGTCATCTACTCCTTTTAATATATGTCATATTTCAGTTTTCCTATCCCAGGAAGCAGAATTGTCAGAATCCCAATAAATATATCTTATCTGATATTATAGGGAAGCCCTGAGCACTGGGTAATAAATTGAATGTGTGGCCATCACTTGGTCCTTCTTCCTCTGGCCAGAGAGGTTAAAATCCTGAATGCAAAGCTTGAAGCAGAAGGTAATCTTAAATATAAACTCCACTTTTCACAGTAACTTTCAAAAATCACTTTTCTCTGCCATAAAATATATCTCTTCAATTAGATTTTTTGGAAATGTAAAGCTTTTAAGGGAAGGAAACAGGCACAGTGGGGTGTATACACGACATACATGGACCTCCATGTACTAAGTGTGCACATGTGATTACTTTGAATCCTTATGAAACCCTCTATAGTAAGTTCTTTTAGCCACTCTATTTTAGCTGAGAAAACTAAGGTTCATACAGAAGTGATTTTTTTTTCAAATTTATAAACTTTGTCAGTTAACAGAGATAGGATTTAAATCCAGCGTTGCTTCGTTTGCAAATATTTTCTCCCATTCTGTGGGTTGTCTTTTTGTTTTGTTTATGGTTTCCTTTGCTGTGCAAAAGTTTTTATGTTTAATTACATCCCATTTGTTTATTTTTGTTTATATTTTCATTACTCTAAGATGTGGATAATCTCCAAAATATACAAACAGCTCATGCAGCTCAATATCAAAAAAACAAGCAACCCAATCAAAAAATGGTCAGAAGATCTAAATGGATGTTTCTCCAAAGAAGACATACAGATAGCCAAAAGGCACATGAAAAGATGCTCAACATCACTAATCATTAGAGAAATGCAAATCAAAACTACAATGAGGTATCATCACCTCATACCAGTCAGAATGGCCATCATCAAAAAACCTATATACAATAAATGTTGGAGAGGGTATGGAGAGAAGGGAACCCTCCTACACCCTTCATGGGAATGTAAACTGCTGCAGCCACTGTGGAGAACGGTATGGAAGTTCCTTAAAAAACTAAAAGTAGAGCTACCATACGATCCTGCAATCCCACTTCTGGGTGTATATCTTGACAAAACCATAATTCAAAAAGACACATGCACCCGAATGTTCATTGCAGCACTATTTACAATAGCCAGGACATGGAAGCAACCTAAATGTCCATTGACAGAGAAATGGATAAAGAAGTTGCGGTACATATATACAATGGAATATTACTTAGTCATAAAAAAGAACAAAATAGTGCCATCTGCAGCAATATGGATGGACCTCAAGATTGTCATACTGAGTGAAGTAAGTCAGATAGAGGAAGTCAAATACCATATGATAATGCTTATATTTGGAATCTAAAATATATGGTACAAATGAACTTATTTACAAAACAGAAATAGAGTCACAGATGTAGAAAAAAAACTTATGGTTACCAGGGGGCAAGGTGAGGGGAGGGATAAATTGAGAGATTGGGATTGACATATACACACTACTATATATATAATAAATAACTAATAAGGACCTACTGTATAGCACAGGGAACTCTACTCAATTCTCTGTAATGGCCTATATGGGAAAAGAATCTTAAAAATGAGTGGATATATGTATACGTATGACTGATTCACTTTGTTGTACACCTGAAACTAACTCATTTTAAATCAACTATACTCCAATAAAAATTAAAAAAATAAAAAACGAGAAACATGAAAAAAAATCCAGCTTTGCTGGACACCAAGCTGAGGAAGACTTGTAAGAGAACCTGGACCCATTGTTGCTTTACCATTTTTTCATATAAAAGCTAACTCTATAGTGCCAAGAATAAGGAAATATAGACCTTTCTAAATAAATGGTATGATTCCTTCTTTGTGTGAATTGATTTTCCCCTTTGCCTCTGCTGTCTTGAAGCTCTAAACTAAAAGGGAATCACAAGTATGTTGATCTTTCTATTGATACATTTATACTTTTATTTCCAACATTTGATTTCTACTTATATTTTTCTATTTATGAATATCTAATTTTGAAATATTCTACAAAAATTCCTTTGGAAGAGAGTGAAGCTGTTAAGTTTAAACTGCCAATAGTCTGCCTTAATTATTTCAGGAAAAAACTATTTTAGACAACTCCAAAAATCTATGTCAGATACAGAAAATGTGTTTATAGCAAGAAGGGCTAAAGAAGTTAATATCTTTTAAATTACATGATTATTTGGTGAAATATTTAAAAGTGATTTTTAAAAATTTTATATATCAATTTTAGGAAAGTATATTTCAGTTTTTTGGAAGAGTCATCTATAGATACTTTCATATATGGCTTATTTATTTCATTTATCCAACAGATATTTATTGAATACTATACTTTGGGCTACATGCTGGAGATCCAATGTTGATTAAATTCTCATGGAGTATACAGTGCAGTAGGAATGGCAAACATTAATCAAATAACCACACAAGCATGTAAAATTATAACTGACAGATGGTAAAAAGGCTAGAACCATATGTTATGATGTCTGTAATAGAGGTGTTTGATCAAGTCAAGAATATCAGGGAAGGCTTAAGCTGGTGTTTAAAAAATTAGAATTAATGAGGCAAAGAAGAGAAGGAACCATGGTAGAAGGGACCTTCATTGTGAAGAAGCTCTTACTCGAGGGCATATTGTCATCTTGACCCTTAGAGGAACTTGAAGTCAAGTGATATGATCATATTTAAGCTTTTAAAAGATCATTCTGGCTGTAATATAAAGAGTGGACTGGAGATTGTCATTGTTAGGAGACCATTATAGTAGTCTAAGCAAGAGTTGAAGGTAGAAAATTGTAGCTAGAGACTCTAGCATAAGTTGAAGTCACCTAAGCTACAGCTTTCATGGTTGGACTCCTGAAAAATAGAAAGATAAAAACATTTTAGGGGTCAGAAATTTGTTTTATAATTTTTTTAACATTTTCCCATTTTTTAAAATTTTCAAATAGTTTCAGATTTGCAAGAAACCAGAGAATTCCCATATACTCTTCCCCTAGAGTTCCACATGTTCTCATCTTACATAAAGGCAGTATAATGATCAAACCCAGGAAATTAATACTGATGCAATACCATTAACTAGTCTGCATATCTTATCCAAATCTGGTCAATTGTCTTAAGAATGTCCTCTATCTGACCTAGAGTCACAAATTTTGTGCAGTGGGTCAAAGAATTTCTAATACATTGATCCTCAGAAGAGTCTTTAATTATAAGGTAATTTAAACTCCCACACTAGTCATATACTGACCTAAACATAGCAGTTATTCTTTATTTTTTTTAAAACTTCTTTATTGAGGTATAATTGCTTTACATTGTTGTCTTAGTTGCTGCTGTATAACAAAGCGAATTAGCTATACATATATCCCCATATCCCCTCCCTCTTGTGTCTCCCTCCCACCCTCCCTATCTCACCCCTCTCACAAAGCACCGAGCTGATCTCCCTGTGCTATGCGGCTGCTTCCCACTAGCTATCTATTTTACATGTGGTAGTATATATATGTCAATGCCACTCTCTCACTTCATCTCTACGTTCTTCAGAACCTTTTTTTTTTTTTTAGATTCCATATATGTGTGTTAGCCTATGGTATTTGTCTTTCTCTTTCTGACTTACTTCACTTTGTATGACAGACTCTAGCTCCATCCACCTCACTACAAATAACTCAATTTCATTTATTTTTATCACTGAGTAATATTCTATTGTATATATGTGCCACATCTTCTTTATCCATTCATCTGTCAATGGACACTTAGGTCGCTAAATGCTGGAGTGGAAAAGGAGTCATTCTTAATGAGCAGACCATCCAAGATTAGTTACAGAAAAGCTAAACTCCTAAGAAAGCCAAACAAATTTTATAAACACTGTATAAAATAAATGCCTATGATAAAGGACTAATTAAAATCCAATTCAATTCAGACAGTAGAGGTGAGATGGGGAGCCAGACAGAACATAAGTGAGGGTAGCTTATTCCTAAAGCTCAAGCCCCCAAACTCAAATATCTAAGTGTCTGGAGAGATTCCTTAACACTATTTTCCCATAAATTAACCCTGTCCAGGAAAACTCTGCTCAGACTGTAGGGTCTATCTTCTGCGAGGTTCAGGTCTGGGAATTAGTTGCAAAACATTACATAGTTGGAGAACAAAAGGAGTCAGTTAAAAAAAGAACAACAAAAGACCCAACTCTCTGAAGCTAGGGTGGAAGGTTGTGGAGTTCAGGGAGTGATTGTTGGCCATAGCATTGTACTGGATTTAGCAGCATTTGAACAATTTCAATATCTGATTTGGCATGCAGTAGAAGACCCCTGTGACACTGCAACTTCTCTCTGGGACTTGGCATGCAGTTAAGCACTCAGGCAGGTGTGGACTTGGAGAAAATTGCTGAAATGTGTGGTTGTAAGAGCAGGAGGAAAACAGGGCCATGGAGCTTGAGGATATAACAGATACAGATAGATATAGACACACATTCCTAAACGTTCATATCAAATATTTTTTAACAAACTTGTGAGTCAGGAGAGAGTTAACAAGGAAAGTGATGGTTAAACTCAACTAGCTATCTTCTAAAATAAAAAGATGGCATTTGTGATTATTTTGGTGATTTTTTTTTCTGTAGAAAGTGGTTTTCTTACCTGCTTTAAGATGTGATTCATTTGTAGGGAATATAAAAGAATGAGAAAAGCTGTGAGGTAGCACAGAGCTATCATCAGTTTTCTTTAGATGCTGTAAGCTCACCTTCTATTCTTGACACATTAGTGTGGAGACCTAAGAAGACTAAGCAAGATTGTTAATGTGAAGTCTCCAGTCTCCTACACAAAAGAGCTGATCCTTTAGTTTTCAGGGGCAATTTATGACAGAATTTGTTCAGTTAATGACACATCAGTCTTACTTTAAGACACAGCTATAATTCTTTGTGTGCTCAGTATGCTGCTTCAGATCTTACAGACACTTGACTAAATCAACAATAGCAGGTATATTTCTTTTCTTTAATATGTTTTAATTTTTTGAATTTTATTTTATTTATGTTTTTATACAGCAGGTTCTTATTAGTTATCTATTTTATACATATTAGTGTATACATGTCAATCCCAATCTCCCAATTCATCCCACCACCACCACTAACCCCCCTCCCCCTGCTTTCCTCCCTTGGTGTCCATACGTTCGTCCTCTACATCTGTGTCTCAATTTCTGCCTTGCAAACTGGTTCATCTGTACCATTTTTCTAGATTCCACATATATGCGTTAATATATGATATTTGTTTTCCTCTTTCTGACTTACCTCATTATGTATAACAGTCTCTAAGTCCATCCACATCTCTACAAATAACCCAGTTTCATTCCTTTTTATGGCTGAGTAATATTCCATTGTATATATGTACCACATCTTCTTATCCATTTTTCTGTCGATGGGCATTTAAGTTGCTTCCATGACCTGGCTATTGTAAATAGTGCTGCAATGAACATTGTGGTACATGACTCTTTTTGAATTATGGGTTTCCCTGGGTTTATGCCTGGTAGTGGGATTACTTGGTCATATGGTAGTTCTGTTTTTAGTTTTTTAAGGAACCTCCATACTGTTCTCCATAATAGCTGTATCAATTTACATTCCAACAGTGCAAGAGGGTTCCCTTTTCTCAACACCCTTTCCAACATTTGTAGTTTGTAGATTTTCTGATGATGCCCATTCTAATGGGTGTGAGGTGATACCTCATGGTAGTTTTGATTTGCTTTTCTCTAATAATTAGTGATGTTGAGCAGCTTTTCATGTGCCTCTTGGCCATCTGTATGTCTTCTTTGGAGAAATGTCTATTTAGGTCTTCTGCCCATTTTTGGATTGGGTTGTTTGTTTTTTTAATATTGAGCTGCATGAGCTGTTTATATATTTTGGAGATTAATCCTTTGTCCATTGATTCATTTATAAATATTTTCTCCCATGTTAAGCGTTGTCTTTTCTTTTTGTTTATAGTTGCCTTTGCAGTTCAAAAGCTTTTAAGTTTCATTAGGTCTCATTTGTTTATTTTTGTTTTTATTTCTATTACTCTAAGAGGTGGGTCAAAAAAGTTCTTGCTGTGATTTATGTCAAAGAGTGTTCTTCCTATGTTTTCCTCTAGGAATATTATAGTGTTTGGCCTTATATTTATGTCGTTAATCCATTTTGAGTTTATTTTTGTGTATGGTGTTAGGGAGTGTTCTAATTTCATTCTTTTACATGTAGCTGTCATGTTTTCCCAGCACCACTTATTAAAGAGACTGTCTTTTCTCCATTGTATATCCTTGCCTCTTTTGTCATAGATTAGCTGACCATAGGTGCATGAGTTTATATCTGGGCTTTCTATCCTGTTCTATTGATCTATATTTTTGTTTTTGTACCAGTACCATACTGTCTTGATTACTGTAGCTTTGTAGTATAGTCTGAAGTCAGGGAGTCTGATTCCTTCAGCTCCATTTTTTTCCCTCAACATTGCTTTGGCTATCTGGGGTCTTTTGTGTCTCCATACAAATTTTAAGGTTTTTTGTTCTAGTTCTGTAAAAAATGCCATTGGTAATTTGATAGGGATTGCATTGAATCTGTAGATTGCTTTGGGTAGTATAGTCATTTTCACAATGTGGATTCTTCCACTCTAAGAACATGATATATCTCTACATCTGTTTGTGTCATCTTGGATTTCTTTCATCAGTGTCTTATAGTTTTCTGAGTACAGGTCTTTTACCTCCTTAGATAGGTTTATTCCTAGGTATTTTATTCTTTTTGTTGCAATGGTGAATGGTATTGTTTCCTTAATTTCTCTTTCTGATCGTTTTCTGTTAGTGTATAGGGATGCAAGAGATTTCTGTGCATTAATATTGTATCCTGCAACTTCACCAAATTCATTGATTGGCTCTAGTAGTTTTCTGGTGGCATCTTTAGGATTCTCTATGTATAGTATCATCTCATCTGCAAACAGTGACAGTTTTACATCTTCTTTTCCAATTTGTATTCCTTTTATTTCTTTTTCTTCTCTGACTGCCGTGGCTAGGACTTCCTAAATTATGTTGAATAGTGGTGAAAGTGGACATCCTTGTCTTGATCCTGATCTTAGAGGAAATGCTTTCTACTTTTCACCATTGAGAATGATGTTTGCTGTGGGCTAGTCATATATGGCATTTATTATGTTGAGATAGGTTCCCTCTATGCTGACTTTCTGGAGAGATTTTATCATAAATCGGTGTTGAATTTTGTCCAAAGCTTTTTCTGCATCTACTGAGATTATCACATGGTTTTTACTCTTCAGTTTGTTAATATGGTGTATCACAGGGATTGATTTTCGTATACTGAAGAATCCTTGCATTCCTGGGATAAATTCCACTTGATCATGGTGTATGATCCTTTTAATATGTTGTTGGATTCTCTTTGATAGTATTATGTTGAGGATTTTTGCATCTATATTCATCAGTGATATTGTTCTGTAATTTTCTTTTTGTGTAGTATCTCTGTCTGGTTTTGGTATCAGAGAGATGGTGGACTCGTAGAATGAGTTTGGGAGTGTTCTTTCCTCTGCAATTTTTTGGAAGAGTTTGAGAAGGATGGGTGTTAGCTCTCCTCTAATGTTTGATAGAATTCACCTGTGAAGCCATTTGGTCCTGGACTTTTGTTCGTTGGAAGATTTTTTTTTATAACATCTTTATTGGAGTATAATGGCTTTACAATAGTGTGTTAGTTTCTGCTTTATAACAAAGTGAATCAGTTATACATACACATATATCCCCATATCTCTTCCCTCTTGCGTCTCCCTCCCTCCCACCCTCACTATCCCACCCCTCTAGGTGGTCACAAAGCACCGAGCTGATCTCCCTGTGCTATGCATCTGCTTCCCACTAGCTATCTATTTTACATTTGGTAGTGTATATATGTCCATGCCACTTTCTCACTTTGTCACAGCTTACCCTTCCCCCTCCCCACATCTTCAAGTCAATTCTCTAGTAAGTCTGTGTCTTTATTCCCATCTTCTGACTAGGTTCTTCATGACCATTTTTTGTTTGTTTGTTTTTTAGATTCCATATATATATGTTAGCATATGGTATTTGTTTTTCTCTTTCTGACTTACTTCACTCTGTATGACAGACTCTAGGTCCATCCACCTCACTACAAATATCTCAATTTCGTTTCATTTTATGGCTGAGTAATATTCCATTGTATATATGTGCCACATGTTCTTTATCCATTTATCTGTTGATGGACACTTAGGTTGCTTCCATGTTCTGGCTATTGTAAATGGAGTTGCAATCAACATTGTGGTACATGACTCTTTTTGAATTATGGTTTTCTCAGGGTATATGCCCAGTAGTGGGATAGATGGGTCGTATGGTAGTTCTATTTTTAATTTTTTAGGGAACCTCTATACTGTTCTCCACAGTGACTGTATCAATTTACATTCCCACCAACAGTGCAGGAGGGTTCCCTTTGCTCCACACCCTGTCCAGCATTTATTGTTTGTAGATTTTTTGATGATAGCCATTCTGACCGGTGTGAGATGATATCTCATTGTACTTTTGATCTGAATTTCTCTAATGATTAATGATATTGAACATTCTTTCATGAGTTTGTTGACAATCTGTATATATTCTCTGGAGAAATACCTATTTAGGTCTTCTGCCCATTTTTGGATTGGGTTGTTTGTTTTTTTCATATTGAGCTGCATGTGCTGCTTGTAAATTTTGGACATAAATCCTTTGTCAGTTGCTTCATTTGCCAATATTTTCTCTCATTCTGAGGGTTGTCTTTTTGTCTTGTTTATGGTTTCCTTTGCTGTGCAAAAGCTTTTAAGTTTCATTAGGTCCCATTTGTTTATTTTTGTTTTTATTTCCATTTCTCTAGGAGGAGGGTCAAAAAGGATCTTGCTGTGATTTATATCATACAGTATTCTGCCTATGTTTTCCTCTAAGAGTTTGATAGTGTCTGACTTTACATTTAGGTCTTTAATCCATTTTCAGTTTATTTTTGTATATGGTGTTAGGGAGTGTTCTAATTTCATTCTTTTACATGTAGCTGTCCAGTTTTCCCAGCAGCACTTATTGAAGAGGCTGTCTTTTCTCCACTGAATATTCTTGCCTCCTTTATCAAAGATAAGGTGACCATATGTGTGTGGATTTATCTCTGGGCTTTCTATCCTGTTCCATTGATCTATATTTCTGTTTTTCTGCCAGTACCATATAGTCTGAAGTCAGGGAGCCTGATTCCTCCAGCTCCGTTTTTCTTTCTCAAGATTGCTTTGGCTACTCTGGTTCTTTTGTGTTTCCATACATATTGTGAAATTTTTGGCTCTAGTATGTGAAAAATGCCAGTGATAATTTGATAGGGATTTTATTGAATCTGTAGATTGCTTTGGGTATTATAGTCATTTTCACAGTGTTGATTCTTCCAATACAAGAACATGGTATATTTCTCCATCTGTTTGTATCATCTTTAATTTCTTTCATCAGTGCCTTGTAATTTTCTGTATACAGGTCTTTTGTCTCCTTACATAGGTTCATTTCTAGATATTTTATTCTTTTTTTGCAATGGTAAATTGGAGTGTTTTCTTAATTTCAGTTTCAGATTTTTCATCATTAGTGTATAGGAATGCAAGAGATTTCTGCACATTAATTTTGTATCCTGCTACTTTACCAATTTCATTGATTAGCTCTAGTAGTTTTCTGGTAGCATATTTAGGATTCTCTATGTATAGTTTCATGTCATCTGCGAACAGTGACAACTTTACTTCTTCTTTTCCAATTTGGATTCCTTTAATTTCTTTTTCTTCTCTGATTGCTGTGGCTAAAACTTCCAAAACTATGCTGAATAATAGTGGTGAGAGTGGGCAACCTTGTCTTTTCCCTGATCTTAGTAGAAATGGTTTTAATTGTTCACCATTGAGGACAATGTTGGCTGTGGGTTTGTCATATATGGTCTTTGTTATGTTGAGGGAAGTTCCCTCTATGCTTACTTTCTGGAGGGTTTTTATCATAAATGGGTGTTGAATTTTTTGAAAGGTTTCTCTGCATCTATTGAGATGATCGTATGGTTTTTCTCCTTCAATTTGTTAATATGGTGTATCACATGGACTGATTTGCATATATTGAAGAATCCTTGCATTCCTGGAATAAACCCCGCTTGATCATGGTGTATGATCCTTTTAATGTGCTCTTGGATTCTGTTTGCTAGTATTTTGTTGAGGACTTTTGCATCTATGTTCATCAGTGTTATTGGCCTGTAGTTTTCTTTTTTTGTGACACTTTTGTCTGGTTTTGGTATCAGAGTGATGGTGGCCTTGTAGAATGAGTTTGGGAGTGTTCCTCTCTCTGCTACATTTGGAAGAGTTTGAGAAAGATAGGTGTTAGCTCTTCTCTAAATGTTTGATATAATTTGCCTGTGAAGCAATCTGGTCCTGGGCTTTTGTTTGTTGGGAGATTTTTAATCACAGTTTCAATTTCAGTGCTTGTGATTGGTCTGTTCATATTTTCTATTTCTTCTTGGTTCAATCTCAGAAGGTTGTACATTTCTAAGAATTTGTCCATTTCTTCCAGGTTGTCCATTTTATTGGCATAGAGTTGCTTGTAGTAATCTCTCATGACCCTTTGTATTTCTGCAGTGTCACTTGGTACTTTTTCTTTTTCATTTCTAATTCTATTGAATTCAGTCTTCTCCCTGTTTTTCTTGATGAGTCTGGCTAATAGTTTATCAATTTTGTTTATCTTCTCAAAGAACCAACTTTTAGTTTTATTGATCTTTGCTATTGTTTCCTTCCTTTCTTTTTCATTTATTTCTGATCTGATGTTTATGATTTCTTTCCTTCTGCTACCTTTGGGGTTTTTTTGTTCTTCTTTCTCTAATTGCTTTAGGTGCAAGGTTAGGTTGTTTATTTGAGATGTTTCCTGTTTCTTAAGGTAGGATTGTATTTCTATAAACTTCCCTCTTAGAACTGCTGTTGTTGCACCCCATAGGTTTTGAGTCATCATGTCTCCATTGTCATTTGTTTCTAGGTATTTTTTGATTTCGTCTTTGATTTCTTCAGTGATCACTTGGTAATTAAGTAGTGTACTGTTTAGCCTGTGTTTGTATTTTTTACAGATCTTTTCCTGTAATTTATATATAGTCTCATAGAGTTGTGGTCGAAAAAGATACTTGATACAATTTCAATTTTCTTAAATTTACCAAGGTTTGATTTGTGACCCAAGATATGATCTATCCTGGAGAATGTTTCATGAGCACTTGAGAAGAAAGTGTGTTCTGTTGCTTTTGGATGGAATGTCCTATAAATATCAATTAAGTCCATCTTGTTTAATTTATCATTGGAATCTTATGTTTCCTTATTTATTTTCATTTTGGATATCTGCCCATTGGTGAAAATGGGGTGTTAAAGTCCCCTACTATGATTGTGGGGACGATTTCTCCTTTTATGGCTGTTAGTTGATTTCCCCTTTTATGGCTATTAGTATTTACCTTATGTATTGAGGTGCTCCTATGTTGGGTGCAGAAATATTTACAATTGTTATATCTTTTACTTGGATTGATCTCTTGATCATTATGTAGTGTTATTCTTTGTCTCTTATAATAGTCTTTGTGTTAAAGTCTATTTTGTGTGATATGAGAATTGTTACTCCAGCTTTCTTTTGATTTACATTTGCATGGAATATCTTTTTCCATCCCCTCACTTTCAGTCTGTATGTGTCCCTATGTCTGAAGTGGGTCTCTTGTAGACAGCATATATATGGGTCTTGTTTTTGTATCCATTCAGCCAATCTATGTCTTTTTATTGGAGCATTTAATCTTTTTACACTTAAGGTAATGATCAATATATATGTTCCTATTCCCATTTTCTTAATTGTTTTGGGTGTGTTTTTGTAGGTCTTTTATTCTCTTGTGTTTCCCACTTAGACAAGTTCCTTTAACATTTGTTGTAGAGCTGGTTTGGTGATGCTGAATTCTTTTAGCTTTTGTTGCCTGTATAGCTTTTGATTTCTCTGTTTAATCTGAATGAGATCCTTACTGTGTAGATTAATCTTGGTGGTAGATTCTTCCTTTTCATCACTTTAAATATATCATGCCACTCTCTTCTGGCTTGTAGAGTTTCTGCTGGGAAATTGGCTGTTAACCTTATGGGAGTTCCCTTGTATATTATTTGTCATTTTCCCCTTGTTGCTTTTAGTCATTTTTCTTTGTCTTTAATTCTTGTCAATTTGATTACTATGTGTCTTGGTGTATTTCTCCTTGGGTTTATCCTGCCTGGGACTCTCTGTGCTTCCTGAATTGGGTGGCTATTTCCTTTCCAATGTTAGGGAAATTTTCAACTATAACTTCTTCAAATATTTTCTTGGGTTTTTTCTCTTTGTTTTCTCCTTCTGGGACCCCCATAATGTGAATGTTGGTGCGTTTAATATTGTCCCAGAGGTCTCTTAGGCTGTCTTCATTTCTTTTCATTCTTTTTTCTTCATTCTGTCCTGTGGCAGTGAATTCCACCATTCTGTCTTTTGGGTCACTTATCCGTTCTTCTGCCTCAATTATTCTGCTATTGATTCCTTCTAGTGTATTTTCCATGTCAGTTATTGTATTGTTCATCTCTGTTTGTTTGTTCTTTAATTCTTCTAGGTGTTTGTTCCTTAATTCTTCTGCATCTTTGTTAAACATTTCTTGCATCTTCTAGATCTTTGCCTCCATTCTTTTTCTGAGATCCTGGATCATCTTCACTATCATTATTCTGAATTGTTTTTCTGGAAGGTTGCCTATTTCCACTTCATTTAATTGTTTTCCTGGGGTTTACCTTGTTCCATCATCTGGTACATAGTCCTCTGCCTTTTCATTTTGTCTATCTTTCTGTGAATGTGGTTTTCATTCAACAGGCTGCAAGATTGTAGTTCTTCTTGCTTCTGGTGGATGAGGCTATCTGAGAGGCTTGTGCAAACTTGCTGTTGGGAGGGAATGGTGGTGGGTAGAATTGGGTGTTGCTCTGGTGGGCAGAGCTCAGTAAAACTTTAATCCACTTGTCAGCTTATGAGTGGGGCTGGGTTTCCTCCCTGTTGGTTTTTTGGCCTGAGATGACCCAACACTGGAGGCTACAGGCTCTTTTGTGGGGCTAATGGTGGACTCCAGGAGGGCTCATGCCAAGGAGTACTTCCCAGAACTTCTGCTGCCATTGTCCTTGTCCCTGCGGTGAGACTCAGTCACCCCCAGCTCTGCAGGAGATCCTCCAACACTAGCAGGTAGGTATGGTTCAGTCTCCTATGGGGTCACTGCTCCTGCCCCTGTGTCCTGATTCACACACAACTTTGTGTGTGCCCTCCAAGAGTGGAGTCTCTGTTTCCCCCAGTCTTGTCAAAGTCCTGTAATCAAATCCCACTAGCCTTCAATGTCTGATTCTTTAGGAATTCCTCCTCCCATTGCTGGACCCCCAGGTTTGGAAACCTGACATGGGGCTCAGAACCTTCACTCCACTGGGTAGACTTCTGTGGTATAAGTGTTGTCCAGTTTGTGAGTCACCTACCCAGCAGTTATGGGATTTGATTTTATTGTGATTGCACCCCACCTACCATCTCATTGTGGCTTTTCCTTTCTCTTTGGATGTGGGGTATCTTTTTTGGTGAGTTCCAGTGTCTTCCTGTCAATGATTGTTCAGCAGCTAGTTGTCAACAATAGTAGATATATTTCTTAAAATAGAAAAAGAAATAATTACAACTATGTTTGAAACCATTTGCAGAAGAAGACAAGATTTACCACTGAAAACAATATTTAAAGGATAAAAGAACTACTTATAATGAGTTACTATGAGATAATGGTACAAGTCGTTTGTGTTTATCTCAGATATTTTTTATTGAATATTTGGTTTATTTTTCCATTAATTATATCCAAGTCTCTGTTATATTCAAGTCTCTATCATTCATGTGTATGTTATAAAAATTGATCTATCTTATATGTACTATTTTGTTTCAATGTCTACCTTATTATTCAGCTAATGAGTGGAGAATAAAATGTACCTTAAAAAATAATCCCCAGTAACGGGTAATAGAGAACAAAAACTGTAGAAGTTATATATGAAACTGATATAGTAGGCTCCTTCTATTTTGAATGATTCTTATCTTTGTTTTCGATTATTAATGCCTTGATGGAGACCATAGACATAACATCATGAGGTGAGTATAAGGCATGCTATTATGCTTTATTTTCATAACATTTTACCCTTTTAAGGACATTAATATTGTGATTAAATCTGTGAAATGACATCAGTAATAATTGTATGGTGGGGTGAAAGAGGAAATAATTTTTTTGGAAGTAGTTTAGGTATACAAAGGTTGAAATTTTAAAATCACAAAAAATCCACTCTATCTCTTTTTAATTTTTTCCCTTTTTTCCTCCTTTATTCAAAGTATGACCTGAGTTTAGTAAAAATAATATTAATAATTCATTTTGAATGCTAGTCAAGGTAGAAGTTATATCAACTTCTCATTTGAGGACTTTTGAATGACAGATGCAGTTCAGTTGCCTGAGCATCTGAATTGAGTCTGTAATATAATTGCTAGAAGATCACAACTGAGAAAAATGATTTATGTCTCTACCCAGTTTTTTCTAGCCCATGTCCATCATTTCAATGAGATGGAAACATCTGAAAAGTTGGCATCTGTAGACCAAGCTTCAAACAGTTATTGGCACTTTTCTATTGTATATATGACTTAAATGTCTTTGGTAGGCATATTTTGTGTTATAACTCTTCTTTCTAATAAAGTAGGGAGAGCCAACTTTTCTGACACTCATATTACTGGGAAAATAGAGATATTGATAAATTCATAATCATAAATAAAAATGACTGAAAATTTCCAATCATAATCCACTTACAAACATGAATATTTATGTTCTTAGTTAATAAATACTCTTCCTATAAATTAATAAGTTGGCATCTGATTTAGAAATCAGTATTCTAAAATTTTGTTGGTGTGAATCTGTCCTCTGAGTGAACTAACTAAATCAGATTTCAGTTCTGCAAAATAGAGAATCAGCTTGGAATAGTTTCCCTCAGTGACATCTGGAAGAAATGTGTGAGTAGAACCTTTATACATTACTCAAGGAAAGGTAATACAAATTTAAAGTACCAGAAAGCTAGGATGTTCTGATAATGAAATAGAAATAAAAGACAATGAGAAAATGTAACTTCTCCTAATTCATATGTGAATCCAGATGCTTACTTCTCAATTGTTACAATGTATCCTTGAGAAATTCTCAAGAGGTTACTACTTGATAAAAACAGATTGGCTCAAGTGCTGTTTATTGGCACAGAACACCTTTGTGGTTTCAGCACATTAAGAGCTACACAAAAACTCATTGCTATTTTAACAGCTGCAGAAAAATATATCAGTGAATGCACATGAGATACCTTCTGGGTGCTTCCAGAACTAATTCCCAACATAGATGAAGTTTAAATTCCAAAGAAATGTAGAGAGCCACTGGAACCAGATTATTGTTAGCTGTAGTTAGCTGGACTTACTATATCCATTCAACAAATGATGATGTTCTCTTTATGCACAACTTCTCTGAACATTTCTCCTCCTGTGTCTTCCCCCACAAGGGGAGCCTTTGCCACATCATCCAAGGTGAGGAATAAATGTGATGTCTCATGTGACCATGCTGGCATATGACATTACTCAGTAAATACTAGTCTTTTCTCTTAACATTTTCCTTGCTTCTATTTGAAGAATCTGTGTGTAGTGAGGAGTATACTTTTGGGGTTGTGCTTTTCTCATTACACTGGAAAGGAAACACTGTGAAATATACTGGAACCCATAGCATAATAAAACATATCAAGTGTCCTTTTCACCTGGGAAAGGACATGAGTGAGAATCATTTCCTTTCCTCTGTGTAGCTATTTCCTCATGGGATGTGAAGAAAAATGGAAAAGAGGTCTCCATTTAGATTTGATGAAACTACTATTCAGAGTAGCCTTATTGCTATGACTAGTTATAATATAAAGTAGCCATATATATGTAACAAACTATCAGACTCATTGATTAAGGAGTTGGGGTGGAATCCCCAAGCTCATGTATTCCATGCAGCTGTCTGCCATTCTTTGTTATGTTAGTTTGGCAATATTCGGAAGGTCAGTAAACCATCATTCCTCTATTTGTAAAATGGGAATAATAACCACTTTACTCAGGTGAGGAGTAAAAATGATACTTCATGTGACCATACTGGTATATGATATTTCTCAGCAAATAGTAGCCATTAGTTATTATAGTAAGTAATCTCTGACTGCAAACTCAGAAAATATGTAGTAGGTAGCCATATATCTCAAACTAAGTTTATTCTTTGTTACAAAAAAATAAAAAATAAAAGCCCAGATCTCTCCAATGTAAAATCTTTACATGCTTCTATACCATGTGTCATTTCAGAGAGAATAAAAGATTGGAGGTATTAATACATGTTGTGTGAAATAGCTCTATGTGTGACATCGTAAAGCTTTTTCACACAATATGTATTAATACCTTCAAAGCTTTAAGGTGACATACTATTTGTCCTTAAAAAGTGCCCAAGGTTGTGTTTCTAAAGGGAGTGTTTAAAATATAATTCCTAGTGATATAAAAATGAATGCATACAGAAACTTGGCAACAGATTTATCAGTTCCATAAATAATTATTTGTGGATTTATATTGTGATTTAGGAAAATATGCATATGATTACAGTTTACCTAGAAAGAAAATGCAGTAAAATTTTCTGTAGTTCTGTTTTTCAAAATATCATAAATACCTGGAGAAACTTGATTATTAGTCATATACTCACAATTTTCAGAATATTAGCATCTAAATGAACATGTTCGGGTCTTATTAAAATATTCAATTTTAAGACCAAAACCTTTATATAAAAATTCATTCTTGGTACCATCCATTCATTCCACATGAGTATTTATTGGGTGCCTGAACTCTTTTTTTCTTTTTGTTATCAGTTTATTTATTGATTTAAAATTTTATTTTATTTATTTATTTTTGGCTGTGTTTGGTCTTCGTTGCTGAGCCTGGGCTGTCTCTAGTTGCGGCTAGTGGGGGCTAATTGCAGCGTGTGTGCTTCTCATTGTGGTGGCTTCTTGTTGCGGAGCATGGGCTCTAGGCACATGGGCTTCAGTAGTTGCGGCTCGCAAGCTCTAGAGCACAGGCTCAGTAGTTGTGGCGCACAGGTTTAGTTGCTCCACGGTATGTGGGATCTTCCAGGACCTGGGCTCAAACCTGTGGCTCCGCATTGGCAGGCAGATTCTTAACCACCGCGCCACCAGGGAAGCCCTGAACTCTTTACAATGCAGAGAAAATGACTTTTCAAGTTCAAAGTTGTGGTTTACATAGACTCCAAATTATCTCCATACTGACAGTCAGAATAGAGGGTAGCTAGACAGTGATGACGTTTAAAGGACAACACATGGTGATGTCCTGCATGATGTGGTCCTGTCTAGCTGGCAACATCATCCCGTGTCACTTTTAACCTCTCTGATCCAGATATAGCATCTCTTTAGCATAGACCTATTATATCTCTAACTAGATCCTAGTATAACATTTTTCTAGTTCTTTAAGCAGTAACTTGCTGAAATAACTTCCCCAAAGCCTTCATATACTCTTCTAATGGCATCTGTCCTATTACGGCTGCCTCTCTGCATTTATGGGAATCTCTACATAATGAGTTTCACCTGTCCAACATAAACATTGTAACTCAAAATCCCAGGTTCCTTATGTTAGGAAGCAGATAGATGACCAAGACCCACAAATCTGACACACTCTCAATAAGCTCACCAAGGCTTGGAGTGGTGATTCTCTTTTTGTTGTCACTGAAGGCAATAGAGGTGTCTTTCATGGTGGAAACTGTGGTAGTGTTCCAGTGGTTAGAAAGTCAAATTCTTCATACCAAAGTGGTATTGGTAAGCAGTGGAAATGATTTGGAGAGAGAATCAATTTGAGGATGTGCTATTGAGTTGACTCCCACTGTGTGAGCCTGTGCTGTTGGATTATTTAATAAGAAGCCATATACTGGTGTCTCAGAACAGTCCACTGGGAGGGTAAAAGGGGCAAGAATTTATTCACTAACTCTTAACTTCTCCTCCATAAATGTATACTTTATGGGATGTTAAATTCCCCCTTTTCTGTTCATTGATAGGTGTTCAGAAGCATTCAACACCCTCAACAGGGGAGCACCAGGACAGGACACAAGGAGCACACAGCACTGGCAAGAAGAAAGGTGTGGTCAGGTTATACCTGCTTGAAGTGGAATGCAGCTCACACAGAGCTCCTGACTGAAGGGACAGCTCAAATTGTTACTGAGTCCAAACTCATTCTGCTTGCTGCACAGCAGGCCAATAAATGGGGAGCTGAGGTGCTGGCACAAGGAATAACGACTTTATTCAGAAAGCCCACAGACCGAGAAGATGGTGGACTAACGTCCTAGAGAACCATCTTACCCAAGTCAGAATTCAGGCTTCTTTTACACTAAAAGGGGAGGGGTTGTTGCACACTTCTTTGTGTCGGAATCCTTTGATCTTGCAGCTGTCCACCCAGGTCAGGTCTTGATGTTCCTGTAAACCTCCAACAAGACAAATGATATTCGCTGTTCTGCAACTTTTTACCTCTATGTGAATGGAAAAGTGTTATACCCTTAAAGGTCAGACAGAGTCTTGAGAATGGCCTATCTGGCATATTTCAGGCTATAGGCAACGTTCTTAACTTGAAGCAAAAGCAATAAAATACAGAGGTTAAAGTGAAAAAAGAAATAGATCTAATATGGAGTCAGATTTGTTACTCCCTATCATAAAATGAGGAAAAGATAAAATCTGAGAGGATGCCTTTAAGAGGAGTCTAACACACCTTAATTCTCAGACTGTACCCTGGAAAAAGAGTTGGACTGAAACCTTGCTCTGAGTATGTGTGAAGGACATCCATTACATTTTCTTAGATGTTTTTCTGTGAGAATTGACTCCCCATTCAAATTGCTGTAGAAAAGGCTGCTGACAATTTGTACTGTAGCCCTAGACCCATGGCCACTTCTAATTAGTTCAGGAGTGAGCACTTAAACTTTCAGTCTGGGGCAGTTAGGGTCTCATTTTGGTGATCTGGAATTGGGATGGGGGGAGAGAGAATTCAGTCTATTCCTAAATGCTACATCTGTAACATTTAAAGACAAAAGCTTACAAATAAAGTATGCCTATTAAATTAAATCCTCTGCAGGGGCATTTTGGTTTACAAAGTTTTAAAATAACAGCTTAGTGGGAGCACTGTACTATATAAACGGAAAGCAAATACAGTAAGAGCAACAATAAACATGTTAGCATTCCATTAAGTTAATATCCTTGCACCTTTCTTCCCTGGAGACTTAAGGCTTCAGAGCTTAAATGGCTTTCATATCCTCTTCCTTATGTCCTCCTAGTAGTCTATATCTTTAGAGTTGCTCTCCTTCTAAATGCTCCTTATTTCAGCATCATTCGTACTCTGGACGCTACATTTTTATTGACCTGAGGTAAGGCGGACATAACACCTTCCCCTTCCTTGCTGGTAAATACTATTCCTGGTATCTAACTGCATACTTCTTTCCCCGCCTCCTGTGGACAAGGAAACAAAACAGAATGTAAGACAAGGACATGTGAAAAAGGTGTGCAGGGGTGACATTTCTCCTAATTCATGCGTTTTCCTATTGTCACAAAATTTACCTTAAATTGTGCTTGTTAAATACAATTTGTGGATAGAGATATTTTTGTCCTATAAGTCTAAAATCACAGGCAGCTTAGTGGGAATGCTTGTGATTCTATAAGTTCACAATTAAAGTGTAAGCAACAATCAACATACTAGCATTCCATTAAGTTAATAATCTTTCAGTTTTTCTTTTAAAGAATTTTTAATGCATTCCCACTATTAACAGCTAAATTCAGAGACAATGTAGATTGTTAGAGATGGTAGTATTTTTCCTGCATCACTTTTTCACTTGATCTAGGAATGTGATAAGGTATCCACACTGGGGTCAGAAATATGTAACCTTAATTCTTCTACTCTTACTTTTCCCATTTCATTTTCTAACTGCATTTATTAAGCCTGAATTCAAATATTCAAACCTGTTTCTGAAGATATAGTTTAACATCCTTGACACTTTTTCAAAGAACTCTCTGAGCACTTGCAAAAGATTCTTTCTCAGATGGAATGGAAAAAAATACAACAATGGTAGTAATAATTACACCTACAGCTCTCCAAAATATGTTACCAATTATTAGGGCAATGTTAGTCTGAATGAGGATATATGTAGAATAAAACAATGATTTTTTTTTTTCAGGCAGGTATGACAATGCAACAGGATGTCCTGCCGATTACAAGCATGGCTTTGGATTTAGACAAACCTAAATTTAGATCCTGGTTTTGCAATTAACACACTTAACTTACTGACATTGTGACCTTGAGCTCTGTTTTACCGTTGTTAAAATGGGTAGATACCTACCCCTGCATGGTAGTTGTACAGGCAAATAAGAAGATGGAGGGCTTAGCACATGCTGAGTACTCAACAGAAAGCTGCCCAGGAGGCAAGATAGCTTAGCTATTAGATCTACCACCTACTAGTCATGTGACCTTGCATGAGTCAATCGTCTCTCTGAGACTTGCTTTCTCAATTGTGAAATGATGGCTCTCATATATTTCAGTGTTTTTTCTTCACTAAAAATTATATGATGTATATAAGCACTTAGCATAGTACCTGGCACATGACAAGTACTTAATAAATACTTGCTATAAGAGACTCAAGTTCGTCAGAAAAGATGTCACTAGTTATATTGAGGCTGCTTGAAAATTTTATTAGGGTACTATTCAGATCTTATAATTCAATTTTACCATCTGAATGTAATTAAGAGGCATTTTCAATATGCATCACCAGATGTAAACGATAAAAGAGACTTTAAAAAATAGTACCCATATTTAAAATGTTAACAACTGATCTATTAGGTAATAGTATCTACAGGACTTTGCATTTTTTCCCATTAACTATTTGCATGTAGACATCGTAATATAATTTGCTTTTTGAGGAGTACTTTTTTTTTTTTTGCGGTACGCGGACCTCTCACTGTTGTGGCCTCTCCCGTTGCGGAGCACAGGCTCCGGACACGCAGGCTCAGCGGCCATGGCTCACGGGCCCAGCTGCTCCGCAACATGTGGGATCTTCCCAGACCGGGGCACGAACCCGTATCCCCTGCATCGGCAGGCGGACTCTCAACCACTGCGCCACCAGGGAAGCCCGAGGAGTACTTTTTAAAAGAAAAAAAGCCAAACGAATCCTAGCATTTTTAAATAATTTTTTAATTTCAAACCGCATTCATAGTCATAATTAAGAGTATCCTTCCTTTTTGATCTTTATCCCTATTTTCACATATCTGCCTGGTGTTTATTATTTCTGCTGAAGGCAAACCAATACTCATGGTACTTTGAATAACAAAAGAAAAATCTTTTAAAAACCAACATAAATATAGAAGTGATAATATATTTTAGAAAGTACAATATCTACTATTACTCTCTTTTAGAATTTAATGTATCTCAATATTTTATCTGGATGATTTATTTTGGCAACTTGTTTATTCCTATGTTGTAGAAGCAACTTTCTGGAAGAAAAGACACTGATTGAGTGATTATAGCCTCTATTTGAGGCTATAAAGTCTACGTTTTCACTGTTCCTGGGACCTAGAGTAGTATATATTCATTCTTAATCGCAAAAGACCCATTTTTACACTAGGGCAGAAAATGTGGCATTTATAGAAAATATGTCTACTTCTTGAATGACCCCAGGCTGACTGTGATATTACTTTTAT
The DNA here is from genome assembly GCF_949774975.1 of Lagenorhynchus albirostris. NCBI lineage: Eukaryota > Metazoa > Chordata > Mammalia > Artiodactyla > Delphinidae > Lagenorhynchus > Lagenorhynchus albirostris. The sequence goes on along the minus strand of NC_083098.1, from coordinate 81,521,161 downwards.
TTAGAATCTTCCATTTCAAATGCTTAAGCAGCAGTGTAAACCTACGTAGAAAAACTAAGCCTGTGAATACCTATTCTTCGGTAAAATAACTATCTAATATCGAAGATATGGGCTTTTATCTTTGTATTCCAGAATCTAACACAGATTACGAGTTTAAGAAATGAACAGATGAGAGGATATCTGTGTTTGTAAATTGAGGGAAATTTGTGACTATTCATATTTGTTCCATAGGATGAGCTCATTCTTTTATTGTTTTTATATTTTCACTAAAAGTGATCAAATTCTTTATTAGGCGGTTTGTTTTATGTTAGAACAGTGTGTGTGTGTGTGTTTTGTTTGTGTGAGTGTTTGTGTGCATATTATTGAGTTCTTATTAAGCCCCTGATAAATTCCTTATGCACATTTTCTCCTCTAACCTTTACAGTAACCCTATGAGAAAATGCTGTTCTTCTCTCCATTTTATAGATAAAGCAACTATGGCAGAGAGTGATTAAGTAACCCAACCAGTCACAAAACTTGTAAGTGGAAGACTTGATGTTTTAATTCAGTTAGCTCAACTTGAGAACACCTGTTTGTAACAATGATGCTAGAATCCACAGATATATGTTCTCTGTAATAGTGCTAGTTTGGGTCCTTGAGTGGTGTGCTTAGTTGACTGTCAGATAAGTGATCCCTGCTCATTAGTTTTCCCTTAGATATTCAAGCTGTGCTTAAAGCATCTTCATAAGAGTAAAATAAAATAAAATAATTTTAATCGATTAAACAAGAAAGCCTCAAATTACTTCAGCCAAGGTTGATATTTGATAGAGTTGCAAAGAAAATATCATGGAATCATAATCACAGCCATTCCATTAGGGATGCTATCCCTGGTATATTCTGAATCCTGGAAGTTGTTTTCAAACTGGAAGGCACATTTTTTCCTAGAAAAAAATTAAGGGATATAAAGCCCATTTTCCCCCACCATGGAGAAGCTCGGTCAGATGTTGCACTGAACACAGAGAGAAAGAGAGAGAAATGAGTGGATAGATAGGCTAGAGCTGGCAATTATGGTAGAACAAATTTGGGGTATTGCAACATTGCAAAGAGCTGTGCAAATAAGAACAAGCTTTAGAGATTTAGAAATATAGTGGAAGAAGATGCTGCACTTGATGTTTGAACTTTAGCACAGTTTAGGGACTGACATTTTTGTTACTAGAATTACATTCTTTAACACAGAAAAATGCCCACCATTGCACTGATGGTGTAGGACAAGGTAAGCGTGGGTTACAGAGAACATCAGCTGTAAACACACGGAGTCCGGATGACAACACAAGATAAACCAGGGTGAACTAGAGCAGATAAAGTGTCACTGATCCAATAATGAGTAGGGATTGAGGATAAGGTCAGATCACTTTTTTTCTTATAATGAGAACGAGAAAAGCATCACTTGACATTATGAGCTGGGTCTTGGTGTTTTCTTGTTGAACATAAGTTATAGAATATCACTATCAGACGAGGCTACTCTATGATCACCACGGATCAAGATGAAAACAAGACCACTCAATAACCATGTTTGAACCTGTAAAAAACATGAACATCGTCCACACCGCAATGACGTGACCCAAACTGGCTAAAAGGAGTGACTGCTGCTTCTCTACCAATTAATTACATCTTTAGGCTCAATCAATCTTATCTCCTTCTAGGTAAGGTGTAATAAGTTACCCAATCAAGGAATTACTCACACTTCCTGACAGCAGACAAATCCAGAGCACCACCCAACTTCCTTAAAGCCTCCCCTCAAATTGTAAGTCCAAATCCGTGAGTCTGTTCTAACACCCTCTACTGCCCCATAGTTCCCTGGTGAGTGTTCTCCTTTGCTGCCATGTGCAATTAAATGGAACTTATTCAACCACAGGTGTATTCCTTCCTAGAAGTCTTTGACTGGAGGGCATTGGCAATAGCTTGCTGTAGAGATGATTATTCTGAAGCTAATTTTAGGAAGGCATAATTTAAAACTTTGCTATGGCAAGTAACATAAACTCACTTGAACTGGCTTAAACAAAATGAAAAAATTTTTTTTAAATTAGAATACAAGAGTGGCTCAAAATATGCAAAAATTGAAATGTAGATGGGCTTGAGAAATACCTGGAAAGAGAGTTTTTTTTAAATAATTTTATTTTATATTGGAGCATATCTGATTAACAATGTTGTGTTAGCTTCAGGTGTACAGCAAAGTGATTCAGTTTTATGTATACATGTATCTTTTTTTTTCAAATTCTTTTCCCATTTAGGTTATTACAGAATATTGAGCAGCGTTCCCTGTGCTATATAGTATGTTCTTGTATAGCAGTGTGTACATGTCAATCCCAAACTCCCAATCTATCCCTTCCTCCCACCCTTTCCCCTTGGTAACCATAAATTCTTTCTCTAAGTCTGTTTCTATTTTGTAATTAAGTTCATTTGGATCATTTTTTTTAAGATTCCACGCATAAGTGATATCACATGATATTTGTCTCTCTCTGTCTGACTTACTTCAAGTAGTATTAAAGTCATCAGAAACATAGGAAGTTTTATTCGCTCTCTATTTTTTTCTCTATTTCTTGTTTAGTATATATTTTACCTCACCTCACTGTTTCCTTTTCCCTGCAGAATAGCTTTCTCTGGAATAGTATGGCTTCCTTCAGCTGCTAAGAGTACGTGTTACACTTCAGTTATACACACAGGCTGATTCCAGGGTTTACAAGCTACATAGTCACTAATGGGTACTTAATGGCTATCTTTCAGTGTTCTGTCCCTGTCCCATATAAAAAGAGTATGACTAGCTCAGCTTGGATCACATATCTTACGGTTGAATCAGCTTAAAAACTTGACTCAACTCTGAATACTACTAGTGATGGCTCATGGGCTAGGAAGATACAGTAAAAATATTTATTATGTGTCATTTTTATTCCATAACCTGGTTTTAGTCTCAATTAATTATTTAGTTGTCTTTATGATGCCTAAGCAATAAACCAAATAAGTGCATACTTTTAGAGATTAATTTGAGTATTGAGAGAAGAGTAAATTATAACCATAGCCAATGTTCCAGTGTCTCCAATTAGCAGAACTTTTTAAAGTATTCCAGACTAATATAACTTTTTTCCAGTGTGCACTATGCATTACATATTCATAAGATCACATCAGTTTGTAGTAAAACAATAGTAAGACCATGTTTAAATCATTATTATGATCAAATCAAACAATTTTAGTTTTTTCCCATAAAATTTAGATTAGTGATGATTAACCGTCTCTTAATCCCTAATCCTTGGTCAAGAATCTCATGTTTACCACGTGACTGACTTTAGGATATAGCTGAGTCGTAAAAAATAAAAATATGAAAACTTCATCAACACAAATGTATAAAAATAGACTTGAGGTCTATGTAAAGCAAAGGATGTTTACTGGATAAAGTTAAATGCTTAAAAATTAAATGACTTCACATTGTTCAACAACTTTCTCAGTCCCTAAGTGCTAGGTTCCATGAAGTCAAAATGGCATGCACAAAACCCATACGTTTATGAAAATTGTTTAGTTGCTGTTTTGTACTGAATAAATGTGTGTGTTATTTTAGTCAAACATTTAATGATTTTGACCCATATAGATACAACTTCATTAATATTATAATGAATTGTTAGCATGGCTTACATTGGTAAATATCAATACTATTTTGATTGGATCCTTAAGTTTCAAAGATATATTTCAATATGCTTACATATTTAGGTTTGTTAGTAATTAAGTTTTCTATCTTTTCTTGCAAAAATGATGCAGTCTCTACAGTAGATTTATACTCATGTTAATAGATTTACACTCATGAATAGTGTTTCCAAAAGTACTCCACTAAACACCACCACCAAATATGCACTACGCTTTGGGATAAAAGGTTTTTGTGCAACAACATGCTTTAGGGAATTCTATTTACTGTGTCTCTCTGTTTGATATTCACAGTGCATTAAAAATGTGTTGAAATCCTGTGGCAAAGAGATTGGTTCAATCTTGTTTAACTTGGTGTTTCAAAAACTCCTATAATCATGGAATTCTTTGTTTGTGAAATATCTCTTAGAATATATTTGAAAAATGTTGCTATAAGGAAAAATTAGTTTATTACTTGTTGATTCTTCTAATAATCACAAAATTCCTTGTTTGAAGGTAGGCAATGTCTACACTCAAATTTGAAGGAAGAAATTAAGGTGACTAATGAGGTAATGCTTAGAACAACATTTATTGACTTTTAGTTCCATTTTAGGTGGACATAACTAATTAGTTCTGACACTAAAGTCCTAAAGACTTTTCTTCTTTCTGTTCAAGAAACACTCAATTCAGTAGCATTTACTGATTACTCGCTTTGGGCAAGGCATAGTTCTAAGCTCTATTAAGGATGGAAAAGAATCCGACATTAATTTTTGTCAAATGGAATTTCACCATCTAGCAGAAAATCACACACACAGGCACACATTTATTATTCTAAGATAAATTATGATAATGCAAGAATGAGGAATGGAAAAATGTTTAGAAGTCTGGAAAGCACAGGGAACAGGAGATACAGACTTCCTGGAAGGCGCTACAGGAAAGCTTAACAGATTTGAGATTTGAACTATATTTAGAATGATGGAGATACAACTGTCATCCACTGACAAACATTTTGAATAAAAAGAGCTTGAATGTGGCCAGAGAGACAGGGAATACTGCTTGCTTTTCAGAGAGCTGTAAATCCAGCTGACATAATGTTTAAGGGATGTGATATGATACATGATTAGGACTGGAAAAATAGTTATTGAAATATTGTAGGGGATCTGTAATTCCAGGCAAAAGAATTTGGGCCTGGGCTTCATGCTGTCAGCAATTGGATATTGAATAATCAATTGAATATTTAGATCAAGAGATTATATTTCTGAGTAAAAAAATAACTATTTTATGACGATAATTCAGGTGGCAAGAGATAGGATAAATTAAAGGAGATATAACCTGGAGTCAGAGAGTGCCATTTGGAGGCTATTTCAATAATTCAGAAGGGAATTGATGAAAGCCTGACTTAGCAGTGCAAGAGAATATGCCAGTGGGACACATACAGGAAACATTTCAAAGACAGAACAGTGTAAATGGTTGAGGGAGCGTGTGGGAGGGTGAAAGGTTTGAGGAAACACAAACCCGGGGTCGTCTGGGAGGATGTGGTGGATTTGGTGTTCTAGGCAGGTGTACTCTCCTTCCCCACTTCTAAATCTGCACTCTCTGACAATCAAACCTTCAGACAGATAGGAATCATACTCACTCTAGAGTCCCCAAGAATTTGTATTTATCTTTGGAAATTCTGAAGTTTTAAGTCTAAATGGCTGGAGGGATGAGACTGCTATCAACTAACAGACGGAGAAGCAAGAGTGAAAAGGAAAAGACTGCTGTTTATCTTTGACTAAGTTCCTACTGTGAGCAGGAAATGATACCAGGGCTGAAAAACAATAAAGTAGAAGACTTATCCCATAACATTTAACATTCTACAGTCTAGGGAGCTTGGGAATAATCTAAAGAATTAATTAATTAGCCAGGTATTGTAAGTTCAGTTCAAAATGAGTGCATAGAGAATAAATTCTCTAAAAACTCAGAGAAAATATCAAAGAGAACTAGATTGTTAAAAGATCACTTAATGAAATGAAAGTTGATCTTCTATAGAAGGGCAGAACTTAGCTAAGCGAAGAAGGGTGGGGGAGGACATTTTACATAAGGAAAACCGTGTGAGTAAAGACAAGGATGCCTTGTGTATATGTAAGTTCATTTATTTACCTACCCATTCATTTATTTAATAACTTTTAAGTGCCTACTAATGCCAGGCAAATCTATAGAGAATATTCAGAAATAATAAAGTGAATATATATGCTGTTAAGACCTAAAAAGTTCAATATTGTGTGTTGCCTTGACATCTGTGGAATCCAGAGGACCTTGAATGGCTTACCATAAGTTCTCCTCCCCACTCCGCTCCCACAGTTAAGGTCTGCTAGCCAAACAACCCTCTTTATCAAAGGGACCAGGCACAATTCCTGCTCATCCCTGAACAGTGGATTTCAGTTCCCAGCCAGTCTGTGGAATTATTCAAGCCAGCCAATCACATCCTCCAGTGGGAACCAGGGGACACTTCATCCTTTTATTTCTATGGAATTGGCTTCCCACAGCTGCTGGGGGTTCACTCTGTTCTGAGTGCCACCTCTGAGTGGCCCTGCGTGGGCAGCATTCTCCTCACCTAGGCTTGCAGTGTATGTGACTGATAAACTGCTGTCCATCTATCTGGCCATAGCCACAATCCCAGGTCAGGAATCCCTCCCTACCGATGTGATGACTAGGAAGACGATCCAGACAACACGTTAATATATATTAAACCATTTCTCTGACCTAGTTCATTTTCTAAATTCTGATTTTAAAAAGAATAAAACATTTTCATGGCCCTCCAAAAGTAATGTGAGGCCTGGCCACTGTCTTTTTTGCCTAATGGAGAAGTTAGCCCTAGTCCAATATCAAACTCAATTATAGTAGTATTTCCTATTGTCCTTTTATTCAATATAAACCCTTTGCCTCTCACATGTTGTCTAAGAATGATGGCATTAGAAATGCTTCCCACAAGTTTTGTAAAGAAAAAACCTGTTCTAAATTACTTTTTCTTTCCTTGTTATATTTAATATAACTAGACTTATGCTCACCCTTAAAAAGTCACTCCTAGATGCTTTTGAAGGATTTTCCTAAATATAACTGAATGCTGAAGCAGGAAAGGCACAGATGATATGCTTTAAATCATTTTGTGAGCTATAAAGCACTCCAAAAGTGCAATATGTCACTCTTATCTAGATCTGTAATTTTAAAACTACACTCAAAAAGCCATAGGGCTTCCTTCAGTGTGTCTGGAGGGTTGTTGGAAAGGCAGTTGGCGGTGTGTGTGTGTGTGTGTGTGTGTGTGTGTGTGTGTGTGTGTGTGTGTGAGTGATCAATAGGAATCTGCCTCACCCTCTGCGCCTTCCTCTTCTCTCACTCCCAGGTAACCAGAGCATATCTATCTTGGCCAATCACAAAATGTTGTATTGGAAGCAAAGGTCCTGCTGCCCAAAATGTTTTAAAAACCACTAACCTTATTTATCTCCCACTTGCTATATTCAACAGGCATTTTCTTCCTATATCTAACAGACACATTGAGAAACTATAAGATTATGGCAAAGTTGAATTCAATAAAACAAATTCATGTGAAAAAGAACCAGTTAATAACAACTTGGTAATAGTGACATACTATTAAGCCAAAGGCATGATGAAGTAGAAATACCAATTTTCGTTTTCCCTGTTGGAAGATAAACATAAGGACTTTGAGAAACCTCTAGACAACTTTTTGAATTTAAAATTTTGCTGCCCATTATTTACATCAAATACATACAGGCATATGTTGGGCAGTGTCTGTCAGCAATGTGTTCCAGGGTTCCCATCTCTTGTTAACAGTAAATCTTTTCTAACAGCTAGCCTAACTTCCCTATGCTCTCCCTTGAGCCTTTTCCTTATATCTTGCTCTGAGTGGAGATGGAAAACAACTGGTTATCATTCTGCTCATAACAGCCCTTCTTATTTTGAAAAATTAATTCCCCTTATATTTGTCTCTTGTGCAAATGAAATTCCAGTTTTCTAAGCCTTTTTGCATTGTTGTTAATTTCCAATTCTTTAAGGATCTCTTGATCCTCTGAACCCTCTCCATGGTCTCTACTGTGCTTAAGAAGTGAATTGATATAGCCTCTACCAAAAACATGGGTATTTTCTAAGGAAAACTTCACTACACAAAGCAATATTTTCCTTGTCATAGCCATCAAGAATAGTTTGTTTTGTATTTTCTAATGACTAATATTATGAATATTCTACTTACTAAAAACTTTCTGAATGCTGGAATTATATCCTAAATAGAGATCGTCACCAAAACTCCTTCCTTGATTATATTTATAATCAAAATGATACAAAAGGAATAAAAAGTATAACAACAAAATGCTCAGAGTCAATGTGGAACAAAAGAAGAGAACAGAGCCAACAAAACCAAACTCACCTGTTTCTGGATGTATGGTTCATAAAATAATTTATATTCCAAGGGCTCTAAAGATTCTAGTGTGGTTTGTGGGTTAGAATTACCCATGGCATTATGTGTAACTCCCATTACCTGAGGTAGGCTCTTAAAAAAAGTTATGGGCTGGTTGGTTTTTTTAATTATTAATTTGAATTATGTTTCCAATGCACCTGTGAGTGCATTGAGTACATAGAGTTAGTGATTCCTGACTCTAATCTTGCCATACTTTAAAATGTCTGCAAATACCAGAAAGGCTCCTGTAAATTATAATTGCAAACTGGATTTCTCCACGCCACACCGAGGGTCATAGAACAGTTGAAGGAAAAGTTATTTTGCTTTCCCTCTCCTCAAATTGTGTGACCTGCACTAAAAGTGTTCTCAAATATACCTCCACACTGTTGTATAATTTCCTAAGGCTTGGCCTAAGTATGATTCTACTTTACCTAGTGAGATTTGATGTCTCCCTCTGCTTTTCCCATTTCTGGGAGCAATTTTTTTTTTTTTTTTTTTTTTTTTTTTTGCGGTACGCGGGCCTCTCACTGTTGTGGCCTCTCCCGCTGCAGAGCACAGGCTCCGGACGCGCAGGCCCAGCGGCCATGGCTCACGGGCCCAGCCACTCCGCGGCATGTGGGATCTTCCCGGACCGGGGCACGAACCCGTGCCCCCCGCATCGGCAGGCGGACTCCCAACCACTGCGCCACCAGGGAAGCCCTCTGGGAGCAATTTTTATGTGAGGTAGGTCATTCTTCTAATGACTAGCAAAGCAGCTAGGGACACTCAAGGTTATGTGTGCTGATCTAGGTGTGAATCCACTGCAAATTCACCCATGCTGACTCCTGTCACTTCCAAAGTTGCCATTGTCTGACGTAACTAGTGCCATTGGAACCAAACTGGACATTTCTACCTTTTTCTGCAGTCAGTGTCCATTTGGGAATTTACGGTATTAGTTCTTTTCAGTTTTACCCTCTCCTTTTTTGTACACTGCTCTGACTAGGGTTCAGAAGAACGCCTATGAAAGCTGGACCAGCAGATAATCTCATTGACAGACATTTGACTGTACTAAGGATAAAACATTATTATGTATCCTGACTCCTTTCTCCTGGATGAATGCTGCCCCAGAAGCAGAGTGAGTTATTTATACAAATAGAGCCCTGGTGACCCAATCCCTCCAGTCTTTTCTAGATAGCTCTCAATCCGAGGGTAAACACACTTGAAGCTCAAGTTGGAATTCCCACTATCATCTTCTAATTAGATAGGTATTAATGTAATTAGCCCCTGCAAATGTCTATTCTAATTCCAAAGAATCTTCTCTTAAGTGACATTTTAATACTTTTAGGAAAATAGTTGCCTGAAATTTCTGGTATCAAAGGAGCCGCGTGAGTCAAGGCTGGTGTTCAGTCATATTATTCTATCTTTTCTGTGGAAACTAAATAGTATGAACCCTGCCATTTTCTACAACTACAGGGATCTTCCAACACTATATATGTTCCTGCCAGCACTTTGCAACAAATGCTGTTGGACTCATGGTTTTTCCTCTTGGACTGCCTGCAGGAACACAAACTAGTATGTGGTCCTTTTCAAGCATTATATACTCAGATGCTCGGTAACTGTGTTTCATTTCATTTCATTTTATAATAATAATCTGATACTAAGAACACAATTATTTTTATTTCTCTTTAATTTGAAGAATCTATCTATCCATCTATTTGTTTGTCTCCTGTCTACCTACTCCAGTCACCATACTAATCTATTTTTAGTATTTTCTTGATATCCATCTTATGCCAAGTGGGTACTGAAATGACAGTAATGACTCCTGCCCTGATAAGTGAGATGAACATTACATGAATACTTATACAAATAGTTACTCATGGTCATAAAAATACTACAAAGGAACAGTACAAATCACATTAAAAGCACATTTTTTTCAACTTGATTAACCATTTATTTATATATTTAATAGTCCTAATGTATTTACTTTTTGCTTTGACAAAATAGTGAAAATTATGGGAATGCTGACTGAGTCTTCTTTTGTACAGTTACATAGAGTTAAGGTTTCTCCCTTACATACAAAGAAAAATATTAATAACAAAGCGCTTCATTGATCAAAAAAAGGCTAAGAGCTGCAACCATTTATTCACATGTACATCCGACCCAAGAGACTTGTGTCAAGGCACATAAACATGTGGGATGCGGTGGAGGTTAGGAAAACTTCTACCAGAAGTGGTCCTTATGCTACTTTCTGAAACAGGAAGAGTCTGCATCAGAGGGCAGTGTGCCTCACAGACTCTCTCTCTCTTACCCTGTTAAGATCTTAGATGGTACCTGAATTAGATGAAATATAGTGATTATATTCTCTGCCTTTCTTAAAAATAATTTTAGATTTTTCTAGGGCAGCGTTTAAATGACCTAATTGAACCGTGGTGCAGAGACAGTTTCAATTGCATTAATTTTAATTACAGTGCATTTAAATTGCATGGTAAGAAATTGGGTTATTCCTCATGCTAATATTTTTTTGTGCAGCAGTTCCAGGATGGGTTTCTATTTCTGTGTGTAAGTGTTTTAGTTCTTGCTTGTTTCAAGTGTAATTCCATTTCCATTTGCTTTTAAGGCAAACAAATTGAGTTAAATTATTTTCCCTTGCTTGAAATTTCATTGGCTCATTAAATTTCAACCACGGCATAAAATTTTTCAAAATGACACTATGTCATGTCTGAATAAGATAGGTCCAAAGGAGGGCCAATTTCCAAGAAGAAGCAAATAATAAAAATACAGCTGAAAAGTTGTAATAACGACCTATTTAAATGTTTGAAGAACATTTTTCCCTACAAGATATGTTAATAATTAGGGCCAGTTTCCTAGTGAAAAAATTAAAGTGAGGCTTATAGTAAGTCCTAAGTATTTCTTTTTTTCCTCCATTTGCCTTTAAGAAATTTACAGTCAGAAGAAGAGAAAAACAATTTCAAATACTATCTTTTGAGTGAGGACATAGGCATATAGTTGATGAAATAATTCTTGACATTTGGTTGTATTTTCAGGTCTTTCACTGAACTCTTCACTAGTAACTTTCTCCCTGACCAAAGAACAGGCTACAAATTCCTATAATATAACTTTTTTGGGTCTATCACTCCTGAAAGGGTTTTTCTTGTTTATTTATCCCAAGCTGTTTATTTTCATTTACTTCATACCTAGTGCCCTTTGCCCATCTTCTTTGGACTTGCTAATTCATGCTCTGCCTTTGCTTTCCTTTTTTTCCTTGGGACTTTCAGATCCATCTCCCTTTTCCTCAGGCCTGCAGTGGATCACTTTTTCTTTTCTTTTTTTTTAAAAATAATTTTTATTGGAGTGTAGTTGATTTACAATGTTGTGTTAGTTTCAGGTGTACAGCAAAGTGAATCAGTTATACATATACATACATCCAGTCTTTTTTGGATTCTTTTCCCATATATGTCATTACAGAGTACTGAGTAGAGTTTTAGCTTAGGTCAGAGCCACAGCTATCTGCTTAGTTAAAAGGAAATCTGGGATAGTTCTTGCCCTAGAATAAAAATCTACCCAGAGGAGTGAGCAAATCTTTGTTTATGTTGTGAGAAAGGCAAAACCATAATAAATGGTACAAGATAAAATAATAAGGATTAAAAACAAACAAACTTTCATCAAGTGTATTCCTGAAATCAAGGTCAGTGGAAGGGTCATCACACACATATTTATACTTTCACAAAAGGTAATGAAGCTTGAAATTTCCCAGTGATCCTCTGGAGTGGAATAAACACTATACAGAATTTCCAAACAACAATTGAAACTTTTGGTTTGACAGTGTGAAAATCAGTTCTCATTCTTTTTAGACTTAAATGCTATTCATACATAGTTTTTATTTTTGAGTCAAGTGAAAAAAAATGGTGCTGGAACACCCCTACTTTCTTCTTTTCCCCTTTGATTTTATTTTATTTTTAAATACATTTTCCTCAGGTAGCTATTGGCTTTGCATGCATTGTAGATTATAAGTTAAAACTGAGGCCAGGAATAACTGCTTATCTTATGGTTTGAAGACTTTTAAGAGTAATTTTAATATTTGCTTAAAACATGTCTAAGACTGATAACCTAGATTAGTATCATTATTCAAAAAAAATTATAATGGTTCTACAGTAATCAATTAAGTAAGAAGAATTGTGGTAAGTATTTTGACAATATAAGGAAATACCACAGTCTTTACTTTATATCTGATAAATAGATCAGAATGTCAAATTTTGAGGTGATGATTAGATATCTGACCATTTTGATCAACAGATAGAAACATAGATCTTCGAAAAGAAGTGACGATCAAGAGAATCAGAAGAGAAACCACAGACTGGGAGAAAAATATTTGTAAAATAAATATCTGATAAAGGACAGTTATCCAAAATAAATAACTCTTAAAACTCAACAATAAGAAAACAAACAACCCAATTGAAAAATGGACAAAAGATCTGAACAGATATCTTATCAGAGAAGACATACAGATGGCAAATAAGCATATGAAAAGATTCTCAACATCATATGTCATTACGGAATTGCAAAACACCAATGAGATACCACCACATTCTTATAAGAATGGCGAAAATCCGAAACACAGACAACACCACATTCAAGATGTGCTGCAAAAAGAACTCTTATTCTTTGCTGATGGGAATGCAAAATGGTAGAGCCACCTGGGAAGAGAGTTTGACAGTTTGTTACAAAACTAAACATACTCTCACCAACTCTAACCAGCAATCCTGCTCTTTGGTATTTACCCAAAGAGTTGAAAGGTTTTATTTACACTAAATCTTGTACGAGGATGTTTATAGCAGCTTTATTCATAATTGCCAAAATTTGAAAGCAACCAAGGTGTCCTTTAGCAGGTGAATGGATAAATAAACTGTGGTATATACAGAAAATGGAATATTTTTCAGAACTAAAAAGAAATGGGCTAAAAGACATGGAGAAAAACTAAGACGCATATTACTAAGTAAAAGAAGCCAATCTAAAAAGCCTAGATACTATATGGTTTCAACTCTATGACTTTCTGGAAAAGGCAAAACTATGGAGACAGTAAAAATATCAGTAGTTGCTTGGGGTTACGGGGAAAGGAGAGATGAGCAGGCAGAGCACAGGACTTTTAGGGCAGTGAAACTATTCTGTATGATACTATAATGGTGCCTACGTGTCTTTAGGTGCATACGCGTCTTTAGGTGTTTGACCAAACTCATAGAATATGTACCACCAAGAGTAAACCCTAATGTGAACCAAGGACTTTGGGTGATAATGTTGTGTCAATGTAGGCTCATCAATTTTAACAAATGTACCATTCTGGTGGAGGATGTTGATAGTGTGGAAGTCTGTGTGTGTGTGTTGAGGGGGGAGGAGGGTTTATGGGAACTCTGTAATTTCTGCTTGATTTTACTGTGAACCTAAAAGTGATCTAAAAAACATAGTTAAAAAAAGGAAATTTGGATCTCCATAAATAGTAAAAATAAACATACATAGATATACTTTTTAAGTTCTCTAAAAGCTAAGTAATTGGTTAAAGCAAACACAGTAGCATATATATGTCCAATATATGTAAGGTTTTTAATCCATATAAAAATAAAATGCATAGCTGATGACAGCCCAACAGTTGAGAGGAAGGAAGTGGATGTAAAGACTCTCCCAACTCCCTCCCATTAACTTGCACGGACAATCCATCCACTAGTCTTGATCCACAAGCCACAATCCATGGATGGCGAATAAGCAGAATTGGTTCAGCTTCTGTTTGATTGATCTGCCTGGTGTTGGTTCACACAGCATTTAAAAAATTGAGTCAGTTGCCAATATTTAAAAATCTGGTTATTTTGCATAAATTCCTGACTCGATTTTGCTTGAAAAAGATCTGGCTTCAATTGGCCTGCATTTCTGCACGGCAGCAGTCAGCTTGAGCTGAGTAACCACTGCTCCCTTGAACTGAGTCAGGAGCTCTCCAGTTTTCCTTCACCTTCACCATTTCTGATTTTATCCTGATACTAAAGTCAGTTGCCATTTATCATCATATTCCAGTGCTGCTTGACTTGTTTCCTTGAGTTTCCTTGAGTTATCTGATGCCAGCAGTCTTTTTTTTTTTTTTTTTAGGTACGCGGGCCTCTCACTGTTGTGGCCTCTCCCGTTGCAGAGCACAGGCTCCGGACGCGCAGGCTCAGCGGCCATGGCTCACGGGCCCAGCCGCTCCGCGGCATGTGGGATCCTCCTCCCGGACCCGGGCACGAGCCCGCGTCCTCTGCATCGACAGGCGGACTCTCAACCACTGCGCCACCAGGGAAGCCCCGAGCAGTCTTTTGATTTGTGATCATTGACCTGAATGCTTAAGGAGAATGAGAAAGAACTTAATAACTATTCAAGAAATGTATACCACCTCAAGTCAAATATCATATAATAATTGTTGCTATACTTGGACAAAGATTCAGCAGATTACCTCTAGCAATTTTTTTTTTTTCCAATTTAGGATTTCTTTTTCCTTCCTTTAGTCATGGCACCTTGATTTTCCTTTGGGGAGCCCTACCCACTGCTCCTGCTTTGCCCAATTCTTTGTCTTCTTAGTGCATCTGTTCATCAGATGGTCTGCCTCCCCACCGCACCCCACCCCAACCTTGAACAGTCAGACTGGTCATTTGAAGCCTGAGAGAAGATGGAGAATCATTCATTCTGGTTGTATGGCCCTAAAGAAACTGGCTCTTTGTTCTCAGCCTGGTTCCTATCTTTCCTGATAGCAGATATTTTAGCTCTTATATTTTTTATCTGTAAGTTGCACCATACTGTTCCAATAAAATGTGATTTTCTTTAAATTACTGAGAGGCAGCAAATATTGTTTGCAATCAAACAACTCTAAGACAGGACTGGATGAAATGTTAGGTAAGGTGCCACCTTCTATCCCAAATTCTGTCTTGAGATATGTGTATGGGTGTAGGGGTGGATTGTTGCTAAAATTTATATCCTCAAAAAACTTATATATCCAGAATTAAGGATTGTTTTTCCCATCAAGCTGAGTTTTTCTAATTTCTCTTTTTGTTTGAGTATATTTTCCCCTCTATTTCCTTATGCCTTTTCTATTATTCAAGTTTTCCTTATTCTGATTTTTCCCTTCTGCTGATTTGACTGTCATAATTCTCCCTATACTGTTTAACTGATTTACTCTAACATTTTAATAGGGCATGTTTGATTGAAATAGTTTAAACAATCTAGAGATGATCAGTATCTTTACTCTGCTGTAGAACGATACAAAGACCTTAGAATGCTTAACACAGGTTACTATCTTCCATTTTATATGCTTGGTTGTTTGGTAATTTAGTACCACAATTTACTTCCTTCTTCTAGGTTAAGATTTCTTCTTCCCCCAAATTTACACCCTTTGTAAACAAGAAGCTGTTAGCGGTAAACTCAGTGTTTGACCCTGTGAATTTATTTTGTCCTCACTCCTGATGATATTTTAGAGTAATAGTTTGCTGCTCTTTTCTTTCAGGAACTGTTCCATTTTTAAAATCTGCTGTTTTATTATTGCCCTTTTATAATAATCTGAATTCTTTTAAAATCTTTTCCATAATTTAAAATTCTGTAGTTATTTTACAATGTGTATAGGTGTGGATTCATTTTTATTTACTCCCTTTTTGAGAATCTAGAATAAGAAAAATGTCTTTCATCAATTCTAGAAATTTCTCAGGCATTATTTCTAAGAATATTGTCTTTTCTCCATTCTCTCTGTTTTTGTCCTTTGAAGTACCTATTAGGTTTATGTGAGACTCCTTAATTCCTTTCTTATTTTCTCTCATTTTATATTGTGGTGGTACATTCTGAATACTCTCTTCCAGGTCATTAATTCTCTTGCTGGCTGTGACTAATCTAATTTTTAAACTCATCCAGTGAAGCTTCTCTTATATTTCAAAAACTGTATTTTTAATTTTTAGATACTCTATTTGTTCTTTTTCTTACCTACTTATTCTTTTTCATTGTGACTTATTTTCCTTTTTTATTTGTCTCTCATCATTTTAAACATACTTGTTTTATCATCTGTATCTGGTATTTCTGCTTTTGTGTTTGCTGACGGTAGTGTCATCAGAGGGCTTTATTTGTGGGAGTTTTGTATGGCCTGTGTTGAGGGATAATTTATTGAGAGAGGATATTAGTTTGCTTTGGCCAGAAACTCTAGGGGCATCATTACCCTAAGAACATTGTATTTAATTTCTAATCTCTCAGAAGACATAGGTGGTTGAAACTGAACTCTGATAGCACGTGACATAAATTCTTACAGGAGACTAATTTTTCTACTCAGAGCCCAGGTGCCCAAGTATGAACTTCATCATTTCCTCCTTATGCTGGTGTGTGTATTTTTTAAGTTGATCCTTTCACTGAGGATGTAGTCTTTTGCATGTCATGACTTTGGGTGAGATATCAGTTCAAAACTTCATTTTGCACAGGTGTCACTATCCTAGGTGCATTAAAACCCAACACTCGAGGTTATCAATACAAACAATTTCCCCAAGGCTGCTGAGTGTCAGCTCTCGTACTCACCACTCTGGTTTTCAATGACCTCTTTGCTTTAGCATCTTGGGGATTTCATTTAAAATTTGCTAGTACAGCTTTGAATTCAAAAGAACATATGTTATATTTTACTCAGCATTTCTATTTGCTTTGTGGAGAGGGTTTTCAGAATACCTAATCTGTAATATTACAGGAAATGGAAGTTTCCATACTCAAAAGACATTTGCATTTATTTCAAAAGCTTTTACGGTCTACAATTTGACAGGCAATGTTATTTTACATTTTTAAAATATGGTGGTGCATAAATCAATAGAAAAAAATAAATAAGTGAAATGACAGTGTCCATCACTATTGCTAAGGCAACCTTGTTTTATATTTTATTCCAATGTATTTTATACTTTGAATACACTCAGAAAATAGCACTCTTGGTATGTGAATTTTTTTTCCATTTCATAGTCCAATAATCCTTATTTCACTCTGACCACATTTCATTTCACTCTGCCTTTTACTTCCTGACTTTTCATTTAAATGTGAATAAATAAATGTTTATACAAACAACATACTTCATGTGTGGTATATCTTTTAACAGCCACTTTCAATGCAAGGGTCAAATCCCATAGAGGATCATGCTGTTTTCTATCTGACTATGAATAGAGATATATACTCAGATTTGTGATCTCCCCTTGACCTTACCTGCTCTGAGGTGATTTCAAATAAAGGAAATGATTGAAGCCATGATCCCTAGAAAGGTAATATGGAGATGAATCAAATGCTTTAGCCCTTCTAATCCTTATTAAGTCTTCTCTGCCTCCACCTTTCTAGGCTTTCCATAAATATATGATCAGAATAAAAATAAAACACTTGTTACAGAATCATAGACTACAGATGAGTCCTCTGGAGCAGTGCTTTTTAATCTTTAATGTGAATGTGAATCCCTTGGGAATTTTGTTAAAATGCAGATTCTGATTCAGTTGATCTGGGGTGGGGCATGAGATTTTGCGTTTCTATCAAACTCTCAGTTGCTGCTGCTCCTTGGCAAAACCATTAGCTGCAAGACCTAGATACAACCAGATTGTCTACTCTTAAATCCTTCTAAGTAGTACATTTGAAGTGGCAAATTCAAGGACTTATAAATGTTGCATATTGGACACATAAATGACAATAACAGAGAGGAGAATTATAATTTAGTCAATAATTATAACAAAATATATATTTACTGTTTTTATATGGAAATCATCAAAGTATAAAAATAGATTATTTTGTATTCAATAAATTTCCTTTTTATTAAAAATTTGTATTGCTTTTGTTTAATAACAAATCTAATTAATTATTTCTGCAAAAACTTCAAACAATGTAGATATCTATGCAATAAAATATTTATATGATAATATATATAATAAATATGATAGCTATCTAATAAAAAGTGAGTTTTTTAACATCCCCATTCTACTTCCAGAAGTAACCACTGTTGAGTTTATTTGTTGTGTACACTCCAAAGTATTTTTGTCCCCTCTTTAAATATGTAGGCATATATTCAACTATTGTTGGGTTATGAAAACAAGATTTTATTCTGTGTCCTGTTCTGCAACTTGTTTTTTAAACTTAATATTTTGTGATCATTTCCGTTTCAATATATACAGACCTTTCCCATTTTTACTGGTTGCATGCATATACAGTTCTATAATATTTAACTATTAAAAAAATGACAGACATTTAGGCTCATTCCAATTTTTGTCTTTAATTAAATATTCTGTACACTTAAGAAAAATGATCTACCCGAACAATTACAACTCAGTAAAAGTAATCTGCATGGAATGTGTATACCTCTCCCATTCACTACAACTTCATTTTCTACAGAGATCGAATCCAAGGAAGTTCTGAGTCCTTTAACCATGGCACCTCCTTCCAAGCCCCAGATAACCTCCAGACTCTTTACTTTTGGATCTATAAGGGGAAGATGATATATCTATTGATTTTCAGTCTGATTGCTAATGATAATATTCCTCAGAAATATATTGAAAAAAGCAAGTGAACTGGAGGTGTTCAAATGGAGTATGGCGTCCAAGGCAGGTTCTATGTGCATAGCCCAGTCCTGTATTTTAAAACCGCACTGAAATTAACATGTTCAGATATCTTTGTTTGGTCTGGATAAATAGCCTATGGTTTGCAGAAAAGAGATTATATGTTTATTCTAATTTATTAAAAAAAGCATTTTAGAGATAGGAATTGGATATGGGCCTTGAGAGTTATGAGACTTCCTCAGTCATAAAATTAACATAGCTAGTTTTCATATATTTAAAGAAATCAGTCTACAGTGCTTTAAGTCTAAACTCTAAAGGGAGAAATATCATTTCCTCTAATGTATATTTAATAATTAAAACTGTCTACACAGAATTGCTAATAGAAATTTCTTGGCCTACCAAATATTCTCTGACCTAAAAGGCGGCCATTGGAGAATGTTTCTGTAATATTTTGAAAGAAAAATCAGCTGTCTATATCTTTTACTTATTGACAGACTACTGGTAGTGACAGGTATAATGAAAAATCTGTTTCCTATTGCGTTCTCCCCAATGGCAACTGCACCCTTTTTCTATGGACCCTGAAACAATAAGACCACTTTCCAAAGCCATTTCCAGATAACTTCATTTACAGCATTTGTAAAAGTCTTCTGAAATGTACTATCTCCACTCTCTTCTCTGACCCTTAAAATGTATCTGGAGCTTTACCAATCATCTTTCCCTTGAGTTTACAGAAAGATGTCTCCTTGCCCCTTTCCAGAAACAAGCTCTTACCTCTGCCCTCAGTTTTATGGTATAATTTTACTGTTTCTTTGTATATTTTTTCCTCACTGGATTAAGCTCCTGGAAGACAGAATACTATTTTTCTTACACTTATATTTCCTCAACATCTATCTCGTCCTCTTATATGCCAATCCTAAATTTTAAGATATTAAGAGTAAATTTTCAAGCATGACAGTAGTGATTTCATCTTAGGATTGCATATCTCTCTTAAATCTTTTTTGGTTTTATAATCATTTAAAAGTTTTTTCTCACCATTTTGTTCAATAGCTCTTTAAATCATTTTGGAGGTAGTTTTGAAATAAACACTAATAAAATGAGTGGTTAATAAATATTGGATACATCAGAAATCTTACTGGTTTATATTTTGTGAAGTAAAAAAAACAGCCAGAATAATTACTACTCTCTTTAGCACACACACTTATTATATTGAAGTTTAGACTCAAATTAAATTCCACTCTTCCCTTTCATTACCTTTTATTGTCTTTAGTGTTTAAAAGTTACAAAATATATTTATTTACTTCATTTATGGTCTTTACAATTGTGTGGTTATCTAGGCTTCTGATATAGTACTTCGTTTAAAAGATGGGCACTTTGTATTGTCTTAGGTTATTCTTCAGGAACTGAAAAATTAATCTCCTAAAATGCCAAGAAGACTATATTATACCCCGCCTTTCTCCCCAGCTCCTGCAACACAAATAGCACCACACAAAAATGTGTGGCTATAATTGATATGGTCATCTCACCTATAAAGATATAGTTTGGAAAGAAGCCTGAACTCAATGGCTGGGTCATGGCATGCTTTGGTGTTACTGTTCCAAAACCTCCAAAACCTCTAGATAAGCCTCTGGTTCCTAACTCTGACATAGGGTTGGGGTAAGAGGTAAATTTATTGGTCTTATTATGGTGACATCTCACCAATGTAGAGAAAACATACTTAAATAGAAGTAAATAGAGTACTATACATACTTATGCACCTTGTTTAAATAAATGCAAAAATTTATTTGTTCAGTATCTGCTTTAGATGAAGAAAATGGCCAGAGAGAGTCTTTATGGAGATAAGAGAAATTTACACGAACATTCACCAGGTTGAAGCTCCAGAGAGTGATGTTTTCCGTGATGTACACAGTCATTGACCCTTTCAAAGAAAAAAAGCCTACCATCTTTTCAGGGAAATCCTGAGTCAAAGTGTAGTGCCAAAGACCTTGTCAGTTTTTGCAGCAGTTGGAACGTAGGACCGGAAACAATAGAACGTAGGACCGGAAACAATAGGTTTGGTCCTTAATCGTTCATCAGTGAAAGCCTCAAGCTAAACTTTTTCAAGGCGAGGCAACACAGCAGGAAAAGGAGAGTAAAGATTCATTTAGTGATACACTTATAAGACTTTGGGATGTGAAAGCAGGGAAGATCGCACCTGAGGGGAAGGCAGTTTGAAAGGCAGGGGAATGTGGAGAACCAGCAGTGGCATTGATGCTGTTCTTGAGGAAAAGCAAAGCCTAACAGCTGAATCCAGGAGAGAAGGGAGCTGTGAAATGGAGAGCAGGGGAGGCACACCTCAGGAAACTGCAGGAAGCCAAGAGAATGGTCGAGGAGCAAGACTTGCTTTCGTGGAAAAGGAAAAGAATGGGCAGGAGGAAGTCACCAGTTGACAGGGAAAGGAAGTAGTAATAATACTGGTCATTGAGGTAGGAGAATACTTAGCGTTTGAGGGTTGACTTACACTATGAACGTGCGGGTTTGTTAGAGCCTTTTCTCAATCTTATTCACAATATTATTTGGCACTCTCATAAATCTTGACTCCCAGTCCACTGATGTTGTTGTTACCCTATGTTAAATTGCCTATGAAGAAGGAGGAATGCGTTAGATTTGGGTAGATGAACGGTTGCTGCTGACAAGATATTTTTGAGATAAATGAAGGAGGACTGGAAAAAGGATCCTTTGTCTATGCTTTTAGTAATTTTGGAGAGGTCAACTCAAACAGCTGAGAAATGGAAATCTTGGGACCATTTATTCTAGATTTTTTTTCTTTTCCCGTAAAGTAGATAAACCCAGACTTTTGAAAAAAATGGTGGCAGTTATTAAGAGGAGAGATTCAGTAATGGGAGTACATGTTGAAATGCCATCTTATTCAGAATTCAAAAGCTGACCAGAACTATATGTAAATTTACATAAAACATAGCTCATTGAACATGAATCCATGCCTCCTGTTCTCCCTAATTGGTTTTTGTGTATCAGTATGAATTAAATCAATCAGTATCTGTATCAATTAAATGCATATTTTGTGGTGAAATGTTGAGATCAGTGATTCACAATGAGTGTTGCCATTCAGTGGAATTTTGAAGTACTAGTGCAAAGATGGCCTGGGTAGCTGCCACCAACTTTGATTTTTGTAAAACATTACAAACAACACAAAAACAAACAAAAAGGAACCATTACCTAATGACCTCACGATTTCCAAAAAAAAAAAGGATATTTTAAAGCCAAAAATTTAAGAGGAGAAAGGAACTGATTCAAAAGTAAAACAGGGGCATCCCTGGTGGCGCAGTGGTTGAGAGTCCGCCTGCCGATGCAGGGGACACGGGTTCGTGCCCGATCTGGGAAGATCCCACGTGCCGCGAAGAGGCTGGGCCCGTGAGCCATGGCCGCTGAGCCTGCGCCCCGCAACGGGAGAGGCCACAACAGTGAGAGGCCCGCGTACCACAAAAAAAAAAAAAAAAAAAAACCCAAAAAACAAATCGAGTACATTTAACTCTTTGAAAAATTCACTACTTTACCCTATCTTTCTCATTTTCCCACAGGTTGCTGAAAGCGATAATGGATGTCCTGAGATCACAGAAAGGCACTTGGGAACTACTGGGTTAGTTTATAGTGTGGCGGCTCTGGAAGCGGCAGTGAGATTATCAGCCTGCCTGATTTCCATTTCCAATTCCAATCCAGTGTTCTCTTTGCCATGTTTTTACAATACCATCTCTGATATACCAGATTTGACTAAGTTCTGCTTTTTTTCCCCTTACACATTAAAGGAGATGTCACAGCTCTAGCTCTCTAGAAGCAGATGCTGAGATGGTGTTTGCAATACAAGGTATTTTGTAAAGATCAATGCCTCTGAAAATGGGTGAAGAAGCAGGATTGAAGAGGAAGAAATCAAACTATGACCCAGGTCTGGAGGTCTGAAGCCTCAGCTAACTCATTGTGGACATCTGGAACAGGAAGTATTCATCAGACTTGTCCTTTTCTCTTTCCAAATGGCTCAAGCTTTGGATCCCCCTTATGTGAAGTGACTGAATGTGGGGCTGCCCCAGGATGGCATGGTTTGTGGCGAGGTGGGTTTCTGCAGCTGAGGTAGACCTTGAAGGAGCCGAGAGGTGGAAACTGTCCACTGACTCCTTCTCTAAAGGGGAAACTGAGCAGCATTTCTCTGTGTCTCCCTCTGGTCACTTGTGACTAGTATTTAAATGGGTGGAGCAAAACTCTCAGATGAGTTATTGGGTTGTTTTAATCAATTTTTCTAGTCTAATTCTTTCACTTCAAATTATTATTTCACAATCATTTCATCCCTTCTTTTATCTTTGAATAATGATTTTGATTCTATAATTTACCTTTAAAATACAAACATAAAAGACACATAAATCTAATAGTTAATCGACCATGTAGAAATTCATCAATAAATACTTGAATGAATGAATAAAGATTTGCTTGCATATATTGTATATTTCATTATGTCAAAAACTGAAAAATGGAGTGTTGTTGGAAACTTTCCTGAATTGAAAACTGATGTAGGGCTCATCATATCTTAAGTTTTTTGAGAAAATATCTTGTGGTTGGCTTTAAAAAAGAAAAAAGTCATTTTGTCAGAAAGTATATGCCTTCAACATGCAAATACCATGCTGGAAATGAATCAGAGTGAGATAATTCTTTTTTTTTTTTTTTTTTTTGGTATGCGGGCCTCTCACTGTTGTGGCCTCTCCCGTTGCGGAGCACAGGCTCTGGACGCACAGGCTCAGCGGCCATGGCTCACGGGCCCAGCTGCTCCGCGGCACGTGGGATCTTCCCGGACCGGGGCACGAACCCGTATCCCCTGCATCGGCAGGCGGACTCTCAACCGCTGCGCCACCAGGGAAGCCCGAGATAATTCTTATATTCAATTTAATTAGTATATAAACTATAAAAAAATTTGAAATGTAAGCCTATATGCCTATTTGGTTTTTTACATGATGATCACTTTTAGAATGATCTGATTAAATAAGTCAAGTAGACAGGATGATTCTATTAAAAAGAGAAAATATCAATAGATCATTAAAATCTATAACAATACCATAATTGTAAACTCTCTGTTCTGTAGCTCTTTCATGCCAAACACAATGAAAAATGAGTTTATATTTAATCATTTATTTTTTCATTCACTGACATATGGTAAATTTACATGATACATTATAGTATGCAAAAATATGTGACCCATTAAATACTTGATCATTTTGAAAAATGTTTTGAATAAAATTTATGACTTATTATGATTCAAGACACTTCCATTTTCTGATGTGTAAAATAAAAACTGAAAATCTGAACTTATCTTTCAAAACATTATGAAGTTATAGATGAGGGTGTGCCAATCTCCTAAAATTAATCATAAATATTTAGACTTTTAGTTTCATCTACATAGGATAGACTTATATCTATTTTATCTCAGAGAACAATTTTATTGAAGCATTAATTTTGCCAAACAAAATCAACAAAAGGATGGTTTTTCAGGATACTTTTAAATCTCTTAGTAAAACCAAGAGAAATACAAACCCAAACACGAACTACAGTAAACCACTGCACTAGAAGAACTAACTGTACCTAAGAGATATTTCAGGTCGAAACATTCAAAAAGTATATTTCAAACAACAAAACAAAACCTTATATCAATAATGCCACTCGTCTTGGATGGTTTTGCTGAATCTACTCCTGTGGCTGGGGCAGAATTGATTCTCATCTTTTTAGATGACAAAGTGAACATTGTGTAATGGAAGGCTGTTAAAAATCTATTGTGTTATTTTATGATGGTATTTCAGGCTTTGAAACCAGAATCTCAGAATGAATAAGATTAACATTCTAGATACAGGTTACATTGTCTTTTTTTTTTTTTTTTTTGGATGAGATACTCATGTTCAGGTACTGAGTGGTCTGGGAAAATATAAGGAACTGATAGTAGTTGTTTAGGGTAAGAGATCCTCACCTAAAATGTCTAAACATTGTTGTATAAATGTTCTGGATCAAAAAGGATCTTGCTGTGATTTATGTCATAGAGTGTTCTGCCTTTGTTTTCCTCTAAGAGTTTTATATTGTCTGACCTTACATTTAGGTCTTTAATCCATTTTGAGTCTATTTTTGTGTATGGTGTTAGGGAGTGTTCTAATTTCATTCTTTTAAACATACCTGTCCAGTTTTCCCAGCACCACTTACTGAAGAGGCTGTCTTTTCTTCACTGTATATTCTTGCCTCCTTTATCAAAGATAAGGTGACCATATGTGCGTGGGTTTATCTCTGGGCTTTCTATCCTGTTCCATTGATCTATCTTTCTGTTTTTGTGCCAGTACCATACTGTTTTGATTACTGTAGCTTTGTAGTATAGTCTGAAGTCACAGAGCCTGATTCCTCTAGCTCCACTTTTCTTTCTCAACATTGCCTTCACTATTCAGGGTCTTTTATGTTTCCACACAAATTGTGAAATTTTTTTTTCTAGTTCTGTGAAAAATGTCATTGATAGTTTGATAGGGATTGCATTGAATCTGTAGATTGCTTTGGATGGTACAGTCATTTTCACAATGTTGATTCTTCCAATCTAAGAACGTGGCATATTTCTCCATCTGTTTGTATCATGTTTAATTTCTTTCATCAGTGTCTTATAGTTTTCTGCATACAGGTCTTTTGTCTCCTTAGGTAGGTTTATTCCTAGGTATTTTATTCTTTTTGTTGCATTGGTAAATGGGAATGTTTCCTTAATTTCTCTTGCAGATTTTTCATCATTAGTGTATAGTGTATTTTGTATCCTGCTACTTTACCAAATTCATTGATTAGCTTTAGTTGTTTTCTGGTAGCATCTTTAGGATTTTCTATGTATAGTATCATGTCATCTGCAAACAGTGACAGTTTTACTTCTTCTTTTCTAATTTTGATTCCTTTTATTTCTTCTTCTTCTCTGACTGCCATGGCTAAAACTTCCAAAACTATGTTGAATAATAGTCGTAAGAGTGGGCAACCTTGTCTTTTTCCTGATCTTAGTAGAAATGGTTTCAGTTTTTCACCATTGAGAATGATGTTGGCTGTGGGTTTGTCAAATATGGCCTTTATTATGTTGAGGTAAGTTCCCTCTATGCCTACTTCTGGAGGGTTTTTATTGTAAATGGATGTTGAATATTGTCCAAAGATTTTTCTTCATCTATTGAGATTATCACGTGGATTTTATCCTTCGATTTTTTAATATGGTGTATCACATTGATTGATTTGCATATATTGAAGAATCCTTGCATTCCTGGGATAAACCTCACTTAATCATGGTGTATAATCCTTTAAATGTGCTGTTGGAATCTGTTTCCTAGTATTCTGTTGAGGATTTTTGCATCTATGTTCATCAGTGACATTGGGCTCTAGTATTCTTTCTTTCTGTCATCTTTGTCTGGTTTTGGTATCAGAGTGATGGTGGCCTTGTAGAATGAGTTTGGGAGTGTTCCTCTCTCTGCTATATTTTAGAAGAGTTTGAGAAGGATAAGTGTTAGCTCTTCTCTAAATGTTTGATAGAATTTGCCTGTGAAGCCATCTGGTCCCGGCCTTTTGTTTGTTGGAAGATTTTTAATCACAGTTTCAATTTCAGTGCTTGTAATTTGTCTGTTTATATTTTCTATTTCTTCCTGGTTCAGTCTCAGAAGGTTGTGCTCTTCTAAGAATTTGTCCATTTTTGCCAGAATGTCCATTTTATTGGCCTATAGTTGCTTGTAGTAATCTCTCATGATCCTTTGTATTTCTGCAGTGTCAGTTGTTACTTCTCCTTTTTCATTTCTAATTCTGTTGATTTGAGTCTTCTCCCTTTTTTTCTTGATGAGTCTGGCTAATGGTTTATAAATTTTGTTTATCTTCTCAAAGAACCAGCTTTTAGTTTTATTGATCTTTTGACCCACCTCCTAGAGAAATGGAAATAAGAACAAAAATAAACAAATGTGATCGAATGAAACAAATGCTTTTGCACAGCAAAGGAAATCATAAACAAGATGAAAAGACAACCCTCAAAATGGAAGAAAATATTTGCAAATGAAGCAACTGACAAAGGATTAATCTCCAAAATATACAAGCAGCTCATGCAGCTCAATATCAAAAAAACAAACAACCCAATCCAAAAATGGGCAGAGGACCTAAATAGGCATTTCTCCAAAGAAGATATACAGATTGCCAACAAACACAGGAAAGGATGCTCAACATCACTAATCATTAGAGAAATGCAAATCAAAACTACAATGAGGTATCACCTCACACTGGTCAGAATGGCCATCATCCAAAAATCTACAAATAAATGCTGAAGAGGGTGTGGAGAAAAGGAACCCTCTTGCACTGTTGGTGGGAATATAAATTGATACAGCCACTATGGAGAACAGTATGGAGGTTCCTTAAAAAATTAAAATTAGAACTACCATATGACCCAGCAATCCCACTACTGGACATATACCCCAAGAAAACCATAATTCAAAAAGAGTCATGTACCACAATGTTCATTGTAGCAGTATTTACATTAGCCAGGACATGAAAGCAACCTAAGTGTCCATCGACAGATGAATGGATAAAGAAGATGTGTCACTTGTATATGATGGAATATTACTCAGCCATAAAAAGAAATGAAATTGAGTTATTTGGAGTGAAGTGGATGGGCCTAGAGTCTGTCATACAGAGTGAAGTAAGAAGTAAGTCAGAAAGAGAAAAATAAATACCATATGCTAACACATATATATGGAATCTAAAAAAGAAAATGGTTCTGAAGAACCTAGGACCAGGACAGGAATAAAGACGCAGACGTAGAGAATAGACTTAAGGACACGGGGAGGGGGAAATGTAAGCTGGGACGAAGTGAGAGAGTGGCATTGACATATATACATTATCAAATGTAAAATAGATAGCTAGTGGGAAGCAGCTGCATAGCACAGGGAGATCAGGTCGGTGCTTTGTGACCACTTAGAGGGGTGGGATAGGGAGTGTGGAAGGGAGACACAAGAGGGAGGGGATATGGGGATATATATATATATATATATATATATATATATATATGTATAGCTGATTCACTTTGTTGTACAGCAGATACTAACACAACACTGTAAAGCAATTATACTCCAATAAAGATGTTAAAAAAAAAAGTGTCTGGATCCATTTCCAGTCACACACCATTTTGCGAGTTTGGGTTACTTGGTAAAACTCAAACTTTTGATTGCTCTAAGTTGTTTTTGAATTTTTAGGAGGATGGTGGAATATTAAAAGCTTTTAATCTGGGGAAGGACAGACATTTTAGAGCATTAATTCAGACAGTGGTCTAGAGAATTGGCAAAGTCAGAATGGATCCAGAAAAACCAGTTAAAAACTTTTGCAGTATTCAGGCAAGTAAGGTGAAAAAGAACAAGTTGTTGGTTATGGATTTGGAGAAGAGGAGTATAGTTTAAGAAACAGTAAGGAGGGCTATCTACAAAAGTTAACAGGCTTGTTCAAAGGATCAAAGTCATAAAATTCAAGGAAATACTGAGGGTGGTCCCAGACTAAAGGAAACTAAAGAGACATGACAAATAAATGTAACATGTGATCCTAAACAAGTGTGTTTTTCTATAAAGGACATAATCCGGGTATTGGTCATATTTGAAAGGCTCTGAGGACTAGATGGTAGGAATGTATCAATATTAATGTCCTGATTCAGATGATTGTGTTATGGTCATGTAGAAGAATGTCCTTTTTTAGAAATACAAACTAAAGTACTAGGAAGTGTTGAGCATTAATTTAGCAACTTAATCTCAAATAATTCAGGGAAAAAAATATACTGTTTTACAATTCTATGTAAGCTTAAAATCGTTTAAAACTTATTAAAATTTTTTGTCTTTGTAATGACAATGTTAATATATATGTAATAAATATATATAATAAATATAAAGGTGTGGTACAACATCATTATAAAAACAATGTTCTTACTTAAGAAGTCCATGGCACAGAAATGTACTTGATACTAGTTGTTGTACATACATAATTCATAATTAGGCTTTTAAAAAGTCTGCTTTAGTCAATCAGTTGAAATTTAAGCTGAGATTGTTAAAATTTACATGCACTTTTATGTTTATGGAACATAAAATGCTGAACAACCCTGTGGGATCAGTCTTGGGGCTTAAACTCCTGAAATCGCACCATTTTCTCTCCTGCTTCTCCTACTTCATGACTGGTTTCTCTGGAGCAAACCTCTTTGTAAAGCACTTTCTTCCAAATACTTAGCTTGGTCACTGCTCTGGGAGAACTCAAGCTAAAAGAGAAGGTAATTAGAATTGGAAGTCGACTTGAAACCGCCAGTACAGCAAGAACTTGGAATTGAATTCTCACAGTGATCTAACTCAGTTTCAACTTTTTTGGGGGACTTTATCCCTTCTGTCTTACATTAAGACTCTAAATATCAGATGTGGTATTGGGGAGCTGCCTTAGAAAGTGAGGGAGAAGACTGCTGTCTAATAGACGATTGTTTTCTTTCCTCAAGAGGGTAGCTGTTCTGCTTGATCTAAGACTCAGCGGCATTGTTGGAGCAAACAAACTAGGGAATATTAGTGGGAAAACACCTATTCCATGCCTGGTGTTTCCTTCTATACAGGAAAGGTCTCTATTGTTTTTTTAAAATTTTTTATTTTATTATTTATTTATTTATTTTTGGCTGTGTTGGGTCTTTGTTGCTGCACATGGGCTTTCTCTAGTTGCGGTGAGCGGGGGCTACTCTTCATTGCAGTTAAGTGGGCTTCTCATTGCAGTGGCTTCTCTTGTTGCACAGCACGGGTTCAAAGCACGTGGGCTTCAGTAGTTGTGGCACGTGGGCTCTAGAGTGTAGGATCAGTAGTTGTGGCGCACGGGCTTAGTTGCTCTGCGGCATGTGGGATGTGCCCAGACCAGGGCTCGAACCCATGTCCCCTGCACTGGCAGGCGGATTCTTAACCACTGCGCCACTAGGGAAATCCCAAAAGGTCTCCTTTAGAATAACTTTTGGTTACATGGAAACCATCATTCAGTCTTCCCCAGGGGAGGAAAGACTTAACCTCAACAGTGAGTTTTTAAAGATGTTAGGGATATGTTTCTCTTCTTGGGAGCAAGCTGTTTGCAGGGAGTGTTCCTTCTTCTCTGACTCTATCATCCATAAATTAAAAACAAGCTTCAGGAAGGCTGCTGCTACCTTCTCAAGCCCTCATGTTTTCGTTTTCTGTTTTGGTCTAGTGCTGTTAAGACTACCATCACTCACAACCACTCATTCCAATGCCCATACTATTGATCTCTTGTTATTCCTTCTTTTAAGTCATCTCCTTGTCCATTCTGCCTGGCCTCAGTATGGCTGACACATCACTCACAACTTCTCTAATTCCCACCTCTCAGTGAATGCCTTCTCTCTCTCCTGGTCTTTGCATACAATTATCTCTCTTGTTTTCATTTATTCACTCAACAAACATTGAGTACCTTCTCAACAGGCCTTCCTCTAATAGTCAGTACTTTACAGAAGCTATGTACAAGTTGTCCCTCTGTATCCATGGTTCCACATTTGCAGATTCAACTAAGTATCAAAAATATTAAGAAAATTCCAGAGAGTTCCCAGAAGCAAAACTTTAATTAGCTGGACACTGGAAACTATTTACATAGTATTTATACTACATTACATTGTATTAATACAGTGTAATTACATTACATTGTGTTAGGTATTATAAGTAATCTAGAAATGATTGATTTAAAGTATATGAGAGGATGTGCTTGCATAGGTTATATGCAAATACTATGCCATTTAATGTAAAGGGCTTGCGTATCCATAGATTTTGGTATCCTCAGGGTTTAGGGGGTGGTGGTGTGGGTCCCTGGAACCAGTGCCCCTCTGATACCAAAGGATGACTGTATTCTGTCCCATAAACTTAGGAAGGAATGAATTGATTACCAGGATAACAGATTTCTTTATTTTATCTCACCCTTAACTATACCTTTTTTTAAAACGCCTCAAACTTCTAGGTATGAACAAATGATACAACTGGAAAATAGCAGATAATATTCAGTTTGCCATAGTTCAAGCAACAAGTGCTTTTTTTTTTTTTTTTTTTTTTTTTTTTTTGCGGTACGCGGGCCTCTCATTGTTGTGGCCTCTCCCGTTGCGGAGCACAAGCTCCGGACACGCAGCCTCAGCGGCCATGGCGCACGGCACCAGCTGCTCCGCAGTATGTGGGATCCTCCCGGACCGGGGCACGAACCCGTGTCCCCTGCATCGGCAGGCGGACTCTCAACCACTGCGCCACCAGGGAAGCCCAACAAGTGCTTTTTATATAGTTTGAAATCAATTAACTCTTTTCTTCTCATTTTGTAAGTGGAGGATAGTATATTTGTACATTTATACTGATATGGATTAGGGTGAAATATAAAGGTAAAATATACAAGTGAAGGAACAGTCATACCAAGTGAGAGCAGATGTAGCCTTAGAGTGGCAAAATTTTATCTAATGATCCAGTACTAACATGAAATACAAAGGTCCAGGGTGTACCTGTGATTCATGATTCTGACTTTAAAATCTTTTCAGATAATAAGCTGTTGAAGATCAGCAGTGATATGTCTATGATTCCTTCTAGAGAGATTCTAACATCACAAAAGAGGACATAGCAGTGTTCAATAGTGCAGTTAGTGAATAGAGAATGACTACAATCTACACTCTGTTAGAGTGGAGGGAATTCTTCTCTGCTTACAAAAAAGGAAACATTGATTTGGCTAAAGATCTTATACAGTTGAGGGCTGGAGCCCAATATGTTCAAGAGGAGGTACTCTTAGCTTCTTTCCTTTTCACAGTCTTAATCACTTACATTCTATGTTTATGCTGATGACTTTCAAATTTTTTCATTCATTCATTTCTCCATTCTCCATTTATGAACAAGGAACTGGTCTAGATGTGCCTGAGATACAGAGAAAGGCTCTTAATTTTTTTTTTTTTTCTGACAAACTCCTACTTCCCTTCCAGTATTTTGTTCAGTTATCATCTCTTCTGGAAGTCTTCCTGATCTCACTATGTGACTTGGGCTAGGGTGTCCATTCGTACTTCAGTTGTGCTGTGTTAACAACTCTTTCGTGGCACTCCTGTTCTTCTAGTTTAATTGTGAGTTTATTAGTCCACCTCTTATCCTGGAGTTGAAGTGCCTTGAGGATCAGTATCCTGGCATTATCATTTCTGTCAGGTGTACCAACAAATATTTATTAAACGTATAATATTTACTGGTGTTTTGCTTATCTAGTTGCTGTGTAAAAACTACCCAAAAGTCATTGGCTTTAAACAGTAACCATTTTATTTGCTTACCCATCTGTAATCTGGGCTTACCTGTGTTGCATTTAGTTGGTGGACCAGCTAGAGACGGGCCCCCCCTGAAAAGCCTCTCTCTTCTCTCTGTCTCTGTCTCTCTCCCTCCCACTCACTGTAATCTTAGGACCTCTTCCTCCTTCCTCTGAACTAACTTCTCTGTTATGATAGCTGGATTTCTTTTCTTTTTTTTTTTTTTTGCGATACGCGGGCCACTCACTGCTGTGGCCTCTCCCGTTGCGGAGCACAGGCTCCGGACGCGCAGGCTCAGCGGCCATGGCTCACGGGCCCAGCCGCTCCGCGGCATGTGGGATCTTCCCGGACCGGGGCACGAACCTGTGTCCCCTGCATCAGCAGATGGACTCTCAACCACTGCGCCACCAGGGAAGCCCGATAGCTGGATTTCTTACCTGGCAACTCAGGGATCCCAAGAATACAAAACAATCTTCCTGGCTTTCTTAAAACAAAGGGATGGAACTGGCAGAGTGTCGCTTCCAGCACATTTGAATGAATGAAGAGAGGGCCCTGCCCAGATGTGAGCAGAGAGGAATAAGAAAGAGAGGGAACACCAGAGCCACGAACAGAGCAGACCACCATATGCCATTTTTTTGCTACTAGAAAGCCACATTTCTCTCTCACTGAAGTTACACTCCTCCCTTGCAGACCGCCCACGGGCCTCATCCCTTTATGGCACCTGACTCAGTCTCAAGTCCCATATCCAGGTCTTTAAATCAGGTCACAGCACAGATGAGGCCCCTGGAGTACGTTTGCTGAGGCACAGCTCCTCGAGGCCAGGTCTTCTGAAGATGAACACTAGGGAATTGATGGGACAGTTCTCTTCCTCACACTTACCCGACATACAATGACTGGAGAGGAACAGATAAGCACAGTAAACTCCACCTTGTAGGAGTGAGGGTGGAAGCAAGAGGTGAGAAGCAGCAGGGCTGTGGCACAGACAGGGAGGGTGATGCGACTGTCTACCCAGTGTGGGTAATAAGGCATTGGGTTGTCTGTAAGAATTTAAAAACTAAAATATACCTGCCTAAATCTCAGAGTGTCACCGTGTACAGGTGTGTGGATACCGTGTCAGTGATAAATACTCCTCCCAATAGAGGCAGCTGTTTCCACTCCTCTGCTTGGAACACATGGCCAGCAGACATGCATCCACAGCAATTCTGAGATCCAGCGGGCATGGACCACCAGTCCCTCAATTAGGTCCAGTCTGTCCCTGGGGAGTAGCTCTTCATGCCTTCTCTCCATTGTAAGTAGATCATCTCAATAGTTAGGATGAAAAGCTCCACAACTCGCCAACTGTGTGACCTTGACCAGGTGACTTTATCTTTTTGAACCTCCATGTCTTCATCTGTAAAATGGGGATTTTTTTGAATAGTACTTACTGTGAGACTTAAGTGTTGTGAGGCTGTTATAAGACTTAAATGCGATATTACACATAAATCAGTAATAGTTTATACATATACATGAGATATTATATATAAAAATGAGATGTTTAAATATATTACATATAAAAATCTTAAACAGTGACTGGTGTATAATAAATCCTCAATAGGTATGCACTATCATTATTATTTTACATGTGTCTCGGCTCTATAAAATGTAACATGAAGACTAGAACGCTATTGGGCCCAGCAAAGCACTGTATGCTGTTCAAATAATATATGAATATATATATTTTTTCCCTACGTGTTCATTTATATAAGAAGACAATTTGAAATTGTCAGTATATTTTTGCAGCTGGGAAGAAATACTTGGAGATGAGAGGTGAAATAATTCTGAAGATCAGAGCCAAGTATAAACCTTAAAATAAAACTGAAACATGGATTGATTTAGATCACGTAGAGCACAAAATCAGTGTAAAAAGCTGCAATGAAGTTAAGTTTTCCAACATATTTAAAACATGCCCAGGGCAGCATGAGGGATTTTGTAATGGTCTCTTTTGTTATGAAAAGGGCACAGAATGTAAAATCAGATGTCATGGTTCTCGGAGGAGGGTATCCAATTATCCTTGTCCATTACTAGGAGACTGCAGTGAAACTTTACATGGCGGCTGCTTGCAGAGTCCAAAGTGACAGTCCTGTCAGTCATAGCCTACTTACCCTTCCAGTGGTCACTGAAATATTGAAAGAAATCAAGAAGAGTTGAATCTTTTGGGAAGACTTGATGTGATGATGTATTGGAAAGAGACAACGGGTGCATTAGATGTCAGGACTATTCTTTGTGTTACAACTTTCTTTAAGCCATGCTATCTGCCGCTGCCTCCTTTGCTTGGAATCTGTCTTTTCATAGCGTCTCTTGAATCCTTTCTCCAATTTGGACAGATTCAGATCTTTCCAGGTTTTTAAACCAATTTTCAAAGGAGCAAGGTGCAAATCACTGTAAAAATAATCTTTTCTAAATAATAGATGAGGACTTTAAATCATATGCTCAGCTCAAGAAGCCTATGGCCCAATACTTGCTCTTGGGTTACTGGGTTACCCTGAATCTCCTGCTTTGTGTGTTTGACCCAGGATTTCACAAATTCAATGTCTGACTGCCACTGCCCACTTCCTCAATTAGTAGAATCTGACTTTTTCCTAGGTGCTTGCTATTTTAGGCTAGTTGCTTCTCCTAACACAAATGTACCACCTTTACTAAATGATAAAATACACCCAGTATTTTTTATGGAGACCCACGTACACCTGGCTGACAGTTGCTGGTCACCCTTTGAGACATGAGGT
This sequence comes from Lagenorhynchus albirostris, assembly GCF_949774975.1. Lineage (NCBI taxonomy): Eukaryota > Metazoa > Chordata > Mammalia > Artiodactyla > Delphinidae > Lagenorhynchus > Lagenorhynchus albirostris. The sequence goes on along the minus strand of NC_083098.1, from coordinate 81,486,457 downwards.
CTTGCCTTTACGGTTTAGTATTTTGGTACCTGCTGCATTACTGATATTATCTACAATGACTGTCACAATTCTATGATCTGAATTCTTTGCTTCCCTATCCCAGCGGCTTACTACTTCTGTCAATTTCTAAAACAAATCAATAGACTGTTGGTGTCCCTTGGGTACTTACTTGATCTAGATGACCCTTTTTGGAATCAAGACAGTTGCCCTTGGTAGTTCTTTGTCTTCACTCCACATCCCAGCTTGGTCCACTCAAATACCAAATAGACCATAGCTACTCAATTTAGGACATGTGTGATTTCTGTTTTCACATTTAATGTGCTTCTTATTGCTGTTGAGCGAAAAGCCATAGGGGTAAATCAGCAGATTTGTTTTTGTTTGTTTTCTAATTATACTATCCCTGTAGGTTTCAGCCAAAGAAAATGTTGCATTTATTAATTAGCTTAACTGAGCAGGACACAGTCCATATGAAATAATTGAGTCTTTATACAAAATTCTTTTTAAAATTGAAACCCAGAGATAATCCACATACTCTGCCTTTGGTAAAAAGCAACTTTTTCTTTTTTGTTTAACTGAGCACCAACCATGCCAGAGTGACTAATACATAATCAAGTGAGCTGATAGGATTTTTTCATTTTGTCTTCCCCATTATTTGATAAAAAGAATAATAAATACAAAATTCACCAGCAGAAGGTGGGGGAAAGGAAAGAAATGTCCCTAGATAAGTAGGAATTGAACATTTCTTGTTTCTACCAGTATTAACCTGAGGTGGTTGATGAAGGAGACGGTAACTTCATTAACCAGACGCACTCACTGGAAGTGGTGTAAGAACATACCCTAGAGCTTCATGCAGGGATAATTCTTTAGCTGTTGCAACAGGAAAGCCAGACACGATCCTCTGATCCAAAGGGTCCTACAGGTGGGTCCAGCTTGTAGACTGAGACCAATGTCTTCTTTGGACTGAAGATCTGCAGGACAGATTCCTGAACAAGTATGACAGACTGTGTTTTTCAGAAAGGTCAAAGCAATATTTCAGTCACACATGCTCTTCCAGAACCTTGTTGTGCCCTATCAAGAGGTTGAGTCTATTTTCTCTCCCTTTGAACCTGGGCAGGCATGTGACTGCTCTGACCAACAGAGTACAGCAGAAGTGACGCTTCATGTCTTATGATACAGCTTTAGTCTGGCTCGCCTTTTCTGTGACACTTACTCTTGGGACCCAGACCTCACATTGTGAAGAAGCCCAAGCAACATGAGTGTTCAGTATAAAGAGATTTTCAGACAACAACCCCAGCTAATGTGTTTGACTGAGCTTTTGTAATACGATTTTGGTATCCAGCTTTGAGACTGCAGCAGGCCTCAGATATCCTAGAGCAGAGATAATCCCTTCCTGCTATGTCCTGTCTGAATTCCTGATTCACGGAAGCCAAGAACATAATAAACGGTTGATTTGTGCATTGAGTTTGGGGATAATTTGTTTTGCAGCCTTAGTAACTGGAACAACAAGTCTTAGCTGGCTGCTTCTTAAAGTAGCCTGATTAATCTCAGCATCCCTGTGTTATATGTCATGTGACTATAGAAATGAAACAAACAAAAAACAAGTCGTAATTTCTCTCCTCTCCTCTAACTGGAAAGCCAGGTATACTTTCAGAAGTTTAATTAGGGTTTCTGTGTTTTGTGTCACAATCTGAAAGTTCTCACCCATTCTGAAATTGATAAATTTAGTTTTAAAAGCCCCCCAATTTCTACAAGACAAACTCAAAAGAGAACTTATTTACTGAGGGTAAAAACATATGCAACTCACTTCACGTAAGGTTAATGTCCTTGACTTATAGTGTTCCTTCAAATCAATAAGAAACAACAACCTGATAGAAAAATTTGGAACAAATATATACAGGAAATTCAGGGAAAAAAATTGAAATGTTTGTTAAACATGAAAAAGGCTTCATCTCACTCATAATCAGAGAAATGCAAATTAAATTGAGATACTAGGATATTTTTTCACATATAAGATTGGAAAAGATCAAAAGTTCAGTAACAAGTTGGTAAAGGTGTGAGGAAATAGACATTCTCATACTTTCCAAGACAGTTCAGATAAGAACAATTACACACACACACACACACACACGATGTATGTATAAGGTTATTATTTGCTGTAACATTGTTAATAATGGCAAATGATTGAGAACCACCAAAATACGCTTCAACGGAGCTTTATATATATAAATTATGGTATATCTGTATGATAGAATAGTACATATCCAAATTTCAAGGCAAATGAGAAAGTTCGTTATGATCAAGGGATATACAAAGTGTCAGAATTAAGTGAAAAAAACAAGCTGCAATATCTTTTTTATTTTTACAATACTGTCGTAAATTTAAAAAAATTATATATATATATATATATGCATATATACTTGTTTAAATACTCATGGAATATCCCTGGGAGGGTATATAACAACTGTTAGCATTGTTTACCTCTGGAGAGGGGAGCTGAATAACTAGGAAGAAAGGTAGAAGGCAGAAGTTTCACTGTCTTACATTTTTGTAACTTTTGTAACATATAAATATATGATCTATTTTTAAATACATAAAATATTTTAAAAATTCTGATTCAACCCTATTATAATAAATTTCTTTATGTATTTGTATCTCTTGCCCGACCAGGAGCATCTAGGGTTACCCCTCTATATGCCTAGTGCCTGCTGAGATCTTAGCAGAGAGCTGGCATTCCTGTATTTATGGAAGGACTGCAAGGTGGCCTCTGGTGACCAGGATAACATAGCCATCGTCTGCCGAGTTAAAGGGATGTGGGTGATTTGAATGTGAAATATCTCATGGCAGCCTTTGGGAAGGCTTCTGGGAAGACCTGATGCTTAAGCTGGTCCTCCACTCAAAGAAAGGAAAGATACATGTAGGATATGGGATAGGGCAGGAGGGCTTTACAAGCACAAAAGGAAAAAATGGCTTCTGGAAGACGTGAGTAAACTGAGGTGACTGAGCAGTCTTGCAAGAAGGGGAGAGAGTGTGCAGTTGAGAGAAAAGATCAAGGGTGATTTTTATTTTGTGAGCCTAAACAGGGAACATCTGTTGTTTATCTAGTTAATGCAGAGGCCCTAGCAGTCAAAACAAAACCTGGTGCATTTTAAATGATTGATGACTAATTGATTCAGGCGGTTGCTTCCTGCTATAATTCTTTAGCACTTCACTAACCAAGCCACCTTATGTGGCTCCCGAGACAGATGCTAGCTGCTTGGAGTAGGGAAACATAACTCAAAGAAACAATTTTTAATGCTATAGTGCAGATTTAAAAGTCATTCTGTCGGCCTCTGAAGATAAAAAATGGACAGAGTCATCTGATATTTCTAAATAGATGAATTCAGTTTATATTTACATTTTACATCTCTCTCTCCACACATAAATTAGCAGTTATAGTATTAACATCTGGTGTTTATATAGTACAGACAATCCCCAACCTTGCAGTTGTCACCCAGAAGTTCATTTGTGGGTTTGTTATTTTCCCATAGAAATAATGTTGTAAATGATACCCAGATCATCAGGCCAGTCTGCAGAAATTAAATTAAGTATTATGTTCCTGAAGTTTTATAAGGAGAGTATTCTTTTAACTCTATATCAATATTATTCACTCCTCTGCATGTGTGTCTGAGAAAATACATTGCAACAACAGGAATTTATTTCTTTCTGTATCGCAATAGGGAGAGATAAAAGTACCAGCTTCTCAGCATGAGCAAGTTATTCATTCTCTGTTGTTTCTACCTCTCTACTGTGCACAGTGAAGATGCTAGTCTGGGGACATTATACTCTAGGTGTTCACAGATAAGTGACAAAGGACAACTGCCCGTGGCTTTGACACCAGAAAGTCTTGGGTGCAAATCCAACCTCTGCCTCTGATTTGCAATCTCTCTTGATAAGTTAGTCAACTTTCTACCTCAGGTGCTTCATCTGTAAAATAGGGATAAATCTGCCTATTTTACTGGTCTTTGTAAGTATAAAATGCCATAATATACACACAAGTAGAAGCAGAATAGTGGAATGTTAACATGTGGGCACCCTAGTCATGCTGCCTGGGTTCATGTATTCGACCTATTTGGTGCTAAATGATTGGCCTTGGGCTAGTAATTGAACCTAGTGGCTCTCAAACTGTGTTGTATATTAGAATTACCTGGTAAGGTTAAAAAATTCCTGCTGCCTAAGCCCCACCCCATATCAGTTAAATTAAAAAATAGTCCTGTGGGTAAGACTCAGAGGTCAGTATTTTTTTTTTTTTTTTTTTTTCGCGGTACGCGGGCCTCTCACTGTTGTGGCCTCTCCCGTTGTGGAGCACAGGCTCCGGACGCGCAGGCTCAGCCGCCATGGCTCACGGGCCCAGCCGCTCCGCGGCATGTGGGATCCTCCCGGATCAGGGCACGAACCCGTGTCCCCTGCATCGGCAGGTGGACTCTCAGCCCAGAGGTCAGTACTTTTAACCCCTTTTTCCCCAGGTGATTCCAACCTGCAGCCAAGCTTAGCTTCTGTTCATCATGTGTACAATGGAGGAATTTACCGTTTCTCTCAGTGGAGTTAGAGAATTGAAAGAAATAATCCAGGTGAAACATTTAGCACAGTGCCTGGCCCCTATTAAATACTTGATACAGCTTTTGTCTTATTCTATAAAGTGACTGTGACAGTGAAATTGATCAACACATCTGTGCTTTTCAGAAAATTGATTATTTCCTGTTCCAGTTCTCTCCTGCACTCTGCATTCTCTATGCCCTGGATCATCTGTCATAGTTTTCCTGTTTAATAAAATTGTAGTGTGTGGGAAAAGGATGAACACCTGGAGTGCAAAACTAGCTTTACCCTTAAATGGCCTTGTATTTAGGGGTAAAGTTTTAAATCTGGGCAAAGTTTTAAATCTGTCTGTGCCAGGTTTCTCTGTATTTCCCGTAGAATCTATCTTACAAAATACTTGCATACTTGAAAGGAAAGAAAGGCATTGAGAGCTCAGGGAGACAGGACAATAAATATCCAGGACCCTGTGCCCCTCTTGGTTTTTCCTGGCAATAATTGCTGCTGTTCTCTGGGGGGGAGGATGGGTAGAAGATAGGAAAATGTACTTTTGTTATAGCAACCCAAACTAAGTTAGAAATTGGTGCGGAGCAATGAGGTGCTGCTATCACAAATACCTAAAAATGTGAAGCAGCTTTGGAACTGGGTAATAGGTAAAGGCTAAAAGAGTTTTGAGGTGTACGGTAGAAACCAAGATTGATGTGAAGGAACTTTTAAAAGCAATTCTGGTGAGAATTCAGAAAGGAAAGAGGGGAGCTGTAGAGAAAGCCTCTGTGTTCTTAGAGGGTATGCCTAATCATGAACACAATGTTGATAGAAATACATAGGGACAGTAAAGGCCATTATGTTGAGGTCTCAGATGAAAATAAGAAACATGTATTTGGAAACTGGAGGGAAGGTGATCCTTGTTATAAGGTGGCAAAGAATGTGGCTGAATTGTGTTCATGTTCTAGTGTTCTGTGGAAGGTAGAACTTGTAAGCTATGAAATGGACACTTAGCTGAGGAGATTTCTAAGCAAAGTTGAAGAAGTGGCTCAGTTCCTCCCGACGGCTGATAGCAAAATGCGAGAAGAGAGAAATGAATTGAAGAAGGAATTGTTAGACAACAAGGAATCAGAACTTAAAGATTTGGAAAAATTTCAGCCTATCCATACTGCAAAAAAAAAAAAAAAAAAAAAAGAAAAAAGAAAAAAAGGAAAGAGAGAGAGAGAGAAATTGTGGTTGGAAGAGAACACGAAGGGTGTGTCCAAGCTACCATTTGATAAGGAGATGAGGATGGATATAAGCCACAGGTTTAATCAGCCATCTCAACAGAAGCCAGGAGCTATTCAAGACATGGAAGAATGACTCTAAAGGTGATTCAGGGATTATTAGGGTTTCAGAAGGTGGGGAGGCCATCACACTGCTTTCAACAGTTCAGATTGTCTCTATCCGCAGACGAGTAAGCAAGGCTTCCCAGAGCCCTGGGGGCATGAGGCCTGCCAGGCCGAGCTGAGGGGCAGGACTGCTGCCCCAGTGGGGAAGAAGGTAGGACTTACCTTCACAGTTTGCATTATTAGATTTTGGACTTGCTTGGGGCTATCATCATTCCTTCTTATTTCTTCCTTTTGGAATGGGAATATGTATTTTACGCTTGTCCGCACCATTGTATTTTGAAGAAATACAATGGTTTGGTTTCACTGGTTCACAGCTGGAGATGAATTTAACCTCAGGGTGAATTGTCTCTCCAGTCTCAGCGTGTCTGATTTAGGTGATATTTTGATGGGACTTTGGGTTTTAGACTTTAAAGTTGATGATGGAATGAGTAAAGGCTTTTGGAGTTGTTGGGATAGAATGGATATATTTTATCAGTGATAAAGGCATGGATTTGGGGGGGGGCCGGGGTGGAACGTTACAGACTGAATGTTTGTGTCTTCCTCAATTCATGTTGACATCTTAACCCTCAAGATAGTAGTATTAGAGGGTGAGGCCTTCAGGAGGTAATTAGGTCATGAGTGTGTAGCCCTCATGAACGGAATTAGTAAGAGATATGAAAACTTTCTCTCTCTCTCTCATCTGTGTGAGGACATAGGGAGAAGATGCCATTTCTGAACCCAGAAGCAGGCCTTTACTAAATATTAAATGTGCTGGTCACTTGATCTTTAACTTCTCAACCTCCAGACAGTGAGACATAAATTTCTGTTGCTTATAAGTTACCCGGTCTTATGGTACTATGAAATAAAATTCATATTTTATGGCAAGACAAAAATTTAAACATAAAAATTCTCTGCCCTTTGGCCTCCTCTCTCGCCCATACTGTGCATGGTGTATCTGCATGATGCATCCACCAGACCTCCCCCATCGGCAGGAATACCTGCTCAACAATAAACAGCAACATTCTCCTAGCAGCAAAAAGACAGCTCCTTCAAAGATAGTATTCCTTCTTGATCTTCTAAGGGGTCACATGACCCACCAGAATGACGCTTAGATCTGCATTGTGTAAACTGTCATTTGATGTAAAGCCCTCTGTCTCAAAAAACTTTTGTAATTGTGCCTTGATTTCTAACTGGTGGAACAGTTCTCAGAGCTTTCTGATACGCTCTTCCTGGGTTATATTCCTCAAAGTTGGCTCGAAGAAAATTTTCCATTTCTTTTTTAGACCAACTAACTAATTGTTCATCAACAGTACTTTGTTATAGCAGTCCAAACTGACTAAGACAAACTTTCCTAATTATTTTTAATCAGATACCTCCCCCAGCCTTTTTTATATCCACTCTACTATAAAATATTTCTACTAAAGAGAAATCACTGAGACAGTCTTTCTAAGAGCCTTTTCCCTTAAGGCATGTTTGGAATAAAACTCTGATATGTGTTCATAACCCATTTGTCTGAGAAGTTGCTCTAACATATTTTTTATCACTGTAACCAGGTCGTTCCGCCAGTGGCCAATTTGTCCCATTCCACAAGACTGACAGCAAAATCGGAGAGTTAACATGGGTATTGGTCCAGCCTCTCATCAGCACTTACTCTAGGAGAGGTTTAATGGGGTTTTCCAAGTCATGTGCTTTCCAGTTAATTAACTTTGTTGAAGCCCGATTTATTAGACAGACGTTACTGAGAATTAAGTGTTTTCAGGCTTCAGCTGCAGGAGGGGCACTGAGACTTCTGTCACAAAAACCCTCAGTAATAATTACAAAAGTCACGGTTATCCCTTTGTGAATATTTCCCCTGACACTTTCATTTAGAATCTCTGCACAGGCAAAAGGTGAGGAAATTAAATGTGCAGAGTGGTAGGAAATAGGAAGCCAAAAGCTCAGAGATGTTGGCTGGTTCATAGACACTCTGGAAAATCGTAATTATTTTCCCACCCTATTATTGCTTCCTTCCCTCCTTCATTCAACAAATACTTGTTTCATACATATCATATGCTTAGGCGATGGGCAAGGCACTGTAATGCAACAATGACTAAGATGGAGCTGGTCCATCTTAGGAGGAGGAGTGGAGACTGATGCAGAATTTAACCCTTGATGTCCTATTAGGAATCTCTGATTAAGATGAGAGTGAGTTGGGCTTCCGTGGTGGCGCAGTGGTTGAGAGTCCGCCTGCCGATGCAGGGGACATTGGTTCGTGCCCCGGTCCGGGAAGATCCCACGTGCCGCGGAGCAGCTGGGCCCGTGAGCCATGGCCACTGAGCCTACACATCCGGAGCCTGTGCTCCACAACGGGAGAGGCCACAGCAGTGAGAGGCCCGCGTACCGCCAAAAAAAAAAAAAAAAAGATGAGAGTGAGTGGAGAGGGAAAAGGTAGGGGCAAGAGAAGCTGCCAGGCAGGGTGCTACATTCATGGTCAATTCATGGCCAAGGCTGAGTCTCTCTGAAGCCTTATCTGAAACTAAAGTTTAGAAAAATCTGAGCTAACATCAGACAATGGCGTCTTGGTGGGTGAATCGTTCAGGTCACTGACCAGTGCTACTTCAGCCTGCTGAGAACTGAGACTTCGAGGAATGAGTCAACAGAACAATTAAACTTTGAAAGCCAAGAAAGAGGTTCAGAGTCCAGACTATCACCAAAGAAGGGAGATCTGAACAGTTTCTCACTGACAGCATTCAGGATAACCTGTGGCATTGGCCTACTGGGCACCTGGGAAAGTGTACTTCCCAGGAAGGAGATGGAGGGAGAGAGGGAGAGGGTAGAGGGACAGGAGAGGTGAGAGAATAAGCTAACACAAAGGGGAAAGGGATCCCAAGGCAAAGCTCATCTCTTTAAGGTAACCTAAAATAAGGGACTTCTCAAAGAAAGATCACTGTACATTTTGCCAAAATGAGTGGTTTGGTATTTGGGCCCTGTTACTACCTTGGTGTGTGTTCTTGGGCTAGTTATTAAACTTTCTGAGCCTCAGTCTTCTTATGCCTAACATGGCATAATAAACCTCTCAATGGACTTATGAAAATTCATTAAGGTCATGTGTATGAAATAGCTCTATAAACCTTAAAGTGCTATAAAAGAATGCAGTATCATCACACTCTACTACATCATCTCAACATATATAGTCTTGAGGACTGAGCACATCAGCTGCGCAGTCAGAGAGAAGACTCTGATTTTTTTTTTTTTTTTTTTTGCGGTACACGGGCCTCTCACTGCTGGACTCCAGGCCCATGCTCAATGAATCAGAATTTCTGGAAATGGAATCTAGGATCCTGCATATTTTAGCAAGTACCTCAAGATTAGTCTTAACTATGCTACAGTTTGAAAGCACTAGACTCAAGATTAGGAGCCTAGTTAGAGAAATATTGCATAGGAGAAAGAACATATGAGCAAAAAGGATGGAAAGATGTAGAGAGATTTTAAAGATACTTAGGGTGTAGGATCTAGAAAAGGGCAAAATGGTCCAGCTATTGACCCTATGATACATGGTCGATTGCCAAATAATTTAATGTACATAATGAACAAATTCACACCCAGGTTTTTACAATTTATAGGTCCTTGATATATTACTCTCCTTCATTTGAAAAAAAATTTTTACATTCTAACTGAAGATTCCTGAGGAATAAATCTGCAAATGTAAAAGTTTAGGCTCCCTGACAGGTGGAGAAAAAGATATTTTAGGTTGGCACAAATGATTGTGATGAGAGTGGAGCATAATGCAGAAGCACCCAGATGACAGAGCAGGCAGACAATTTAATTCTAGGGGAAAAGGATTGCAACTGGCATACTTCAGTCTGAATGCTACTCTAACAGCGTGGGTAATTTTTTATACTAAAAATTTGAGTTCTTCTGGGAATTAATGTAATTGCAAATGTTGAAGAAAAATTTATGATCAACACAGGCCCCTAGCAGAGTCTTCATTAATCTCAACATTCAGTTTTTAAATTCTAAACCGCAGAGGGTCTGAATGTATAGCCGTATGTTGATCATACACATAATTTTTGCTATGGTTATGAAAGATGTCCTTGGAAAGACAACCCTGGAAGTGTTTGTTGTTTATGTACCCAGAAATTTGCATTGTAATGCGGTTCCCAGGTGATTCTGATGCCGGTGGTTCAGGGATCATATCCTGAGAAACACTTTCCTTGATTACCTAATCTAAAGGAGCACCTCCTTCTACCCACCCCTGCTGGAGTTATCTTTATTACATCACCCTGTTTATCTCGCACAGAGCATTCATGAGGTCTCCTTTCTCCCTTTATCTCTAACTCCTAGCCTGGGGCCTGGCTCGTAATGGTACTCAATAGCTATTTTATGAATAAATTTTATGAATAAGCATTTTATGATTGAATAACTTGTTCTAGGCATCGTTACTCCTGATCTTCGGTACACTCTTCCCATTGTTTACAGAGTTAATTTTCAGAATGACATTTTTGATCTTATTGTTTTCTGCCTTTAAACTTCTATTGTCTCTGGACCACTTACAGAGGACATGCAAATGCCTTAAAACAACATAAAAGAACTTTCACAGTCTTACCCCAAACTACCTTATAACCTAATTTAGCATGGCTATCCCCAATATACTTTCTTCTTTAGCTGTATCATTTTTCAAAAGTTCCCAGCTTTTATTTCACATGTCCATGGTTGTGCTCATGTCATTTTCTTAACTGTAATGCTCTTCCTCCTTTTTTATTTTGCTTTCTCCAAACCCCTGTTCGAATTCTTGTTCTTCTAAATTTTACATAAAATGTCACTTCCTCTATGAAGTCTGCCATATTTTGCCCTATTTCTTTTAGGGAGAGAGAGAGAGAGTTATTTATTGGTTTGTTTGTTTCTGGTGGTCCTACCCCACTCTTTCCATGCCATTATTCAGGCATTTCCTATGTTTTTTGGTGTCTCTCATCTTTGTATCCTGAGAGTTTAGGTCAATGCCTCTCACGTGATAAATATTTAATAAATGATCCTTCAAGATGATCTATAAAATATACTTTTTCCAGAACTGAGAATGATACTTGGAAAACTCAGGTAACTTGAGTGCTCAGATGTGAAGCCTCCTCATTAGTCTTGGCTCCAGTGGAACCAGAAAGAAAGAGGAACGGGGAGGACCTTGGAGTGCCCCAAAGCCCCTGGCCAAATATTTTTCTTTTCCCATATTTGATCCAGTGCCTGAAATTTTCAGCATTCAATATTTTGTTTTTAATGGCCTTAAAAATATTGTATCAGTAAGCATATTACTGGGGGTTTTGTTCTGTTATTTGACCAGTTGAGGGCTGAGAAATATAAAGTTTGAGTGGAGAAGGGAAGATTGTCCCTAGGATTTATTAGGGTACTGAAAGGGTAGATCCAGCTCAGTTCATGTGATATGAGGGGACTAGGTGAAGGGACTAGATTTTTAAGGTGTCAACAGATTTCCAGTAGTGACTTTTATCATATATTATCCATTCTAATCCATTCAACCATCCTTTCATCCATCCACTTATTAATTTTTTCCATTCTTTAACTGTCCACCAGACTAAGAGAGGACTCAACAGAAGAAGGTGATAAGTAGAAATAGAGGCATCAAACACCTCTGCTGATGGGCTGTGAAGAGTTTGTGTATCAAAGTTTTTACATCTAAGTTTCTAATGAAACACAATGATATGGTAAATGTGAAATTTCATAGTTAGGTCCAAGATCACAAAGGACATTATTTATAAAAGCAATGGGGAGGACTTTGTCCCTTGATCTCCTCACTTATTTGTAGCACACACAATTGTTTGGAGAGTGGGGAATAAAAGTTTTCTCAACCAGTTTCTTTGGAGAGAGCTTTTGCATGCCGTTATTCTTCTTCTTTCTTTCAAGCTTAGTGAAGAGGGCTTCTGGACCACTAAAAGATACTCAAGTGTGTTCCCTGTATCTGGGGAACAAAAATGGCTGATGTCTGATTCTTGCTTGAGGAAGATAAAATGACTCAAGGCAGCAGAATATAGATTACTGGGCACTTTGTGGATTTGTAAGGGCAAAGTGAGAGAGCTAGCTGGGTGCTGTTTAATTCTACCCCAAGGGGTCTTCTTCTTAAGGGCAAGTGGCTCTCAAGCGTAATGCCCCTGTGGGGTAGAAACTCTGGGAAACTAGAGTTTGAGGGCTAGTGCCTAGGCCATTTAAAGGAAAACACACATTTCCCACATTAAGGAGCTGCACTGGAAGTTCCCAACACGTGAGAATTTCCCAGAATCCCACAGAGGTGTCCCGGAGAGGGTGAGTCTTAAACATCTGTAATCTAGAGCACCCCAATTCAGACAGTAAAGACATCCTTTATGAAAATGTGTCTTTTCCTCAATCTTTAACATGAGAGGATAGAAACTTACCTAAGCAAGCTGGAGAGAGAATGAAAAGGTAGGCATGGATAAAAGGAAATCTGACTGCATACCTATTCCTGGATTAGAAGTTTCTGTTTGCTGAAGATCCCAGGTTGGGGGGAGAGGAGAAGATTTTCTGCTAAGTTAAGTATGGGGCTTGAAGACTGCTTAGGATCAAGCATACTAATTACAATCTGAGTCTGTGTTTATGAGTAAAAGGGGACTGTGAGCTAGAAAGTAATCCCAGTGTGTATTCAGGTCAACTGGAAATTATCATCTCAGGCGGGGGAAGTAACACTGAATAAAATTTAAAGTGGCAGCGAGAGATCAAATAACTAAGTAAATAAGTAAAACAGGAAGTAACTAAACAGAGAAACCAGTAAATGCAAAATGCTTTGATTCTGTCATGGGTTTTGCTCGTGTAACATCAATTGTACAAGAGCTGTGAGACGTCCACATGTCTGTCCAAGAGAGTTCTCCTCCTTACCCTGAAGGAGAGGGGAATGTTAGTCTCTAAAGAGTAAACTCTGGTCATCTCTGGGTTCCAGGTACTGAGAAGAGTTGAAAGCAGGGGGTGTTGCCATAGTGATGACAGCAGGATTATGTGAAAGTCTGAATACTGAAAGGGAAGAGCTCTGCCCCTCTACCTATTTGGTTCAGAGAATTCCAGCATCAGTCCTGGGATGAGATTGTGAGATTTCTCTCTGGAAAAAATGGGCAGGCCAAGAGAAAAGACTGGCATACAGATAATAGCACTGAGGTATGATTTTTAACAAAGCCCAGCATTTAGCTCTCTGATTTCCCCTCTCTATGTGCACAAACGTCCAGTGAGCAATTTCCTGGTTTACTCTTAAATGGGAACAGAAATTCACAGATCATCCAAGAAAATCTCTGTCATGAAAGACAAAGACTAGAGTGAATAAGAGGAAGTAGAGACAATACAGGGGAAAGACAGAGAAAACTAAAGGAAGAAGAAAAGAAAACCATAATTAATATCCTTAGAAAAATAAAATAAGATATTACAAAAGTGAAACCAGAAAAAGAGAGTGTAATAAAGACTCAGAAAGCAAGAAAAAGATTTTGGAAGTTTAAAAGTCCTTATGATTTCAGAAATGAGAATTTAATAGAGGGCTACAAAAATTAAGTTGAGAAAATCACCTGGAAGAAAAATAAAAAAGAAAAGGAAAAGAAGAGGGAAAGGAGTTCCCAGAGCAAAGTAAGAGAAGTTCCAGAAAGAAGGAAGAGTTAAACTGAAAGGGAGAAAACTATCAAAGAAATAATTCAAGAAAATTCCTCAGGGTTGAAAGGAGCTATGAAAATTCAGGTTGAAAAGACCCACTGATTGCTGAGCACAATGGAGACCAAACTCACACAAAAAGGAAGATTATTGTGAAGTTTCAGAGAGTATTGGATAAGGAGGAAATTTTAAAAGCTCCTCCAAAGAAAAAAATACATTGAAATGTTTTCTTTTCTCAGGAAGCAACAAGAGTGTACTCTCCAGTAAAATAGAGGAGAAAACTAAGATGGGGATAGGATTGGGGGAGAGGTGAAAGGAATTCCCAGGCTGGTGGTGAACAGAATTCCCAGTAGTCACTCTCAATGCATGGCCCATCTTTTCCCCACCCTGGCAACAGAATCTTGACTGCAATGGTCAAAAGTGTCTACTTAGTCCTGTGATCTGTCTACAAATATCTAGAGGATAATCTTTCATTGGAATTTTACAAAAATTCTCCAAAAAATCACAAATTTTTCGCTTCTACATGAGAACTCTTCTATTTACAATATAGTTAAACATAACTGTATACAATTGTGAAAACATAATTTATTCTTGGTCAAGAATAAATTTTCTCTCTTGCCCTATTTATTTATTTATTTTTTCTGCTCTGAGAACTGCATAGACTACATCTTAAGTAATCAATTCTGCCATGGTTTTCTCTGCTTCATTAGGGCAGTGAGTTACTTACATTCTACTCTCTTAGCTGTCGAATTCAATTTCCTTATAGGGGATCTCAGTTTACATGTCTCCTATTAAATAAAAGAGAGAGAGAAAGAGAGACAGAGAGAGAGAGAGAGAGAGATGGCCTGGAAGTTTCTATATTTATCATCTCCTACCTCCCAGACCCTGTGGCAGCACTGACAACATCTTACATCCACCTTTCTCTGAGATATACGCACTTTAACTTGTGACATGGATAAGCTGTTATTACTTTCTACTTAGGCTTCCCAAAGACTTAATACCCTGAAGAAGGTTAAGGTTGTGCAATCCATAAATATCCATATTCTATAATGGGTTTCCCATTAAATTATAGAAACCAAATGTAAAACACATTTAGTAGTTAGTATCTATATAAAGTTCTCAATTCAACAGTTAGTAAGCACTTACCAATGTATCTAATACTGTTGTAAAACTATGAAACATTCAAAAATATGTAAAAGATGGTTCCTGACAGTGAATTCCTTTGCAAGACCAAATATACAAACATGCAACAGAATATAAGATACTGTTTTTTGATTAAGTATCTAAATGTGTGGATGACTTCGGAAGCAGGAGACAAATGTCTGCTTCTACAAAAAGAATAATGGCTGTGTCCCTATTACAAAATGATATTGATTCTAGCTGGCAGTAAGCTCACAGATTGGGAGTCAGCCAGCAGCTGAACTCATGCAAAGAACCATATGTCAAACTAGACCTTTTGTGAATAATGCAGTCTGTCCGCAGAAAAGCCTTTGTAATAGACAAATATTTTAAGGTTAATCCCAGGGTTCAAAAGTTATCTTAACTCTTAGTGGACATGAATAGAAAGTAGACAAAAATAAATTTCGAGGGTCCAACAATATTGCTTCACCCATCTGCCATGAGAAATATAATTGGAAACTCCAAGTTTCCACAAAACGACAAACCTTTCTATATGAAGGGATTGCTTTACTGTCCTCCCACCCCCAGCAGTACGTGAGTTTTTTTTTTTTTTTTTTTTTTTTTGCGGTACGCGGGCCTCTCACTGTTGTGGCCTCTCCCGTTGCGGAGCACAGGCTCCGGACGCGCAGGCTCAGCGGCCATGGCCCACGGGGGCAGCCGTTCCGCAGCATGTGGGATCTTCCCAGACCGGGGCACAAACCCGTGTCCCCTTCATCGGCAGGCGGACTCTCAACCACTGCGCCACCAGGGAAGCCCAGCAGTACGTGTTTTGATGTGAAGAATGATCCTTAAGATAATAAGGAGATCTTATTTTCTTCAGGGGCACTTGCTAAATGTCAGCTTATGCCTAGGGCAGAAAAATTATAAAGAAGTGGAAGAATTTATTCCATGAGATGGAAGTGTTCATTGTAAGAGACTTGAGGCTTTAAAAATGTACCTGAAAGGAATTCAAAAAGCATTAACAACCATTAAGACTTTTGTCTGTCTTCAGGGGAAATATTGTAGATTTTCATTCATGTTTAGAAATAAATGGAGACACTTAACTGACACTGCCTAAAGTTAACTTTGGTTTCAGGACTTCGCTTGAATGAGGTAAGTTGTGCAACTGTGGAGTTTCCTAAATTCTCCAAAGTGTGCTCCAAGAATATACTTATTACAAGCTTGGGCATCTCACCAATGGCAGGTAGTTTATATTAGATTCTGCTTGCTCTTGTTGGGCTGCCTAGTGATTCCTCTTACATACTGTCTTTAGTCTGCTTCTCCCTAAACTAGGAATATGCATAAGAAAAATGTCTAATATCAGGAAATGCTCAACAAATACCAAGTTGCATAAATGTAGCAAGTTCTAATTCTCCTTTGGTTTCTTTCTGCAGATTTCTTGACACATTTCTTAAAGTAGAAGTAAAATCTCAACTTTTTTCTTATACTATTTTTGTGAGACCCAAATATGAACCATAAGAATTTTGCATTTTTGAAGTCAAATTTCAGCCCAGCCTACAACGTGACTTAAATATGGCTTAAATGTCATCCATCCTAGGCATGAGGACCATTTGGTATTAAGTCAGATGACCTCAGAGGTCTTCTTGGAGGAGGTATAATAATCCATTTGGAAGTGTCTTCAAAAAGTGTTTAAGGGACTTCCCTGGTGGTGCAGTGGTTAAGAATCTGCCTGCCAATGCAGGGGACACGGGTTCAAGCCCTGGTCCAGGAAGACCCCACATGCTGCAGAGCAACGAAGCCCGTGTGCCACAATTACTGAGCCTGCACTCTAGAGCCCATGAGCCACAACTACAGAGCCTGTGTGCCACAACTACTGAAGCCCGTGTGCCTAGAGCCTGCGCTCCCCAACGAAGAGTAGCCCCTGCTCGTCACAACCAGAGAAAGCCCGCGCGCAGCAACAAAGACCCAATGCAGCCAAATATAAATAAGTAAATAAATAAATCTATTAAAAAAAAAACTGTTTAAGACAATGACACCTTATCTTCACTTTTCAATTCACATCTTTGATTTCCATGTTTAAAATCAGTCTCATTTAAGAAATCCCCAATGACGTATTTAATTATTTAAAGGAAAATGACGATGTAGGCTATAACATAGAAGCAGACCCTGGAAAGCAATTACTAAGATGAATTTGAACTTCTTTGGATTGTAATGAAGACCACATTCCAATATCTTTATGGGAATAGATTCCCGTGCAATTGCTAAAGGGGGTAACTTGAATAAAAATGCATTGCTTGGGCTTCCCTGGTGGCGCAGTGGTTGAGTGTCCGCCTGCCGATGCAGGGGACACGGGTTCGTGCCCCGGTCCGGGAAGATCCCACATGCTGCGGAGCGGCCGGGCCCGTGAGCCATGGCCGCTGAGCCTGTGCGTCCGGAGCCTGTACTCTGCAACGGGAGAGGCCACAACAGTGAGAGGCCCGCGTACCGCAAAAAAAAAAAAAAAAAAAAATGCATTGCTTGGGGACCCTGTATGATTTTCTTGATCTGTGCAATCAGTGCAACTGCACTAGCCAACTCAAGAGTGTTTCCTCCTGTGCAGAGCTTGTGGGAGGTACTCTCAAAGCATATGGTCAAGAGGTATGGTGTCCAGAGCAGAGCAGTGACCCAGATAGCGACAGGCTTCTGAGAGCTCAAAACAAATTTACCACGAGATAACCAGGCTCATGGAAATGGTTTAAAAAACACTTCAAAAAAAATCACAAGCTGTTTCCTGAAAGAGCCCTAAGCAGTTTGGTTTCTGCCAGCATTTATGGAAAGTGACAAATGTGAGTTTGAAATGAAGAAGTGTCTGAATGCATGCTGTTCAGTTAGAAAAAAAATTTCTTCTTTATATAAAGTACTTAAATAGAACTTTTTCACGCATCCCATTGTACAACGTCATAAATGTTGCTTTCCATAGAAAGAAGCTGTCTTTCATAATGATAATTAATGGGGAGAAGTGACGTTTTCCACCTCACATTCTATGCTGATGAGCCTATTTAAGAAAGAAGAGGAAGAACTTGATTTTCAATATGCAACTGACAATTACTAATATGTCAATTAACTGTTTAGGTTAGGATTGATTAATGTCGGGATGTTTGCATCTAAGACTTACCATGCTCCCTACTGAGTCTCTAAGACATCAGGCCTTACAATTTCCCATATGGTCAGATCTGTCACATAATTTATGCTTATCTCTGAAAAAATAATCTTTCTGGGAACCCTCCAACTTCCTATTCATTCTGAAGTGTTTTACTCTATAGAATACTTTGCTAGGGGATTCCCTCTAACACTTTGCTTTGAAGAGTCTTTCCTATTTTAGTTTACTTACCTCATTTTTGCTGGAAAATATCCTCTGGCAACTGCTTAAGAAAACGTATATGGGAAGTACATTTTTAAGAGACTGAAACTTTGAAGATGCCATAATTCTACCCGCAACTTTGATTAATGATGTATGTTTGTATAAAACTTTATCAGGAAGATTCTTTCCTGAAAGAATTTCTTTTTTGTTTTCTTGCTTCAAGAGTTGCCTTTAAGAAGTCTATTCCAGTGCTGATATCCCATTCTTGTATGTGACCTGTTTATTTACTCTGAAATTTTTTATAATGTTTTCTTTGTCTTTGATGTTTTAAGATTTCATAACGATGTGCCTCAGTATGAAGCTTTTTGATTCAGTGGGTTGCATTCTGGAGAGTCATATCCATCTTGATTGGAGAAATGGTCTTTATTTCTTCTCCACAAGTATTTTCTGTTTTTTCTTTCTGAAACTGGGCTGGTGAACCTCATGGATTGCTCCTCTAATTATCTCTTCTCTTCTATCTTATGTATAAATATCAAAAAAATAAATTGTTAGCTTTTCCCATCCTCTTTTGTCCATTCTATTGAAATTTCTATTTTTTATATCATTTTTTTTTTTTTTTTTGCGGTATGTGGGCCTCTGACTGTTGTGGCCTCTTCCGCCACAACAGCGTATTCAAGATGTAAATTGAGGGTATATGCTCCCACTACAGATTATATTTCTTCTGTGATTTCAAATAGAATCACAGTGTTTTCTTTTCCATATTTATATTGTTGTTATTATGATTATTGCAATTTAGTAAGATTTACTGAGTTTGGGTCGATCCTAAAGACTTTAGGCAAATTAAAAAAATTTTTTAATTAATTTTACCACTTTTCCTTACAAAATAAAACTCAGGATAACTTGTTAAATGCATCCATTATCATTCATCTTTTAGTTATGCATTGGCTGTTTTCTGGTGAATTAGTAAATTTGTTAAAAATAGAAATAAAGAAGTCCAAAGCCAAGAATTCTCTGATCATGTGTTTAAATTATTGAACAGAGCTTGGGCATCTGTCACCCTGTTGTGCATTGGGAAAGACCAACCTGTCTGTCGCTTGGCTTCTGGAAAGCAGAAACATGGCTTTAGGGAGCTCTAAGCTTGGTCTTACTACATGGAGAATCTCTTGATTGAAAGGGAGACTTTGAATTGCTTCTACTTAAGCCTTTGGACCAGACTTTGGTCTTAACTCACAAGACCTTTAAGTGCCATCTCTTCTGAGCTTTTGATTCCTCTGAACCGATTAAGCAAGGAGTTGGCGTGTGACAGCAGCACCAGTGCGAGTGGCTATAGGGTAGAAGTTAAGTGTGTGTGTGTGTGTGTGTGCACGTGCGCGCGCATGTGTGTGTGTGTACAGAATTAACATCCATTAATGCATAGTTCTAAGACTAAAATGAATCAGTTTCAGTCTATAATAAATTATTCTGTAGATAAAACCAAAGTTGATTCAAAATGGAAAATTGTCCTTTTGAACTAGTGTAGAAAACATAACTATATTTATATAGAAAGCGGAATGTACACATGCCCACATTTACCATTTTCTTGTAGACAGAAACCTTAGTATTGTGAAAATTTCCCATTTGTAAACATGTTTCTAACAGGTATTAAATCACATCTTTAATATTTTGACAGGACTGCTAACATTTGATAAAATGAATCTTACAGATTAGTATCCTGATTTACAACTCCCTATGCTCTTGGAGCTTTTAGGAGAGTATCTTGAGCTAAATGAGATGAAATAGGTAAGTAGAACACTGGTTAAAAGAAAATCTCTTCTTGTTCAGAAGTAAGGGTGGAATACATAGCAATGAAAAGATACTCTAATTCAGAAATTTAAAAATTAAGTCAGAAGAACACCAAAGTGAATAATTCCTAAAACAATACAATCTTATGAATAAACTCTTATAATGGTAATCAAGAATTCTGGATTCAGTTCCTTGCTCTGATGCTGAAGCTGTATCTATCATACCTGTAGACATTTAATCATTCAGTACACTCTAACTGAACAGCACCTACTGGAAGCAATAACACAATAGAAAAGATGATGAACTCTGGAGCCCAACTGTGTTTGAATTCTGGCTCTGCCCCTATTGCTGTGTGGCCTTGAGAAAGTCACTTAACCCCTGGATGGCTTAGGTTCCTTAGCTGTAAAATAGGGATAATAAAGGTATCTTATACATTTACTTTATTTATTAAATGAGTTAATATGTGTAAAGAACAGTGCTTGACACACATTACATACTATATGCATCTTTGCTCTTTTTAATATAGAACACATTGAAGAAATGTTTATTTAGCAGTCAAAGTAGGAGAGTTAACACATGTACAAATGTGAAATAGAAATAATTCTGTATTAAATAGGATGTATATAACTACTGGTCTGCTTCTGTGCTTCATCTATTACCCTTTATCTAAACACCACCTCAATTTTAGCACAGTCCACGTGGCCCAAGTAGAGTTTAGTCTTTTGCCCAATCTATACCCTCAGTTCCTAAGGTGAGCACTTCTCCAGTTATGACTGGTAAGTATATTCTATTCCACTAGCCATTGCATTTCATTCAGGAGGAACATGTGAAATAATGTATTTCTAATGAGATAAAACACTAAAAATGTTGCTGATCTATTTTACTGAAGAAGCTCTAAGTCTGTAGGTAACCCTACTTTTAATTATGATGTAAGTCTAGAGGTGCCAGGAATGACGACAGAGACAGAGTTTAAAAGAGAAGGAAGTAAACCAGAAGAAAATAGTGCCAAGGTATGGAAAAGAGAGAGAGAGAGAGAGAGAGAGAGAGAGAGAGAGAGAGCGAGCGAGAGAGTCGTCATGAAATCAGTTATGTTCCTGGATGCAGCTGTGTTTGCAGTAAGCATGTGTCTGGGATTTTTAACGTGCATGGGTCAATATGTTCTCATATTTCTTAAAAAAGTGTGAGTTGTGTGTCTTCTGTTTGCTAACAAGAATCTTTCTTAATACACAGGAGTTAATAATTGCCATAAGAGATGTGCAAATAGCATGTTATTGATATTCTAAACATTAAAGAATTGCTTCGTTAAGGGGTAGCCAGCTTGAGTAATATTAGAGCTTTAAAATCCCTAGGCTTTAACAATTTTATTATATATAAAATCTTTACATAGGACACCTGAAAAATGATGTTTTAATCCATGCTTTTCAATCTACCTTTTGGGGACACTTTAACCAGAGAGTTTCTCTATCAGGCTGTGTCATATGGTTTTCCCCAGCTACAAAGGCTGGGCAGTCATCCCTCTTTGGTTCTCCCACACACTCTGTTCATAAAGCCCTGACCAGTTTCCACCTAAATTTATGTTTTACATCTATGTCTCCCCAGAGAGAATGTAGACAGCATGAGAGCACAGGCAACGTCACCGTCATCCTTGCAAACTTTGCGCTTGTCGCAATGCCTGAAACTTTGAATTGCTTTATATTTGTTAAATTCCAGGCTCAGGAATTAAAAGCTGAACAATTGGGTGGTGGTAACATTCGTCAATAAATGGTATTAACTTAGACAAAAACATACAGAGACCAAATATATTTCTTTCCTAGGTTGGCTGTAACAAAGTACCAGCATCTGGATGGCTTAAACAAATTTGTTTTCTCAGAGTTCTGGAGGCAAGAAGTCCAAGATCAAGGTGTCGGCAGAGTAGTTTTCCTCTGAAGGCTCTCCCCTTGGCTTGTAGATGGCTCCCATCCTCTCCTCTGTCTTCGTATGGCCTTTCCTCTGTGTGCACATGTACCTGTGTCCAAATCTCCAGTCATTGAATTAGGGCCCACCCTAGGGACCTCATTTAACTTAATTACCCCTTTAAAGACTTATCTTCAAATACAGTTACATTTGGAGGTACTAGAGGCTAGGGCTTCAACATTTAAATTTTGGAGGGACACAAAAAATATACAAAATGATCTTTTACTTTGGATTGAGTCCTAATTATACATTAGATAGAGTGAAAGTGATAATATTTTAGTGGATTGTCCTCTCTCTATTTAGCTCATCCTTGGTTGGGAGGTGTTCATTCCAGCCCAGACTACCCCATATTGATACTTTCTTCAGGTCTGCCCCACATTCTAGCTTTTCATATTTCCGCTCCACTTCAGCAATTCCCTAGCCCTTTGCAATCTCCTCTCCTTTCCCTCATCACCTTTCCCTCTGCACCTCCCTGCAAGGAGCTGCCTCACCTTTTCTTCTGTGCCTCAGGTAGAATGGTCTACCATTCATTTTCACCTAGTCTTAATTTTAGAGAGCACTGTTTTGAGACGGGTTAGGGGAGGAGATGATAAGCTTTCAATCTGCAAATGAGAGAAGGGAAGGGGGAATCTATTCATCAAGGTCTGGCCCTAGAAAGTGCTGTCTACAAGAGTATTAGTGGATTGACTATCTTTTTTTTTTTTTTTTTGCGGTACGCGGGCCTCTCACTGTTGTGGCCTCTCCCGCTGTGGAGCACAGGCTCCGGACGCGCAGGCTCAGCAGCCATGGCTCACAGGCCCAGCCGCTCCGCAGCATGTGGGATCTTCCCGGACCGGGGCACGAACCCGTGTCCCCTGCATCGGCAGGCGGACTCTCAACCACCGCGCCACTAGGGAAGCCCAGATTGACTATCTTTAATATACCCCCTGCAAATAAGTAAAGTAAAAGTTTACAGCAGTTCCCATCACAAGCATATAAAATAAATTTGGGGTTTTCACTTAGTGACCTGCACTGAGGAAAAACAAATATTATGTCCCAGACAAGAACTATCATTGGCCTATTTATGGACAATTGATGCTGTCAGTTCTCTGGTGGCAAATGCCCTCATCTGGTATCTTAAGCTGCTGGCCTAAGCAACACAGGAAGGAGCACCATTAAATGACAGGATTCCCTAGCATTGAAGAAAATTACACAACATGTATGGTCTAGTTTTGCAGTAAGACTGTACTTATGAATAATTGAGAAGACAAAAATTCAGACCACAAAAAGTTAAATACTCTTGCTTTGAAAGTGCCTTGCTAATGATAGTTAATATTTTATGATGATATTAGCATGCAAAATGTACTGGCTCCATTCTAATAAAAACATGCGAAAACGTATATTATAAGGAAGCTATAGTATCATGGTTTTATTGAGAAGTTTACTATTATGTTTGCCATTCAACTATTATGACCTATCATGTACACGGTCGCTGTTTGGAAAAATGCACACCATTAGTTACCATGATAAAAGTTGTACACATCTCAGTGAATGACCATAACCATGACAGAAAGCTTATTCAGACTGGAGGACAATTGAACCAGCAGTGTAAAATTTATAGACAAGGGACAGCACATTTTCTTTAGAATTCTTGAGATGAATGAGGATGTTGGTGTATTTCAGTACTGAGAAATTCATAAATGGAGTTTGGTACATGTGTCATTATTTTTAAAAATTTCTGTTTGGTTTCAGATTCCTTTTAAGTTATTCCATTTTATTTTCATCCTACTGGGAGAGTAACAGAAATAATGATAATATTAGCATAATAATAATTGCTGACACTCTCTGAATGTTTACTATATGGTAGGCACCATGCTTAGCCCTTTCCATGGACTCCTGTAGTTCAGGTTCACAACAACCCTAAAGATTAAGAACTTTGATTATCCTCATTTCGTGGATAAAGAAACTGAACTGAGGTATGTTAAGGTGAAATAATTGGCCCAGGATCATACAGGTAAAAATTTGTAAAACCTAGTTTCTTATTCAGGCATTCTGACTCCAGAACTGGTACTCTTAATACTTAACTGGAAATTGTCAGATCAATTAAAGAAAACAGCTAGTTTATACAATGTTAAGTTTGATATGCGGCGAGCAGTAAGGAGGTGTTAGAAGAGCCCATTAACTTTCCCATGTGCTTTTAAATCCAGATTTGCTTAGAGTGGAAATCGTCATGCACTCCTTAGTATGTAGGGCATGACCCCATTTAAAAACTGGTTTCCTCATTATGCTGGAGGGTTTGAAGTACCTGTACTCCATTCAAACCAATAATAGTCTCCAACTATAATAGACCCTGGTGAGTTCTGATTAACCTTTTCATTACAGGTTCACATATAGGATAAAACAGCAACTGCAGGAAAGCCATTAAGTGCAGTAATAAGTTATGCCAGCAGGAAAGATTCAGCAACTTTCAGAATAAATTATTTCTCAAGTAAGAGTGTTTCTGGAATAGGCTATGGCTTCCCTTTCTTTACAGTAGCACATCCATTTTCAGTAAGGATTCTTTCTGGAATTAATGTTCCTGCCAGTGCTTTAGTAAACGGATAGATGTATGTATTGATATCTGTCTGTTTGGGGGCAGGAAACTACAAGACCAGTTCTTCTTCAGGAAAATAAGCAATATCTGTGTGTGTGCTTTGTATTTACCTATTTACTTATCTCTCTGGAAAAACACATGTTTATATAAAATCATTTTGAAGAATTATTTTCAAATCTTTAAAAGACTTTCAAATTCAATATAAAGAGAAAGAGGAAGAGTAAGTGAGTAAGTAAGTAAGTGAGTGAGCATATGAGTGACTGAACAATAGTTTGTTCCTGATACAATATTTAGACCTGAAATAAAACAGTGAAAAAAATCATGGACTAAAAGTCAAGAACTTATGGTTTCCTGACAACTCTACTTGGATTCTTTCTCTTGATTTCTCCTTAGATAAGGTTTTTAAGGTTTTTCTTCCTTTGGTCTCTAGCTGCTCTCTGTTTTTCAGTGGTGCACGGGATTAAATGTGCACACCGTGCCCCTCCCCCCAGTTCATATGTTGAAATTCTAACTCTTAATGTAATATTATTTGGAGGTTGGGGCTCTCAGAGGTTATTAGGTCATAAAGGTGGAGTCCTCATGAATGGGATTAGTGCCCTTTATGAAAGAGACCCCACAGAGCTCTGCTGTGTCTTCTACCTTATGAGGACACAGCAAGAACCATGGAGAAAGGTCCTCAGAAGATATTGAATTTGCTGGCTCTTTGATCTTGGACTTCCCCGGACTAAAAGTGGGAGAAATAAATGTTATTTATAAGTCACCCAGCCTATGGTATTCCGTTATAGCAGCCTGAACAAATGAAGACAAAAGGAAATGAAGGAAAACATAAGAAAAAGTGATTCCTTTTACTGCTGAACCCAATCCCACTCCCAAGGCTTTGTCTTGTGAAGTGTGTGGCATTGCCCTGTGATCCATGATGCCTTTTCGATTCACTTTCAGTCAACCGTAAATAGCTTATTTCCTGTTTTCCTGAATTGCCTTTTGGTTTTAGGATTTCAACACTGGGGCCAATGCTAAGGAAGTTACCCAAAGAGATCAAACTATCTTGTTTTAATGTTAATAACTGAACTAACACTTTTGGAAAAAGCCAAACAGTAGAAATCAGATTTTGTGTTTATTTGAGATGTATGTTATTTACAGCAAGTTATTCAGAAGCCTAAATACTGAATAACTTTTTGTTTATGTGTTTAAGCAGCCCATTGGTAAAGAGTTCTTTATCAAAATCTATAATCTCTTCCCTTTAATTAACCAATTCTGTGGATATTTACTGCTGATCCTGGGATTGTCAAACCTGTGGGTTTTGCTGGCCCTTTATGTTGAACTGCTCAAGGCAAATGCCACTTCTTGGAGTTTGTATGGTCTTCATCTGAGCAACTGGGGAGTGACAACAGAGAGTGAGAGTTCAACCTGCCTTATCCGTAGAAAGAAGTTTGTGGAGGTCTGAGCTAAGTGTCTATGATTTACGGGGAACTGCCTAGGAGCTCAAGCCACTGTGTTTCTTTTTATAGCATAAGATAGTTCTGCCGGCACATTTCCCCCCCAGCTCATGCATTGGCAGATACTACGTTTTTCATATGGGTCTGTAGACACATGAACTTGAAGCCTCAGCAGCAGTAAGGGCATATGTAAAAGTGCCACACAAACTACAGGAAAGTCAGTAGAAACTGGGTGAAGAAAATTTTCCCATATTCAAGGAATGTCCTCAATAAAATACCTCCCGGTGAATCTTAGTGTTAACCTGGAAAGCTGGCTCTTTTGATTTCTCCTCTTTTGCAAGAGATCTGATTTGATTCTGTGATGCAGAAAAAGTCTGATCTTAAGCTTATGTCTCAAGGGCACTTCCACGGTGCTTGAATGCACTCGTACTGCTATCTAGGCACTCAAGGGCTCATAAAAAAATTCTGTGCAACAAAACCCCAAAGTGGAAATGTGAAAAGAAATCATACAACATTTTAAGAAGCAATTCATCATTCCCAGTGGCATCTAACCAGATATTAATTGTCCTGCGAGAAAGAACAAAGCTGTTCCTCAGTCAAAATATTGAGTCTCATACTGGGTTACAATGTTATGCATTATTTATCTAAGTGGTGTCTAGAAATGAAATAATTGTTTGTAGGATTCTATCACCACATACAGCCTCACGGGTCTGACTCATTCCTCTGACTCATCAGCCCCACACTGTTCCCTTTGGGTAAGTTAGGCAGAATAGCAGGATATTGACCACTGAAACAATTTTATGGGGTTAACTTTCCAATTAGTGCTAGATGAAATTTCTGATTTTTTTTTGGCGGTACGCGGGCCTCTCACTGTTGTGGCCTCTCCCGTTGCGGAGCACAGACTCCGGACGTGCAGGCCCAGCGGCCATGGCTCACGGGCCCAGCCGCTCCGCGGCATGTGGCATCTTCCCGGACCGGGTCACGGACCCGTGTCCACTGCATCGGCAGGAGGACTCTCAACCACTGCGCCACCAGGGAAGCCCAAAATTTCTGATTTTTGAAATGAGTCTCTTGTGATCTCACCAATGAACTACTCTGCTTTAACGAATTCACCACAAATATATTTAAAAAGAATTCTACAAAATAATTTGCAACACTGAATAGTAAGGCATTATGGAAACTTTTGGTGTGACACTTCTGATTTTAAGTTTAAAGGTATAATTAAATGCTATTGTTTCTGCAGTAGCACATACGAGCTAAGTAGATTTTAGCACCACATTTGATACATTAATAAAAGATTCATAATGGAATTGTTGTCAATATTTTTCTGGAGTTAGAGAGAAGAAAGTGTGTCCCTTAAGGGAAGATGAATATCTTCTTATTTTTTCAATCTTTTTTAGTTAAGTGCTATGCTTGCTTAATTATACCAATGTGGCTTCCACTTTAAGATAGACACTAGTGTTGTACACGCTTACAAGGATGTAATTGTCCTCATTTTAAAAATGTAAGGTTTTATTATATGATGCTGTAAGTATATATTATATGCAGAAAAACTCATATGGAATGGCAGCCTTGATTTTTAAAACAAAATTTAAAGCATAATGAGAAAAATGAAAAAGGATGTCAATTACTCATCCATTCTCAAGCTGCTGTTATTAAAATGATTCTAATGATACTGAAAATGACTCCATTTCACCACTAAGAAAGATGCATTCTGCTATCAACCTACCTCATAATCTTTCCAGATGAAATAAAATAAGCCAGTTAAACCTTTATCTAGAAGGAGGAAAAAGCTCACAAATTTAAATGCTTTTTCATTTCAAAGCAAGATGTGTTGCTAACACCTAACATATTTTCTTCCTATTCTCAGTTTGCATATATGGAGAAACAGTCAAAATTTAGGCCATTTATTTATTACATTTATTCTGCATATGTTTACTGTGTCCCAGGCATTACTCCAACACTTCTGATCAGATAAAATAGACAAAAATCTTTTTCCAATGGAGCTTGCATTCTTTTGCTTTGTCTTAAATTGAACCAAGATGGAGAATAAGACAAGGCAAATTTTTACCCGTCATCAAATGGCCTTTAGATGAGCAAAAGGGCACTTGACAGTCACACCAGTCAGTATTTGGGGAAATCATGGGAATTTAACAGCACACACACCCACACACACACATACGCACATAACACACACAAATGAGTATATGTAAAGATGTGTGTACATTAATTATCATATATGCATATCTATATGCTTATTATTTACTTTAAGGCTACAGTAGCCTTTTAATCATTATATAAACCCTTGAAAAATACATATTTTATAATAAAAAGCACCCTGTAGAATAAAAAGTATTATCAGAATATTTACACCCTGTTAAACATGTTTCTGTTGCTAGTTAATATTTATTTAAGAGCTGTGATGTATTTAGTGAAAGATTGAAAAAATCAATACCATCCCTGCTTCTGGCATCTGATAAAGTGTAATGCAATCCTTCTCAATGATTTACACATTCAAATCCTGTTTTCTCATAAATTGTTGTAAGCTCTTTGCCTACTAGAGCAAATGTTGTGAAACACTGTTCATTTTTCCCAGAGAATTATAAATCTAGAAATAGAAAATATAGGATATTAAAAAAGAATCTTTTTTTTTTAGAATTATGAATACAATCATTATATGCTGAGGGTAATTAAGCCCTGGGCATGTGTTAGCAGTTATCCTTGGCTGCAGAAGCCATTTGTAATTTTTTTTTGTGAAGCCCATACAATTTGTCTTTATATCCGGAAAGTTAAAGCTTCATGGAATTAGGTGAGCACTGAGATACTCAGAAGAAACCTATTTTTAGGTAGAGAAATTTGCCACTCTCTGGCCTTCCACATGTTTATTGTATCATGTACCTGTGGTGGATACACAGGCTACTTGCAAAAAATCTATTTCATGGGTAAAATTCATTGGTAGCCTAGATTACAGGATTAATGTTAATACTGGGTCCAGTTATAAATCACTGAATGGTGTGTGGGTGGATCACAGATGGGGGCTTGAGATGGAGAGGACTATGTTTTAAGGAGAAGGCTTGTTTCCCAATAGTGAGAACATAGATGTTGTTGAAAGACCATACTAGCTTCTCATCCCAACTCTACGATGTACTATCCTGTGATCTTCAGCAAGTCATTTAATCCCTCCGAGTCCTGTTTTCTAATTAGTAAAATGTGGATGATAATCCCAGCCTTGCAGAGTTGTTCTGAGGACTTGCTAAGAATTTAGTAAGCTTCTTATTTCTTGTGTAGTCAAGTTTTGTTGACAGCAATAATCTTCCTTCTCTAAAGGAAACCAAGAAGGTACAGGGGCAAGGAGGAATTTCCGGTGCAGTCAGTCGTCAGAGCAGCTAAAGAATGGTGGTGTTTGCTTTATTCTACACTATCTTTAGGATTTGTGGCATGAGGTTCTCACCCTCAAGAAACAGAAGAACTTGGACTGAGGTTAGACCTATCCCAATCTTGTAGAATAAGAGTGTCCTTTTAACCTAGAAAATGGCAGAGTCAATCTCAGATTCAAAACGCAAGTTCTTGATTTCTAAATTCACTAAGAAATCTGAGCTAACACTCTATTAGTTTTCTATTGTCACAGAACAAATCACTACCAGCTTAGTGGCTTAAAACAATATATATTTAATATCTCACAATTTCCAGGGGTTTGGAGTCTGGGTACCACTTTGTTGATTCCTCTGCTCCAGGTCTCACAAGGCTAAAATCAAGATGTCAGTCAGGCCTATAGTCTCATGTGAAGCTTAAGTTCTCTTTCAAGTTCATGTGGTTGTTGGTAGAAATCAGTTCCTTGCCAAAGTATGACTGAACTCCTCAGGCACTAGAGGCTGGCCCTACCATACGATGTTGACAGCACGGGTGTTTGCTTCTCCCTGGAGAATCTCCTACTGCACCTTCTTTATAAGTCCCTCCTGATTAAGTGAGGCTCACTCAGGGTAATCTCCCTTTGATTTACTCAAAGTCAGCTGATTAGAAACCTTAATTATATTTGCAAATTCCTTTTAGCTTTGCTATATAACTAGAGTTGCCAGATAAAATACAGAACACCCAGTGAAATCTGCATTTCAGATAAACAACAAAATATGTGTATATATATAAAATATATGTATACATGTATTTATGTATTTGTTTATTTACTTTTCTGAATACACCTTGTCCTTCCAAGCTTTCAGTCTACATCTTTTTAATAAACATACTGCTTACTTTCTGGATAACTTCCAATCCCTCAATGTCTGCCTATTTTTCCAGTCCATAGATCAAAAATTCTAAGTCAGACCAAATCTAGGTGTTTTGTTTAGTAGACAAGCTCTATTTTTCTTCCGTCCGTCCCTCCCTCCCTTCCTCCCTCCCTTCCTTCCTCCCTTCCATCCTTCCTCCCTTCCTTCCTTCTTTCCTTCCTCCCTCAATCCCTCCCTCTCTCCCTTCTTTATTTCTTTCCTCCTTTCTTCCTTTCCTTCCTCATTTAGCCAGAGCCTACTCCCTCTAGTTGTCATTGGCCCTGTCTGCTCCTGTTTCATATTCATTCCTAACTGCTCATTTATTTCATCTCTCCGACCCAGAAGGCATTCAAGTCTTTATCCCTGTTCCAGTTCATCGGTGTGTCTTGCTTTCACTTGCCTCCCTACACAGATAGGAGAACCTTATTAGCCATGTTGACATCAACAGTCCTTCAGACCTTGAGCCACTTCTTTCTTTGTTGTTCTCTGGTGCTCTTCTCACTTCCCAGTACCCCATCTCTATCATCTTCTATGGATAAAGTTACTCAATTCTTAACATTGTTTCAATGACTTGTGTATCTCTAGCCAATGCATTGCTGTCAGTGATGAGATGTGTCTTTCTTGGCTAGCATATACACCACAGGGGTCTAACCTAACCATTTTTATCTCACCTATTTCTCTCTCCTGAGAATGGTCCAACCACAATAACCTTGACTTCCCAATTTGCAGCCTTAAAAGTAGTTCTCCTTCTTTACCTATCTTCTCTCTTTCCTTTTTGTGAGTGAGGAAGATTGTCCATCCTCATCTCCATGGCTAATCCTTGGCCTGGACTCTCTTATTGCTCTAATGTGATTTGAGAATTAGAAGAAATGTTTTTTAAATCCTGCTTTACAAATATCTGTCTCAAATCAAAAATTCTATTTTTTTTTTTTTTTTTTTTTGCTGCACAGCTTGTGGGATCTTAGTTCTCTGACCAGGGATTGAACCTGGGCCCTCGGCAGTGAAAGCACGGAGTCCTAACCACTAAACAACCAGGGAATTCCCTAAAATCCTATTAATGGAGTTTGATTGGTCCTAATTTCAGGTTTTGATCTGAAAATTCATATATTTGTCTAGGAGAAGAAATTCTTTGTGGCTTACGTGTCCACAGTGCTCCTTTTCAAACCTCC
Organism: Lagenorhynchus albirostris; assembly: GCF_949774975.1. Classification (NCBI taxonomy): domain Eukaryota; kingdom Metazoa; phylum Chordata; class Mammalia; order Artiodactyla; family Delphinidae; genus Lagenorhynchus; species Lagenorhynchus albirostris. Next base: position 81,455,277 of record NC_083098.1, on the reverse strand, counting down.
AGTTGGGCAGTTGTCACTGTCACATCTAGTTATCCTGTGTCTTTATATATCAACTCCACTCCTGGTCTGTAATCAATTCCAAGACCAAAGACATGAACTTATTAATGTTAGCCCCAGTATATGATGCTTAACGCATACTTGGATTTAATGAGTGATTGTAGAAGAAATAAGTGTCAAGTTGTTTTAAATACTTACACTAAAATGCATCATTCCTTACACGTTTTGTATGTTTGGTTCAGAGTTTTGGTGATAGTGTCCAAATGAATATGTGTGCTGTTCCCCATGACTTGACAGATCAGGAGAATATACAAGTGTAATAATAATCTTTTATTAACCAGTTTAAAATAATGAATTATTAAATAATGATAATTAGTAACATTTGCTGGTAATTTTTCATGAGTCAGGATATGCTCTAAGTGAAAAGTTGGCCAACTATAGCACAGGTGCCAAATCCAGCCCACCAGCTGTGTTTGTACATCCCATGAGATAAGAATGGTTTTCAAATTGCTGAAAACAAAATCTAAAGAATAATAATATTTTGTGACTAATATTTAGATTTTGGTAACCATAATTAGTTTTAGTTTTATGAATAAAATACCTGTGATTTTTCTCTCTCTCTCTTTTTTGCAATAATTGTTTATATAATATCCTCAGGTTTTCCTCTTGGTCCACAAACCCTAAAACATTTACTACTAGCTCTTGAGAGAAAAAGTTTACTGACTCCTATGCTACATGATTGACATTCTGAAAGAGGCAAAGTCAGTGGCCCACACTGATGCAGTTAGTATGTAAAATTCTGGCTGGACCAGAATTTTAATTCAAATTAAGTGATTCGAAATTCTTTTAACTTAAGTACTCACTAAGAGGGATAGTTTTTTATTGTCCTCATACATAATAATGCATAATCTATTGAGAAAACATGGTCACTGGTCTCCCCATGTATGTGCAAAGACATTCTCCAAAGGAGTTGATGCCATTTTTCGGTGGCCTTTGTCTTTTTTTTTTTTTTTTAGTACTTATATTTTTATTTTGTTTACTTATTTTCTGTATTTGCCACTAGACTATAATATGCATGACAATAGGAACCATATGCATTTTTTTCACACTATATTCAGAAACTAGAACAGTACCTGCATGTGGTAATGCTCAATAAAAATCTGCTGAGAGAATAAATATATAAATGAAAAGAGGAGTTTTAAATTTTTAAGTGGTTAAATCTGTCAGTCTTTTCCTTGATAACTTTTGTTTTTCTTTCTTTTTTTTTTAACATCTTTATTGGGGTATAATTGCTTTACAATGGTGTGTTAGTTTCTGCTTTATAACAAAGTGAATCAGTTATACATATACATATGTTCCCATATCTCTTCCCTCTTGCATCTCCCTCCTTCACACCCCCCCATCCCACCCCTCCAGGCGGTCACAAAGCACAGAGCTGATCTCCCTGTGCTATGCAGCTGCTTCCCACTAGCTATCTACCTTACGTTTGGTAGTGTATATATGTCCATGCCTCTCTCTCACTTTGTCACAGCTTACCCTTCCCTCTCCCCATATCCTCAAGTCTGTTCTCTAGTAGGTCTGTGTCTTTATTCCTGTCTTACCCCTAGGTTCTTCATGACATTTTTTTTTCTTAAATTCCATATATATGTGTTAACATATGGTATTTGTCTTTCTCTTTCTGACTTACTTCACTCCGTATGACAGACTCTAGGTCTATCCACCTCATTACAAATAGCTCAATTTCATTTCTTTTTATGGCTGAGTAATATTCCATTGTATATATGTGCCACATCTTCTTTATCCATTCATCTGATGATGGGCACTTAGGTTGTTTCCACTTCCAGGCTATTGTAAATAGAGCTGCAATGAACATTGTGGTACATGACTCTTTTTGAATTATGGTTTTCTCAGGGTATACGCCCAGTAGTGGGATCGCTGGGTGATATGGTAGTTCTATTTGTAGTTTTTTAAGGAACCTCCATACTGTTCTCCATAGTGGCTGTACCAATTCACATTCCCACCAGCAGTGCAAGAGTGTTCCCTTTTCTCCACACCCTCTCCAGCATTTATTGTTTGTAGATTTTTTGATGATGGCCATTGTGACTGGTGTGAGATGATATCTCATTGTAGTTTTGATTTGCATTTCTCTAATGATTAATGATGTTGAGCATTCTTTCATGTGTTTGTTGGGAATCTGTATACCTTCTTTGGAGAAATGTCTATTTAGGTCTTCTGCCCGTTTTTGGATTGGGTTGTTTGGTTTTTTGTTATGGCCTTTGTCTTTTGAATGAAAGCCAGATCCGCTGCTTCACCCTTGCCAGCTCCTGCCCTGGGCTTATGCTCACGGCTTGGGAGTGGCTGGGAGGGAAAGTGCTGAGCTGTGGGATTGGGACAGCTGCTTTTGCAGCTTCAGATCCTAAATGCTGTAGTTTCACACCAGTGTGCCTCAGCACTTCTTAATTGTGAGCTATAAAGTTCTACAGCTGTCTCTGTCAAATGTGTCTAGATTCTCACAAATTCCTGGGGAGGATGATTGGTGTGACACTAAGACACATTTTTTACTCACCCCCTAAACTCGGTTTCTTTTTAGCTAAAGGCAGGCAAAGTGTTCTTATTCTTCGTGAGTTCCAAGAGCTCCTGATTCTCTTCAAAGACATGATCTCAGAGTTTGACATCGATGGTAACCCCTCTCTCCTTGTGTTTACCTATGGAAATGCAAGATTATTGAAGACTAGATTTAAAGATTCCAAATCTCTCCCACAGAGCCTGGGATATTTCCAAATTAGTCACAGTGGCTAATGACATCATAAGAATTACTCAAAATATATGTATGGACTGAACATCAGTGATGGCCCTGGCTTTAACAATGGCTTGGTAAGTAATCCACTCAACAGACGATCTTTAATGAATGAGCGAACACACGTATTAAAGAAAATATCAAACTATGATAAAGTCAAAGTTATTACCAAAGATTCCTGATTTTCAGTTACTTAAAATATGGATTAGTCTTTTGGGATTCCCAAAGAAAGTAGATTTGAAGCTTTATGTTTAAATAATATATACTTTCAGTTACTGATTGATATAACACGTAAGTTCATATGTAACAAGAAAATACCATGATTCATATCATGTTCTCACGAATGTTACTGAAATGTAATGTGATTTGTCAAGACTAAATATTAGACTTTCAATTTTAAGTATTTTCCACTAGAAATCAACACTTTTTATTTTTGTTTTTGTTTTCTTCTACGAAGAGGTATAGGTCATATTGTGCCCCCCTTCTTTCATAGTTATTGCCTCTAATGGTTCAGGATGATAGCCGACTGTCTTCCCCACAAGGAAGCGCCTCACAAAACTGTTGGGTCACATAGAATGTCTTCAGCAATGGCATATTTCTCCAGTACACTCCCTTCCTTATAGATTTCAATTTTGTTACAGATTTATAGATTAAAATCTCAAATTGATTTAGGAAGAGTTGTTAGGATACTTGATATTTTTTAAAGGAATGCATCTGAAAGGCCTCTTCTCTCTTCCATTTATTTGGCAATGTGATCTCATTTTTGGTATCTGGTGCAGTTTTCTGAGTGCAGCCATCTTTGCTTCTCTTGTGCACAAGCTCCTTTATCCTGCTTTTTCCCTGTCACCAGAGCTACTTCTACTGACCACTGACCCCTCCGCCTCAGGCCTGCCTTCAAGCGCTCCTCAAAAACTACTATGGTTTAATTTTTGGTTATTGTAAGTTTGAGAAATAAGACCTATACTTATTTTAATTTTAATTTTTAAATTAACAGTTAGGTTAAACATTTTTATTTTATGAGTTTGGCCCATATATTTTGGAATGATTAACATTTGTTTACTTCACATGTGTCTCTCTCTCCATGATGCATATTTCATACATTAACTTGTTTAATCCTTTGAACTTTTGTTGTAGGCTCACACGAAATGGTAAATTTTGAATAATATACATTTTTATGTTTATGTTCATGTGAGTATTATTTGTATTTGTTTTGTTCGCTGCATTATAAATTCACTGAGAACTTTATGGTAACATTTGAGTTGGAAATAGGGCAACAATTAGATCTAATTTGCCAAAAGTTAATTTTGAACTACAAACTGCTGCCCATTTTTCGTCTTGAGTCCAAGGTCGAAAAAGGAAACACCATGCCATGTTTTCACTGTATTCTAGCATTTTGTATAACCAGAGCTTTTGGGAATCTTGCTGCCTTTATTCACTTTTGCAGATGGAGACATTAATCTCGTCTGAGCGCATGACCAGCTCACTTTCCACATTCTGAATATTTTACAATTTGTGACACAGTTGATGAGGGAGCAGGGAATGGGCATGAGATAGAAGGGAAGCGTTCAGGGTGCTACTCATCATAGTCTTTATATTTCCTAACTATTAAACATGATGAAACCATTTAAACCCCAGTTTCAAAGATAGTACTAAGGAGAACTGACATGAATCAAGAGTCCATTTTCCTTAGAAAGAGTTGTGCTTTCACATAAATTGTTAATGTTCTGTGATGTTTTCATGTATAATTTCGACCTTTCCATTTCACCTCCCCAGTTTGGCTGTCACTCACTGCCAAGAAGAATCGTTAGTTTAAAGTTTGCTTGTTCAGTGTTTGTTCCTTCCTGCTGTTGGTTTTTATGAACTGAAAAGTTTTAAAATAAAATTCATATTTGATTTTATTAAGCCCTCATTTCTCATAAAACCTGTTTTGCCTCTTTCATATTTTCACAGATTAGAGTATTAATGGATAAGCATAAAACTTCAGAGTGTAATTTCTCATTGTATTTTTAAAGGTGACTTTTTTTCAGGTAATGAATTATTTCAAATGACTAGACAGAGTCTTTGTTCCTCTTATTTTAGGAGATCCATTTATAATGCCTATTCTTAAATGTTTATTGGATCTGACCTAATCAATCCATTAAGATAGGAGGATATGCACTATTTTTCTTTTTCTTATTATTACCTTTTGATATTAATTTCACTTAGGACTGGTATCTAATTCTGCCACCTCATCTTCGAGTAGTCATTCTTCAAATCCAGAGGTTATCAAAGTGATAACTATCTAATGAGAGATATAACATCAGTTTTTTTCAGCTGTTCATTCCCAAGCAATGAAATATGAAGGCACTTAAATCATGTTGGTTATTAATGAGGAATGAGAGAGAAAAAAAAAAAGGTAGGAAGGAAGGGAGGGAGGAAGGAAGGAATAACAGTAGAAGATGAAACATTCTAAGGATAGGGTCTCTGGCTCATGGAATAGTGAACGTTTTTTCTTCTTGTCCAGTCTGGTAGCAATATGAACATTGGCTGTGTAGAACTCCATAGCATGCTAGAGCAGAACACTTATAGTGTGATGATTTGGAGTTTTCATCTCGAACAGTTAAGTTCAAAGGGAAATGGATAAATTGCTGACATTGTTATGGTTATTTGCTCATTTCTGGCCTAGAGATACTCTATTTTAGCTGATAACATGCATGATGTTTTTTCTTTTTGCATTTCTGTGTATTTCTACTCATCTTTTTTTTTTGCGGTATGCAGGCCACTCACTGTTGTGGCCTCTCCCGTTGCGGAGCACAGGCTCCGGATGCGCAGGCTCAGCGGCCATGGCTCACGGGCCCAGCCGCTCCGCAGCACGTGGCACCCTCCAGGACCGGGGCACAAACCCGCGTCCCCCGCATCGGCAGGCGGACTCTCAACCACTGCGCCACCAGGGAAGCCCTCTACTCATATTTTTGATATGACTCTTCATGAATCAATATGAAAATGTTAATACCAGAAATATAGGTGATGATCTGCAATCCCACATATAACCAAACACACACACACGTACATATCCCACCCACCTTGGCTTTGTGATTGAATTACAGAATTTATTAAGGGACCTTACATATTATCTAGTGTAGACTGTTCACCACACAAACTTAAAAAAAAGATGTTAAAGAAATTAGATGATTTGAGCAGTTATGGATTAATCATGATCATTTGTGTATTTAAATGTATACCAGTCAGTATACCAGATTGTGATGTATCAGTTTTCTTTTTTATTAATAAAAAATCATCAAACAAATATTTCCAATTATAATGGTTCTTATGGGGAAAAAGAAGTTAAAGGATTAAAATAGAGGAAGAGGGCTTCCCTGGTGGCGCAGTGGTTGAGAGTCCGCCTGCTGATGCAGGGGACACGGCTTCGTGCCCCGGTCCGGGAGGATCCCACATGCCGCGGAGCGTCTGGGCCCGTGAGTCATGGCCGCTGGGCCTGCACGTCCGGAGCCTGTGCTCTGCAACGGGAGAGGCCACAACAGTGAGAGGCCCGCATACCGCAAAAAAAAAAAAAAATAGAGGAAGAATACAAGAAGGCAGATAGCATTATTTCAGCAACTTCTGGACCAATAATTTTATATGTGCATTTTATTCAGGACTCATGATAATTCTATATGGTAGATATTTTTCTCAATTAATAAATGACAGAATTATTGTTCTGAGGGATTAAAAATCTTGCCAAACGAAAAAAAACATTGTTTAAATTCAAGTCTGTCTCAGTTGAGAGTTCATTTTATTTAATAAAATCTTTAGAATTTAAAACATAGGAAATAATAATTACATTGATATATACTTTTTATATTTTCCCATAATTCTGTATTACCCACCAGTCATTTATTTAAAACATATTTTTTTTGGAATTTACTACTGGTAGCCTCTATACGATGTGCAGAGGATAGAAAAAGATCTTCTGTTCCTTGGAGCTTACCATATGGTATTGATACTCATGGAAGTATGGCAATATGTCATAGGAGAGGTATAAGTGATACAATAATTCAAAGGTGATTCAAATAATCACTCTATGTTCTTAAATCATCAGTGGTTTTCATGGAAGAGATGGCTTCTTTTTTCTGACTGCAAGCTAGTGGGCAAATGACACTCCGTGAGAGGGGATGGCATGAGTCAATTATCAGGGGTTTGAAAGCAGAGAACATATTTAAGAAGCCCTGAGTACAAAATCTGACCAAAGTGTTCCTACTGTGAAAAAGTATATCACAAAACTATTCTGGTTAGATAAGTTGAGATCATATTCCAGGGGTCTTTGATGCCATGGCAAGAGTTTTAAGTCTTTTTCAGTAAGCAATGCAAAGGCACAGAAAGTTGACAAGAAGTTGTAGTTTAATCTGATCAGAATTGGTTTGAAGCCTTTCTCTAACACTTAACAGTTGTACAATACAGATCCAATTACTCCGTGTTTTTGGGTCAGTCTTGGTTTCCTCATCTGTAAACTGTAGAATAAAATGCCTTGTATTAGTCACCCCTTGCCACAATAATGCTAAGTAACAAACCACCCCAAACCTGGTAGCTTACAATCATAAGTATTTGTTCTCATGCTCACAATATGTAAATGGACTGTATATCATCTGATCCAGCGTGGGCTTCATGAAGCAACTCTACTTTGGTCGCTGGCTGGATTCAGCTCCACTCCATCTGTGTTTGTTCTGGAGCCCAAACTGAAGGGCGACAGTCGTCAGCAATGCGTAAGGATCTCTTGGAAAAAGATTCGAGATAGATATATGCAGGCAGGAAGTATATTGGGGAGGCTCTTGGGACCAATATCTGTGCAATTAGTGGGAAATAAGATTGGGCAGGAGAAAGAGAAGGACTCAATGATGTCACAACCAAGGTCTTAGCTAATTTCACTGGATGTCTGGAGCTAAGATCATGCATCAGAGTAGTACAACTTGCATGGATATCAATGTCAATTCAGACCCCATGTCCAATAAGTCCTTGAATTATCTGGGTATTATTCTGCATTTCCAAATGTGTAATTACCATTACAAATCTTTTAAGAAAAGACTGAGGAAATTATTACAATATTCTTCTGCTGTGTGGTTGCAGTGTCCTTCCTCCCTGGGGCCTGGTGAGTTCAGTATTTGTGTATTAGGACCAAAATCTGGCTCAGGTCTGGAACGAGAGAAAATATTATGACATTCTTTGGGGGCAACTGCTCCCTGACTCCTAATATTTCCTCCTTGATTGCTTATAATTTGCATAGATTCAGCAGTTCCAATAATGGCTCCCTATTTATTTCACTCTGATGAAAATTTTGCTCTATGAACTATCTCCATAATTCTCAGTGGGTCAAGCCCCCTTGATGATTTTTACCATCTTGCTACTCATTTTGATAATTGAGCTCATCTTACTTCTGACAAGCAAGTCCTGCTACCTGCCCTGTACTCTTTGGGGGTCCTTTTATATCCATTGTTCCTAGTAGTCTGATTGAGTAATGGCATCGTTTACCATGAGACCTGGCCTACAGGGGTGATATCACTGAACTGAGAGACAGTGACCCTCTCACCAGCACATCCCTTACTGCTTTTGCAAATTATATATCCTCTGGGCCCTACCATTAAATATTGTCCTCTGGTCTTAGATGCTTACCCACTTTAACATCCCACATTTCTGAGCCTTTTATTTCTTTATTCCACTATTAGCCATGACAATTTAGATTACTACTTCACTTAGTGTGGCCCGGGGCTTTTTCCACACTTCCAAGAGCCATCTTTCAGCATGCCTATACCATCTCCAAAAGACTTTACAGGGTTTTTAACTTATATCATGAGACAGTGCTCCCAAATCAGTGTACTTTTATTCCCAATATTCCTTGGTCCAGCACCCTGAGAATCCAGTCCATGTGTATTTTTGTATCTTTTATGAAACATGTTGGATAAATCTATGGTTCCCTCTGGATGTAGTCTCTTTCCTTTATTTGCAGGCCCAGTTTCTCCAGCTGGGTTATCTTTTGACTTAACATAAATGACTGGCTTAGTGGCCAAGAGCAGAGGTGGAGGGGAGCAGATCCTGAGTAGGGGGTGATACATTTTGTCTTGTAGGGAAGAGGTCTCTGAATTGTCTTCAGTCAGTGGAGGGAGAGAGAGAGGAAAGGAATGTGGTAGCCCTTAATAAGGAGGAGTGGGCTGCTTTTGCAAGCTCATGTGGGGTTCATAGGAATCTAAAGTTTCAACATTTTTAGCTGAAAAAACCCAGATGTCCCTATCCCATGTGTCAGGGTTCCATTCTTTCCCAGTTATCATCTTGACTTTGATATAACAGATCTGCCTTGGTTGGAATTTCAGTTTTCCCTACTGCATGCCTACTCTTACCATTAATTTCTGTATTTCATCAACATTCTCTGACAACCCTCTGCAGGAGATAAGAATTTTGTTGACTTTCACACTTTAGGTTAATAGCCCAGTAATAACTATCAGCTTTTTAATTATCTTCTTTCCAGAGCATGAATCTAGCTTAGTGATAGCCCCGGGATTCCATTTTCTTTAGAGTTACTATTTCCCCCAATAGTCCTCAAATACCTACCTAATACACTGTATCAGTTAATGTATTATCTTCCACTGTTGTATCATCTCAGTTCATCACCAAAGAAAGTTTTAACAATTGTCCTGCTACCATGCTCCAAGGGCATTTTATGCTCTACCTACCACCATTTATAAGGTACTCAGCTCCAAAATCCCATTTTATTTCTTGGACCACCCCTGCTTCCAGCTGTCACAGGTTAGGTTCTTGGGGGCACTCTCTGAGCTGGGGGCTAAAAGGTGGGAAGCAAGACTAGACAGAAAGAGAAGTTGAGTTGTGATGTATCCCCAACAGAGGCTTCTGGTGATCTTATGGGAAACTCCCGAGCTCTCAAGCTGGGAAGGCCCATGTTGGGGTGATGGAACTAGGCCTTTTTACCCCTGCATTGATCAATCATTACATAAGCACAGCCCCAGGAAGGAAACAAAACCTTGGGAAAAATAATTTTCTTCACCTGAGGCAATTCTGAAAGAGGGCTGACAGCTAAGGCACATCTCCTGGCAGGAATCCTAGCACCTGGGGGGAAAAATACCTCTGATGTTATTTCTGATGGGATTCGTATCATGGCATGCACCACCATCACTGTCTCCACTACTTTCATTCTAGCTCAGAAATCACCCCACGGCTCTCAGACTTTCCTAATCCTCACTCCACCAAACAGCTCTAGCAAAGGTCACCAATGCCCTCCTTATGACTGTTCTGGCCAAAAACACTGTGGCTGAATTATTTCCTTGGTCTGACCCATCCCAGTGTTATTCTGTCTACTTGGTAGCAGAATATATGAGTTGGGGAGAAAACAGCCTGGCTCCATGTAGAGAAAGGAGTCTGTCTTTATTGTAGGTGATTCCCTCATAGCCCATTATGCACATTTGGTCTTAGACTAACCACATTTTATTGCATTCTTTTGCATATGTGTGTTTCCTACTAAAGACTAAAATTCTTAAAGACAGACATTCATATTTCTATTCTCGTCAACTATTACAATTGCTAATACACATTATGCTAGTTTCCTTTTCCCTTACCTCCATGGTAATAGTACCCAGAATGAGAACCTCCAGATGAACACCAATGAAGATGTTACCACAGTAGATCAAGTGACAAAAATTAAGGATAAACTAGGATGTGACAATGGAGACAGGAAAAGCAATAGGTAAGAAAGATAAAACAATTGATTTGACAGGATTTTTAATTTTATTTTATTTTTGGCTGCGCCTTGCGGTATGTCGGATCTTAGTTCCCTGACCAGGGATCGAACTCATCCCTCCCGCATTGGGAGCAGGAAGTCTTAACCACTGGACTGCTAGGGAAGTCCCCTTGATGGGATTTTATAGTGGATTCTCTATCATGGTTTAGGGAAAGGTAGTGGGAACAATAACGATGTTAAGGATGCAGAGAATGCAGGAAGACTGGTTTGGTAGCGAAGGAAAATGATGAGCTCACTTTTGGCCATTTGACTTGAAGGAACTTGAAGGCCTCAATTTGAAAATATCTAGAAATCTATTGGAAATGTGAGACTGGGCATTGGAAGGTAGAGAAATCAGCACCAGAAACATACATCCAGAAGTTATATGAATAACGCATATAATGGAAACCATTGGTGTCAGTTGCCTAAAAGAGCCTTTGGAGAATACAGAGGAGAAAATCATGAGCTGAACTTGGGTAACACCTGTATGTGAGGACATAGAAAAAAGAGGACACCAAGAAGGAAAGGATGAAGAGGTGGGAATAAAACAAATGTGGTGTAGTATCACAGGTGCTCTTAACGAGGAGCACGTCAAGAAGGATGAATCAGCAGAAGCAGCAAGGTTACAAGGACATCAAAGAGAATGAGGAAGATGAATAAGGGCACACTGAACTCAGCAATTATTTATCCTAATTCCATTAACAAATATTTTGGAGCATCTGTTTTGTTTCAGACCTTGTGACAGACATCTGTAGATACAGCAAAAAACAAGGTTGATACAGTTTTAGTTCCTCTGGAAATATTATACAAGCATCCTTGAGAAAGCAGTTTCATTAAAGGGCTGGGAGCTAAAAGGACATAATTAGTCTCACAGGCAAAGCTTTAAACTAGAGAGGTTGGATGTCTTTCCTAGATTCTCTCATCTGAATTCCACTACTTCTTTCCCCATTATGGATGATGTCAGGCAGTGTTTACTTATTTTACAAATGAAGAAATCAGCACTGAGAAATTGACCATCTTGCCAAAATTGTAAAGCTAGGTAGTGACAAAGCTAGGAAAAGAATTCTCATTCTACCTTTTCTTTTATGTTGTGTTTTCACTGTGCAAGTCTGAATATTATTGGAATTCGAAGCAATTGCTTAGAACTTAGAGGTTTAGTATTTCTTATCAGGATATCATTTAAGTTATTTCCATATTTTGGTTACAAATGAAACATAAGAAAATAACATCCACTTACCCTGCTAGGCACTGAGATTTATTGGTGAGGAAAGAAAAACAGTCCCTGAATTCACAGATAATAGTGAAATGGGGGAGAAAAGAAAAAAATAATTTCACAAGAAAAAAAGAAAGGCTGTTGAGATCTTTGAAGAAAGAATACAGATTAATATTTGTACTTTATTATTATTTAATCATTTTATACAAATGTCTGCTAATCCATGCTTACCTCTATTCAGGCAAGCAGTTTATAGAAAAGTTTACTTTTTGGACCCGTTAGCACATTAATTTTAAAGCAGCAGATTCACTTAATGACCATTTACCCTGATGGTAGTATAGAATTCTTTGTCCTTATACAGACTATATATCATGTGAGTTCACACTAAAAACAGAACTCATTTCCCACACCCCTCCATTGGTCCAGAATAACATAACTTTGCATTCCAAGAATTAATAATATAATTGTAATAATCTATTTATATATTATGGATGATATAAATTTGTATACAGTGTGTTTACTTTTATATAATATATACTTATATATAATTTATATAATGTTATATAATAATAGTTGATTAATTATAACAATTAATTATAAGCCCAGGGTTTTAATCCATGCATGCAAACACTACCTATCTCTGCTTACCAGTAACTTGCTGGGTGCTATGAGATACAAAGAAGCCTAAGTCCCAGGCTCTACTCTGGAAGAAGGCTCAGCTTCAAGAATATCAGGATATGAGGAATTCCATAACAGGGCATTTTGCAGAGAAGTGAAATCTACTCTACAGGGGATCAAATTAACACAAACAAAAGAAAATCATTTTAAGGAGATCTGTTTCTTAAAGGCATTACTTCTCACTGAGTACATCCTGAATATAACTTAGTCACATCTGACCTATTCAGGGTCATCTTTACCCACACCGCCCAGTGCACATGGTGTTAAGCACTGTCTGAGGGCTTAAGAGGCAAAGTATAGAAGTTGCTTGTACCTTCCACAAATAACTCCAGTCTATTGGATCTTTAGTTTTTTTTTTTTAAATGTCTATTTATTCAGTCTTCTTTTATTCCCTAAAGTAGGAAATAAACACAAAGAAGTGACGTTACCCAAAATCAAGTACCTTAGTGACTATATCAGAATTAAATTCCAGTTCTATTTTTTTCTGCCCTGTTTTCATTATATAAGTCTAGTTATTTATTTCATGAACTACTATTGGACTGCTGTAGTAGGGAATCTCTTCACTTAGGTAAGTATGCTTATCTATACACCAAGTCAGTGAATGTTTGAGGGTTTTATTGGTAAGGGTCACAAAGAGTTAACAAGATTTTTTGATGATGGCAGACGTAGAGAATGGACTTGAGGACACGGGGAGGCAGAAGGGTAAGGTGGGACGAAGTGAGAGAGTGGCATGGACTTATATATACAACCAAATGTAAAATAGATAGCTAGTGGGAAGCAGCTGCATAGCACAGGGAGATCAACTTGGTGCTTTGTGACCACCTAGAGGGGTGGGTTAGGGAGGGTTGAGAGGGAGATGCAAGAGGGAGGGGATATGGGGATACATGTATACATACAGCTGATTCACTTTGTTATATGGCAGAAACTAACACACCATTGTAAAACAATTATACTCCAATAAAGATGTTAATGAAAAAGAAAGAGTTAATAAGTATTTAAAGGCAGTCTAGTAGAGGGTCTCCCAGCATACCATAACTAACAAGTTAGTTTCAGTAAAGGCAAATCCCCAGGAAAGGTACTTCTTAGTTATTGGCTGAAGCTATTAGCAACCAGAAGGTGGCAGTAGGGGCGATGAGTGTTGTTATTTAAAGCAGTAAGACAGGCTATTCCCTGAAATCCATTCTACGTGGTCAGATGCTTATAGAGTTCAGACCATGATCTGTTCCAGTGGGAGCAGCACTGCTTTCTCTGGACAGATGAAGAGAACAAATTAGAATATAAAATACTCAACTTTTGGGACCCAAGCTTCCAGCCTCCCCCCTTGGTTCAATAGTTGACTTGTAATAAGGACACTTCCCGGGCTATGGTTGTTGAAGGAATAAATGTGCTATTTCTAGAGTAAAATTTTCTACCTGACCACTTATTCTTGGAATTAGATGCTAAAATATATTATCTTGTGAATGATAAATAATTCATATGATGTGTCATATTATTCAGGGTTTTTCTATGAAACACTGACACTATTCCATTCACTGAAATCTTAATAATTGTTGCTCTTAATACACTTGGATCAACACAACCAGGCTGAATATTTCTATAAAAATTATTTTTCCCCCAATTTAGATAGCTACAGTTAAGTCATTTAAGAAGTATTCTATTATGAGTTTCTTGCTTAAAACATTATTCCATGAAAAATTTTTAATAGTGGTACAAATATCTGGAAACCCACAGTGAGAACTGACATGGTAGTTCAGGATTTTCTTATGATAACAGTCGTTTTAGGAAATCAGAGAGGGAGGTGATTCTATCACTAGAATGAGGGCATAGGCTTACAGGGTGACCTGACACATTTTGGAGGGAGTAGACTAAATGAGTATTTGTAGAAACAGAACAGAGGCCAAAGGAATTTAGTGACCTAGATTGCACTGCACTGTTTTGAATATCTGATCATTGTATTAGATATAATAGACTGCATTAAGATGATATTTAAGAGAACGTACTTTGAGCTACTAAATTAAACAGATACAGGGATGTTCTCCAAAGCTCCCCAACTCCCACACACAATGATTAGACACCATCAAAACACTGCCTTTTTTTCCTTAATTAATCTCTACTGCAACTCATTTTCAACATTATAGAGGGAAACTTTCATTTTGACTTTATAGATGCGGTAGTACAATTACTCATTGATTTTTCTGGCAAAATAAATCTCGTACAGATTTCAAATTAAGAAAGTCTTCAAACTTCACACATTTTAGGGTTAATTTAGTTTGGAGAACTGAAATTGGGAAGAAGAAATTATTGGGTTTTAATTTTTCTTTTAACTTTACCTCTGTCATAGGTATATTGACACCAGTAATATATGATTAAGATATTCCATAAATATTTATTCAGTGCCAAGTCTGGTCTGATACTATAGATTTAGAAATGAGCAAAACAGATAACAATCTTTGCCTTTTTGGAGCATACTTTTCAGTAGAATCTTGTTTGCCTTGTCCTTTTGAGATTTGAAAAGCTTTCCCACTGTTTCTTTCCATCTATTTAAATTTCCTTAAAGGATAATTGGGCAGGAATTATTGGTAACAGTTTTTACAAATTATGAGAACAAAGCCTAAGTGAATTCCCCCAAAGCACACACATGGCAGACAACACAGTATTTTTCCCTAACCTTAAATAATATTAAATAATAAACTAATTCTGAGCGATACAATCTTTTTCTTTTTGCCTTAAAGTCTTAGTATGCAGTGCTTTTATTTGCATGTTGAAAATAGAATGCGATACTTGGAAGCAGATATCTAGTGAATGATTCTTCTACTTATATAATGTTAAGTGTGGGCTGTAGCTCAGAAATGGCTATACCTCAAATAAATAAATGATGAGCTACTGCCCTTAGATATAAGATAGTGATTCTTGTCTAATAATGACCATGATTTATTCTACTAATAAACATAATTCAGTGGCTCTTCCTAGGCACTTCAGACTCCACATGTGTCCATCTGAATGTAGCAGATTGTGGCGGACTGAGTATCAATTGGAAAACATGATGGAACTGAGCAGAACCCTGCACCCCTCCCCCTCCCCCGTCTCAAGAACACAGTCTCATCCATGTCTGCTGCCTCCTGTGTGTAGAAAAGCTGCAGTCTCCCAGGCCTCCCTGAGTCACAAAAGAGCAGGCTCAAGCAGCTAAAGATTAGGACAATAGAGTCACAGACTTAGTGTCTGATGCGCATTCCTGAGTTGTATTACAGATGCTGTAACTGCCACCAGAGGGAAAAGTCTGACTGCGTGAAGACCAGACCACAGCCATGACATAAACTGCTCTATCTTGAGCAGTACTGAATCTGTGGCTAGCACAATTCCAAGATCTGGCCTTAAGAGAATGGGATTAACACTATTGTCCGTAATAATCTATATCTTTGTAGGCATCAAAATAATTGTAGCTTGCTCTGCTTGTATATGTAAATGGGCAACTACAACTGTCAGCAGAGATGCTACAGACCCGTGTCGACATCTTCCACTCTACGAACACAGTGCCCCATGTCAGCATGAAGAAGATGGACTTTTGCCCATGATCCCATAGAAATGAAAGGATGTTCTGATAAGTGGGGATTTGTAAGCAGCTTTTGGCAGAAAAGAGCTCTCTGCAGGAGGCCCTTCGTCTTGTCACTAACCTTAAACCAGTCACCCCCATGCTCTACTCATCTTTGGCCCTAGCCCACCTTTCAAATCTTTTGATCACACAACTAAGAGAAAAGATTCTGCAACTATCCATTGCAACAACACGATTTGTGATTGTTTACTAACAAAAACTTAATGAGAGCAGAGACTCCGTATGTTTGTGATTGTATTCTTAGTGCCTAAAAGAATGCCAGAAACAAAATAGTTGCTTAGTAATTATTTATTAAATAAACAATGGATGCAACACAGGCTGTAACAGAGGTACGCACAAGGTTTATTCTCAGGATTGTTTGGAAACTCAGCCAATAGGGGAAAAACTTTGACTGAGGCTGTAACATTTGTTAGGAGTGTACCAGGTATGTGATATATGAGAACGGGAAAAGATGGAATTTGCAAAAACGGTACATATGAAATAGCATTTCGTAGTGTGTCAATATGGCAAGTGTAAAGCTCTTGGGAGGATCAATGGATAGAAAAAGGTTTATAAGTTTAAATTTTTTTTTTTTTTGCGGTATGCGGGCCTCTCACTGTTGTGGCCTCTCCCGTTGCGGAGCACAGGCTCCGGACGCGCAGGCTCAGCCGCCATGGCTCACGGGCCCAGCCGCTCCGCGGCATGTGGGATCTTCCCGGACCGGGGCACGAACCCGCGTCCCCTGCATCGGCAGGCGGACTCTCAACCACTGCACCACCAGGGAAGACCTTAAATTTAAATTTTAAATTAAAAAAATATTTGAGGCATTAAAGCACCTGATCTCCTGCTTTCATTCTGAAGTTCATCCTTTAGAAATCTTACGGTGAGGTCTGTTGGTAGTAAATTCTCTTAGTTTTTATTGCTTTTGTTAACAAACACAATTGCTTCAACCTAGTTTTTGAACGCTAATCCAGTCATATATGAAATTCCAAAATAGCAGTTGTTTTCGCTATTTAGATAATATGATTCTATTGAATTCTGGCTTTCATTATTATTATTGAGAAAGCATTGTCAGGCTAAATTTTATTCCTTTTAAGGTAATATGTCTTTTCTCTCTGATAATTCCAAATATCTTTTCCAACTTTGTAATATTCTCTTTAGCTGGATTTCAAATATATGGATGATGACATTTCTATTTCAGACCTTCACCTTCTTTTATCTTTATTCTGTGTTTTTCCTTGCTATATTCATTTCTGACTCTTTCTGGAGAGATCTTCAGCTCACTAATTTGTTCTCTGAATCTATTTGGCTGCTTACCACACACACTGAATTCTTAATTCAACAATATTTTTTCACATTTAATATTTCTACCTAGTTCTTCTTTCAAACTGTTTATTCTCTTATGGTTACCAAAGCGGAAAGGGCTGGGGGGAAGGAATAACTAGGAGGTTGGGATTAACATATACACACTACTATGTATAAAATAGATAAGAGTGTACACGAATCACTGTGCTGTACACCTGAAACTAATACAACATTGTAAATAAACTATACTTCAATTAAAAAAGAGCATACTTGAAAGTTATAAAAAAAACCTGTTTATTTCTTTGTATCAAAAATAGCCTCTCTTACTTTCTTGAAGCTATTCATTATACTTGCTCTAATTTCTTGATTTATCTGTTCACATAATTTTGCTTCTTCTAGTATAGTTTATTCGATTCTTTTTAGGAACTGAACTCCTCAGAGCACTTTTTGTTATTTTTGCTGCAGGGTCATTTTCCTATGAGGATATTAGCTAAATTTCAGTTTGCTCTTCCTTTGCATCTTCAAAATATTCTCTTTACTTTATTCTAGTCTTCAAATGAGGTACTCTAGGCTCACTTGGATTCTGTCAGTAAATGATGTATGAGGATTGCCATTGATCCCACATTCTTCACTGGAAACTGGTTGACTCCCCTTCTCAGACAATAGATGATTATCACAGAACAGTGGGAGTAGATACCCATAAAGAGATATAATCCATAAATAATATATACCAGTATATATTTCTTAGCTATACAGTTATCAAATAGAATTGAAATGTGCTCCGATGTAGTACACAAAATAAATTGTGGGCCTCAAGGCGACTACATTTTGAATTACTATACTTGTGTTAACTGACCATATGGATTATTCTCTAAGATGAAAAGCTACTCTCTGAAAATATCACATAGTGTTGGACTCTAGGTTAGCTAGTATTTGAAATGTTCCTTTATAAACTAGCCTATTGGAGCAATCATACTTTTTTTGTAGGCCCTTACATTGCTCTCTAGATTATACAATAAAAATGATGGAAATATACATCAAAAATATTATAACACAGACTTAAATATATGGAAGTAAAAAAACTTTTAGATGACATATTAATAACATAATAAAATGTTAATAATAGTGCAAGCTCTATTGTATGGGTTCAAACCCGGCATCACCTGTCATCAACTGTGAGACAACAGACAAGTTAATTAACTTCTTTGAGCCTCAATTTTCCCATATGTAAAATAGAGGTAGAGTTTTATGATTATAAAGCAAAGTAAAACATAAAAAGTGCTCAGAACAGTGCCTGATTCCTAGTAAGTTCTCAATTAATAAGTTGTTAGTAGTATAGCCACATATAAGGCTTCAGCAGTATGTTTTTCTTCTCTTTCCTAGAGGTAATTTTTTTTTTTTTTTTTTTTTGCGGTACGCGGGCCTCTCCCTGCTGTGACCTCTCCCGTTGCGTTGCGGAGCACAGGCTCCGGACGCGCGGGCTCAGCGGCGGTGGCTCACGGGCCCAGCCGCTCCGCGGCACGTGGGATCCTCCCGGAAGGGGGCACGAACCCGTGTCCCCTGCATCAGCAGGCGGACTCCCAAACACTGCGCCACCAGGGAAGCCCTCCTAGAGGTAATTTTAATTAATGAACATGCAAATGAACTTTTAGAAGATTTGGAAATTATATAATCATAGAGCTTTAGAGCTTGAAAAAGTTATATGTTTTATCAGATCTAATCAAATATTTTGTATATTTGGAAACTGAAACTTAGCAAAGTGACAAATTTTACCCAAGGTTACGTAGTTAACACCAGATCTTGTACTAGAACCTCTGTCTTTAGACCAATTTTTCATTCAAAGCACTCTCTGTTATCTAAGATGCTGGTAACCATAAGCATTGATAGAGGAATGTAAGAAAGATTTGGAAGAATTAAATGTGACACTTTCTAAATGTAAGTGTGGCAAGATATTAATGTGAATATGAACTAGTATATTCTTTTCTTCTCCATCTTGACTTCCATTTAGGCTTTGATCTAAAAATGACTTTGCTAAGTTTTTACCTCCATTAGAATGGAGCCTAAATGTACATAAAGTAGAACTACTTAAAAAATTAAATTGCAACTTTTTGCATACCTGATTCTGTATGCCTGTGAAAATACAAGGGGCAACGCTTATAGAGAACAGAATCTGATGAAGGAGACGGATTTATCTGGCAAGGAAAAAAGTTATCATAAATAAGACGAGATTTCAAAATGCCTGAGGCTTAGAAGTGCTAAATTTAAATGTTTGGGGTGACTAGATTATGAAAGAAAAAAAGAGTGGATCAATGCTTAATATTTAGGACTTCATGTAAGTTGTTTTAACTAATGTGGAGGGTAATGTAGTTTAAGCTTTGAGGTGTGACCTCTCTCCAACCTCTGAGAATTGGATGGCTCCTACTCATGCTTTACTCAGAAACTTTCTACCAGTTTTCCCTAGCTTTAGAGTTCTGCATTATTCATGATGGTGCTCTTTCTGTTATGCAGGAAAATAGGACATTTTAGGTGTCAGTTCTCACAGTCTAACACATCTCCCATCTGTAACATGATGGGACTCGCTAAAGCGGAAAAATATTAGAAAAGTATATCCTTTTATACTGTATGGTATTTAGGTAGTTGGCCCAGGAAAGAGGATGCATGTGTTTTCCAAATGCTACTGTTTTCTCACGGATGGAAATGAAACGGATGTTTTCCCACCACCACCTACTGCTGCTTTGATAAGATTCCCTGATGCACCAGATGGTGGAAAACAAAGTTGCTCTTCCACAGCTCTTTTGGTGGAACGGTTATTTATGGGCCAGTAGGATCCATTTATCCACCTTTATTACAGTGTTTCATCCTTACAGACAATAAATCCAGGTAACATGATCCTGGTAAGTTGATAAAATTTACACAAGTGATGAGCTGAAGTGTATGGGGGTATTTATTGGACTTGCTGTTCACCCAGCAGTTTATTACTTTCTCCAAAGAGCAGAGGAATATAGAAACTTTATTACAAGGAAAATCACGTCTGATGTCTTAATAACTGTACTTGTATAAACAGCAAGGTGTACCTGCTGAATGAAATCAAATTCAATATGTTCAACCACCCTGTGAGGCACTGTTTTCTGGTACTTTCTCTTAACTTTTTTTTGATATGTTATTATGACAACATTTACCTATAACATGTTGTTTAAACTTATTTATGACAGTCCATAGTAATAATAGTAATAATAATAATAATGTGTATTTATTGACAAGTATTTTCCTGCAGACTTTTGCTTTTCCCAGTTGCTCATCAGCTTACCCTTCCATTACACTGCTCTTTGCCAACCTTTGAACAACAGCCACAAAAGAGAATTATTGTTCAAACTTCAGTTGCTCCTAAATTCTTAGTAACCCAGCAAGCCCTGAGGGGACCTGTATTCATTTATATCTTGCTGGACAAACAGACTCATAAAGTCTTCATTTTCAGTTTCAAAGTACAAGCTCACAGTGAAAATGTGAAGCTGAAATGCTTATTCTCAATTTCTCCCCCCCTTTTCACCCCACACTCATTTAAAGCTAAGCATAATTTGAGTTGTGGGAAATTCTACGTAAAAAAATGTACACAAATGTGTTTTCTTTTTCACACGTTATGAGGATGCTTGATGTTAGCCTCATGGTTTAGAACAGTGTTTCTCAAACATGAATGTGTATATGAATGACAGATCACTTTATTAAAATGCAGATGCCTTTATAGTTCTAAACAAGACATGATGCTGCCTGTCTTGGATGACTCATGTGTGGCAAGACTTTAGAATTTACAGTCATTACCATAATAATTCAACTCATTGGATACTTGTAAACTTTTGTGGTAGAGTAATCTGCAACTTTTATGATTTGCCCTTATACTATGAATAAAAATTCAGATCAGGACTCTCATCCAGATTTGCCGACATTACACTCAAAATTCTTCCCACCACAAATTATGCTGCTGTTGATGAGTGGTTCTCAATTCTCTCTGGTTATCAGATCCACCTGGGAGATGTTGGCTCACTATGTCTGGCACAGGTCTGAGCATCAGTATTCTTTAAAAGGACTGGCAGATTATTCTAATATTCAGCCAGATTAAGACCCACTGTTAAAGATAAAGGCTGGGATAAAATATATATTTATTTATCACTAACCATTGATAGGCCATTGTTTGTCAAACTTGAGTAGTGTCAGCATTTGCTGGAGGTCTTGTTAAAACACAGATTGTAGGGCCCTGTTCCCAAGGGTTTCTGCTGGTGTGGATGGGTGCCCAAGATTTTTGCATTTCTAGAAGACTCCCAATTGCTGCTGATGTTAGTGCAGAACCAGTGAGTTCAGCTGAAGTTCAGATGATGACTTACACAGACTGAAACATTAATAAATTTACCTCTATATTTTGATTATTATAGGTCCTTAATATCCAGCCAACATGATTTATTCAGGTTGGATATTAGGACCTATCATAATCAAATGTAGAGACTTTCTAATAAATCATTTTTCAACAAAAATAACATGACAAGAAGGATGCTATGTAAGGAAAATATTTGCTGCAGGCTAAGTGTCTTTGCCATTGCAACGGCACTAGATTTCACATGGGATATTTCAAGGTACTACACTTTTTTCTCTCCATGTATTTAAAGAATTAAATCCATGCAGCATAGGAGAGAAAAAGAAAATTATATGCCTCACAATGACTTGCTCTTTCGAATACTTCATTCAATCATTTAAATGATTTCAACAGTGCCTTCATTATTATCTGCAAGTAGTTAATCTCATTCCAGAGACACTGGTGATGAAATTTCAAATTCACAGGGAGCAGTAGAACTTTTGTTACCTGTTTTTTCATTCAGGTTATAAAAGAAAATTATTATTGTACCTTGTACAAATATAAAAAGTCTTGTTAATTTCTTTTTTTTCCTAAGAAAAGTCTTTAAAATACAAACCACACAAAATAAATCTTATTTATGTAAGAAATTTTGGGTCTTGGTCTTTTGTTTTAGATGCAATATAGGATACCTAACCATAAGAACAAGGAATGGTCTTGTACAGTAACATGAATGTGGTCAAAGAAACAGGGAGTCATATTGATGTTAATGACTAAAATAGACATTCAACCCAAACTTCCTCTTTTTGAAATGAGAGCACATGTTCTGGTGTCATCCATATTGGGGCTGAATCCAGGCTTAGCCCCTTACTAGTTATTTGAGATTGGACAATTTATATAACCTTTCATATTAGTGGAATTAATTATATCTACTCATGAAAAATTGCAGTGAACATTAATAAAATGGCACCAGTAAAACACCCAGTATATTACCTAGCACATAATTGGTGTTCAATCAATGATAGTATTTCTCCTCATAAAAGGCCATCAAACTTCAGCTTGAACAGATTTAGCACTGAGCTACTCATTCTCTTGTAATATACTTCCATTTGTAGGGCAGTTTACAAATTGAGAAAGTTCTTTCTTGTGTCTTCACATACTTCATTTTCATCCACGATAAACTGCAGCAACCACAATATGTTAAGGAGTTAAAAAGGTGAAATCTTTCAGCAATAATTGAAAGTATTTTACAACCTAATCTGAGCCTACCCAACCTTAAAGAAGTAATATAATGCAATGAAGGTTATAAATCCCAAAGAAAGGTAAGAACCATATGGACCTTGATATAAACGTTTGTCCTAATTTTGATAACTAATGGGAAGCCATTAAAAAATGTTGGCATATGGGCTTCCCTGGTGGCGCGGTGGTTGAGAGTCCGCCTGCCGATGCAGGGGACACGGGTTCGTGCCCCGGTCTGGGAAGATCCCACATGCTGCGGAGCGGCTGGGCCTGTGAGCCATGGCCGCTGAGCCTGCGCGTCCGGAGCCTGTGCTCCGCAACAGGAGAGGCCACAGCAGTGAGAGGCCCACGTACAGCAAAAAAAAAAAAAAAAAAAAAAATGGCATAGATTTCAAATTCTAGGGTTCTTATTTTTGCTCCTATCCTCCTTGATCCCTTGCTTGCATTTTTCATTTTTTTACAACTAGGATAGGTTAGCTTATGTTGCATAATAAACAACACAAATTCTCACTTGCTTACAAAAACAAAGAGATGATTGTCACACTACATGTCCAGTGAGGTCAGCTGGAAGATCTGATCTGTGTTATCTTCACTCCTGGAGTCCTAAGTGGTAGAGCAGAACTTTCTGGAATGTTGCTGGTGACTATAGGTGCTCTGTCATTTAAAGGTTCCACCTGGAAGTGACACAGGTTACTTCTGTTCATATTTTATTGGCCAAGTAAGTCACTTGACCATCCCTGAATTAAGTGGGGAGGAGTGAGGCATGGGCAAGAAGAACAGTCTTATGTGACCAGGAGAGAACCAAACATTTGTGAAAAGCCCAAATAACTTCCACAGTTAACTCCACCCCTAAAAATACACCTTCTTGTGCTCTCCTTTTGTAATACTGAATTATGTTGGTTCCCTTCCCATCTCTATAAATTCTCCTCTGTGTGTTCCTTTTATTCTATTCCTTCTTCCCCTATATGTGGTCATTACCTAAGAGTATGCACTTGGCTGGATTTTGTGTGTGTGTGTGCATGTGCACGAGTGTGTAATTCTCTCCCTTAACTTTATCTACCAATATATTTTTCTTTTGGAAAATCTCCTCGGACACTTCTGTTTTCCTAATATTCCAGGAGTCAAAATATTCAGTAATTTTATTCATTTTCTTCCAATCTATCCGTTCCCTTTTGTTTTCCTTTTTTTAATATTGTTTTGCTATCTAGCCTTCCTTCTGCTATCTATTCAAACAAGAAGTGAGTTCTAAGCAAAGTCTCTCTATGTATCATATTTTCTGCATATAATTTGTTGATATATTTCAAGTTGGCTTATCTACACATTCCTTTGAATGAATATGACATTTTGTTTTTTCTCACTTCTAAATCTACTTCATATTTTTACTATTAGTGTACTTGAAACTTCACTCAACTTCCCTATACCCCACCACAATGATTATTATTTCTTCCTTGCTTTGCATTCTCTGTAGTATGTAGCAAAGATTTTGCCATAGAGGTGATACTCATTTTTTAAATGTAATATGTAGATCTCAAAACTCAACTCCAGCATTAATACCCCAATGGTAATTAATTAGGTTAAATACATTATATTTAGCAGACCTTTTTGTCTTACCTTGAACTTATTGCTTAAATTCTTAGTTCTTTTCAAATGAACTACTACTGAGTTGTGTGACTCAGCTCACACCTTTCTGTAGTTAATTTTTGCTTTATGCATGTGTAATTTTCACTTAATTCTGTTAAATTCGCTTTGTCGATTTTAACTCATTTTCCAAGATTTAAAGTGCTAATTTCGGCATAAGGCTCACAGAGGTGAGGTAAACACCCTATATACTAACACTGAAGACATACCTATTAATTCGCTAAAAGAATCAAGCATTTCCATTTGGCACATTCAAATGTATGGAGTATTTATCATTCTTTTATTATCTTTTGCTTTCAGTTAAAAATAAATATGCTCTTTGTAGGCAATTTATGTTGTGTTGAATTTTGTCCCTCCAAAAATGATACATTGAATTCCTAACTCCCAGTATCTCAGAATGCTATCTTGCTTGAAAATAGGGACTTTACAGAGATAATTCAATTAAAATGAGGTCATTAGAGAAGACCGTCGTCCAAAATGACTGGTGTCTTTATAAAAAGGGAAAATTTGGACACAGAGACAGACATGCACAGGGGAAAATGAAGACACAGGGAGAAGATGGCCAT
Organism: Lagenorhynchus albirostris; assembly: GCF_949774975.1. Lineage (NCBI taxonomy): Eukaryota > Metazoa > Chordata > Mammalia > Artiodactyla > Delphinidae > Lagenorhynchus > Lagenorhynchus albirostris. The sequence goes on along the minus strand of NC_083098.1, from coordinate 81,430,160 downwards.
GTGACTGGAGTGATGTACCTATAAGCCAACAAATTCCAAAGATTGCCAGCAAACACCAGACCCTGCAAGAGTTAATGAGGGATTCTCCTCTAGAGCCATCAGAGACCATGGCCCTGATGATAACCTGATTTCTCACTACTAGCTTCCAGACTGTGGGACAATAATTTCTATTTTTTAAGCCACCCAGTTTTGGGTTTTTTATTATTTGGGTATTTATTATTATGGTACTTGATTATGGTACTAATAAACTAATACAGTTTGTATGCAAGCATTTAAATGGTGTTTTTTTCCTTCCTCTGAATTTTATGCTAGTATAATTCATTTTCCTCAGTTTATAACCACAAAAATCTCAAGAGGAAAGTTTCCACAAATCAGCACCAATAAACTTATAGTGACAAAATAGTAGAATAATGAGAGTTCTAGACCAATGGAGTTTTGTAAAGACATCCATTGCATTGACACTCAGGTATTTAGACACTCATCTGTGTGCCTGTAACAGGCATTTTAGCTTGTAAAAATTGCTCTAGAGATAAAGGCAAGACTTTTCTTTTAAGGCAGTATAAATTCTAAATAATTCACTTTTAAAGAGCAATACTAATTTCTGAAAATTAATTGTATAAAATAAATTACCTTTGCTTATATATACTTGTTTTGCAGAGGAGAAACAATTAGGAGGTCTTTTGTGTCCCTTTGTGAAGCATTTGAATCTGTACAAATAATATCATCAGTAATTGCCTCTGTTTAATTCTATTCACAGTCCTTGTTCTTTTTTTCACAGTGAGATTGCAGTTTTGAACATTTTCCCTGATATTTGGACTTTATAGTTTCTGCAAAAATAGTTTAACTGAAGTTTTTCATTCACAAAGTGTAGCACTCTGCTGTAAGTCAAGGCTGATATGTTCATTCTTGTTGATAATTGTGAGAATTTACTCAGGCAAGGGATGACCCTTAGCATTGAACTTTTCTGGGTGCATGCAGCACATTCTTAACCCACAGCTGATGGATTGGCCTCAAAGTTGTAGATTTTGTAATGGATTTGTATCATGGCAGTTTAGTACCTAACATGGTTGATGTTTCAAATTATGTCTCCTTGGGACTTCCCTGGTGGTCCAGGGGTTAAGACTCTGCACTTCCACTGCAGGGGGCTCGGGTTCGATCCCTGGTTGGGAAACTAAGATCCTGCATGCCATGTGGTATGGCCCAAAAAACAAAAAAACCAAATTATGTCTCCTTGGAGAGTGATATTCCAAACAGCCTCTAATGAAAGCAGTTCTCCTTGACCCAGTTTTGAGTAAAGAGTTTTCCTAGGGGTACTTGTTCAAAGAGATGTTCCATATCCATAGGAAGTCAGCAGGAACAGACTTTATTCTCTAGGACTATGACTTGGTTTCAACATCTCTGTCAATGCTTTTAATTAAAAAATATGGAAGCACCAAGGGTAGATTACTGGCGTTTTGCTTGGAATGAGTAGAATGAGTGCTGGCAAGACCAACCAAGCTAAACCAACCCTATTTCCTTTTAAATGGTCTCTCTTGGGGAAACAAACTCAGGAAAATAGTTATGGAAAATTTTAAGGTCATAAGAAGAGATTAAAAAATTTTATTTTTACTCTATTTCCATGGACAAGATGCTTTTGATCAATTAAAGTCAATATCCTTGAGTCTGTTTTAAGACTATCTTTTCCAATGATACGTCTATTTACCAGTATTACCCTGTTTGAATTATTATTATTTTGTATTACATGTCAGTTACTATATAATTTAAAATAGGATAAGAATGAAAACAGTATGAAGGTTCCTCAAAAAGCTAAAAATAGAACTACCATATGATCCAGCACTTCCACTCCTGGGTATTTATCCAAAGAAAATGAAAACATTAATTCGAAAAGATATATGTACCCCTATGTTCATTGCAGCATTATTTACAATAGCCAAGATATGGAAGTAACTTAAGTGCCCATCAATAAATAAGATGTGGTACATACACACACACACGTACATATGCACACACACAGACACACACACACAGGAATATTATTCAGCCATAAAAAGAATGAAATCTTGCCATTTGTGCTGACATAGTTCGATCTACCAGATATGATGCTAAGTGAAATAAGTCAGACAAAGAAAGACAAATACTGTGAATTTGCTTATATGTGGAATCTAAAAAACAAAACAAATGAACAAACATAACAAAGCAGAAACAAAGTAATAGATACAGAGAACACGTGGTTGCCCTTGGGGAGGGGGTTGGGGAGATGAGAGAAATAGGTAAGGGAGATTAAGAGATAAAAACTTTCAGTTACAAAATAAATGAGTCAAGAGTGTGAAATGTACAGTGTGGGGAATATAGCCAATAATAATGTCATATATTTACATGGTAACAAATGATAACTAGAATTATCATGGTGAGCATTTTGAAATGTATAGAAATAAAGAATCACTATGTTGTGTGCCAGGAATTAACACAGTGATGTAGGTCAATTATACTTCACAAACCAACAAACATGAACTTACTGAGATTTTATGACTTTAACCTAAATTCACCTCAAATTTTGAGCCTGTGTTCTACCCCTGAAGGCTGTGGGTCTGATGATAAAAGCAAGATACTGTTAAATAAAATGCTGTCTCTTACTGGCCAATATTTTTCTTTCCCAAGACCTGAGAAACAAGGCATGCTGAAGACAGTATCCACTTAGTATCCATTATGTCTTCTTCTAATGCAATACTCTTGACTCAACCCACTTGGGTGGGAGTTTTAGAACATTTTCTGATGAAGACAATGAATTAGTGCTGATCTAGTCTCACTTTCCTGTTATTATTATTTTTTCATATATTTTAATTTATTTATTATTAATTGATTTTGGTTGCTTTAAAATGTTGTGTTAGTTTCTGCTGTATAACAAAGTGAATCAGTTATACATGTACATATATCCACTCTTTTTTAGATTTCTGAGTTCTCAGTGTGGATACCAACAAGAGTTTGACTCTTCTATACTTTAATTTTTTTTAACTTTAAAAAATAAAATGTTTGTGAAAACAAAAACAAACAAGCAAACTCATAGAAAAAGAGATCAGATTTGTCGTTACCAGAGGCAGGGCGTGAGGGGGACAGGGAACGGGATGAAGGTAATTGAAATGTACAAACTTCCGGTTATAAGATAAATAAGTACTAGGGATGTAACGTACAACATGATAAAGATAATGAACACTGCTGTATGTCATATATGAAAGTTGGTAAGAGATGAAATCCTAAGAGTTCTCATAACAAAGAAAAAATATCTTTTTCTTTTATTTTGTATCCATATGAGATGATGGATGTTCACTAAACTTATTGTGGTAATTATTTCATGATAAATGAAAGTCAAATCATATGCTGTGCACCTTAAACTTACACAGTTCTGTATGTCAATCATATCTCAATAAAACTGGAAGGAAAATTTCCTTCTTAATTTTTTTAGCTATTTCATTTTACTAATGTTTTAGATAAGTTCAGAAATAATTTCTCAAGTTAAAGATATTTTCTATTTTGACTGAGATTTTGCTTCATTTATAAATTATTCGGGGGAATAATGGAAAGTTTTACAGTCATCAGTTCACTTTCATTAAGAAAAATAGCATATTTTCTTATTTATTTAATTATTTTCTGCCTTTCTGAATAGTTTCAGACATAATTTTCACATCAAACATAATAGTTTCAAATCATATTTTTGTGATGAATATCTTCAGATAAAAGTGGCTATTATCAGTTAGTAATTATATTTGTTTGACATGTAAAAAGAGCCTGAATATCATTAGTTTAAATAAGATAGAGGTTTGTTTTATTACTTGTAAATAAGTCTGGGTTTTGGTTGTCCAGCACTACCATTGGGCTTTATGGCATAATCAATGTTCCAGGCTTCTACTTTCCATTTGCATTGCTATTCTTAGGAAGCACCTTCCCTCTTAAAATTGCCTCATGGTTGAAAAATTGTGACTGCAAAAGTAGCCATCGTTATCTACAAAACCAGCGTCACATCTACAACTCAGGAAGGAATAAGAAGGAGAGGGGAAAGCCTAGTGAGTAAGTCCCCATAAAAACTTTATTTGAAGTCCCATCCAATGATTTCTGTTTATATATCAGCAGGCACCCTTGTCTTCAAGTGTATTTGGGAATGTAGATTTATTTTTCATAGGCACAGTTGTACCCTAAAATATAGTGGATCTTTTCATGAATAGATATTGGATAGTATCAATCTGTCTATCTATCTATCTATCCATTTATCTTTCTATCTAGATTTCTAACTCCCATTCCAGTTTCTCTGCATTTTAGAGATCAGCAAAATTCAATATTGGAATTTGTTTTTAAAAATACCAGTATGAGGGGCTTCCCTGGTGGCGCGGTGGTTGAGAGTCTGCCTGCTGTTGTGGGGGACGTGGGTTCGTGCCCTGGTCCGGGAGGATCCCACGTGCCGCGGAGTGACTGGGCCCGTGGGCCATGGCCGCTGGGCCTGCACGTCCAGAGTCTGTGCTCCACAGCGGGGGAGGCCACGACAGTGAGAGGCCCGCGTACCGCAAACAATAAAAAAAAAAATTCCAGTATGAGAAACTGAAGGACAATAAAACTGCATTATTAACCTAGTAATGTGTCATCAGTTCTCTTTGCTGCCCAGAGTTTTCCATCACTGATCTTTTTATCACTATCCTTACTTTTAATATACAATGGACATCTTGTATGACAAAAGTGAGCTCTAAATAATATATCTGTTCAAATATGAATATGAAACTGACTGCTAAATCACAGATTCTTTCACTGTACTTTATGCCTTGACTATCATTCATGCCAAGGAATGACTCAATTTCCCCACCATTTTATCTATACAAGCCTGTTAAAGTTTTCTTCATATAATATGCTATGACTTCATTTGTATGTGACATAAATGTTTGATTCATTTATTAAATTCTGTTTCTATTCTTTTCTCATTAGCTTGAGATAAAGTAATACAATACTGTTATTTGCCATATTCTTTTTTGTGATGTCAAATCACACTTTCAATTTATTAAATAACTTTGGAAGTAAAAGTCTAAGCCTGTGAAAATGTCTTTCAATTATAAATTAACCAAGGATTTTATCTGAGTTCTGTCAGAAACAGAAATGACTCTTCGTATTGAACATAGAGGAAATTTAAAACTGGTAATTGGATATATGGGTGATGGAAGACTTGAGAATTTATACAGAGAAACATGAAACAGTAGAAGCAGCACAAAGAGGCAATCATCCCCAGGCTGAAAGGACATAGGAGGTAGTATTACCTCAGTCCAAAAGCCTGGACTTGTCTTACCCTGTAAGAGTTGGGACCATGGTGACAATGGCTCTCCAATGGTAGCTGGATCATAAAGGATACACAAACACTTTGGAGATAATGTCTAAGGTAGAGAGAGATGGAGAAAGATAGTGTGACTTTTGATTTCTTTCATTCCTCCAATCTCTTCCCACCACCTTCCAATGACCAGATATGGTTAGAAACAAGATAGTAAGACAGTCTGGGAAATGCAGTTCCCTATGCCAATGTCAGGTCAAGGAAAGGACAAGTAATGGGTCTGAGGGCAAACAGACAAATAAATAATAAGCACACCGCTCTGCTTTCCCCTACAAACTCATTCTCTGCTCTTTTCTGCCCAAATCTGGGGCCCTGAAAAATGACCCCCATGGACTATATCACTTGTCTTTTTGCCTTTTGGCTTCCATTTGTGTTTAGAACTGGTTGAAGATTGAGGAGCTGGGAAAATTCAGTTGTAGGTATTTATTCTCCTGATTCCTCTGTGCCAGCCACAGTCTGAGTTTGATGGCTGGCTCTGGATTTTCCTTGTTTTTGGTAACACTGTCCCCTCACTTACCCTCCTGGGTTTAGGTGTAGTAGCAGTTCCTTGTTCCTTCCAGTCCAGTGTACTTCATCATTCCTTACAGGTTCCCTTTTTTTTTAATTTAAATTTTTTACTTTTTTAAATTGGAGTATAATTTCTTTATAATATTGTGTTAGTTTCTGCTGTACAATTAAGTGGATCAGCTCTATGTATACATATATCCCCTCCCTTTTGGACCTCTCCCCCATCCCACCCATCTAGGTCATCACAGAGCACCGAGCTGAGTTCCCTGTGTTTTACAGCAGGTTCCCACTAGCTATTTTACACATGATAGTGTTATTTAGGTCAAACCTAATCTCCCAGTTCATCCCACCCTCCCCTTCCCCCTCTGTGTCCACATGTCCATTCTCTACATCTGCATCTCTATTTCTGCCCTGCAAATAGGTTCATCTGTACCATTTTTCTAGATTCCACATACATGCGTTAATATACTATATTTGTTTTTCTCTTTCTGACTTACTTCACTCTGTATGACAGACTCTAACTTCATCCACATCTTTACAAATGACCCAATTTTGTCCCTTTTTATGGCTGAGTAATATTCCAATATATATATGTACCACATCTTCTTTATCCATTCATCTGTTGATGGACATTTAGGTTGTTTCCATGTCCTGGCTATTGTGAATAGTGCTGCAATGAACATGGGGTACATGTGACTGTTTCAATTATGGTTTTCTCAGGTATATGCCCAGTAGTGGGACTGCTGGGTCATATGGTAGTTCTATTTTTAGTTTTTTAAGGAACCCCCATACTGTTCTCCATAGCGACTGTATCAATTTATATTCCCCCCAACAGTGCAAGAGGGTTCCCTTTTCTCCACGCCCTCTCCAGCGTTTATTGTTCATAGATATTTTGATGATGTAAGCGACTTTTTCTTTCTGTAATCTTTTCCTTTATCACCATGTGTTTTGCGGCAGAAACTTTGTTTTCTAAAAATGGTTCCTAAAATCTTCATCAAAATCACCATCAACTTGGGTTGTTTTGCAGATTATGAAAAAACAGAAACAGAGAGTAAATAAGTGTTTTCCAGGGGTTAAGGAGTGGGAGAAATAGGGAGAGAGTGGTGAAAGGGTACAAACTTCAGCTATAACATGAATAAGTTCAGAGGATCAAATGTAAAACATGGTGATTACAGTTAAGAACACTGTATTGTGCAATTGAAATTTGCTAAGAGGGTAGAACTTGAATGTTCTCACCAAAAAACCGAAAAAAGAAAGAAAAGAAAAGATAAATGTTTGAGATGATTGATGTGTTGATTATCTAAATGAGGGGAATCTTTCACAATGCATATGTATATCAAATCACTATGATGTACATTTTAAATATCTTACTATTTTATATGTCAATTATACCTGAATAAAGCTGAAATTAAAACAAAATAAAAGAAAACAAAGTAGTCTTCTTTCTTGAAAGACATGTTTCTTAGAATTGATTTCTAAGTAAAATTACAAGTAGAGAAATGTTGGCTTTAAATCTTACTTCTGACCAATCCTTGCCCTCTTCCCGTCTGAAAATATTCAGAGTTTCGATAGCCTTTTGGCACTGTTAGTGGATGTTATTAGAGGCCCCTCTGGCTATGTCTAGAGTTCTTTCTTAATCCACATATAAAACATGAGCTTTGTGACACATCCAGATACATCTACACTCCTTGAAATTTTTATTGAGAATTCTAGTAACCTCAGGAATCATTTTAGACCTTGCAGTCTCTTGAACTTAATTATTTTCCAAAAGATTTTTTACATGTAGTGGATGAAATTGAGTTTGACGAGCTGAAGCAAACAGGGTTTAGTATCTTTGTCTTTTTGACATTTTTCAGCTTCATTTTCACTTTGCATCCTGCAGTTCACTCTTTTCTGGTGTCTTAAAATGTCATTTCACCACAAACACAGTTCATATCCCTCACTCACCACTACCAGTTAGGAGATAGAGACAACAAAATTGAATCAAGGTTTTTAGCTGCTCGTTCTTTGTGTTTCATCTGAATTTTTATTAAAAAATATAAAGAATTTTAAGATTAACTATTGCATCTATAATGCAAGCTACTATTTACTACTTCAATAAAATGGATTTTTGCCAAAATGTTATAATATACAAAATATATATATGTATAGTAAACATCCTATCTTAAAACTTTAAATATCTGATTTTAAAATTTCAATATTGAAGCAGCTCTTCAATATTGACTTCTACTTTACGTGCTTTAAACATTTCATGTGTGGATGCAAAAAATAATTGCCATCATTCTATGACCTTCTGAAATATACGGGTTCCCTCTGAAACCATGTTCATGGAAACTAATATAAAACTTTCCAATTGAAACAACACTGGTGTTTACATTATTTTTTCATTTTTTTGTTTTCTTACTTCAAAAACTCTATTTTCTTATAGACTATGCTCTTTTAGACACACGTTTTTATTAGTTGTTTTCTATCCTTTTTTCTATCCTTTCTATCCTTTTGATATTTCTATCAAAATATCCTTCACATTTTGATTGACATGTTTGTTTTCATTTATGAACTAACTTAATCTTCTTTTTTTTCCTTCCATGCTTTTTTTCTTCTCTGCTTCCTTTTACCCCCAGCTTTATTTAGATATAGTTGACGTGTAACATTGTGCAATTTAAGGTGTACAGCAGGTTGATTTCATACACTTATTGTGAAATGATTACCACCATAGTAGTAGTTAACACCTCCACCCTATCACATGTATACCATTTCTTTTTTCATGATAAGAACATTTAAGATCTTCTTTCTTAACAACTTTCAAGTATAAAATACAGTATTATTTATTATAATCACCATGCTGTACATTAGAGCATTCCCTGGTGGCACAGTGGTTGGGAGTCTGCCTGCCAATGCAGGGGACACGGGTTCGTGCCCCGGTCCGGGAGGATCCCACATGCCGCAGAGTGGCTGGGCCTGTGAGCCATGGCCACTGAGCCTGCGCATCCAGAGCCTGTGCTCCGTGGCGGGAGAGGCCACAGCAGTGAGAGGCCCACGTACTGCAAAAAAAAAAAAAATATATATATATATATATATATATATTTTAACACAAATGAGTTTGTGGACTATAATATGTGTTATGTTATTATTGTGATTACCATTTTATTTTCATTATCCTTGTTCTTGTTACTGTCACTCTGTGAGTGAAAGGACTTATAGAAAAAAAATATCCCAAGGTCCACAATGCCAATGGTCTGAGGATAGAAGCACATTGCCCAAATCAACTTGGATAAAAATTTAGCTACTCATAACTTATAACCAGTGTAAAAAGTTCATCTTTCACTTACATATTCCCATCACACACACACATAATAATGCATTCAGCTTATCTCACTGCCCACCTGAAGCCCACTGTCCCCTTATCAGCAAATATAATTATATTTTCATGGGCTTGCTTCACATTTACATTTTTGTCGCCTCTCTCCTGCCCCAGTGCATTCCCTCATGATTTGTGTAAATTCTCTTTTGCCTCTCACACCACTCAGCCTTGAGAGATTGTGTGAATTTCCTTGTCCCTGCTTTTCACTCTTGGGAGCTTTCACAGAGAAGTTTTATCTTATTTACTTATTTATTTATTTATTTTCAGGCTCACACTTTTCCTTTTCTCTAGGCTTCTTTATTTTACTTCTTTTTTGGCTGTGCTGTTGTTGGTTATTTTTTCTTTCTTTTTTTCTCTTTAGGTCATTCTTATAATACTCTTTAAAATGAAGGTAACTTATAATTTTAACTATATTTAAATCACCCTTCATATGAGGTAAATTAAGAATTTCAACCATATTATTACTAGAGATGTTTCTTTCACAGTGTTTAAATGGAAGGGCTGCAACAGTTATTATCATAAAGGTCCCTTTAAAACTGTTTCTTCATTCACTCAGCGAAGGTGTATTGAGTACCCACTGTGCAGCAGGCTCATGCCAACCCATGTAGTTGAAAAGATGCTGTCCCTGTCCACAAAAATTGGGGGAAGTTAGATACGCCAAAATTACAAAACAAAGTGATCCTTGCTGTAATGTATAATGTTCAGAGAAAACCTAGGGGACTAGGGACTTAAAACTTCTTAATTTGAAGAAACAAGTATACCAAGGCCAACAAGAGCAGTTGTATCTAGGGAGGGGTGGGAGCAGGGCACTTCAGACAGAGACACCATGCAAAGCCATAGAGGAGTGCAACATAAGGGTCATGTGTCACAAAAACGTGGAGTGATCGTTGTGTATGGTTTGGAGAGGCAGACCGAGATGACAGGACCTAAGGGTGGATTTGATTCAAGATACTGAAGGGTCTCTTACATTAAATAGAAGCCTTTATATTCTACTGTGTAAGGTTATGCTTCTCAAACTCAAGTATGCATGCCCTAAGGGTATGCTTGCTTAAGCTCTGAAAGGTGTAGGATCAATGTGGTGACCCCTCCAGGAAGTTGTAAGGGTACTATAAATTTTTAGTCTATTTTAATGTGGTATGTGGGAGATTATTTTTATGTATTAAAACTCACCTGACTATTTGTAGTAGAAGACAAAATCTATATGATATTTAAAATAAAACAGTAGCTTTCAAAAATATTTGTCTTCTAGTGAACCACTTCGAATATTCTTCTGTCCCCAGGATTCCATCCCCTAATTCTTAATGAAAACATTTAAGAATTACTGCTTCGAGATGCAGAACCATCGAGGAATTTTGAACAGCATCATGGCATCACCAGATCTGCAAGTGTACAAGGTTGGCATGATGGTGAAAGATGGATTGGCAGATGGTGTAGATTAGAGGTAGGGCGTCTATTTGGAAGGCTATGACAACAGTGTAAATGAGAGATGATGATTGTATTTCATAATGGAATAAGGAGTTTGACTCCAGTTTTTGTGTTTGATTGATGATAACTTTTAAACCTCACTTCTCCCTAATGCCTCCTGTTTGGGAAAGCTGTTAAGAAAGTCTGGTACTGTCTTTTTTAGCTCCGGTGGCTAATGCATACCACACAAGCCCCTGACCACACACTGGAATCCTCATTCTGGCCTTAGATCCTAACCACAATAGAAAACCCCAACCAGTCTTCTTTCCTTTCTGTCTCAAGCCATTTTCTTGAAAAGCCTGTCCTTAAATCCCCAGAAAACTTTATTATGTAATAATACTTTTCATGCCCTCTTGGTATACGTGTGGAGTCACTAGTTTTGACATCTGAACCAAGCAGTAGGGGTCCAGCCTGCTTCTGTAGGGTGATCACAACACATAAGGTAAATGTGTAGAATATAAGAAGGGAAAGATGTTGATTAACTGGATGAGGGAATATGGAAGAGGATGGACTCTCTCAATATGGTAGAGAACAAGGCCAAGTCACACATATGAAATCCAATTTTCTACACATTTTCCAATAAATGAGTTTTCAAAAACTTTAAAAAATAAATTGAATGAGAAGAGAAGCAAAATGAAAAAGCAAAGTAGTCAAAGAAGGGCCTTTTCAACTGAATTTCTTTGGCCTTTCTATACTTTTTAGAGTTAATTTTAAAGGCTGACCATAACTATGTCAACTAAAACAAGCTTACATGATAAAGGAAAATAATTTTTTGTTTTTTTTTGCGGTACGCGGGCCTCTCACTGTTGTGGCCTCTCCCATTGTGGAGCACAGGCTCCGGACACGCAGGCTCAGTGGCCATGGCTCACGGGCCCAGCCACTCCACGGCATGTGGGATCCTCCCGGACCGGGGCATGAACCTGTGTCTCCTGCATCGGCAGGCGGACTCTCAACCACTGCACCACCAGGGAAGCCCTGGAAAATAATTTTTGATGTAAAGTTTTAAAATTGAAAATAATTTAACTGCAGTATACACACACACACACACACACACACACACACACACACACGTATGTACCTTTACTCTGATTATCATGGTGGGTCTAGATGTCTAAGACTGGGAAAAACAAGTGAGAAGAAGGACTAAGAGAACAATTGTTCTTTCCTCTCTCTCTATCCCAAGCTTGATATTCTTCTGATTCATTTGGTAGTTTGCTGCCAGTTTATTTTTTCTTCTAAAATACTATTTTTATATTACAACTTTCCTTAAAAACTTTCAATAGCTCTCTCTGTCTGTACAATGATATAAAGCAAATTAACTCCTCCCTCCAACCCCAAACCATTACTTTCTTCAATAGTCCAGTTCTAGACTTTCATTCTATCTATTGCATTTTCATCCCAATGAGACCTTTTCCCTCCAGCCTGTAAGGTCTACCTATTTTCTCAAAATACACTGATTATTTTTAATACACCCTGTGGTTTTACTCATACCACTTTCCCTATGTGAAAAACCTTAACCCTTCTTTCTTCACTCTTCACATACCACTCTGTTTTCAAATTCCAAATAAGCCCTCCATGTTCTGGGCCCTGAACATCAACCAAGCAGTGACCTCTAACTTCTCCAAACCATTTGTTGTCCTTGCCTTCTCATTTTATTTTACTCATTATTTTCTAAAATATGCTTAGCATTTGAGGATGTATATGTCAATCTCTGCCATGAGAGAATCTTCAGTGTGGGGAGGAAACAAGCACTTTAGTCAATTAATGGAGTATGATTTGATCTTCTTCACTTGAATCACTACCTAGATCTCATAGAGTGGTTAAATCTTATAGGTTTTTGATCATGCATAAGGGCCCAGGACAATATGTTTGAAAGGGACCATTTTTGCCTTTCTTCATGTTTCCATGTGACTCAGTCTTCCATTTGAGCAACACATAGTTTTTCTCTTCCCCCTTACTCACTCCTCTAATTAGGGAGAAAGCACTAATTTGCTTCATTAGCACTTACTCTGACTCATATTTTCCAGTACTGGTATTATCAGTAATAAAAGTTATATTTTCCCCTTCATATGCCTAGCCCACACCTCTCTCTTAGTTCTGAACTTGACTTGGAGAAAAAGGGTAATAATTATTAGGTCCACTTACACCCCAACACACTTCTTTGTACATGAAGTTATCTAAGAGATATTTGACCTACTCACTCTCTAAAATAATGATTTCCAAAATAATTTATGGTGACAAAAACAAGTTTAATTTAGATTGTTGAGTACATATCTGTTGTCCTTATCCAGAGTGGCTAAAATGAGGAAAGTTATTTCATTAAACTTCAAGCAGGTACAGTTTAACTTCTCAAGGTAGTCCGATTGTGTTACATAGAAGATTCTTTAGAAAAATACCTCTTTTTCGTCAAATCCATGTATAATTTTGAAGGAGAGACGATGACAGGCGAAGTATTACTCAGGCTTATAGCTCAGTATATTTTCTAAATTCATCCTAGCTCTTGTATTTTTCATCTCCTCAGTGAACATAATGAGTTATTTTTATGAAGGAGGCCCTCTATCCAGAGACTGCAAAACCACCCATTTTATTTTCCTTTTTTGTATATAAAGTATACTTAGACACATTATAAAAAGTGAAAAGAGAAGACTCAAAAGTTAGCAATGGAACTGATAAATATGACATTTTTTATTATGATACTCTCTCCCTCTTTTACTTGAAAAGATTGTTTTCAACTATTATAGAAAACTCTGTTACATAAAATCTATAATACTATTTAAATAAAAATCTCTTCGGTCAGCTCTAAAATGTGGATAGCTAAGTTGTTAAACACAATGATTCAGAGTTATTAGATTAAGGAGTGAAAATGACATACTTGCTTGAAATTGTATGGACAATTTAGGCCGAGAACACAATTTCCTGGCATGAAATTTAACCAAGTCTCTTTAAAGTGGAAACAGAGGATCTTGAATGACAATTGTTCTGTATTGCTGTTTCACTTGAAAACTCAGTGAAAATGTATTGAACAACTACTGAGTTCATTTTTTTTTTCTTATTTACAAACTTATTTTCACTATAACATCAGCATAACCATAATTCAGAAAGTTTGTAAAATAGAGGTAAAAAAAAAATCAAACTACTTTTCTGGTTTGGAGTATGGCTAATGCTCTTGTGTTATTTTGAACAAGTTATGTAACCTCCCAGAGATACTGATTATACTCTGAAACAAGCAAAAATAAAATTAATTCCTATCTTGCTGAGTTGGAGTAAAAATTGGAAATTATACATAAAAGATTTTATAGTGAGTTGAGTTTACCAAATTCTCTTAAGGACAATACAAAGCATAAATTCACAAAATAATTAGAAAAAACATGTAGAGAATTGTTTTGATATATTTCTTGCCAAGATTTACCTAATAGACGTGGTTCCATTGATTTTTATAGTATATGTAATACATACATACCCCCCCCCCACCCCGGCACACACAATAGATTTTTCCCATAATGTTTTAGTAAGAAGTTTCTTCTGGAAGATTCTGGAATGACATCTCTTTAGGATGGGTGCACAATGGTCATTTTGGATTTTTCTTAACTATCAGTTCTGGAGATTCACTTCTTTTATCTCTTTTGTTGCAGCCTGTGATCACTCAACCCTATCAGTTTCTCTTTCTTGGTTTAATTTTTTGTTTTGTGGAACACATTTAACAACGTCATGAGTGTCCTAGTTCAGGTTCCCTGGAGGCTGGCTGATGCTCCAAAAGAAAGAAGAGCATATACATATCTAGAATATGTGTTGATTCCAGTCGAGATGAATAGCTGCCCCTTTCAGAGTGGAAGGTCCTAAGAATCAACTTGCCACCAAGTATATGTTTGCCACCGAGTATATGGTTGAAGAGATGTTTCCATACTGTGACTCAGAATTGGTCTTTGTTTCAGCAGTAGGTAAATCAGTGTTGGCGGGTGAGACCTTGTGCTATTAGGCTCATGAATAGGCTTCAGTGCTGCCATCTTGAGTACTTTGGTCAAGAATCCATTGTTACAAGATAGGAATGTCCAAAGACAGAGGCTGGCTTACGTCAACTGGCTAAGGCATTCTGTCTACTTGGTTGTTTAGTGCCTCTCCCATAGTGGGTTATCTCTGATAGCCATTGGCATGTGATGCAAAGACCCTTACACTTCACAACCACTCAGATAGGTCCACTCACATGCTTCTCCTAGAACTTCTTGTCTCTTATCTACCAATCTTTATCTTTTCAGGCCTCTGAACAAGAAATCAAGTAATTGGTATCATGAATTCATGTATATTTTGCCTTGGACAACGTCTCTTTCTAAATGACATGGAACAGCAGATGCAGTGCCAAAAGCTTTTCCCACTAGAATGATTTCCCTCACTGCAGTTTTCAGGGCCATCCTGAGTGGGACTGTTCTGTATCAGCAATATATAGTTCCGCTTGTATACGCGTAATGAAGTGACCCACTTATAAACCAAGCTTGGCCTTTCTCCTCCTAACACAGTTTTTCATAAGGGGGAGAGTGTCCCTATATCAGTAAGTTCTCTATATCCGTGTTATACTTAATCCACCTTGATCCAGCTCTTCAGATTCTACAACCATACATATTATTGTGGGTCTTACTAATATATGTTGGCTCTATTCTACAGCTAATTTTTTCAAGTACTTTTCCTTTTTTAATGGGTCAGCATATCTCTGGATTATATTGTGATTCGGCCCTAACTTTTTGTCTGTTTACTAGGAGGATCAGTGTTCTAGATTCTGAGTCATGTGTGTTGTCCTAAAGGGCAAAGGCCTCTGCATCATCTTAAAAAATGGGAGGGTTCTGGTCTTTAATGGGGAGGAGTGGGCCACTTTTGAAGGCCTAGAGATTTGGGTAAGCTCAGCTCTCAGGGTTCTTGACTGCTTCATACAGGTGTCTCCAGCAGTTTTGCAGTCCCACCCCTTCCTCAACTGAGCCCGGATTTTTGCATAGCACAATTGCTAGAGTTGACAAATCGACCTTCTTTGGAACCCTACTTTGCTTATAATTAAGTCCTAGATCTGATATTTAGCTTTTTTGGCTTCTGGCATCAGCAGATGTAAACCTCATTTTCTTTCATCAATGCATCAATAGCATGAGCAACTTCTATCCTAGCCCATTGTCCTTATAATAACAACCTCTTCAGAACCTATCAAGTGCCTGAGATAGTGCACCTGCTGTTACATTTTCTTTAATTGTTTCCCATCCCACTTCACAATCAACGTACATTTTAAAAATTTCACTGCTATAATATGCCAGTAGCTATCATCACTCCAATTACCACCCATGATGCCCTTCTTATTGCCAGCCAGCTGGTGATGATCTAACTCCAAACTCTCATTTTTAGACTCTGCTTCCTCAACCACTTCTGATAAGAATTGTTTTAGTTGGGTTCCTCAGGAAATAGTCTCAAGAAGGAAATTTGTATTCAAGACGTTTATTCAGGGATGATCTCAAGAACACTTGTGAAGGAGTGAGAGAGTTGGGCAGAATTAAAGTTGAACTACAAGACACAACACAGTTCTCAGAAGATCCAAAAGGGAGCTCTGGAGCTGAGATAGCTCTTCAGAGTCATTGCAGACTGAGGATAAATAGCTTAGCATTTATACCCTCCCCCACTGGCCTGTCATTGGATGCAGCCTGTTGTGGTAAAACAGATATAACTTTAGGTAAGAATGCATCCTTCAGTCAAGAGCAATTCCAAAAGAAGGACTTAGCTGTGAATGGTTAGCAGTCAGTATTTCCAGCAGTTAGGAAGTCAGTGCCTCCATCTGTGTGGAGGATGTCAGTGGGATTCCACACCATCCACTACCCAGGGAAAAGATGTGTGCAAGGTAAAATTTGAGAACTTCAAAGTCCGAAAATGCTTTTTAGTCTATGTTCATGCATAATTATTAGTTTGGGCATAGAATGCTAGCTTGAAGGAATTTATCTCCTCTGAATTTTAAAGCATAGTTCAATTATATTCTAACTCCCAGTGGGTGTCAGGCAGCCTCTAAAACGGCACCAAGTGGTCCCCGCCTCCTGGTATTCACATCATTTTGTAGTCCACTCCTTTTGAATGTAGGTAGTTCTCTTGACTATAGATTCACTTATAGTGAATAGAGTATGGCAGAAGTTGTGGGGTATCATTGACACTGATTAAAAAGACTGGCTTCTGCTTAGAGCATTCATTCTCTCACTTTTTTGCTCTCTTGCAGAGGGAAGCAAGTTTCCATGTTTGAAATAGCTCTATGGTGAGGCCCACTTGGCAAGGAACTAGTGTGTGTAGTCAACAACCAACAAGAACCTGAGGCCAGCCAACAATCACATGAGTGAATGTGGAAGCAGATCCTCCTCTAATTGAGCCTTGAGATGACTCCAGCCCCAGCCACAATTTGATTGAGCCAGAAGCACCCAGCTAATTCACTCCCAGACTCCTGACTCATAGAAATTGTGACATAATAAATGTTTGTCATTTTAAGCTGCTAACTTGAGTATGATTTGTTATGCAGCAATAGTTAGCTAATACACAGTGTTCCCATTGAGAAGTTCACTGCTATTTTGATCTGAATCTTTTATATAAATCTGTGTTTTGTTTATCTTGCTCTGTATTTCTCTATCTTGGTCACAAAATTTTAAAAAAATCATTTTTTTTATTTCCAGTGACCTTAATTTTCATAGTGACAAGCCTTAGTTGGATCTGTTTGTGTCTATTGGGCTGACTATGCTTTACAATGTTCTTTTTTATAACATGTATTCAGTTTGGGTAGTTTTCTTGGATTGATCTGTTTTAATTTTTTCTCATTTATTTCTAGAACTTTATAATCTTTTTATTGTGGACCAACAATATTATTAAAAAATGTTTTTTTCTCCCTCTAACTTTCCACTGATATTCTTTTGCCTATTCTTGTGAGAGATTTCCTAAACCTTATTTTCAAACTCTTCTATTGAATTGTTTATTTCTACTATCATATTTCTGAGTTTAAACATTTTCATAATGTTATTTTTATAGCATTCTGTCTATTTCATGAATGCATCATCTTCTCTTATTTCTGGATATTAATGGTTATGAGGTTTTTATTTATTTACTAAGTTTTATCTCCCTAGATAGTTACTATTTTGTTAACTTATTTTCCCCTGATTATTTGTTTTGCTTTGCTCAGATAATCACTGGCTAACTTCTCATGTAACAGAGATGTAACAAAAAATGTTTGGAGACTTTGTGCTTGTCAGTAAGTTTTGCTGATTGAGTCTTCATTGTACCATATCCTCTGGAACCACCTGATGTTAGTATGTTTAAGTCTTTTCTCTTGGTTTAATCAGATTTCCAAGATGAGACATTTCTAAGATAGAGCCTTGGAAGGTGCACCTTAGCTGTCAGATATGTGAGTGTGTCGAGTGAAGTTAGAATGTTGGAAATCTTAAGATTTATTATGTACATTTTCATGCATTCTCTATTTTTAGTGTAATATTTTTGTGTGCAACTATATCTGATATCATCTCTGATATTCAGGAAATTCTGTTTTACCTTCCAGTAAACTGCTGGGGTTTGGGAAAGGGAGCTCCCCAGGCATCAGCACAAAAAAGAAATCTCTGCCTAATGTGGAACTGTATTCCAGTTATCTATTGTTGCCTAACTATCCCATTCTTTCCTCAAAGCTTAGCAATATATAACTACTTTACTATGCTCACAGATTTTGTGGAAATTAAGAAAGGGCACAACATGGATGGCTCTTCTTCCTCCATGATACTTAGGGCTTCAGTTGGGATGACATAAATGACAAGCGATTGGAAGACAGAAGAGCTGTGGCTGGACAATCCACATCCAAGCTACTTTCTTCAATCAAGGCCCCAGTGGGGTTGCCTGAAGCGTGGCTTAGCTGAAACTGTCATTGACAATGCCTACTGTGGTCTTTCCACCACGGTAGTCTCAGCGTTGTTGACCCTCTTACATGGCTCCAAGAGTATATGTTCTGATGAACAAGGCTGAAGCTGCAGGGCTTTCTATAACCTAATTCCAGAATTTACATGGTGTTGCCCTTGCTGAACTCTATTGGTGGAAGCAGTCCCAAGCCTGCCCCAATTCAAGGGGAGGACTCACACAGCTCACCTCCTGATGGAGGATTTTCAAAGAATTTTTGCCTATATTATAGAAACATCATAAGTTCTAATTGTACCTTTAAGGTTTTTTCAACAAATCTTCCTGTTTTTAGACCAACTTAATGCCCCTTTTCAGATGTATAATTCAAAAGCCTTTGTGGTTCTGTGATGCAGATTTGAATGTTTCTTGGATTTATCACTGCCAGCTAATGATTCAGCCTTCTTTGATCTGCTAAGTCAGTTATCATACATCCATTTCCTTTCCATCTTCTAAAATATATAACTAAAAATTCTAAATTATTTTCTATTCTACTTTTTTGCCTTTGGAAATTTGTACCTCTTTTTTTTTTCTTTTCTAAGAAGGACTTACTATTAATTTTCATTTAAGTGAGGCTAAGAGGGAAAGAATAGCTAAATATGTATTCTCAATCTGCCACTTTAATTGGACGTCTCTGCTCTTTCTTTTACAAAATATCTCTTATTTACCAACAAACATTTATTGAGGAACCACTGCATGTTTACTATGTGTTGGGGTCTGTGCTATCTATTTTATACTTATTATCTGATAATAATCTCATTTAATAGCTGTATCTTGTTTAATATTGATAATCCTTTGATATACTACTATTAACTCTGTTTTACAGATGAGGAAACTGAAGCTAAAGAAGTTATGTAAATTTACCAAAGTCACGCAACTAGAAAGTAACAAGGCTTGGGACTGAAACTCAAGTTTGTTAACTCCAGAGCAAATGTAGCGTGCCTTCAAATATTATAAGTGTCTACCACTCTGTTTTCTGGATGGTTTGCTGTACAAATTTTGCCTGACCTTGCAGTTAACTATGATAATGAGAATTTTATCAAAAGTAGATAATATGGGCCACCAGCTAAGTTGGTCATGATGAATTCTCAGTCTCAATTACCTTCTGGACTGACAATTTACACAAT
Source organism: Lagenorhynchus albirostris (assembly GCF_949774975.1). NCBI lineage: Eukaryota > Metazoa > Chordata > Mammalia > Artiodactyla > Delphinidae > Lagenorhynchus > Lagenorhynchus albirostris. The sequence goes on along the minus strand of NC_083098.1, from coordinate 81,410,413 downwards.
ATCCGTGTTCCAGAAAAGAGCTATATAAATCTAGTTTTTGTAAAGCAACACACTTTTTAAAAGCCTTGAGGCACTTGTTACTCAAAGGACTCTTTTGATGAATTATTTTATAAAGCAAATGATTATTTGTTACAGCTCTAATGACATTCAAATTTACCAATAGTGTATATTGAGATTTTTGGTATTCGTATTGAACATATTTGTATTGATGTGTTATATCACTAACTCTCTTCTAAAATATTCACCATGAAGGGGTAAATTAGAATGGTGAAAGAAAGAAGAGAGCATTAAAATCCTCCAATCTCTCATTGTGCTTTTGCCTTGAAGATGGTAGATTGAATGTCTCTACAGAGAAATTCAAAGGCATAATGCCAGGTCACCAATAATATGAGCAGCGTAACAATAGAACTAAATGATGATGATAACAGTCTCGGCATTTTATTAAGAGGTTACGCTATTCCAAGTAATGGGCCAAGCGCCTTCCATGAATTACCGACTTTAAGGCACGTAGACAAGCACTATGGTTATGTCCATTTTTAAATCAGGTGATTGAGGTACAAATTAAAGGCAATTATTTTTCCCCAGTTAGTGAAACTGTTATTTAAAAGCAACACATCTGTCTGACTCTTGAACCCATGCTCTATTCCAGTGATTACCAGACATGCCAAATTATAAGACTTACTTAGTCATCTATTGAAAATACTGGACCCCTGATTCAATCTTACTGAATCAGCATCTCCAGGGAATAATCCTGAGATCCTCATTTGTAAAACTAGCAGATGACTTTTTTCGACCACTCTAGCTTGGGGAAATATTGTACTACTCTATTGCCTCACTTGATTTGATAGGAAATGATCATATAAAGTTATGGAGAAATTGCTGAGTCTTTCATGATTACTTCTAGTATAGTTAGCAGTCATCACATCATATTAGTTCTCTAATAGCTGCACGCTGTAATATCCATAGCATCTGCTAATACCACATTTCGCCAAAACAGCTCCGTCAAAGGTAGTCAGGCATCCAGATACTTTAACTACATGATCATGCATCCTGATGATGACTGCCTCATTTCTTCTTCTCTTTGGAAGATTGAAATTGAGGAGACCTAACTCCTTTGATTAATTATTTAAGATGCACAGGGCAACAGTGTTCTGTTTATTTGAAGAGTTTGCTTCTTGTTAATTGGGGCACACATCCTGCCTCACATTCTTTTTTTTTTTGCGGTACGCGGGCCTCTCACTGTTGTGACCTCTCCCGTTGCAGAGCACAGGCTCCGGACGCGCAGGCTCAGCGGCCATGGCTCACGGGCCCAGCCGCTCCGCGGCATGTGGGATCTTCGCGGACCGGGGCACGAACCCGTGTCCCCTGCATCGGCAGGCGGACTCTCAACCACTGCACCACCAGGGAAGTCCCTGCCTCACATTCTTGACAGCTCTTCCCCATCATATCCGGTTCTGCAGTGTTCTTGGAGGTATATGCTGGAGCTGTTGTTTACCCATGTTCCCCATGTCTCCCTGCCCTTTTCCCAACTTCAGATCTTCCTTACAGCCAACCCCCCATTATACAAGACTTTTTTTTAGACTTCTCATCTCTGTGATAACATGGGTCCATTTTTTTTCTATTCTCCTATTTTCTGTAGGTCTTATAATGGGGCAAATACACTTTGGGAACTATTCCCTTAGAGGAAAAACTTTAAACCTGCTTTATTTTGTGACGCTTTATTGTGCTTCCAGTTAATTTTTGGGAAGATGCAATATAATTTTAAATATTTCCTCCATAAAAGAATATCTTATTATAAGGTACTTGGCAGTGGGAGGTACTGATGTGAAATCAAATAAATAATACTGTGAAAACTCTAAAAGAGCAATTTTACAGATCTCTTTGCTTGAAATGGTTAATATCCCTTCCAATATACGTACCTGAATTTCAAGCAGAGATTTAAGCTCCTCATAGAATTTAGCCTACAGGCTATTATTTATAATCTCTGAAGGAAAAAGTCTAAAATCTACCTTTTTATGTCTTTTATGAATATGCTATGTGTAATTTTAAAATATAATTATTGCATCAATAAGAGATATAAAAGTTGAAGGAAAGTTTCTCAAACTCCACTTTTTAGAAAAGTTGTAGCAAGGAGCTAAAATGGCCTTTAGGTAGTTATTCATAGGTGATGGCAGAATGTTTAAAAATATGATCTTCCTCTTTGCTGAGACTGTAAAAGATAATTTTAAAGAGGCACTCACAAAACATAGGCTCCTTCTCTGGGAAAAAGAATCATCACCCTTGTATCCTGTGAAAATTCACCTTCTTCTCTTCAGCTGAGGTGGAGACTCACTCTGTCCTTCCCTGTAGGTATCATCTGTGTCCCAATGAGGTTGTTACTCTAACTCAAAGCAGACTTGCAAGAATAAAATAATCAATCTTCATCATACTGCTGCACTTTCGACAGTTAATTTTCTAGAGTAATTTGTCAGCACACGGTTTGTCTGAATTTGTGTCAAAGGTTATTGACTGAATTGCCACCTTGTCTTTTCAGTCAATCTATAAATATGGGCAAGTTTGGGCAGAGGCTAATGGCCTCTTGCTGAGTGGATGAGTGGATGCGATTGTCCAAGTTAGGCAGCTGGTAAGAGATAGAAATATCTATTGTTCCACTCATTCTTTGTGGTAGCCTTGATTTAGTGTTAATCTTAGAAACTTCTAGTGTTTTATTCATTTATTTTTTTTTTTCTGTAAAATGGGGCTAAAAGTAGTCGTGACCATATCCCAGGTTCCAAAAAAGCTAATCTATGTGTTAAAATTTATAACTTTATGAGTGACCCTATATTTTCCACAAAACTAAGGGTAAAATATTTTTATTTAACTTCCATTGCATTTTTATGGATAGCGTTTGGTTTTGGGGAAAACCATGTCATCTTTACACTGAGAGCGATTATCAACCTTAAGTCAGATTCGTGTTCCTTGTTTGTATTCAGAGTCTGATACTGAGAATGTCTAGTGGCTATATGAGGGATTTTATCATGCTTGCTGACCTGTTACTTTTTTTGCTCACATTAACAGTCTAATAAGAAGAGTAAGGTTATAAATTTTTATTAGGAAATACCCATTCTCAATTCCTGCCAGTGGTATGTTTCCTCCTTAAGACTGGCAGGGAGGGGGCAAGGGGGAGCAGAGAGAAAAACCAGTTCACATATTATGGTTAAACACTAATAAAACATTTGGCTGGGTATCTTAAGTGGGTAATTGTAGAATAGATTAGTTTAAAATACATCTAGCCCTGAAATACATAGTTGGATTATTTTTCATAGATGTTGATTCCTTTTGCTATTTCATTATATTTTTTTCATGCCCGTGTTTGAACTCCTGGAGGAAGTTACCATAGTAATGGTAGCAACAACTGCAGTAGAGAACTAAGAGCTGGTGTACCCTCCATGTCTGCCACACAGCGCTCTTAGTGCTTGATATGAATAATCACACATCACACTTACAATAAACATAGGAGGATGAAGAAGGCTAAATAATGGATTTCCAAAGGTGTCTACATCTCTTAATCACTGCAACCAGTGAATTATCACACTAAATGGCAGAAGGGACTTTGTAGATGGAGGTAGGGAAAAGGATCTTATAATAGGCAGATTGGCCTGGATTATCTGGATGGGTTTTAGAAGTGGAAGAGTGGATCACAGAGATGTGACTACAGGAGAAGAAGCAGGAGAGACTCAACCTGCATTGCTGACTTTGAAGACAGAGGAAGAAGGCCATGAGCTGCAAGGAATGCAGCTACTTTTAGAAGCTGGGAATAACCCTTAGCTGGCAGCCACCTAGGAAACTGAGACCTCAGTCCTATATTGCAAGGAACTGAATTCTTTCAGGAAACCTGAGAGAACAAGGAAGCAGATTCTCCCCAGAGCCTCCAGAAAGGAATACATTCTAGCTGACACCTTGGTTGTAGTCTGTGGAGAGACCCATGTTAAACTTCTGACCTGTGGAACTATAAGATAAATGTGTGTTTTTTTAAGCTGTTAAATTTGTGGTAATTTGTTAAGGCCACAATAGAAAACTAATGGAGAGGTAAAAACCATCTGCATTTTATAAATGAGGAGACCGAGCTGGGATACACCGGTAAACACTAATTTTTATCTCAGTTCTTAGTAGTGCCTAGCATAGGATAAGCCTTTAATGTGTTTGCAGAATGAATGAATAAATAAATACATGAATAAATGGATTTTTTAATGTTTTCTTCCCAAACCAATACATATTGAATTCTTTCTTGAACTAGGTTTTTTCCTAATGGAAATATTTTAACTAGTCAGTGATTCTACACACCTATTCTGTTCATATCACTGCTTTCTGAGGGAACACCAGATTTAACTCCTCAATAAAGTACAATATATTTGAAAAGCAAAATAGAGAGCCATCAGAAATTCAATGTGTGTACATTAATTATTCAATAAAATAGAAGCAATATTTTACTATAGTACCTGTGTAATTGGAAAATATATAAATTGCTATTGACCTCCTCAGTTTCAACCAAAATCAAGTAAATAATTCTCTCTGTTTCTCACACTGGAGAGTGCCAGATAGTGCTTTCTATGTGAGGAACAGCTCAATTACTACTCTCTTCCTGTCATTCAGAACATCTATATTTATGACTTATGATCTGAAAATTTTCAACCATTTTTGTCACCATTATATATTTTCTCTGTCCATGGTATCTTAACAGCAATGACATCCCTATAGATAAGAACGTTTTATACTTCCATTCTAACTGTCCAGGGGAGTGACTGCATATCTGCATAGCTCTTTACAGTACCCCTGTTACCAAAAGTGGGGTCCAGCTGTTCACTGCTCTAAAGCCAATAAAGAGGCAAGGTTGGTGGAAAGAAAAGTTTGCTTTATTTCAGAGGCCGGCAACTGGCGGGGGCAAGGTGGGGAGTGGTGGTAGGGCTCACGTCCAAAGGTGGGCAAGAGCTTTTATAGGCAGAGGAGCTACAGGCAGAGACAGCACAGTCAGCTCTGGCAGTCATCTTGAAATTGGTCCTGCGGTGGTCTGATCAGCATCATCTTGATTGTTGTAAGTACAGTTAATCTTCACTTCCAGGGTCGGTTTGTTCCCGTTTCTTTGAGGTCAGTTCTCGGAATTGTGGCAGCTTATGTTATGGCTACAGTCTGGTCATCATGCAGTTAACTTCTTCCACCTGGTGGGAGTTTCAGTATCTACAGGCCAGCTCACAGGATACGGCTCAGAATATCATCTATAGCTTTTGAGGAGGAACTAAAGGTCCTTGACTTTGCTTAATGACTAAACTCATTATTTTGTCTTGTTTGAGCACTTATCTTTGTTTCTGCATTTTCTCGCTTCTCTAATTAAATCTATACTTCGGCTAAAGTTTTTCTACAGACAATAGGCAGGCAGAGGAAATGGGGGGGAAGGACCATAGAGTGCTGCTCTGTTTCACCCCTACCTTTTTCTTTTCCCCATAGTTAACTTGTGTATGTCACATAGCCTGGAAACTAGACCAAATTTCACGTACTCTCCAGTACTGGTGCAAATCAATACTCCAGTTTCAGCTGCTCTGAAGCATGACAGCCTATTTCCATGAAGGTTTCCATGAAGGTTTCATGGAAAGGTTGGTTTCCATGAAGGTTTCCATGAAGTTTTCCATGAAGTCCTAAACTTTGTGTAGGATATGTAGCCTTTACAAGCGGCCCATCATAGACAAAACACCTAAATTTGGTGACAATCTTTCCATTTCATTTTGAATAACATAGTAACAAACAAATACAATGTTTTATTTATTTATATAATATTTAGATGGTTTCAGAAAAAGTTGAGATAACCTCACTTTGGGTAATAAAAAAAGGACAACCCGAAACTGTGGAAATAGACTTAGGTCTTGAAATATATGTAAAACAGAAAGGAGGAAAGTAAATTACTCAGATGGAAGGAGAGCCTGGATAAAAGCAGGTGACGGGCAATGGCAAGGTGTTTCAGGGGAACATAAGCGGTTTAAATAGAATTGATTGTAAATTAATGAGAATTATAGGAAATAAGCCTGAAAAGTTTTGTTGGAGACAGAGTGTAACAAGTGTTGAAAGTTAAATAAGGAATTTGAACCCAATCTCAAGTCATTCCGTTTAGCTGAAAGTCTTTTAAGATGAACAGTGTTACCATGAAAGTATGTTTCATATGTTCAAAAAGTGTGCCTACTATGTATTTTAAAATATGAGTGGTAGCTTAATTCATGATGAATGATTTCTAAAGATATTATAAATCCATCCAAATGACTTGATAGCTAAAACATATGTATGTTTACAAGTAGGAATGTTATAGATAAGCACACTTCTTTATATTAAGACATGACTTCTGAGATTGCACATGAATGAGACTATGTGTTGAATAAGAAATTGTGGGTGGGAGACTATGCATTCAGCAATAAATTGTATTTTAGATGGACATTTATGGATGTGGTGAGTTTCAATATCTGCCTATCGAAACATTTTGCTTTTACTGTTTTGGTTGAATATAGTGTTGAGATGAGAGCCTCATGTTCAGCCTGGCACTTCAGGTCTCAAAGGATTAACCTGGTGACCAAAAGAATCTCACTCTAGGAGAACTGATGACATGTTGTGTCCAACTGACTGAGATGAAATAAATTGACTTTTTCAAAAATACATGTGTTGAAAATTCAAGTGTATTGCAAAAAAAAGGGGGGGGTAAACAGAGTGAAGCTTTTTCATCAAAACAAGCCAAGTAATTTAAAAAATTCTTGGAGACAAATGCAAATCTCATGCTTCAAGGAAAAATCTAATAAATATTTAACATGTTATTTCATGAGACAGACTTGTGTATGCTGTTGACAGAAGGCTTAAGATGGAACAGACATTGCAAGTTAACATAATATTTTAACTTTTTAGAAGACAAAAAAATGCGATTTCAAAATATTTCTTTTTCTATTAGTTTTGAAAAGACTTCTCACAGAGACAAGTGAAACAAAATGGAACTTTCAAGCTGGTTTAAGAAAGACATCCAAATTAATTCAAATGAATTGTTATCATGAGTTAAAATTCCTGTTACTTCAGTGAATATTGGACAGAGTGTTAAATTTTTATTTTGGTGATCAAAGGTTACATGCCACAATAATTTCAACGTACTTATTCTTGGTTAAGGTGCTGTTTAACTAGTTGGAGTGACTATCATAACACACAGTGTGAGTTACAGGTGCAGAAGACATCAGTCACTGGAACAAGTCTAGTCCAGCCCCAGGAGCTTGAAATGTTCCTATCTGAAGGACTGTCCAGAAGTCAAGTTGTTCTAAGACAAAGGTCAAACAGATTAGGCTTCTGTAACAAAGAGAAAGCTAAGAATTCTCTGGGTCCCAGCATGGACACACACGTTATGTGTCTGCTGTACCCTTATTTCTTTATAACAATATTGCTCTCACAATGAATTCTTACCATGCATTCTCTCCTCTTCTTTCTTCCTTCCTTCCTCCCTCCCTCTCTCCTCCCTTTCCTTCTTTCTTCCTTCCTTTGTTTTTCTTTCTTTCTGCTTAAATTTTCCTGTACTTTTACAATCAAACCAAAACCAACAATTTAGCCATTTCACTTGATATTGAATCTTTCCTACTTTTTTTGTTCGTTTCAGTTTATCTTCCAACCCCTCACCAACTTTTATTCCTGATGTCTTTAATGCTCCAAAATGCATGCCATTTTTTGATATTTGGCTTCCAGACTCATTGTTAGTGGGGAGGAAAGTATTTATTGACATCTATCAATAAAAGTATTTATTGACATTAATCATTTCCCTTAGCAAGGGACCTGTCTTTGATCATCTGCCAAGAGGAAGGTAGCCACTGTGGGAAGGAAGATAAGGTCATGGGATCACAGAGTCATCAGGGACCTGGGAAAATGAGAGAAGTGGCTAAGCTCATCCCTCAGGCATGAATGGAAGTCTGAGGGAAATCTGGGGTGCCAGTAGGGGTGAGGGAAACAGAAATGAGAGGATGGGAGAGAGGAGAAGGATGGTCTATTGTCAGACAAGACAGGAGGCAGGGGTGAAATAAAATTCATATCTTATGATAATACAAGAAAAATTTAAACATAAAAATCCTTCTCTGCCCTTTGGCCGCCTCTCTCCCCCTACTGTGCATTGTGTATCTGCATTATGCATCCACTAAACCTCCCCCATTGGGAGAAATACCTGCTCCACCATAAAGAGCAACATTCTCCTAGCATCAGCAAGACAACTCCTTAAAAGATAACATTCTTTCTTATCTCATAAGGGGTCACATGGCAAATGGCACATGGTCATTCTGGATTGTGTAAACTGTCAATAATACATCATTTGATGTACAGCCCTCTGTCTAAAAAAACTTATAAAACCGTGCTTTGTCTTCTTAATGGGCAGGACAGTTCTCAGAGTTTTCTGAGATGCTGTTCCTCAATTAAAATCCTCAAATTCTGCTCGAATAAAATTTTACGTTTCTTTCTTAGATCAACTGATTGATTTTTCGTTGACACAGGGAATTGAATTGAGGATGTCAAAGGGGCTTTTAGTAACTGGAATCACTGCCACAGGATTTGTAATTGCCTGAGTTGTTGCAATGTAAATTCCTACAATTTTTCATCACTTTTAATACCAAAGTCTTCCACATACACATATGGAATTTATAAGTAAGTGGCTGATCTAATATAAATTAATGTTTAAAAATGGGAGCTAATTCCATATCTGGTAGAATCAAAGACATTACAAAGATAAATCAGAGGTCATAAATTCTGGCTCCCTGTGAAGTTAGGGAAATTTTGATAGATGATTTTTTTTCTTCTGTGTGGCAAATAACAGGGGTTGGATCAATTTAAAGTTGCTCTGAAGGGGCAGTGAAATCCCTAGGTTACACATGTTTTTATTGAAGTTTTTTTTCTTGAGAATTTCTGGAGATCTCTGTGCATTGGGGGTCTTTGGATGTGTGATGGTTAATCTCGTGTCAAATTGACAGATCACAATGTGCCCAGATTAAACATTATTTCTGAGTATGTCTGTGAGGGTGTTTCTGGATGAGATTAGCACTTGAAATGATGGACTCAGTAAAGTAGATTGCCCTTCCCAATGTGGGTGGACATCCAATCCTTTGAGGGCTTGAAGAGAGCAAAAAGCAGAGGGAGGAACTTGTTCCCTTTTTCCTGCCTCATAGTTGAACTGGAACATTTCATCTTATCTTTTGTGGACATTGGGTTGGGATTTCCAACCATCAATTCTCCTGGTTCTCAGGCCTTCAGTCTTTTTGTTTGTTTGTTTGTTTTTTGCGGTATGCGGGCCTCTCACTGTTGTGGCCTCTCCCATTGTGGAGCACAGGCTCCGGATGCGCAGGCTCAGCTGCCATGGCTTACGGGCCCAGCCACTCCGCGGTATGTGGGATCTTCCCGGACTGGGGCACGAACCTGTGTCCCCTGCATTGGCAGGCGGACTCTCAACCACTGCGCCACCAGGGAAACCCAAGCCTTCAGTCTTGAACTGAATTACACCACTGGCTTTTCTAGGTCTCCATTTTGCAGATGGCAGATCGTGGGACTTCTCAGACTCCATAATCACATAAGCCAAGTTCTCATAATAAATCTCTTTACATATATAAAATTCTGTCCCTCTATAACCACTCTCACTACCAAAATCTGTACTAGTAAGGGTTCTCCAGAGAAACAGAACCAATAGTTTCTGTTTATAGAGGATTAAATATTCCAGAGGTGTATTTGTTTTATTTTTTTCCAAAGGGATAAAGCTAGCTTGATAAGTTATGCCATTCTCTTCTAATTCATCCATTTCTGTTTTTTGTTTTATTCACTTCTTTCTTCTGATTGTCTTAGATTTAATTATTGCTCTTTTATTTTTAATTTTTTTGAGAGATTGCTTTAAAAGTAAAAACAATTAAGGATATGATTTTATTTTCATTACAAAAACATTTTATTTTAAAAGAATTTTAGATTTACAAAAGTGTTGCAAAGAAAGTACAGAGAGCTCTGATCTATCCTTTCCAACTTGCCTTAATGTTAATATTTTACATAATCATGCAACATTAATCAAACTAAGAAATTAACATTAGTACAATTCAATTAACTAAAATACAAACTTCATTTCACCAATTTTCCCAATGTGTCCTTTTTCTACTTCAGGATCTAATACATAGCATTTAGTCATCATGTTTGCTTAATCTTCTCAGTCTGTAACAACTTTTGAATCTTTCCTTATGTTTCATGACTTTGAAAGTTTTGAAAGGTACTGGTCAGATATTTTGTAGAATGTCCCCAAATTTGGGTTTGTCTGATATTTTTTCATGATTAGCCTAGGGGTATGAACTTTTGTGAAGAAGAACACAGATGTGAAATGCCCTTTCCATCACATAGTATTGGGGGGGGTGTGTGATAACACTATAACGTTATTAAAGATGTTAACTTTGATCACTCATTTAAAGTGGCATCTATAAAGTTAATATTCTTCCCTTCCCATACTCCATTAATTAGAAGCAATAGTAGTCTCCTATAAAATGTAAACAACCCCATATATCCATCAACTGCTGAATGGCTAAACACATTGTAGTACATCAAATGATGGAATAATTTTCAGCAATAAAAAGAATCAGACTACTGGTACTTGCAAAAACACAAATGAATCTTGAAAGCATTATGTTATGTGCAAGGAGAAAGACTCAAAAGATTGCATACTGTATGATCCCTTTTATATTAAATTCTGGAAAAAACAGAAATCAGATCAATGGTTTCTAGGGCCTAGATGTGAGAGTAGGAAATCGAGTATAAAGAATCATGCATTTTGGAATGATGGAAATATTCTAATCCTAATTTCATAGTGGTTACATGATTGTTTAGGGTTGCCAAAATTTGTAGTAGTTGCATGTATTAAAAATAAAAGTGAATTTTTCTGTGTATAAAATATATCTCGATAAACTTATCTTAATACAAATGTAGCGCCAAAATAGGCTATTAAAGACAAGGTTGACAGTTGCCATTAAATGCCCACGAGGAAATACTGAGTTCCCACTATAAACAAGTGGATCTCAGGGCGAAGTATATAAAAGGAAAGCAAAGTTTCATAAATATAGACTCTGTCAGTGCCCCATCATATAACCCTGGGCACTCAATATTTTCCTAAAACTGATGGCTTCCTACTCAGAGCAGAAGTGAGTCTTAGTCTCAAGGTTTTCTTTGACTACTGCAGCCCATTATATTCACGGACATGGAAGAACTAACCATTCCACTAGAACAGTCCTCAACCAATGACTTATCAGAGTTAGTGGGAAACCTCTTTGTCCCCCTGTTAGGACTGAGCTCCAGCACCCACATGGTATCCTGTTTGATAAAGCACTCTTCACTCTCTTTCTTCCCTTGCCTCCACTTCCCCACTGCCCTACTGGTGTTTCCAGGATCACAGGCTCAATAAACCACTTTTACTCACATCTTATCTTGAGGCCTACCTCTGGGGGAACCAATCTATGGAGACATATGGAACAAATTTTTGTTAATAAGTAACGTGATCCCTGAGATTTCATGATAGGATAGCACTCCCTCAAAGGGGAACTAAAAATACCAAAGCAAAGTTGTCTTATCACTAATATAAGGCCCGTACTTTATACTAGTAACAGGCCCTGTGGGGTTTATGGAGTGGTGACAAAGACTCTCTCCTTGACCAAATTTCAGTCAGGTTCCTTTGAACCCTGACTGAACTCCAACTTTGGGCTTCTGTGCTTGTCTTTACATGGCCTAGTTTAAGTGAGAATCCAGTTAATTCACTTTAGCAAGAATCCTCTACTCTCAAAATCTGATCACCCTGGCCTGCCTTCAGTAAGAATCCTGTTAAGTTCATCTAGTCAGAATCCCCCCAACCCCTCACGTTTCTATCTCCCAGCCCCTCAACTTGAGCCTTGGCTATAAATCCCCACTTGTCTTTGGACGATTTGGAATTCAGCCCAGTTCTATACTGAGCCCTCTTTTCCTTTACTGCAATCATTCCTCAATAACACCTGTTTTTACCAGTTTAATTACTGTCCAGCTCTGGTTTTCTTTGACGGTAGTTACAATTGGCAGATCCCAGATCAACAGACTCATGGGGCTAGAGCTACTTCAAATTTTCTGCCTTTGGTTCAGAGTAATCCCAGGCATAAAAGCAGTGCCAAGCAAATTATGTGGTTCCCATGATCCCAGCTGTGAAAGAGGAGAACTAGAGATACTGGAATCCTAGCCAAGTCTCAAGTAGATAGATTTTTAAATATTTGGTGTTCGATTAGTGAACTCTACTGGTACAGACTACAGAAAGTATTTTTAGCCCAATTTGAAATGTCACATACATTGTATAAGCAGAGTTTGGTATTTATTCTCTTTCATTATTTTAACTCAAAAGTATTCATACTTTCATGAGTGATGAGAAAGTAAATTGAGTGACAATGGTCTGGGATGAGAAATATTAGAAAGTTCAAGATCTCTTAATAAATAATACCTGCAGTATCAAGGGGATATTTTTGAAGGGCATTATAGCTGCATATAAATGTGAAGAATTATTACTGTATCTGGAGACCTTCTACTTGAATTAGTTTACTATATATTATTTTGGTTTGGGTACATGTAAAAAATGAAGCAATGGAAAATCATAAACAGGGATTATACAAAAATTAAAGCTGCAACAAATGCTAATGGAATTGTTACACTGGCTGGTAAATATTTCTGAAAGGACTTCAAAACGAAGAGTTATTTAAGTGAAAAAAATTCAGTCATTAACATCTTGATCAACATTCACAGCATGATTCCAGTTTGTGTTATTCTTTTTCATGCCACCAAATATAACTATTATAATAGTAATGAGACAAAATTATAGTTTTTTTACATTACCCAAGCAATTATTTTTATATTGTATATATTAAGTATATATATATATGTATATTTGTGTGATATCTCTATGGGTAATAACGTAATATTTGGTATCATTTCTATGAGTTACTGACCACTGGTCAGCTGATTAAAATGAGTTTGGGTGAATTACCATGTAAAATATGGCAGAAATGTGAATAACTACCTATATAATGAAGATTAATAGTAGTCAAGATAATAAGAACAAGAGAGATATTGTTAATAACCTAAACAAATAGTACTTTCTCAGAGTCATTTTTGTCAGAAGAAAAATGCATGAATGTAATATTACAGGATTATTTCTCTAAATTACTTTATTCCTAACAACGATTATTAATTATCACTTAAAATAATTTTCAGTTATCAATAGAAATTATTTTCTTCTTCTGCTGTTAAAAATTTCTAAATAATACAAGAATTTCTTCATATGCCTTTTGTTTATAGCTTACAGATTTTAAAGATTTAATTCTGCTTGTTTCTTATCTAAAACTCGTATAAATAGGGCATAAGCATGCTTGATACAGTTAGCTTCTGACAATGCAGTCTGGACACAAACCCAGCAGTGTGAGCAAGTACAAAGAAATAGATGATCATTCTTGCACGAATGTTTCAGGTCTTCTGTGATTCAGGAAAGCCTGTGACAAGATTTTCAGCTGGTGACTGCTGAGGCCAGTCACAGTATGGCTGCCAGGGGAGTTAAGTAAGGAACTCTGGAACATGCAAACAAAACGCAGTGGTGATTGTTTGGCTCTGTGTGATCTAAGGGGAGAAAGTCAGTCATCACTGGGAACACTGCACTGTTCAGATAAGATATGTTCAGGTTCTCAAGGGAACGTAAGGCACCCACTCTCACTAAATAAGCAGTAGAGTAGCATTCATGTGGCAGAAAGAGCACTGGCTCGGGAGTTGAGAGACATGGTTCACAGTTTTGTCTCTAATAAATGTAACGTGACTTTTGAACTTAGATAAACTAGTACTTATAAGCATTAATTTTCTCATCAGTAAAACAAGAATAATAATACCTCTGACTACAAAAGGATCATTATAAAGATCACATGAAATAATATATGTAAAAGGTTCTGAGTTCCCAACATACATTCATAGGTATCGGTGTATATAAACAAAGGGATCTGTTTTGTGATCAAACATCTGGACTCAATCCTAATTCTACTACATACTCCCTTATTTTGTGTGTCTTCTGATTATCAACTTCTTTATCTTTAGAATATTTGTAATTATATGTCATCATACTTTTCTGGAAATTATATCAAGTAACACTTGTAAAACACTTAGTACAGTGTCTGGCACATATCAGAGCTTCACATAGAAACTGTTACTTTGTTTAGTAATTTCTAACACTTATAGAACATTTACTTTGTGCTAGACACCATGTATATATCAACTCATTTTATTCCCATAACAACCTTCAGAGGACTCTATGATTATCATATCCCTTTTATAGATGAGGAAATCTAGCTGCATGGCAATTAAGTAATTTATCCAAAGTCATACAGTAAGTTAATAGTGGTGTCAGATTTCAAAATTAAGCAATAGAATTTCAGAGCTCTGCTGTTAACCATCATACAACACTGTCTCAAAGTGGAATTGTTGAAAAAATATTGTTCATAGTCATCTACGGTGTGTAGGACTCTGTTCTGAGTACTGTGCATATAAAGTAGAATAAGATTGAGTTTAATATATATTTAGGGAAAGAAGAGGTCTGTAAAAACCACGAATAATATAAGGGAGAATAAGTGCCCCTAAGTGTTTGGAAATAGAACCATCTCTCAGAAAGGTTATAATTTCACTGCAAGGATGGAACTGTTCTTATGCTTTGAAGTCCAGGTGGACATTGGTGAGAAGAAGGCATTCTGGAGGAGGGAAGGTAGAAAATCAAGGGTGTCTCCAATGTGATTTTTTGGGAGAGCGACAATGAGAGAAAATTCTATTTCAATTCCTTGAGGGGTTGACTGTGATAAAATTTCTACTCTCAACAAGCTCATTATGAGTTTCTTCTCAGTGACTCTATCAGGCTGAATTTCTGGATACAAAAAGACAAAGAGTCCTAATGGTTTGGAGAGTCTGATCAGAGGGTCAGAACTATTTTTGTTTGGTGATAATTCCTGCTACCATGGTGAAGATAGTTTGGTTTACCTTATTTATTACATGTGGATCTTTGGGAAGCAGTTTCTACAATGAGAATGTGATTAAATTCATTTCTAAGCTAGACTCAAGTCTGAATATACTCTGAGATTTCTTATCAAAAGGAAAAATTGCTACTTTACACCTGATAAAATACATTATTTTTGGATAATTTTAGATGGTAAGGCAGAACAATTAATAACCTGTAAAGATGGATCTCCCCTGCTTATCAGAAGACCTTGAAACTGGGCCTCAAAGAAGCAGGTGGCTTGTAGTCTGTTACTCAAGGAGAAAGTCCAGATTACTCTTTTATTTGCTAGGTTCACTATAAAATTCTGAAATGAATAGAGTTTGAGGAAAGACTGATCAAAATCTGTCATGCAAAACTATTTTCACCATAAGCGGTTAAAAAGATAAATAATTTAGTTCTCTTACTCCCATATGTGTATATTTCACTGAAATTAAAGGGACGCTGTCCTGATACCTGAGAGTTGGAACAATTATTCTTCCCCTTATCTAGGTTGTCTAGTCAAAATGATGTGCCATATGTCTCCAAGCCATATGTCCACTGATTTTTTTTTTTTAATTCTAGTTTCTGCCAGAAAATTGACTCTGGCTGTTAATTTCTTCATGTTATGAATCCTGTCTGGCTTGTTCTACTATTTCCTTTGAACTTTTTCAGTTCCCTGGAATGAGGGAATTATGACCTGGATTTTCTCTATTCAGTTCCAGTGACATATTAGAAAGGAAAACACCGTATCTGCAACATACCTGGTTATTTAAAAATGCATGGAGATGTGCTCCCTGGAATAGAAAATCCTGTAATTCCATCAGAATCCTCAAGGGAACTTGATTAAATGATTTTATCTTAAAATAAGAATTAGCAAATATTTACTCTTGTTTATCGTAACCTTGCAAGCTGTTACCTATTTAGTTAACACTCTACCGTTTAGTAATTTGTTCCTCTGATGTTATCAAAAATAAATCTAAGTGATGAACTTGGGATAGTTGAGTAAATGTAGTGCATAGGAAAAAATGCAATCTCTTTTTAGGTTGTTGTTACACGACACTACTAAATGTGCAAAGAAACAACTATTGAAAAAAAGGATCAAGAGACAAACTGGCTTGTCTGGAATTGCCCAGTCAGTGGCTTTCTAAAGCTATGTGTGTGGAGCAACAAAGTGCAACTGGAATAGAAAGTACCACTGAGACAGCTGCTCCTGTCTTAAATGAGCTTAGTAGGAAGTGAAGTGTGTGTTGAAAAAATGAATACATGAATGAATGGATGAAGCTATTTTAACTCCAACCAAACTTTCTGACTGCAGTGAAGGAAGGGTGTGATTCATGCCTTTTGAGTTAAAGGGAACTTTATATTGAGGTTGACTTGGCCTTGTGCACAGTACTGGCTGGCACAGGGCAGACACCCAGAAACCAACAGGTAGGATTTTAGCATTAACCAAGTCAGCACAGTGAAGTTGAGGAAGCTTTCCAGATTTCAATTATAAACACATGGCGTTTCCTTCTCAATCCACTTATGTCTTGGTTCTATAGGCATTAATGAGGGCCTACTATGTGCCAAGCAGTATGCTGGACACTAGGCATATAAACACAAGTGGTCTTTACTCTCAAAATCCTTTGGTCCAATGAAAGAGACAAACTAGCAGTTTGTTCCAATTCAATGTGATTCATACTATAACAGAGATTTGTTCCAGGCTTTATGGGAGCAGCATAGAAAACAAGCACAGAGGCTTTCAGAGTTGGAATAAATTTTACCCAGGAGGTGGGATGTAGAAATACCCAGATTCAGCATTGTGAATAGAGGACCAGACTCTAAAAACACAGACAAGAGAAGAGTCTGGTGTGGTTGGAAAATAGGAGGTGCTCTCCATAGATGAAAGAACATATTTGGGTGGTAGCCAGAAATGAAGATGAAGCTGGTAGAATCATTTAGAGATAATCTGTGAAGCCCTTTGTATGACATGTAAGAGGGGTTGAACTAATGCAGGCAACATGTATGATCTAGATCAATTGACAGGTAAGCCACACAGGTAAAGTTCAAGTGGACACAGACATTCTCTGAGAAGGTACATATGGAAGGATACTCCCATGGAAGATACAGGATTATCTGTTGTCATCTTAACAAAGGATTGTTGTCATTTGTTTAGCTTTTGGTAATAACGAAGCGTTACCAATGAGTAACGAGTAATGGTTGCTATGAATAATGGTTGCTATGGCCTTGTTAGAGACACCTGGAGAGACCTCAGGAAAAGAAAGGTGACATAACTTAGCTCTTTAGGTGGTGAAGAGATTCTAAAATATTTATGATGTGTGTGTACAAGTGCACACATGTGTGCATATATATTTATTTCTTGAGTTTAGAAGAAGGGGATTGTGCAGAAGATAACATAAAATCACAGCTTTGGTAAGCCTCCAGGACCAATTGGAGCAACTAGTTTTAACATGATAATTTTATGTACAGATAGACAAAATAACATTCTTCACTCAGTGCTGGTTTCCTTTGCATTTTAAAAAGGTAGCTAATTAGGTTCTGTCTGAGGATTTTATTAGAAAGTTAGAATTGGAATTTGTGTTTCCATGTTGAATTAGTCAATGATGACAGAAAAAGCATCATCCTGACATTTTCCTTTGTGTGCTTTTCAAGGTGAAGAAGAGAGAAGAGTTTTTTTTTTTCTTTCATGTTTCTCTCCTGTTTATGAAAGCAGACACCGACTGGACATAAAGCATTAAGTGATGTTTGTACAAGCACACTTAGGGTGATTTATAAACTTCTTGAGCAAGTTGCCTTATTTTGGGTAAACATTTTATATATACATATGTTCAACACATTTACTCACTCAGATTCCAGGAAAAAACAAATGCCTGTAGATCTTAGTTGTTACCTCTGTGATGTTAAAAAAAAAAAAGAAAAGAAAAAAAGATCATTACCTGAGTATTTAAATCCAAATGAAACGCATTAAAACAACTCTATATTGGATTTTTAAAACTGAAGAACCAGAACTCCATGTATTTCTGAAGCTTCTGAAGTTGATTTAAACCCTCATACTTGGAGTTCTTTTCTATTATAGTAAAAAACAATTTTTATTGAAGTATAGTTGATTTACAATGTTGTGTTAGTTTCAGGTGTACAGCAAAGAGTTATACATATACATACATTCATTCTTTTTCAGATTCTTTTCCCTTATAGGTTATTACAAAATATTGAGTATAGTTTGCTGTGCTATACAGAAAGTCCTTGTTGGTTATCTATTTTATACACAGTAGTGTGTATATGTTAATCCCAAATTCCTAATTTATCCCTCCCACCCCTCCTTTTCCCTTTGGTCACCATAAATTTGTTTTCTATGTCTGTGGGTCTATTTCTGTTTTGTATAAAAGTACATTTGTATCTTTTTTTTTAGATTTGGAGCTCTTTTTAGAACCAGTGGAGGCTTCAGTTTAAGAAAGGCTTCATGGTAATAGAGGCAAGATGAGAAGTTCATTTTATATAGTAGATCATGATTTCCATACACCAGTAATTATATATGCAAGAGAAGAAGCAAATGAAAATTCTCACTTTGTAATAAAGCTCTAATTGAAATTTACTTTAAACTCATGTAATGACTTCCTTGTGTGCAATTAAAAAGATTTCTTTATTTATAAAAAGGTTTTTGATGTTCCTTGAAATTTATATAATTATGTGCATAGCAGAATCCATCAGTACATGTGGATTTGTCTGTACTTTTGCAGAACAATATGGTAACTCAGTTTCCAAATTGACAGGAGTGATCTTGAGTGGCTTGCTAATTTCATAGACATTTTTCTTATCCACAGAATGTGGCTTAACAGTGCTCTGTTACTTTTGTCATAGAGTTGTTATGAGGTTGACATGAGGCAAAATATGTTAAAGCATTTTGTAAACTACAAAAATACATAGGATTTTTAGAATATGATATCGAAAGTCTTGTTCAAAAAGTGATAATTAGCCATTTTGTACTACAAATTTGCTTAAATTCTGATTTTAAAATCTTTCCCCACTGTATATAAGATGTCTACTAACTCCTTCCCATTAAATAGAAAGATCTAATGGAGAGACTGACCTTTTTCTCTAGTCACAGCTTTAAAATACAGCTCTATACACATCAAAGTTCAGAGCTATTAAGTCCATTGGCTTACAGATGAAAGTAGATGAAACCTAGGCACACCTATTCCACGTTATTATATAGTGTACCATTTTTGTAAATACCTTTAATGAAATGAAAACTAAGAAATATAATATTTATTTAGGCCTCTAAAGAAAACCTTCTATTTAATTTTTAATAATGTTTATAAATGTGATTTAAACATCTTTCTGTCTCCTCTACTTATATTACAGCTGTCAGTCCTAAGAAAACTCAGAGAGACGACTGGATACAATTTCCTGCCCTGACTTTTTGGTCAGGATCAATCTGTTTATCATGTCCCAGTATAAACAAATCGGGGTGAAAAAGAGGGGCCAAGCTTTACTGGAAGTAACAGAAAGAAAACTCCATCAAGCTGGACGTTGTTAAAAAGGGTATATTTTAATAAGGAGTTTTTCTGGGATGTGCTCGAAATTGCTTTCATGCTAAATAGAATTTGATCGAAAATGAAGTGTGTGGACAGCCAGTTATGTATTTGAGGGCTTTTTGGCTTGGCTTTCTTGGACTCACTGAACAGACAAAGTTTGCTTCTAAGTACATTTCTTGATGTATCAGTATGGTTTTGGCGGCACCGCTAAAGACAATCAAATGAAGTATCTAAGGGTAACTGAAGCAAAACAGACATCAACTTCATAAATTAAAGCCGTGAGTTCCTTGTTTTATGTGCACCTCTGCATGCTGGGTTCTATCACAGTTACTCATATTATCACTTCCAAAAGAGCACTTGAGAAAAAAGCCTAACAACTGTTAGATACGACGTCTGTTCGTTAACGTTAAGTAAAACAAAGTAAAGAGACTTATTAGTTAGCCATTTAGATCTTCAGAATAAAGTGAGACAGATTACCCACCTGTTAACACCTGTGTTCCGAAAAGTTCACGTGCTTACTAACAGGTGGCATTTATGAGTAATTTATGATGGAATAAGTGGTCATAAAAATCAGTAAGTACCTTTTGGCTTCCAAAAAAATAAATATATAGTTGTGATGCCTAATAATAACTTGTAAACATTGGGATTTAAGCAAGAACTGAAACTGTACATTAATTGTACCAGAGGAAGTTTAGCTGGTGGAATAGAGTTTTGAGTTGGACCATGAATATTGTAGAGTAGTCTAAAGGATATTTGTACTCATGTTTGAAAGGGTATGATGAAACTGTAAAAGAAAATAAAAATAATTAATTTTATAAACTTATGAATTAGAGTATAATAATCTCTGTTTATGAAAATGCAGTCACTTAATGCATACTGGGTACATCCACAGGCAAAGAATGGTGTCTTAAAACTAAGTCTTGTGCTTTAAAATCATGATCAATTCGGGAGAAAATTGATTGCTTTATTGATAGGCTTTTTTACATATTAAGTTAGCATTTACTTGAAGTAAATGGTTGTTTTCCTTTGGAAAACATCTACATCATTTAAGGAGTGTTACCAGTGTGTCTAAATTGAAGTTTCTCATATGCTTACATAAAAAGGGAATTATTTCACATGTAAAAATGGATACTAACAAAAGTTATTATCACGCATGTATCCTTTCGACTGTTGAAAACAATGAATTTAATTTATTGCTGAGAATATATGAAATACACATTAATGTATATACACTGATTAAGCCATATAGACTTAAAAAATAAATACATTGAAATATATGCTATCAGTTGGTATATTGGATGAGTACCATGCTGCAGTCTTAGTGACGTTTTCTTTTTGTCTCAAGATTTATTTTGTTCATTCCACAGTTAATTTATTTGGATTGTATATAGACTCTGGTCAGGAAAATAGGGTGTCTCCAAGTTGTCAGTGAATATGATGCTTAATATAGGAATTTCAGAGCTATATTTTTACCAAAGGGAAGAGCTACAGGAGTTAATACCTGAAAATCTGCCTGTACAATTGGAGAAAGAGTCCCCCTGACACTCGCCCATAAGTAGCTCTGAAGCAGAATGGGAAAGCTGAGGACTGTAAGAAATGCCTGTACCATCATGATGCTGTAAAACCCTGTGAACCACTTTGACGGCAGAGTGGGAGCTAGTGAGGCAGCTGGAAGCTTGCTGAGTCTGTTCGCCTTGGCCCCTGCTTTGCTGAGCTTGATGATAATGGCTTCTGCTTTGCTGAGCTTCCTATTCTCATGAAAGTTCTTTGCAGTGAAAACTCTACCTCAAACATAAACAAGGAAGGAGATGCCGGGAAACAAAGTTCCTGATCTTAGAAGAGACAGGTGGTGATAATGCCAAGTTGACAAGCACTCCTGCACACGTGGCTACTCATAAAATATTTTTTTTCATTTTTTGTTTTTGTTATCGTTTTTGAATCAAATTTAGATATGCTGTTCTTATTTCAGGAATAAACCACCCGCTATGTATCACTATTCCAACTATACCAAAATGAACTAAAGGACCGTGAAAAATGTCTCTACAAAAAAACAAAACAAAACAGAAACCAACACCTATTATCTGAGCCTTATTTGAGTCAAAAGGAAGTTAACACTAAGGTTGGGATTCCTAGTTAGGAAGTTGAGGGGTAGAAATCTAATGGAGGTTTGGAGCATAGGCAATTCTACCATCTAACTATTATTCTTTACAAATTCATAGCTGCAAAAACCCAATGTACTTTTTCTAGTCCTTCAACTTTTATGTGGCTGCAAGTTTCTGGATCAAAAATCCATAATTGATGCATCTTACAACATTCACATTATCCAGCAAATTTTATTGCTAATAGATGGCCTTTAAAAATTGTGTCTAGGAGGGCAATATAGCATAAGCACTTAACAATGTTTTTACTTGGATCAGAAAACAAAAAACAAGCAAACAAACAAAAACCTTGATTTGAGTCTTATCTCTCCATTTCATGACCCAAACATACTGCTAAATATCTTTAAGACAGGATTTCTTCATTTTTAGATGGGGATAATAATATATTGTTTACTTCTGGGGGGAATGCTTACTCGTTACCTTTAAGATTCCCTTTCTGTGCTTTGAACTCATTATTGCAAAACACATGGGCTTTCCTTCCTATAGTCATTGTCTCCTGTGAGAACAAAAGTGAATTATTAGATTGATAAGAATTGGGGAAAATAAAATGTCATGGTGAACATCACTCTTCCCTTCTTCCTCTTGGAAACACTGGTCCTGATGTGGAGGAGGTCCTGCCCAAGTTCAGCCCTGCTTGGAGCTATGAGGATATTTCCAGTTGATGCCAGTGTTCCATAAGCACACTTGCTTATCAGGCCTCAATCCACATAGTCCAAGCTGATTTCTTTTCACGGTGATACTTTAGTTTTTCAACTTTCATTCCTTCTTTTTATGTCTCAGTATGTTCAGAATGTGGGAAACTGGATGTAAGTTATTGGACCTTTTCAGAGATCCCAACATCCACCTTGTAGGACTGTATTGGTATTAAATAAAGTAATTCAGTTACAGTGCATTCAATAAACTTCATTAAACATGCTGGTTACTATTACCATAGGTCAGTCTGAAATTAAATATCTGTAAACCAGTCATTGCTTGTGCCTTAGTGCATATATCATTTGCAATTAACATTATTTTTCCAAATGCTGCTCTCCTGGCATAATTTCAAATTTTGAAGCATTTCATTGCTAATGGTAGTGGGAATATGTACTAAAAGCCAACTATTTTGCTTCAGTGATTAGTTAAAAAGTAATATAGAGAAAACATATTGGCTTGACTTATAAACACCTTAGAATCTCCTACCTTTCCACCCAAAACTGTTATATTTGATATACCAAACATACTAAGAGCCTTGAGTTTTTCCCTGAAAAATTGAAATATCTGTATTCTCTGTCTTATGAAGATGCTTACATGATTGGCAATATCCACCAGTCCCGGTTCAATGAAATACAATAGAATAGAATTTACCTTAGACTTTAATTAATCTTTATTTACCTTTTGAGTTATTATATTTTACTAAGAGAGCTCAAGGACATTCTCTGGGTGATAAATCATTTTATTTTTTACAATAACCTATTTTGCCCAAATTATACTCTCAAACGTTCCATGTAATTACATTTTTCACATAGCTTTATTCTCAATAAACATTTCAAATTATGTTTGCATCTTTTCTTCTGACTCATGAAGCATTTTTTCTACCTTGGTTGTGAAAAAAATTGCTTGAATTATGATACTGATGATAATAAAGGATAGCAACATTGTTGAGTACTTACTATGTGCCAGGTAGCCTTATTAACATTCCCATTTTACAGATAAGAAAATGGTGATACAGAGTGGTTAAGTGATTTAGCTAAGATTACAAAGCTGTAAACTATGGAGCTGGGATTATTATAGTTTAGAGACTCTGGCTCCAATGCACATACGTTTTTATTTTTATTTTTTTAATTTATTGAAAAAATTTTTAACATCTTTATTGGAGTATAATTGCTTTACAATGGTGTGTTAGTTTCTGCTTTATAACAAAGTGAATCAGCTATACGTATACATATATCCCCATATCTCTTCCCTCTTACTGTCTCCCTCTCAGCCTCCCTATCCCACCCCTCTAAGTGGTCACAAGGCGCCGAGCTCATCTCCCTGTGCTATGTGGCTGCTTCCCACTAGCTATCTATTTTACATTTGGTAGTATATATAAGTCCACGTTACTCTCTCACATATGTTTTTTAAAATTACACCATTTTGTCTCTTGTGATCTATGTCTCCATATAACAGTGATGAAAAAGCTTAATTGTGTGTTATCTCATACACTTTAATTCTAAAAGAACTCACATAATGCTTCTTTATCTCTTTTGAATGAGATGGGCTAGAATATGGTGATAGATTGATTGTACACTACCAATACACAAAAAAATTATCTTTAACCTCAAGCTCTGTTCTGAGGCAAAATTAAGTAGGATATGTGAAGTGCATTTTAGAATAAGGATAGTAAACAATGTATTCTTATGCAAACCTCTTTAATAAATCATTTTGTTAGCAAGGTGAGATTTTAGTGTGAAAAGAGAAGTTGGCTAATCACAGACCGACTCTAAGAAAAGAATTATTCATTGAATCTGTCTGCAAGCTAAATAAAACAAAAATGGAGAACTTCTCTACAAATTCATTAAAGAACTTTGACTTAATTCAAATTTGAGTAAATATCAAACTTGTTATCTATTTGCTTCCAAAACTGTGTTCTGTTGTGTTCTTGGAATGTGTATTTAACATTGGTTAGATAAGCAAAATTATAAAAGTTAATGCAGATCTGAACCATTTTAGTTTTTGTTAGGTTTTATATAAATTGTAACCTTGGCTCTAGAATACTCTTCCCAGAATTGACCTAGAATAATTTTGTCCAAGAACAGGTATATTTCTAAAAACATCACTTTACACTAATACAGCAGAAAATAAGTATGTAGTTTCCCTCTATCCTGGTGAAAGGAAGTTATTATTTCCTTCTTTGTCATAGTAGAAATGTAATTTATTGCTTTTATGGAACTTCAAGGGTAAATCTAGGTTTAAACTTTACCATACATACATTACTTGTTCATTTTCAAGCAGAATCATATAATGAAAATTGTTTTAATATTCTAAAATGGAAACTGGAAACACTTTAAAGGATAGAACTTCCCTAAGGGAAATAAAAGTGTTGGTTCACGTTGAACATTTGCTCAGGTATTAAAAAACAGAAACTAAATGTCCTCCAAATGGCAAGGTGCCCTAATAACTGCAGGCTCAGAAATATGTGTGTCTGGTAAATGAGGCAGAGGAAAAATCTGGACCAGTGTCAGAAAAAAACCTATAAGATTAGTTCACCACCCATTGTTCCTGTTGTTGTATGTCATTTCTAAGACTTCAGGGAAACTAGTTCAGTATGTTCAGGCCACATTGCAATGTCATAATGGCCACAGATCTCAGAGGAACAAACTTGTCAAGTTCAGAACATTCTCATGTTACTGAGACAACATTGCAGCAACATTGCATTATGTTTGAGTTTGAGTGTCAGAGGAGGAATTCACGTAAGAAAAGAGAAAAGCATTTTCTGATAGATACAGCACCCTGGGGAAGCTGTGCATGGGAGTGGCATAGAGGCAGTACTTCACTGGATGGCAAAAGCACCTCAGCTGACACCTGGCCCACTGTGCTGTAATTGACATCCTAAGAACACCCCAGGGAACGATGTCAGCTTGGTGTCATCTTTCCTGTTAGAAGAGGATTTCTTAGATGTGATTTGTATATTCATTTTTTATATTAATTAATTAAATTTTGGGCCATGTTGAGTCTTTGTTGCTACACGCGGGCTTTCTCTAGTTGCAGCGAGCAGGGGCCACCCCTCGTTGCAGTGCACGGGCTTCTCATTCCGGTGGCTTCTCTTGTTGTAGAGCACAGGCTCTAGGCACACGGGCTTCAGTAGTTGTGGCACACGGGCTTCAGTAGTTGTGGCACACAGGCTTAGTTGCTCCGTGGCATGTGGAATCTTCCCGGACCAGGGCTCGAACCCGTGTCGCCTGCATTGGTAGGAGGATTCTTAACCACTGTGCCACAAAGGAAGTCCTTATATTCATTTTAGAACTGCCCTTCATAGTAGCTTCCTAAATCAATTGAAATGCATTCAGAATGTGTTGATGTTTTCACATAGAAGTCAGAGTTTGGAGTTATAGATACATGGAATTTTAAAAAATCTGTGACCTTCTGATAAAACCCACTAAATTTTGAGCTGAATTTTGTCCCAAAGTTAGTTCTTTGTAAAGGCTCTGTCCAATTTATATCTTCCTGTTGGTCACAAAAATTTTGAAAGATAAATATTTTATGCAAAAGCAGAAGTAATGTGCTCTAGATCAGGGGTTCATGGATTTATAATTGGAGATAAGTAGCTTCAAGTTAGGAAAGTGAGGTAAAAATTAAAGTCAGTTGGAAAGCGATCCCCTTTTGATTTGTGTCATGAAAGGAAAATGGAGAAAGGAGACGTTCCAAACTCTCTTTGATGAGTGAAGCACTATAGCATAATTTGCTTATTGTTTTTTGTTTGTTTGTTTTGTTCATGCAGAAGAAATCTTAGAGAAGTAACTTATTCTGATGAACTGGGAGATTAGGAATTGGGTAAGAATATTGCTCATGGAAGAACACTGTCAAAGGAAGATACCCCATGGAGCCAAAGCAGACTTAGGCAATTTAGAATACATTGAACTATGGTAAAAGGGTTAATTAATATCAAGCTATCAGACAGTAACTGGTATAATAGATAGATAGATGATAGACAGATAGATAGGTAAGGACATATATGCATTTCAAAACAGCAAAATGAGTCCCCAAATTGAAGAATGCACAATGGATAGAAAAGAATATCAAGAATAATTAAAGTGTAAAGTTTTAGATCTAAGGTGGTAAAAATTGAGCAAAAATTCCTGCAGGAAAGGTGTGGCTCATACTGGATTAATTCAGAATAAAACAAGCAGACATAAAAATGACAATACATAATGGAAAATCCAGGGTTAAAAATATAATAATTAATAAAATTAAATTAAAAAATTATTTATCTTTCTCTTCTCTCGATTGCCCCAGTATATTTGTTGATAGCCGAGAGAGAAAAAGAGTGAAATAGTCGTTATGCCACTTAGGTAAGAGAAGGTAAGTCATTACCATTAGGACTTTACCTGGAACTCTGGAGAGACACGTACAGCTGCTAGGATTTCGAAACTATTAGAAAGCAAGTAGATAAGAGTCCATGTACTTTTTTCTTTGAAGTTCTAAAGAAGAGAAAGACTCAGAGTAATAGGAGCTAATATTAATTAGACTATAGAATCACAATTCAGGCTTTCTTAGCTTTAAAATTTGGTCTAAAGCCCTACATTAAAAATGTAGAAACTATTTACATGTAGAAATAGGGGTTGAAGTTCAAAATTTGCTGAACTACAGGTTATGGAGGAGGTAAATCAATCATTTTAACAGTGTTTATCAAATTCTTTATAATAAAGTATCTAGAAATACAGAGATGGATAAGTATTTAATAAGCATCATATTAATAGCAGGGACATAACACTGGAAAAACATAGGGAAAGAAGGAAAATTCTCATGGGATGTGCAGGGGTAGCACAGGAGTGGATGATTCAATTAGAAGGCAAAATTTGTACCATGTTTTGTAGCTTGAATAGGATTTTGCCTGATAGAGAACAAATGAAAATTGTTTTAATATTTACCAGTGTGTGTGTGTGTGTGTGTGTGTGTGTGTGTGTGTGTGTGTCTGTGTCCTGAGGTGAGAGGCCAGAGATTTCTTCTTTTCTTCCTTCAGAAGAAATATAACTGGAACAGAGGAAAGAGAGAGAACACAACTTGCTTAGGGCTCATAAGACACCCATCTGATGGGATTCTTGGGTAAAGAAGGGCAGAACTTTATGCTGGGAGAAGCTGTAATATGAGAAAAAGAACGTTATGCATAAAATTCCAGGATAGCTGGGGAAGGCAAACTGGAAAGGTGACTAGGTGACTTCCCAAGGAATATGGAGGTTTTCCTGTGACTAGTGCATGGCTTAGGAGAAAACAGAGCTTATAGCACTGAGCCAGAGAAACTAGTGGTCATGTGAGATGGAGCCCAAAAAATAGGTGGAGGGCTGTGTGGGAATGAGATCCCTGTGTGTGTGTGTGTGTGTGTGTGTGTGTGTGCGTGTGTGTGTACACTGTAGCTAATCTTGCAAATTTTCTGAGTGTGATTTAGTCTCTTGTGAGACAAAGAGAGTGGATGGTATATTGAGACCCAGGACACATCGGGGGTAGAATCAAGGCAGCCTGCATGGTATTAAAAGATTAATCCCACAAAAACAGACTTACGTGGTTATCACACCCAACATTCATCTTACCTGCAGAGATTAAAATGTGCTAACATCCAGAAAGGGAAGCCAGAGGCACCATGGGTCATGGAAATTAGAGCTGGGTAGGACAGAGAGTTAAGTGTATTTTTGAGTCTTGTTAAGAAAGTTTAGCTTTATTCTGATGGCCTAAGTCAGTACAGGCAAGCATATCAAAATGTTTCTTCATTCTTGATTTCTTCTCGTTCCCACAGGAAAGCATGTAGCCAGCAACATCATTTACATAACTCTGTTGCTTTGTATCCTTTTTTCTTTTGGTAGTTAAAAAAAATTTTCTTGTCCACCACACCACGCACACACCCACATGCACAGACACTTACATGCACACACGCTCACACGCTCATGTCTTGTGCTCTGCTTTAGTTAATCCATCTCTTTGCATACTCCCTCTTTGATAGCAAAGCGAGATGTTATACATGCATGCAGGGCTACCACTTTGAGTCCCATCAATAGTACAGTGCATTGCCCTTGGTGACACAATAGTGATTCTCTTTGTATGTGGCAAGTCCAAAGTAGTGGTGAATGTCACATTCCATCTCAGGTAGAAAGTTAAAATTAAAATCAAGATAGAGCTGATAAATGTATCATCTCGCCCCATAAAATCTCTGTACAAGAAAACAATGGGCCACCTTTATTATAGATTTGATTAAGCATTAACTATAGCTTACAGAGAAAAGGTGAAAGCAAGGCTTCTTCCTAAACTATATAGTTCATAAAATAAAGTAAAAATATCTACTGCAAAACTCAGACTTCCTAACTTTTCTGTACCAACTGCTTTATTAAAATCATTGCCAAAGCAGTGAGATGGTGAAGCACAGAACATCTTCAGTTTAGACCGTCTGTTAGGGGAGCTTTTGAATGTTTCTGTCATGTTAAAAAAAACACTGTTGTAACTTATGCTGTACAAAAGGTTGTGATTTTACAAACTCTATATAAAGACAACATTCTGTTATTGAATTTGCCTCAATGCACTGATTCCTGCAAATAACTACAGGCAATCTCCTAAGGATTTAAAATTTTAAGTATTTAAAAATCTATTTTCATTAACCAACACCAATATAAGATTAAACGGATTTTACCCTGATATTTCTTTGAGTTAAATCACTGTCATGTATGCAATGTTCCATTTCTAAATAGTCATTCTTTGGAAATGAACAAGTGTTCAGTAGTATGGATGAGCTAAAAGAAGAAATGAAATGAACAACAGGAAAATCAGGTAGTGCCTGTAATTTTAAAGTGTTAAGTTGTAGATGGATATTTTATACTTATAAAACCCTTGGGGGCAAATGAATGCTTAAGTTGAGTTAATACTTAAGAGAAATGGCTTCAAGAAGATATGCCAAACAGATGTTTTAGATAGTACTAAAGTCTATTTATTTCCACTTATTTAAACAAAGATAAAGGGGGATTTACCAAAAAATTCCAATTCCTTGTAGTGCTGCCAACAAGTAAAATTTTCCACAGTTTGTCTCAATGATTAAGCAAAATAGGATAAGCTAGGCGGTGCACTGTCCGGCATGTCCATGTTCTGCTGGGGCCTGACACATCACATTCACAGAGGAAATAGCTTGGTTCTACAATTCCTCTCATTAGCCTGTACTTGTGGATTGATAAGAAGTGGCCATTAGCACACATCCAGACCTTAGTAAAAATTCAGATTCACTCACTGCCCTCTAAGAAATCTAGAGTAGAGCTATAAGGAGTGGACCCTCAAACTGTAGGGTCTTAAGTGGTTACGTTTGTATTGGGTATACATTTGGGAGATAGGAAATGAAAACAACAGATAATTAGGTGCATTCCTTTGGCAATTTGGGTATGAGCTTGGGGAGAGGTGGCGGCAACATATATTTACTGCCCACACAGCCTAGTAAAACAAACACACACTGAACTGGCAGAGTGCTGAAGTTTTGGTTCAAATGTTGATGTTTATCTTCTGAATGATTTTAAACAATACCCTGACATTTTCTGGTATAAATTTCTTCATCTGTAAAATGACATATTTAAATTAGGTAAGTCTCCTTCAGTTTGAAAATATAAAGGCAATATACAAAGTAGGCAGAAATGGTACCAGAATTCTAGTGAACAAATATTGGCAATATTGTTTCCAATGGAAAATGTTGTTAAATTCAATTGGAAAACATTAAGTTCAAATGGAAGCTATTGTTAAATAAAAACAGAATGTAAACTTTGGAAAAGGGGGGAGATTGCCAGTTTTTGAGTGCTCCTTATGCACTGTCACTCTACCAAATTCTTTACTTACATAATCTTGTTTGATTCTACCAACATCTCTACGGGATGTAAAGAGGTTGTAGTTACAATTTGCCCATTTTATATAAGTGGGTAAACTGATACACATTCTCAAGATAATAACAAATATAATTAAGGAAAAAACACTTTACAGGCATAGAAACGGTTATTGGAGAACACTGAAATGAGAAAAAACAGACAAACAAACAAAAAACTGGGACCACTTTGTTCAGTAGACAATTACTTAGCCTGAAGATTAAACTTGGAAGCTTTAACCTAATGTTCCATTCTTAGTTGTTTTAAGAATTCACCAATCCATTTATTTTTCTATTAAATTTGTTTCTCAGATGCATTCAACAAAACGGGTTTAACCCCTAATTTTTGAGAGGGTTAGAGAAGGTTGGAACTGAATGCTTACGATGATCTTGATTTCAAAAGTTTAGAGTAGACATAGGACACATAAGCCATATCAAAAATAATAAAATTTGAAACTAATTATTCTACTATTGATTGGATAATACTCTTCTTCTGTGTGTTGGAATTAGGCATCCACACTATTGGCCATGTAACTTCACAGTGCCTTTTACTATGGGTGGGGCATATATTCTTGCTCCTTTGATTTTGGGATGGGTGAAATGACTTGCTTTGGTCAATGGGATGTGGATGGAGATAGCATGCAAGTTGCCCTCAGAAGTCTTAAGAAGGCAGTATCCCGAGCTTCCATATAAACTCCTGTGCTCCTGCGATCCATGAATAGAAGAGCATTCAGCAATAGCTGTTTCAGCCTGGGTTCCAGAATGAAGACAGACGAGGAGACCTGGCCCCGAGAAGAAGCCTGAAGTCGTGCCTGACCCAGCCATGCCCAGCTTAGATCAATGGCCCTGCAGCCACACTGCATGCCTGGGAGCATGAGAATATGTTTGTTGTAAGCCACTGAGATTTTGATATTATTTGTTACCCAGCAGAACATAACTGATACAGTTCTCAAACTATTTTTATCAGGAGTCATTTTTCATTTTTTAAAATTGCAGAATCTTGTAGGGCTGAGTCAGGAGAATTAACGCACTGCTCTAACAAACTTCTTAGACTAAGCTTGTACAAATTAAATATTGTATGATACAGTAGACTAGATCCTCATTCACCAAATGTTTCACAGGTTAACTCACTAACTCTGTTTCTCAGCTTTGAAGAATCTATTTTCTAATATTTAATTACAGGAATATGAAATTTCTAAAGGGAGAGTTAAACTTACCCAGTGATGTTAATTTCAAATTTTATCTCAAAGGGAAAAGTCCACAAAGGGATGTTTTTTTAGGAATTTGTACTCAATATAGTGTTAAAATGGAGTAATGCAATTTCTTATATTAAAGCTTATACAATAATAACTGAACTATTACATTATAATCGAACAGTCAATCATTAACATTACAATTTTAGATGGCATAAAATCTTACTAAATCAATGTTGAGAGGCCTATAGAAAGCTCTGCTGGCTTTCCTTCTAGTTTTGCAGTACAGTGAGGGTACTGTATTGCCCTAAATAATGATGTTTTATTTTGGATCAGTGCTTTTCATCTTTAAGGGGTATATGGCATATAAGCCACCTAGAGATCTTATTACAATGCAGGTTCTGAATCAATAGCTCTGGAGTGGAGACTGAGGTTCTGAATTTTCCATTTCTAATACTCAGACTACTTTCCTCTGAAGGTAAGCTTTATCACAAACTCATTTCAAAAATATTTTCAGTTACTATTGCATATTGTCTGAGATATGTATTCTCTATAATTTCTACTTCTGCGGTATTCTACTTACTTACTGAAACTCACCTAGTAAGCCAGTACTGGAACGAGAACCTAGTTGTTTTGATATGCAGTGCTAAAGGCAGTAATCTGCTTTTCCCTTATTTTTAAATGAAGAAAAATAAATGTAATCAAATCTTTTTTAGATGATTGAGAATATGATAGCCGTTTTTTTCTAATTTCCATTCATATAATTTTCATCAAACAGTATTAGCGTTACATGAAATATAGTGGATTGGATTTTGTTTCCCCAAAAGATATGATTGAGTTCTAACCTCCAGTACCTGTGAATGTGACTTTATTTGGAATTAGGGTCTTTTCAGATGTAATCAAGTAAAGATGAGATAATATGGAATTAGAATGAGCCCTAAGTCCAATGACTGATGTCCTTATGAGAGGAGAGAACACACAGAGACACACACAGTGGGGAAGCACATGTGAAGATGGAAACAGAGATTGAAGTGATGCAGATACAATTGCAAGAATACCAAGAATTTCTGGCAACCACCAAAGGCTGGGGGACAGGCATGGAAGAGATACTCTCTCAGAGCCTCCAGAAAGAACCCACCCTTTATTCTGATAGCCTAAGTCAGTGTTGATTAGGCTATGCTGACGTAAGCACTCCAGGCATAATATTTTACTACATGTCCATTCAGAGTTGGACATGGGGTTCTGTACTACTTCATTTTCAATCCAAGATCTGGGATAAGGGAGCAGACAATTATTTAAAATTACTCATTATCATGGTAGATAGAAAGAAAGAGGTGAAGCAAACAGTGGCACTTATAAATTCTGCCCAAGAATGATACATGTTGCTTCTACTCACCTTTCTTCAGCCAGATCATGTCACATGGGCTCTCCCCACTTCAAGTGGGAGGTGGAATCCGAACCTGCCAGGAAGAAGAGAGCACCAGTGTTAATGATGCTCCATAAAGGGTCTATTATTTTGTCCATATTATACAGAAAAAGAAAACACAGAGATCTTATGTGAATTGTCTGAGGTCATGCAGCTATTAAGTTTTGAGGTTAGGATACAAATAAAAATAGCTTATGTCCAAAGCCTTTGAAGATGATGGGTATACCATTTCATGCACAGTTTTTACATATAATACCAAGAACTTCCTGAATGTCCACCCATCAACTTTATATGAGGCAAGCCAGGCCAGATTATACTGTAGTAATAAACCACCATCTAGTTGCATTGACCTAAAACAACCAACTCGTATTCCTATACACTCAATTTGTCCACAATGCATTGGAAAGAGGTTCTGCTTATTATCTTCATTTAGGATTTCAGGCTGAAGGAGCAGCCTTGATATCAAATATTTCTGGATTGATACGTGAGTCATGAAATACGAGCTTTGGGATGTTTCACACTGACAATTTAGGTTCAGTCTAGAAGAGCTATCTGCCACTTTCATTTACGGTTTATTGGCTAGAACTAGTTTACGTGTCCTGAGTCAATTAGACGGCAGCCTAATGTAATTCTACTAGATGCTCGGAACAGATAAGAACCAAAAATAATGGACAAAGAGTATTAGTGATAACTACAGACTCCATCCAAGTTACTAACTACATATATTACATTGAATTACAAAAGTATCATACGATGTGGCTCCTCCCTCCCAGGGGCAGCATGCCTTTCTATAGAAATACCACAAACTAATGTATTTACTAAATACAGAAATTTTTTTTCAGTTAACGTAACAAAATATCCCTTCTATGTACATAGGGTTTCATCAGTTCCCTGAGACACAAAGTTTGAAAGAAGAGTTTATGCTTTTATTTATAAAGTTGTTTTAAAATAAATCATCACCTTAAAACCAATATTTATGATATCAATCACTCTCTTTAACACCCAATACCAGTTACCCATCCCACTATAACTTTTCTGTTTCAATCAATAATTTGATTATTTCCCAAAAGTTCCATGACATTTTTTGCTGTGTTTTGATTACTTACTCTTCAGCATGATACCCACCGCAAATGCTGAATGCTAATCATAAAGGAAAGGAATTGGTTGTGGTCATGCTTAAGCAGAAAATTGCTCTGGTCCGCGGGATGCCTTTAGGACACATTTATTCATACACCATGCTGTGGTATCTCAGGTGTAGCAGATGGTATGCAATGGCTGTCCATCACTAAAATGGTATGGTTTGACTATTAGGGTGGCAGGAGTGTGGGGAGTCAGTATCCATTAGCTTTTATTAAGTATCACCCAACATGACATTAGCTAATCCCCTCCATCTCCTACGTTCACTCCATT
Organism: Lagenorhynchus albirostris; assembly: GCF_949774975.1. Classification (NCBI taxonomy): domain Eukaryota; kingdom Metazoa; phylum Chordata; class Mammalia; order Artiodactyla; family Delphinidae; genus Lagenorhynchus; species Lagenorhynchus albirostris. The sequence continues at coordinate 81,376,075 of NC_083098.1, read as the reverse complement.
ACTTTAATTAAAGGCCCACTATTCAAAGGTGAGAAACCCAATAATAAATGAAAAAAATATCTAAAAATGTAGTTGTTACTCTAAAATTGGCAGCCATCAAAATAAGGCAATGGTGATTTGTTACTTCCAAAAAATAAAGAGAGACAAAATGAAACAAAAATATATAAAACCTCTCTTTCTCTCTTCTTCATTCTTCACATCCAATCAACCATCAATTTCTGTTGATTCTCCCTTTATGTTTTCTTGTACTTTTGTCTTCTCTTTCATGTTCCTACTGTCATTTTCATAGTTCAAGTCTATGCTCTATTTCAACATGACTATTGCAATAAACTGATATCTTCTTTTCCTACTACCAGGAACATGTGCTTTTAATTCAGCACCACCAGGTTTAGTAGCTTCTTTCCTTTTCTAACGTTTTCACAATTCTTTATTTTCTATGCCAATGTTTTTCATTGGGGGGTGATACTGAACCTTAGGGAGAGTTTTGGAATTTCATAGGCAAGGATTGTTTTTTTCACCGTAACTGAGGGGATCCTACAGCATAAACGAGGGTGCTGGACGCAGGCTTGCTAGACTGCAAATGTGGGGTAACTTCATACAAAAAGAGTTCCCTGGCATCTTGCATGATTTCTATCATGTGGTCAAAAATCTACTTAAAATTAAATGAATCTAGAAACTAACCCTATTTTTATAAAAATATAAAATATTTTTTACATTTTAATATAAAATGAATTTTCCAAGATGCCACTATCATTTGTATTGAAAGAAGACATTTTTATAACTTGATAAAAAGTTACTTATTATTTCTGAAAATTGCATCACTAACACCCATTGTATTTGTGGTTTCTCAGACACAAATAATCAACACTAACTTTGTTACTCTCTTAAAACATTCATTCATGGTGATTCTGAATATAGATGCCATTGAAATTTGTTATGTGTTCTACTGTAGTCATGTCAAAGCATCTGCAGACCAAAAATACATATTATTTCATTATAAATAACTTTCCATATATATTTTCCTTTATATTACAGTTAAGACATTGTGTTTATATTTTTTAAAAGTTTCTAATTTATTTCAGGATATTAATAAATTTGTCATCACAAAATATTTACCATAAAAATAGAGTTCTCTATCTAACACTGGTGAGAATCTGCTCAAATAAATGGAGACAAATTTTTTACTTGTCTTCTCAGGCCCTCCAAAATTTCCTTTTCTGTCTTGCACTCTACCGCTTCTCAACATGCATCCTCTGCTTCTGCCAAATTGGTTGAGTTCCTCTTCACTGAGTGATCTTTAGTCCTGCCAGCAACGCCTCCTCTTCCTCTTTCCTCTTTATCAAAAGACTCACTATTCTTCAAAGCCAATCTTTCCTGAGTGCCCTGACTTATAGCGGGGAATCTATATCTTTAATCTTCAGCACCATGCATTCATCACTTAAATCACGCTGTGTATATGTTTTTTGTCTGTGTCTTCTAAGTCAATTTTCAGCTTCTTGAGGATGAAGAGGTAGGAACTCTCTCTTAGACTCCTTCATCTTCCCTATCGTGCCCAGCAGACTCTTTATAAATAATAAGTACTGAAGAATATTTGTTGATTGATTCATTTGTCTTTAATGTACATCTCAGGGCTTCTCAAAACAGGGTATATGAGGATCACATGAGAGGTTACGAACAGTGAAAATAGTGAGGCTGTACCCAGATCTCTTAGGTCTACTTTATTTATCTAGAAATTCAGAGTCTATGTAGAGCTTCCGATGCATTTGACTGGTAACTCCTGTATCTTCCTGGAATGTGAATCTAGCTGCCCTTTACCTGATATCACATGGCATTTGTGCTGAGGGGTAGTTAAATGTTATTACATTTTATCAAGAATGCTGGTGCTATCAAGTACCATATTGACCCACTGGACTTTGTTGTAGATGTTACTCAGCTGAGTTTCTGTAAAGTAACAGCTTTTTGTACCTGCATAGAAACAGTCAAAATGACAAATAATTCCATCTCTTATCATCACTTCTATTCCACTATCCAATTTTAGTTGCCAAAAGATTGGAGACTCCTGAAAAATGATGGGAAAAATAAATCACGGGCTGCATTTCTTTTGCAGCATTCATAAAATTTCCATATCCATCAAAATTTTGTACTTTCCTTGTTTATTTCCATGAATACATTATTGGTTGAGAATTTAATCATTGGAGTACACAATAAAACACAAAAGAAGCAAGCAAGAAAACAAACCAAAAACCACCTTTTTTTTTTTTTTACTTTGGTATTATCATTCCAATTTTAGGCAAAAGATATAGTAATTTTTCTCTTCATTTTAATAAGCATCATTAATGTTGTCATACAAACACAATACCCAAATATACATCTTCCAATATTCTGCTTTCTTTAGGAAAACACATAAAGTGAATAACTCTATTCAAGATAAAATTTGGTTGAGTAGCCTGTCAAAGTCAGTTGTATTATCGATGTTTTCTTCTCCAGTGAAAGAAACTGTTAAATGCTCTCTTGTACAGACTCAAGATCACCTTGAAGCAATTTTTAGGAGGGTATCTCAAATTATATAAATGTGTTAGATGCTGACTCCCTAACCAGCAGAAAAAAGTATAGATCATTCAATCATTCATTTAGTAAATAATTTTTGAGTCATTCCATGTGCCAGACACTGTTTCAGGCATTGGGAATACAACAGGGGTCACAATAGACAAAGTCCTTACAATGGCATAATTTACAAGGGAGAAAGAGAAAAAAATCATGTAGATATTTGATGAAAATATCAGGTTGTGTGAAGTGCCATGAAGAGCAATGCACTGGATTAAGGTTGTAAAGAGTTATGGTGGCTACTGTTTTAGATGGGGTTGTCAGGAAAAGCCTCTCTGAGGAGGTGGCACTTGGACAAGGCAAAGGGAGGCTCAGGAGGAGAGAAAGCAAGTATCATGTGGAGCAGGGAGCTCATGCCATGCTGGGAGAGCAGCAGGGAGCACATGACATGTTGGGAGAGCAGCAGGGAACATATGGCATTTTGGGAGATCAGCAGGGAGTGCACTGCATGCTGGGAGAACAGCAGAACATCTTGCTTGAAGGGGTCTTTGTGAGGGTGTCTGAAATAATTTTACATGGGAGTACAGTGAAACAAGGCATTGAGCTTGTTGGGACACCGTGTTGAGAAGTGGGTGAGTGTGAGGCTGCTTTCAGAGCACATAAACTTCTGATTCAGACCCGACCCCCCTCAAAGATCTCAGCCTGGGAACTAGAACGTGCAGATGTGGGTCTCCAATCTGCTTGGATTCTTTCAGCTCCACGGAAGCTGGAGTGTTTTCCCTCTTTCAATATAAATGCATTTGGAAGAGGTTCTCTGGGGTCAGTTGGGGAACTGCAGAAAAAGGCAACTTTGCCTTCAAAGACTCCCTGATATCACCTCTGAGCAGCTTGGTCTCTCAGGCTGTCGGCTCCACCTTGTAGGCTCAGCTTACCACCGGGGTAGCTCAGGAGCAACTGGGTCCCTGAGCTGTGCTGCACACATGAAGTAGCACAAAAGCATAAGTTTCACTAGCTTCAAGGTATCTCCACCTCAGTCAATTTGAGAAAGAGGCCTCTTCACTGAATGTGACACTGGAGAGTGGGTTTGCTTATCTTTAAAGTTTCTCTACATGAGAGAAAGATACAGTCTTGGTATCTGAATGGTACCTTCCACTGATTGGAAGACTTTATCCAGCTGCATGCTTTACACAGTAGCTGCTTTTACCCAGAAGTCAGGGACCAATCATTTATGGTACTTGATTCACCAATACAGGTAAAAACATGTTGAATTCTCCCCTTTTACAAAACACAAGTGAGTCAGCAGATCCTTGGGGGGCAGGAGGAGATTTGCCTGTATTTTTGAAGAATTCTCATTTACTGTTGGCAGTGAGGACTTAATTTCTGAACATTGATGTTGGACTTCTGTTTACCCCAAAATATGAAAAAAAGAAAATATATCATTACAAAGAGATTAGAATTGTGGAGTCTTCTTTAAAAATGCTATATGAGAATGATATATATTCTGAGCCTTGGAATTCAAGCAGAAAATCAAAGCAATCATTAAAAAAAGTTAGAGTCTGTTACTGCCTTAGAAAGCTCTTTCTAAAATCTGGGTACTTTAGAGAGGTATTATATTCTAAGACAATGTCCAATAAGAGCAACTGGTACATATGAAGCAAATTGTGAAAGTGGTTATACTTTTTTGAGCACCCATGGTGATTCTCACAGCAGCCCTGAAAGGCAGGTATCTATTTTGCAAGTGAGAAAACTAAGTTCGGTTAGTTTAAATGAGTTTAAATGAGCTACATACCCAACCCAACCCAACTACCCAAGTAGCAAAACTGGGATTACAAACTAGGACTGTTTTTATCGCTGTGTTTCTATTCTTTCTATTCTATTCTATTCTTTCCTAAATAGCATACTGCAAAAACCTATTCTGGATCTCTGTGGAAATTTTTCAAGTATAAAACAATATTTTGTGGTCAAAAAACTTACAGTATACATTGAGGATAAGTTGCAAAACATAAAATTACAAGAGATGTTATAAATCAGATATTATAAATGCTACATGGTTAATCACAGGCTAATTTGACCAAGCAATCTGAACTTATTTACCTCAAACCCAACAGGAAATTTCTAACAGATATCTTCATAATGATTTTTACATTTAAACATAATTTCTAGAATATTAGAGATAATGTGGTTTGTATGTAAACAACTAGGTCAACTTGGTATCTTCCTATACAACTTTTAGATACATCCTTTGCTTCTTTATTTTTTCATAAGGAAGAATAACCTCAGAAAAATGGCTGACAACATTATGGTTCCTGGAGATGAGCAGACATGTGCTTGGCTTTCTCCATATTAATGAAAAGGTGACATAAAAAATGACTTGAATGCAAAAAATTGATACACACTCCATCACACATCAAGTAGGGTTATAGGACATTGCCTCGAGTTTTTCAAACAGGTCTGGGTTAAATAAAAGATATGGTCTTTTACAAAACATTCTTACCTTTTTCAATTTCATCCTGATAATTCAATGATTTAAATATTTTAATAGCTTCAAGGTATAATATTTTCTGAGTGTTGAGTGAGTTTGCTGAAACATTAGCATGATAGGTTCTGGACAATCCCTTCGAAGCAATTTAGCTGGATACTTGTGGGAATGGTCCTGACAACCAATGAAAGACACATTTATCAGCTCTTGAAAGTTGTCTATTTCTCTGTCAGTTAGCTGAAGACATCACTGAAAGCCACTACCTTAACTGATAGCAGATTCCAAATAGAAAATAAGATCCAACAAATATCTTATTCTACCCACATATTTCTCCCCAACATGTTATTTTATTAAGTGCCCAGGCAGATATTTATTTTATAAATGCCAAATCACAAACCACCATGAATCTCCTGAAACATGGGAACTTAGTCACGTTTTAAAGTGTACTTGCCATAAAAGGCAAAAGAAAAAAATGCCATAACAACCACATGAATTTTATGTTTTGGCAGTTCACAATATTTTGAAAAGATAACTTTATTCATCCAAAAAACTCAGAAGACGTGTAGAAATTGTGGTCATATAAGTACATATCAGTATCCCATTTGTCTTTGCTTTTTTCAGAGTTATTTTAGAAGATGGATTAAATGTTAGTTCTACTAACTTTTCATAGCTATGATCATTGTTTTATAATGACCCAATATTTCTTTACCTGTATTGTTCTCAAGCCCTTGACATTTTTGTTTCAAACAGATTATGTAGACTTTATAAGACATTGAAAATGGAACTCTTTTCAGACATATTTCTTTTAGCCTTGTGTATTCCATTTTTAACTTAAAAAATTGATGTAATTTTAACTTTAGGACAAATCTTTCACCAAAACATGCCAAAAATTTTAATCTAAATTTGATTACCATATACAGTGTGCCTATTAGATATTAGATAATGCTAGATTGACAATGCGTCCATACAGTTGGCATTTTAATACCCACAGTCTTTTAAGTTATGTTGTCCTATGTTGTAGGGGAAATAAATGAAATCCATATAAGTTAGGTGATATCTTCAGGTTTATGTAAATGGTAAGTGTAAGAGATAGGACTCACTTCTTTTTTTATCTTGAAGCTCTTTCTTTTAATGACCAATGTCATATATATATATATATATATATCATAAGTATATAATTTATGTCACATATAAAAGTCATACCATGGAGTTGCAATTAAGAGTAAATCTGGAGTCAAGCTGCTTTTGTGAAAATACCAGCCTTGTCACTTTGTGACCTTGGGAATGTTTCTCATGCTCCCAATGCCTCAGTTTTCTTCATAGAACTGCTCCTTCTGACGAACAGCATCCAACTCAGAGCAAATCTCTGCTTCCTTTCATCATCCCCAAATCACTTAACACATGCCCAATTTTTTTTTTTTTTTTTTTTTTTTTGCGGTATGCGGGCCTCTCACTGCTGTGGCCTCTCCCGTTGCGGAGCACAGGCCCCAGACGCGCAGGCTCAGCGGCCATGGCTCACGGGCCCAGCCCCTCTGCGGCATGTGGGATCTTCCCGGACCGGGGCACGAACCCGCGTCCCCTGCATCGGCAGGTGGACTCCCAACCACTGCGCCACCAGGGAAGCCCCCCAAATTTTTAAATAGGTCCTTTCTCACATGCTCTTACTGAGATGGGGTATAGTTCTCCATGGTACGTATTCTCCCCCTCACTGCAATAAGTCAACAAACCCAACTTTATTCAACTACAAGTGTGCTCTTGGTGATCTATGGCTGCAAGGTATAGATGATAAAAAAAAAAAAAGCCCTCAGCATGATCAACCCCAGACCTGACCTACTGCCTTTTATTTAGTTTGAGCATGTTAGAAGTCTATATAATTTACCTTCAACCCGGTTCTTTCATTTCTAATCTGTGACTGAATCATTTTATTTTCACTGCAACTATCTTTGCCTAAGTTAATAGTATCTCTTACTTAAACAACTGTATAGCCCTTTAACAGTCTGCTCATCCTCCATTTTTATGTCAACTTGGGAGAGATTTTTCTAAAGAAGCAATATGATGACATCTCTTCTGTGCTTATTACTTTACAATTAGTTCCCATTGCTCTTATGATAAAGACCAAAATCCTTAACATGGCCTACATGCAGAAATATTACATTTTGTTTGCCTTGGAAAGTCCAGATTTGTGCCTGGTGTCCTGGAAAAATAATAGCGCCACACTTTAATCTCAGAAGTGTAATAGTTTTATGATCACCATATTCATAGGGAACTGAATTATGTGGTGTGTAACCACATCTCCATTCTCGTCTTATGCTACCCTCTCCCCCTCTCTCTGTGCTTCGTCTACACTTACTTTTTTTTTTTAACATCTTTATTGGAGTATAATTGCTTTACAATGGTGTGTTACTTTCTGCTGTATAACAAAGTGAATCAGCTATACATATACACATATCCCCATATCCCCTCCCTCTTGCGTCTCCCTCCCACCCTCCCTATCCCACCCCTCTAGGTGGTCACAAAGCACCGAGCTGATCTCCCTGTGCTATGCGGCTGCTTCCCACTAGCTATCTATTTTACGTTTGGTAGTGTATATATGTCCATGCCACTCTCTCACTTTGTCCCAGCTTACCCTTCCCCCTCCCCATATCCTCAAGTCCATTCTCTATACACTCAATTTTTATTTCCCTTTCATTTTATGACTATGACATAATCCCTCTATTACTAGCTATCTTTCTTCATATCCCTTTCTCATCATCTTTCCTCTTAACTAAAAAGTTAAGCCCTTTACTAAGCTCAAAAGTGAGTTCCTAAATTAAAAAAAAACAAATGAACAAACAAAACTGCTCCTGACCCTCCAGACAAGGTCAGAATCTGCCATATGCTTCCACAGAGTTCTGTATTTATCACAGGACCTATCACAATCATACTATTGCATGTTTATTTTGTTGTGCCTTTTTCTTCAGTTGAACTTAAGCTACCTGGTAGGCCATATCTTTTGGTTTGTTTGTTTACTCTCCATTTTATCCTGAGGCCTGATACTTAATTATAAGCACTGGATAAATACAAATGTATTTTTCTTATGCAGAAACGGATCTGAACCATAACTAACCCTGTTAAGTGTGACACTGAGGTAACCAATAAAGAGGCATCTTTAATCTCAATCAAAACATTTGTTTATCTCTTTCACCTCCAGGAAGCTATGACTCAAAGATCACCCTTGAATGATAGTAAAAAGCATCAGCTCTGTCTAGACAAGGATTGTTCTGCATGTCTGATCACAGAATAAGAGGAATGAAGGACAGAATGGAATAATTTACTCCAATCTTCCCTAAGTTAACCAAGTAGACTGATAAAATTGAGGTTTTCTTTTTAATATCAGGTGCTTAAAAATATGTTATCAACAAAGAAAGAAAGAGTGACAATTACTCAATCACCAAATTGCCTCCTGTAGTTCCAAGGAGTGATAGTTTTCCAGTTGCAGTGATCTCGTTAAGGACAGATACAGCTACTAACAGATGCCATGTGGGTGATCCTCCTGGGAACAAGCACCTGAATGTCTAGTTTCCCAGCAATACTACTATCTCAGGAAACTTCATTTTCTTAAGGTTATGGTATAAATAAATAAGGAGAATTTGTGATATGCCTACTGACAGGAATATTCCCTCAGTTCTCCAGTATTGTCACAAACACACCCACACACCCACATACCTTTCATCATTAGAAGAATTTGTCTGATTCTCATTGTTCCAAATATTCAAGGGTGCAAGAATATATTTCTCAAGGACATATTACTTGTGCAATTCATTCACTGTATGTTTAGTAACATTAAAAATTACAATATATCTGGATATCAGATAAGGAAACCACTAAGTACAACTTAAATAAACTTTCTGTATCAATGTAAAACAGGACACAATATGGTCCATATATTTGTGACATATGCAAAAAAGAGTGGGGGAGCAAATCCTTTCAGGAAATCTGGGTTTAGGTATTTTTGTTTTATTTGAAACACTAATTTCTTATTTTCCAAATTTACTTTTTATATAAAATTACTTTCATGACACACACCTCCTCAAATAAATTTACTTTCATAACTAACTGACTCATTTGACAGGCGTAAAGAAGGAATTTACTCTTTAAAAAAGGGTGAGAGGTCACAGAAAAAGAGGAGGAAATATGAGGCATTTTATAACGTAGTGGGATGTAAGTATCAAAACTTACTTTTTAAACTCATATTCAAATAGAATTCTTGTCTTAGATTCTCCATTGCTCAAGGTCAGCCAAATCATAACTTTTCTAGAACAATGTGCATACTAAGAGTTGGATGTCACATGCTTTCCTTTCTCTCCAGAGAACCATCTGAATATGAGTTTCTGTTATGAATAAAGTCAAGGGCAGCAGGTCCACACAGGTGAGAGAGTGACAAATATACCTTGTCCACAGTCAGGACTCTGGTTTACTAAAGTAGGAATTATAGATGGTTTACCAGATACCCGTTCATTTATTGCAGAGGTTTTCTGGAGGGGGCAGGATAGAAGTCACTGAATACTAATCCCTAAGAGAAGATTGTGTTTGCTGTTATTGTATATGGCAATATGGCATTAATTAATTGTCTTCATATGAAGTTGGTGGAGGGTTTTTGTAGTAACCCGTGTTCAAGGGTTTGGCCCCATGTTGGAGTTTTGTGATAACAGACCAATGAAAGTTTGTGGGAACTAAGAAAGAAGTTGAGTTTTACATTAGAGATGGAAAGGTACAGTGAGTCAGGGCTTATACAGTTGAAATCCAGATTAGCTAAAGAAAATAAGAGCCAGGAGTTACTTTACGTTCAAAGAAGCAAAGAGTTGAATCTAGGAAATTAGCTAAGACAAAGATAAGAAATCTAGGTTAAGAGACTAGGGAGCCAAATATCAGGAATTAAATATTTGGACAGTCTGAGATTAACTCATGGCAAGGCTCTGGAACCAGAAGCAAGAGGGAAAGTTGGTATTAAACACAGCTCGCACCTCTCTTCTTAGGCTATGATTCCTTATAGATGTAGAAGCCAGCCTCCAAGATGGGTTTCAGTGATTTCTACCTCCTGGATTTCTCATTTTTGTGAAGTCTTCTCTTGCTTTGTACCAGGGTTTGTCTGTATATAACCATTTTTCTATTGCAGAAGCAATGAAATATCAATTATGAGATTAGGTTATAAAAGATCATAACTTCCATCTTGGATGCTGTCATATAATGGGCCAAAGGTGTCCCTGCATGTTGCCCCCTATGTTATTTTTTTTCTTCACAGCAGGACAGGATCATTAGCTCAAACCCCACTGGTGCCAAGCTCAAATTCTTGCACATGCAATTGCTTTAAATATAAAAAAAATAAGCATATTTTTAGCTGTTTTGAGACTGTTTGCCTTGCATACCCCATGAAAATGTATTCAACTAGACATAGATAAGGCAAACCCTATAGCTATAAGAAACCTCAAATTGCTGCTGCATTTTAGAGTTCACTGATCCAGAGACTCCCACGTTGGCTGAATGACACCACCCAGACAGGTAAACCGCGCCACCCCCCCCCAAACTCTCTTCCAAGAGTTCCCTTGCTTTCTTCTTCTTCTGAGTGGTGGCCTTCTGCTATTTCCAGAAAGTCTCCTGCTGTGAGGGACATCCCATCCCATGCAATCCATCCAGGTGCCACACTATGAAGCTTGTTGTGAAATATCACCATCTCGTGATCTTGATTTTTCCTTGATCAGCCTCAAAAACTTTGAACTCATTTCCAGTGCCCATGTTGCTTGCCCTTCTTTTGGAGCTTTTTTTTTTCTTTTTGCGGTACGCGGGCCTCTCACTGTTGTGGCCTCTCCCGTTGCGGAGCACAGGCTCTGGACGCTCACGGGCCCAGCCGCTCCGCGGCATGTGGGATCTTCCCGGACCGGGGCACGAACCCACGTCCCCTGCATTGGCAGGCAGACCCTCAACCACTGCGCCACCAGGGAAGCCCTGTTTTGGAGTTTTTGCCTTGGAGGAAGGAAGCTGCCACGTTGTGAAGTGCCCAGTGGGAAGGTCCAAACAATGAGGGACTGAAGCCTCAAGCAAGTGGCCAGCAAGGAGTAAAAACTTGTCAACAGCCACACAGATGAGCTTGGAAGCAGGTTTGTCAGCTCCAGTGAAACCAACCAACAGCCCGACCAGCTGATCAGAGACCAAGTCAGAACCATAGGGCAAAGCCACTCCAAGGTTCCTGACCCTCAGGAATTTTGTGAACTGTTTGTTGTCTTAAGCCGCCAAATATGAGGGGATTTGTTACAGAGCAAGAAATAACTAATACAAGAACCCTCCTACCTGGAGTGCAGACACCCCAGAAAGCAAGAAAGCGCATGTGATAGGAAGAGTGACCAGTAATCTCCTCTCACTCTTACTTTATATCTAAGTATGAAATCAAAGTTTAGAATCTGATGATTAATATTGACCTGCCTTCCCAATGAATGTGAACAAATATGGGGAATTCAACAGTGAAAATCTGGAAGGAAATGACTTTTAAAAGTTTGTCATACAGAGGGAGCTTCAGGATGGCAGAGGTGTAAGATGTGGAGATCACCTTCCTCCCCACAAATACATCAAAACTACATCTACATGTGGAACAGCTCCTACACAACACCTACTGAACGCTGGCAGAAGACCTCAGACCTCCCAAAAGGAAAGAAACTCCCCATGTACCTGGGTAGGGCAAAAGAAAAAAGAAAAAATCAGAGACAAAAGAATAGGGACAGGACCTGCACCTCTGGGAGGGAGCTGTGAAGGAGGAAAAGCTTCCACACACTAGGAAGCTCCTTCACTGGTGGAAAAGGGGGGTGGGGGTGGGGGAGCTTCGGAGCCACGGAGGAGAGCGCAGCAACAGGGGTGCAGAGGGCAAAGCGGAGAGATTCCCGCACAGAGGATCGGTGCCGACCATCACTCACCAGCCTGAGAGGCTTGTCTGCTCACCCACAAGGGTGGGTGGGGGCTGGGAGCTAAGGCTCTGGCTTCGGAGGTCAGATCCCAGGGAGAGGACTGGAGTTGGCTACGTGAACAGAGCCTGAAGGGGACTAGTGTGACGCAGCTACCCAGGAGGGAGTTGGGTTAAAAGTCTGGAATTGCCTAAGAGTCAAGGGATCATTGTTTCAGGGTACACGAGGAGAGGGGATTCAGCGCACCACCTAAATAAGCTTCAGAGACAGGAGTGAGCTGCTGCTATTAGCGCAAACAGCAGAGACGGGCATGAAATGCTAACGTTGCTGATGCAGCCACCAAGAATCCTGTATGTAAGCACAGGTCACTATTCACACTACCCCTCCTGGGATCCTGTGCAGCCCGCCACTGCCAAGGTCCCGTGATCCAGGGACAATTTCCTCGGGAGAACACAGGGCATGCCTCAGGCTGTTGCAATGTCATGTTGGCCTCTGCTGCCGCAGGCTGGCCCCGCATTCCATACCCCTTCCTTCCCCCAGCCTGAGTGAGCTAGAGCCCCATAATCAGCCGCTCCTTTAACCCCCTCCTCTCTGGGCAAAGAACAGATGGCAGCGGAAGACCGACACACAGAGGCGGGGCCAAATCCAAAGCTGAACCCCAGGAGACGTGCAAACAAAGAAGAGAAAGGGAAATTTCTCTGTGCAGCCTCAGGAGCAGAAGATTAAATCTCCACAATCAACTTGATGTACGCTGCAACGGTGGAATACTTGAATACACAACGAATCATCCAAAAATTGAGGCAGTGGAATTTGGGAGCAACTGTAGACTTGGGGTTTGCTGTATGTGACTGAATAATTCCTGATTTATATGCTTATCCTAGTTCAGTTTTTAACGCTTGTTATCATTGGTGGATTTGTTTACTGGTTTTGTTGCTCTTTTCTTTTTTAAAAAATACTTTTTATATTTTAATAACTTTTTCTTAAATTTCTTATTTTAATAACTTTATCTTTTTTTTTCTTTTTTTTCTCCCTTTTCTTCTGAGCTGTGTGGCTGACAGGGTTTTGGTGCTCTGGCTGGGTGTCAGGCCTGAGCCTTTGAGGTGGGAGAGCTGAGTTCAGGACATTAGACCATGAGAGACCTCCCAGCCCCATGTAATATCAATCAGCAAGAGCTCTCCCAGAGATCTCCATCTCAATGCTAAGACCCAGCTCCACTCAATGACCAGCAAACTCCAGTGCTGGACACCACATGCCAAAAAACTAGCAAGACAGGAACACAACCCCACCCATTAGCAGAGAGTTTGCTTAAACTCATACTAAGCTCACAGACCCCTAAAACACACCACTGGATGAGGTCCTGCCCACCGAAAGAAAAGACCCAGACTCATCCAGCAGAACACAGGCACCAGTCCCCTCCACCAGGATGCCTACACAACCCACTGAACCAACCTTACCCACTGGGGGCAGACACCAAAAATAATGGGAACTACGAACCTGCAGCCTACGAAATGGAGACCACAAACACAGTAAGTTAAAAAAAAAAATGAGAAGACAGAGAAATACACAGCAGATGAAGGAGCAAGATAAAAACCCACCAGACCAAACAAATGAAGAGGAAATATGCAGCCTACCTGAAAAATAATTCAGAGTAATCATAATAAAGATGATCCAAAATCTTGGAAATAGAATGGAGAAAATGCAAGAAACATTTAACAAGGACCTAGAAGAACTAAAGAGCAAACAAACAATGATGAGAAACACAATAAATGAAATTAAAAATTCTCTATAAGGAATCAATAGCAGAGTAACTGAGGCAGAAGAACGGATAAGTGACCTGGAAGACAAAATAGTGGAAATAACTACTGCAGAGCAGAATAAAGAAAAAATTATGAAAAGAATTGAGGACAGTCTCAGAGACCTCTGGGACAGCATTAAACACACCAACATTTGCATTATATGGTTCTCAGAATAAGAAGAGAAAAAGAAAGGGACTGAGAAAATACTGAAGAGATTATAGTTGAAAACTTCCCTAATATGGGAAAGGAAATAGTCAATCAAGTCCAGGAAGTGCAGAGAGTCCCATACAGGATAAATCCAAGGAGAAACACGCCAAGACACATATTAATCAAACTATCAAAAATTAAATAAAAAGAAAAAATATTAAAAGCAGCAAGGGAAAGCAACAAATAACATACAAGGGAATCCCCATAAGGTTAACTGTTGAACTTTCAGCAGAAACTCTGCGAGCCAGAAGGGAGTGGCAAGACATATCAAAAGTGATGAAAGGGAAAAACGTACAACCAAGATTATTCTACCAAGCAAGGACCTCATTCAGATTCAACAGAGAAATTATAACCTACACAGACAAGCAAAAGCTAAGAGAATTCAACACCACCAAACCAGCTTTACAACAAATGCTAAAGGAACTTCTCTAGGCAGGAAACACAAGAGAAGGAAAGGACCTACTATAACAAACCCAAAACAATTAAGACAATGGTAATAGGAACACACATATTGATAATTACCTTAAATGTAAATGGATTAAATGCTCCATCCAAAAGACATAGACTGGCTGAATGGATAGAAAAACAAGACCCGTATATATGCTGTCTACAAGAGACCCACTTCAGACCTAGGGACACACACAGACTGAAAGTGAGGAAATGGAAAAAGATATTCCATGCAAATGGAAATCAAAAGAAAGCTGGAGTAGCAATTCTCATATCAGACAAAATAGACTTTAAAATAAAGACTGTTACAAAAGGCAAAGAAGGACACTACATAACAATCAAGGGATTGATCCAAGAAGAAGATATAACAATTGTAAATATTTATGCACCCAACGTAGGAGCACCTCAATATATAAGGCAAATGCTAACAGCCAAAAATGGGAAATCAACAGTAACACAGTCATAGTAGGGGACCCTAACACCTTACTTTCACCAATGGACAGATCATCCAAAATGAAAATAAATAAGAAAACACAAGCTTTAAATGACACATTAGACAAGATGGACTTAATTGATATTTATAGGACATTCCATCCAAAAACAACAGAATACCCTTTCTTCTCAAGTGTTCATGGAACAGTCTCCAGGATAGATCATATCTTGGGTCACAGATAAAGCCTTGGTAAATTTAAAAAAATTGAAATCGTATCAAGTATCTTTTCTGACCACAATGCTATGAGACTAGATATCAATTACAGGAAAAAATAAAAACACATGGAGGTTAATTAATATGCTACTAAATAACCAAGAGATCACTGAAGAAATCAAAGAGGAAATTAAAAAATACCTAGAAACAAATGACAATGAAAACACGATGACCCAAAACCTATGGGATGCAGCAAAAGCAGTTCTAAGAGGGAAGTTTATAGCAATACAATCCTACCTCAAGGAACAAGAAATATCTCAAATAAACAATCTAATCTTACCCCTAAAGCAATTAGAGAAAGAACAAAAATACCCCAAATTTAGCAGATGGAAATAAATCATACAGATCAGCTGACAAATAAATGAAAAAGAAATGAAGAAAACAGTAGCAAAAATCGATAAAACTAAAAGCTGGTTCTTTGGTAAGATAAATATAATTGATAAACCATTAGCCTGACTCATCAAGAAAAAAAGGGAGAAGACTCAAATCCACAGAATTAGAAATGATAAAGGAGAAATCACAACTGACACTGAAGAAATACATGGCATCACGAGAGATTACTACAAGGAACTATATGCCAATAAAATGGACAACCTGGAAGAAATGGACAAAATCTTAGAAAAACACAAGCTTCTGAACCAGGAAAAAATAGAAAATATAAACTGACCAATCACAAGCAGTAAGATTGAAACTGTGATTAGAAACCTTCCAACAAACAAAAACCCAGGACCAGACGGCTTCACAGGCAAATTCTATCAAACATTTAGAGGAGAGCTAACACCTATCCTTCTCAAACTCTTCCAAAATATAGCAGAGGAAGAAACACTCCCAAACTCATTCTACGAGGCCACCATCACCTGATACCAAAATCAGACAAAGATGTCACAAAAAAAGAAAACTACAAGCCAATATCACTGATGAATATAGATGCAAAAATCCTCAACAAAGTACTAGCAAACAGAATCCAACAGCACATTAAAAGGATCATTCACCATGGTCAAATGGGGTTTATCCCAGGAATGCAAGGATTCTTCAATATACGCAAATCAATCAATGCTATATACCACATTAACAAATTGAAGAATAAAAATCATATGATCATCTCAATGGATGCAGAAAAAGCTTCTGACAAAATTCAACACCGATTTATAATAAAAAAATATCCAGAAAGTAGGCATAGGGGGAACTTAACATTATCTAGGCCATATATGACAAACCCACAGCCAGCATCATTCTTAATGATGAAAAACTGAAACATTTCCTCTAAGATCAGGAACAAGAAAAGAATGCCCACTCTCACCACTATTATTCAACATAGTTTTGGAAATTTTAGCCACAGCAATCAGAGATGAAAAAGAAATAAATGGAATCCAAACTGGAAAAGAAGAAGTAAAGCTGTCACTGTTTGCTGATGACATGATACTATATATAAAGAATCCTAAAGATGCTACCGGAAAACTAGAGCTAATCAATGAATTTGGTAAAGTAGCAGGATACAAAATTAATGCACAGAAATCTCTTGCATTCCTATACACTAATGATGAAAAATCTGAAAGGGAAATTAAGGAAACACTCCCACTCACCATTGCAACAAAAAGAATAAAATACCTAGGAATAAAGCTACCTAAAGAGACAAAAGACCTGTATAGAGAAAACTATAATATGCTGATGAAAGAAATTAAAATGATACAAACAGATGGAGATATATACCCTGTTCTTGGATTGGAAGAATCAACATTGTGAAAATGACTATGCTACCCAAAGCAATCTACAGATTCAATGCAATCCCTATCAAACTACCAATGGAATTCTTCACAGAACTAGAACAAAAAATTTCACAATTTGTATGGAAACAAAAAAGACCCTAAACAGCAAAAGCAGTCTTGAGAAAGAAAAATGGAGCTGGAGATTCAGGCTCCCTGACTTCAGGCTATACTACAAAGCTACAGTAATCAAGACAGTATGGTACTGGCACAAAAACAGAAATATAGATCAATGGAACCGGATAGAAAGCCCAGAGATAAACCCACGCATATATGGTCACCTTATGTTTGATAAAGGAGGCAAGAATATACAATGGAGAAAAGATAGCCTCTTCAATAAGTGGTGTTGGGAAAACTGGACAGCTGTATGTTAAAGAATGAAATTAGAACAACCTAACACCATACACAAAAATAAATTCAAAATGGATTAAAGACCTCAATGTATGGCCAGACACTATCAAACTCTTAGAGGAAAACATAGGCAGAATGCTCTACGACATAAATCACAGCAAGATCCTTTTTGACCCACCTCCTAGCGAAATGGAAATCAAAAGAAAAATAAACAAATGGGACCTAATGAAACTTAAAAGCTTTTGCACAGCAAAGGAACCATAAGCAAGACGAAAAGACAACCCTCAGAATGGGAGAAAATATTTGCCAAAGGAGCAACTGACAAAGGATTAACTTCCAAAATTTACAAGCAGCTCATGCAACTCATTGTCAATGAAACAACCCAATCCAAAAATGGGCAGAAGACCTAAATAGACATTTCTCCAAAGAAGATATACAGGGCTTCCCTGGTGGCACGGTGGTTGAGAGTCCGCCTGCCAATGCAGGGGACACGGGTTCGTGCCCCAGTCCGGGAAGATCCCACATGCCGCAGAGCAGCTAGGCCCGTGAGCCGTGGCCACTAAGCCTGCGCGTCCAGAGCCTGTGCTCCGCAACGGGAGAGGCCACAACAGTGAGAGGCCCGCGTACTGCAAAAAAAAAAAAAGAAGATATACAGATTGTCAACAAACACATGAAAGGATGCTCAACATCACTAATCATTAGAGAAATGCAAGTCAAAACTACAATGAGGTACACCTCACATAGGTCAGAATGGCCATCATCAAAATATCTATAAACAATAAATGCTGGAGAAGGGTGTGGAGAAAAGGGAACCCTCTTGCACTCTTGGTGGGAATGTAAATTGATAGAGCCACTATGGAGGACAGTATGGAGTTTCCTTAAAAACTAGAACTACCATATGACCCAGTAATCCCATTACTGGGCATATACTCTGAGGAAAACCATAATTCAAAAAGAGTCATGTACCACAATATTCATTGCAGCACTATTTAGAATAGCCAGGACATGGAAGCAACCTAAGTGTCCATTGACATATGAATGGATAAAGAAGATGTGGCACATATATACAATGGAATATTAGTCAGCCATAAAAAGAAATGAAATTGAGTTAGTTGTAGTGAGGTTTGGACCTAGAGTCTGTCATACAGAGTGAAGTAAGTCAGAAAGAGAAAAACAAATGCCATATGTTAACACATATATGTGGAATCTAAAAAAAAAAAAATGGTACTGATGAACCTAGGAGTAGGACAGGAAGAAAGATGCAGATGTAGAGAATGGACTTGAAGACATGGGTACGGGGAAAGGTAAGCTGGGATGAAGTGAGACAGTGGCATGGACATATATAAACTACCAAATGTAAAATAGATAGCTAGTGGGAAGCAGCCACATAGCACAGGGAGATTAGCTTGGTGCTTTGTGACCACCTAGAGGGGTGGGATAGGGAGGATAGGAGGGAAATGCAAGAGGGAGGGGATATGGGGATATATGTGTACATATAGCTGATTCACTTTGTTATACAGCAGAAATTAACACCACTATGTAAAGCAATTATACTCCAATAAAGATTCTAAAAAACAGAAGAAAAGGTTTGTCATACATATCTCTATTTATATCTGTGTCCCAGGTAAGGAGACAATGAAGATGCTCAATAGGTCAGGAGAGATTTTATTTTAATTTATATATTATTTTACTTAAATTTTTAATTTAATCTTATCTATTCTATTTTATTATTTTATTGTATATTATTTTATTTTTAGTGTGGGGGATACATAACAACAAAACTCTTTAGTAAAATAGAACTTCATGCATCATGTCAGATAGATGAATCACTTTTCTTCCCTCCCACTGTCCCTGGAACATCCTCCTGCTATTGAGTGCATTGCTGAGCTGTGCTTCCTTTTGTTTATTTGTATGCATTTGTCTTTGTACCCTCAGCAGCTAGGTCAGACAACAACTCAGATCTAAATTTAATTGAGCTAAAAATTAGACATTTAAAATTTTGCAAGGATACTCTACTTCCTCTTGATTTTTTGGATATAGATGAAGAATGGGATGAAAATTAACAATGCCACTGAAAAATCATGGGAAATGTGAATTTAAAGTAAAACGTATCCTATTCAAGTTTGACTCACTTCACTTTATGCAGGGATTACTATGTGGACGTCATTGGCTTACATTTGAGAGTGAGAAGACAAGGTAAATCATAGTGGCCACTTGCAAAGGAAGAAACACATATATATGTTTGAATGATACTTTTCCTGATGCCCCACAATTCACTCCTGAGGCCCAAACTTCTAAGGAGAGTGGCCCTAAGTACCCTACATTTAAAAGAGACTTGCTTTCTTTAAAGCTGACAACATTTGGAACCATGACATCTTTTCCAGAATGTACTAAAAGGGAGTGTAACCAGGCAGGTTATAACAAGTGCCATTACAAATGTAGGAAATTCTATGGGATCGTAGAGAATGGAACCATCTGTTCTTACTGGGGTGATCATTCACTCATTCATTCATTTACTCATATACTCATTCATTCCATAAATATTTATTGAACACATTTAATGCCTCAGGCACTATGAAAAATGCAAGGATAAAGAGGTGAATAAGAGATCTTTGGTCTTTGCCCTCAGAAAACTTACATTGTGTGTGACCATGAAGAACAACTAGTATTGTAAAATGCAGAGATACGAGTAGCAGATTCCAGGTGAAGCAAAGGGAACAGTATGAGAAAGGGCATTGTAGATCAGAATGTCTGATAAGGTGAATAAAGAAGGCTGGCAAAGGTAGGTTTGATGTAAGGTTGATTTTTGTAGAGGAAGAGTATAAGAAAATCATGTTCCTATTTTAATATAGAATAAAAACTTTACCTCTCTCTCAACTATTAAATTAAACTTATCACTACACGTACATTTTTGGGTATACATATTGAAATTTATTGTTCAGTGACTACTCTTAGTATCAGCTTTCTCATCTGTGAAGAGAAAGGCTAGCTGCATAGCTCGGAATTCACATACTAGCTATCTGTGGTATATTACTAGTCAAAGACATACTCCAAAAATTTCTATATGAGTTGACATTATTAAAAATATGAGAGACTATACATAAATATACATAAATATATAACCATTTACCTTGAAAAAATATGAACATATGACAACACTGGGTCTAATTTATCGCATGGCAATAATTGGATGAAGCTGATAAAAGCTGCCTCTTTTAGAGTGGTTGTGATTTTTCTCATTTGCCTTAGCTTTCATCTTCCCTGTTACCTGATGTACTCATTTGCATAACCTGCCTGCCCACTGTTAGTATTTGAATTAGAAACATTGACAAAGGATTCTGGATGTGCCTTTCAATGTTAAGTGTCGGTGGTTCTGTGCCTCATTTTATTTCATACTTTACAATGTACTCTTCCAGAAATAACCAGGAAAGTCTTGTTAAGCCTGGCAATATTCTAAAAAATCCTTGGGGAACAAAAATATTTCCATTGAAATACTGACGTGGAGAAAAAGGAACTCTTGTACACTCTTCCTGGAAATATAAATTGGTTCAGCCACTATGGAAAACAGTGTAGAAGTTCCTCAAAAAATTAAAAATAGAGCTACCATATGATCCAGAAATTCCACTTCTGGATATATATACCCAAAGGATATGAAAACAGGATCTTGAAAAGATAGCTGCACTCCCATGTTTACTGCAACATTATTCACAATAGCCAAGATATGGAAATAACCTAAGTGTCTGTCAGTGAATGACTGGATAAAGAAGATGTGGTATATATATTATTTCTCATATGTTATATCTATGAGAAAGAAGGAAATTCGAGACAATATGGATGAACTTTGAGGGCATTATGCTAAGTAAGATAAATCAGACAGAGAAAGACAAGCACTGTATGTTCTCATTTATATGTGGATCTTAAAAAGCCAAACTCATAAAAACAGAGTAGAATGATGGTTACCAGAGGCTGGGGTGTGGGGGGAACTCTGAAGATGTTGTTTAAGGGTACAAACTTGTAACTAGTAGATAAATAAGTTCTGGAGATCTAATGCACAATGTAGAAATTACAGACAACACTGTATTATAACTTCAAAACTGCTTAAGAAATGAAATTTCTTCACAAAAAGAAATGATAATTATGTGATGTGATAGAGGTGTTATCTAATGCTATGGTGGCAATCCTATTGCACTACATAAATATATTAAATCAATACATTGTACACCTGAAAGTTACACCATGTCATATGTCAGTTCTATCTCAATAAAATAAAATTTTTATAAAAAATATTTTATGGATGCTGTTTTTACCACTGGAAGTCCTTTGTTAAACTAATATTTTTGGTTAAGTAGGTCGAATGTCTTCCTTTCCAGTATTCATTAATTGTAAACTGTGTTGGGAGAATAACAATTGCTCTAACTGAGGTAACAAGACAGAAAACAAAGCTGACTCCTGAAAGGAGCTGAAGAAGGAAATAATCCCTTCATACTTTTTACCATATCCATTCTTCACACTATTAGTAAAAGAATATATATAAATCAAAAGCCAGGAATTACTAACATTATTGAATAATACTCCCACCAAGCACTTTACATCGATGATTTCATTGCTAATTCCCACTTGTCAGATGAGATTGAAAATATTATTATCTCTATTTTATGGATAAGAAAATTCAAACTTAGAGCTGTTAATAACTTTATACAAGACAATGTGGTTGGGTGTAGTCAGATTCCACAGTGTACTGACATAGCTCATCCATTGAGCTATTAAATGGAGCTATTAAAACCATCCATTGGCTGGTAAGCCCAATCATTGGTATTCACAAGATTTTCTATTTACTATATTCACTAAGTATTTTCCTCCCCCAAGCTGGCATTATTTAAGCCCTGAAATAAGTTTATACCTGTTCTTCATCAAGTCCTTTCTGTATCTTATAGAATATACATGTAAAAGAATGAAAATTATACTGTAGAATCAATCAACTGCTATGAGAGGTGTCTACTTGAGTTGTCTTCAATCATATTTTAATCAGCATCTGAGAAACCCTAATTGCAGAGTGGATAGAGAGAGCTGGACACTGAATCGAATTATTTTGGCAACAAAAATGGCACAGAAATAGGATAGAAAAGAGAGTAAAACTCCATGTCACATATTCTTTAGTAGTTAACCTGTTAGTTGAGTGGTGATATAATGTCCAATTCAGGTTGAATTTAAGGTTATCAGTGTCTAGTTGTATTAATACATTATCTAGATATGAACTGATTGGTTTTTGATTGGTTTTTGAATAGTTTGGCTTGTATCAGCTGCACACACCAGGCAACATTAAATTGCAGGACATGTTTTTACTCATGAATTTATTTTTATAAATATGTTCCTTGCAAGAAAGTTATTGAGGCATACTCCTAGAAAGAATGTATATCAGTTACTTAGTAGACAATTTCTTTATAATATGTGCTGTACATGCTTGGGAAATCTTAACTTTTGCATTTTAAAAATTATATCTCCAGATATTTTTGCAAACAATATTACTTAAAAGGGCATATTTTGCAGCACAAGGTATTCCTAAGAGCCTCTGAAGATAGGAATGCTTGTTAAATTAGCATATTTTTGTTTCTACCAGGGTGTGCCAATTAGGTGGATTCTATCATATTATCATCTTATTGATATTCTATATCATATATTCATCATCAACTCATCAGCATTCTTGATTCCCTAACTTTCAGATGAATCTTATTTGGATAAGGATAATAACTCATTGAAACAAGTTTGCTCCTAGTGGAATTTTTCTCTCCATGATAGTTTTTCTAATGGAGTTTGTTTGTTAAATAAATTTAGGTGATAGAATGGAGCCTCCAATATAATTTTGGGCTCTATTATCTTCTTAAGTTTCCACACAAATTGTAATATAAAAATTGAAGAAAACCTTTGTAATAAATAGGAGAAAATATTTTATTAGGATCTAAGTGTTTTCTACTTGTAGCCTCTGGTCTATAATTGACTTACTCTGGTATTTAACTTCTTCTTACTTGTCTTATTGGGCAATTCCTCAATCGTCCATTACCTCTTTGGAGGGAATTTTTGATTTTCTCTACCTTGTGTCTGATACTCTTACAACCTTGACAGGAATGCCTATTTCTTTTAATAAAGTCCTAATTTTATAATGTTGACATTAGCAATTTAAGTGGTACCTTCATTAAGAAGAAAAATAACTAAGATTTACTGAATACCTACTACATGTGAAAAACTGGACCACTCAAATTTGAGTTTATTAATTCATTAGTAACTGGATAAAAGACTTTGATTTATTTTGTTACCTAATCTGTAAGCTATTTTTTATCAGTTCAGAATGGTCTTTTCTGTGATTATTTACATTGTTGACATAATCTATTTAACTCTAGTCAACTTTGATGGGGCAAAGACCAAAAGTGGGGTTAAAGTGATAATGTCAAAATGACAATTGGTTCAAAATGGCTGGGGAACATTGAAGTTTTAAAAGTACCTACTGTCACTGAATTTAGGAGCCATTCTCTTACAGAAGTGGTGGTGTGTATCTGGGTTGGATGGGAGTGTTCCATTAACATAGGAACGAGGAGGAGGGACATGACACCCTTATGTGAGTAAACTTTTGGAGCACGTGGGACTTTTTAAGTCTTCTAAATACCTTTCAAGTTCAGACTCATTGCTTAGGCTCGGTGACTTCATGTTGAGAGAAGAGATGTCTTCATTCTTGGTTAAGTGATAACTACCATAGATTCAGTGAGGTAGCATGCCCTAAAGAAAAGAGAGAAAACAAGGTGTTAATCTTGGCTCATGGAAAAAGAAAAAAGAGAGTTCATAAATCATCATTTTAAGTTCTTGGCTGAGACCCTCACTCCACCTCGTATTAAAGGACAGATTAATTAGGAGAAAAAGAAACAGAATTTTAAATACATGTATTCTTTCTGTATACAAGGAAGAGACCCAGAAAAAGTGAATGACTCCCCAAAATGGCTCAAGACACCACCTTAAATACCATCTCCAGCTAAAGAAAAAAAAAATGTTGGGTAGGAAAGGTCAGTATAAAGGTTACCAGGAAAAAGCACAGTATATAAAGTTATGGTAATTATATAGATTTAAATAGTTGCCTTCACCATTGATAAGTTTCTAGAGATTTTTTTTCTCATCCTCCACTTCCTGGTATAGAGAGGAAGGCACCCTTACAAATTTCTTCCTTAAAAATGTAAATGTTTCTTACAGAAGGGTAAGTTTTACTAGGTTTTCAGAGCTTCTCCTGGGTCTGCAATGTCTTAAAAATAACCAACTTAAAATAATCCTTATGCCAAAGAGACATATCTGGGAATGGAAAATTCTGCTCCCTTTCAATATGAATAAAAGACACAGTTTTGTGGGAGATAGTGACTGTTCTTCCATAAAATATGGAAGAAACAGATTTGCTTCACATATTCAATTCTCCCATATGTCCTGCTGAGCCTTTGGTAAGATTAGGTCAGCAATAACGCAAATACAACAAGCTGTTAGACAAGTGCAGTATCATTTTGTTTCAGTTATTCTTTATGCAGAAAGATTCGTATAGTTGATTTTTCCAAGATCAATGAATCGTAAGCAAATGTCACAAACCTTTACATTTTGAACTAAATGATGTTGTAACTGTGAAAGCAAATACACACGGAAAAGATTTTTAAAGAGAATTTTCCCTGGTAAAAATAGGGAAAGAGATCTTTTTTTCCCTTCCCTTTTCTTAGAGCATTTTTCTTTAGAAAACTTGTCATTTATTTCTCTTTGAGATGTACGTAAATATTTTTAAAAGCTAAATAAGACTTTTTGCCAGTTTTAAAACCTTTCTCAAAGATCTTGGAGTCATCTCTGAAATATAATCATCAAGGAAGATAGCCTCGTAGCCCCCTACTTCCCAGTTTCTGTGGGGAGGTAAGAGCATAAATTTAGCTAGTGCTTGGCTACATGATACAAACCCCTTGTCAAAAAGGTATGAGAAATTTATTTTTCCTTTGGATAAAGTCAATTAGCTTTAGAAGGCCACCCCAATGACCAGGTGTTAGGATGAACTGTGTGGACAAACGGTGCTGTCAAGCCCTTTTATTGAGGACTAGTTATTGTTTATCTCAAGAATATCAATCTAGCAGGCTGTATCTGCTTGGCTATATAAAAGGGTGAGGTTATTGTTTATTCAGTCTTTGGAATCCCTTTGGCAGATTGCCTAAGAAACCCATCACATTTTGCTTTAATGCTTATTCAATAATAAAAATATTTTCTTTCTTATTTGGAGAGGTTTTGGGTTGACTGGGGATTTTGTTTTTAATTGTATTTCCCCAACATCACACACATTTGATTATGTCACTATTTTATTTAAACTTTTTGGATGGCTTTCTCTTATTCATGAGACTAAGTCCAAATCTCTGGTATGGGTTCTACCATGTAGCACTAACATATCTTTTAGCTTCATCTCCTAGTTCTGCCTACATACAAGCCACCACAAAATGCTCAACATTGTCCTGTCTCCTGAGCACGTTATGCAAATTCAAATATTCATTCAAAAGCAGAATGGCAGAGTAAAAAGCTGGATGGAACATTTTCCTAGCAAAATAACAATTTAACTGGTGAAAATTATAAAAATAAATTATTTAAAGCCTCTGGAAATTGTCCTAATGGCCGGAATGGATACATGATATAGAAATACAAGATACAGGAAACACAGGAAATAGAAAAATATTAATTCAAGAACAGCTGCTAAATCTTGGTAAGAACATGAGTCTTTGACATTCAAACTGTGAATTGTTCTCTTACATCCTTTCCTACAGCTCCCTGTTATGGGAAATTTAACCCAATGCTCTTCTCTGGGCAAGTGCAGTCAACAATACTGGGCTGCTTTTCCCACTAGATCCCAGTCTAGGGCTGGGAAATCAAGCTTAAAGAATCCAAGGAAGATATGATGAAAATGTGTCATCAAATAAATAATATCAGTAAAGGGACAGAGACAATTAAAAATAGAAATTCTGGAGTTGAAAAGAACAACTGATAATTAAAGATTCACTAGAGGCACTCAACAGTAAATTTTAGCTGCTCTCAAAAGGAAAATCAACAAAGGCGGTAAAGAGATGAATAGATTATTTAATTTAAAGAACAGAAAGAAAAAAGAATGAAGGACAATAAAGAGTGTTTCTGAAAAGTGTGGGACACATGTATAACTTTGAAACAACCAGAAGACAAGTCAATCTACCCAATGGACTCATAAATGGAGAAAAAAAAATAAGCAGAAAGTATAATTAATGAAAAGCACACATGAGTTCTAACATAACAGTACTTTCAAAGAAGTGTTTATTGGCTTAATTTATCAATTAGAAAGAGACTTTTAGATTGAATTAAAAATAAGGCCCAGCAATTTTTTTCAAGATCTTTTTCTTAAAAGTATACTAAAGGTTAAAAATAAAAGTGTTAAAAAAGGATACCACACAAATAGGAATCATCATAAAAATGGAGGTAATGACCTTAATAATTGTCAAAATAGAATTTAATGTGAAAAAGAAAATGAGTCAAAGAAGAGATCTTATAAAAGGTACAATAGATGAAGAAGTTATATTCATCATACACATGAAGTATAAACTACTTCAAGTATATATTAATAACTTTTGACGGAACCACAGGGTAAATGTATCAGGAATTGTAACTGGAAATTTTAACATACTTCTTTCAGAAACATTGCGATAAAGCAGTCAAAAATAGACTTGATTGAATATTAAAAACTTTCAACAAATAAAGGAAGGCTTGAATTAGCTTCCTGTTTAATTATTTTGAGGTAGGCTTTCTTGTTTATTCAAAAAATAGTTAAACATCTGCCTGAAGTTCATTCAAACATTTAGGAATTATTTATTGAAAGGTGAAAAATTCTGCCACAAGAATGCAACCTCGGAGGAGCTTCAAGATGGTGGAAGGGTAAGACGCGGAGATCACCTTCCTCCCCACAGATACATCAGAAATACATCTACACATTGAACAACTCCTACAGAACACCTACTGAACGCTGGCAGAAGATCTCAGACCTCCCAAAAGGCAAGAAACTCCCCCCGTACCTGGGTAGGGCAAAAGAAAAAAGAAAAAACAGAGACAAAGAATAGGGACATGACCTGCACCAGTGGGAGGGAGCTGTGAAGGAGGAAAGGTTTCCACACACTAGGAAGCCCCTTCACTGGTGGAGACTGGGGGTGGCGGAGGGGGGGAAGCTTCGGAGCCGTGGAGGAGAGCACAGCAACAGGGGTGCGGAGGGCAAAGCGGAGAGATTCCCGCACGGAGGATCGGTGCCGACTGGCACTCACCAGCCCGAGAGGCTTGTCTGCTCACCCACCGGGGCGGGCGGGGCTGGGAGCTGAGGCTCGGGCTTCCGTCGGAGAGGGCGGGTTGGCGGTGTGAACACAGCCTGAAGGGGTTAGTGCACCACGGCTAGCCGGGAGGGAGTCCGGGAAAAAGTCTGGAGCTGCCGAAGAGGCAAGAGACTTTTTCTTGCCTCTTTGTTTCCTGGTGCGTGAGGAGAGGGGATTAAGGGCGCTGCTTAAAGGAGCTCCAGAAACAGGCGTGAGCCGCGGCTATCAGCACAGACCCCAGAGACGGGCATGAGATGCTAAGGCTGCTGCTGCCGCCGCCAAGAAGCCTGTGGGCGAGCACAGGTCACTCTCCACACCTCCCCTCCCGGGAGCCTGTGCAGCCCGCTACTGCCAGGGTCCTGTGATCCAGGGACAACTTCCCCGGGAGAACGCATGGTGCACCTCAGCCAACGTCACGCTGGCCTCTGCCGCTGCAGGCTCGCCCTGCACTCCGTACCCCTCCCTCGACCCAGCCTGAGTGAGCCAGAGCCCCTGAAGCAGCTGCTCCTTTAACCCCGTCCTGTCTGAGCAAAGAACAGACGCCCTCTGGCGACCTACACGCAGAGATGAGTCCAAATCCAAAGCTGAACCCCGGGAGCTGTGCGAACAAAGAAGAGAAAGGGGAATTTCTCCCAGCAGCCTCAGGAGCAGTGGATTAAAGCTCCACAATCAACTTGATGTACCCTGCATCTGTGGAATACCTGAATAGACAACGAATCATCCCAAATTGGGGAGGTGGACTTTGGGAGCAAGATATATTATTTTTTCCCCTTTTTGTGAGTGTGTATGTGTATGCGTCTGTGTGTGATTTTGTCTGTATAGCTTTGCTTTCACCATTTGTCCTAGGGTTCTGTCTGTCCGTTGTTTGTTTTTTTTACTTTTTAAAATTTTCTTCTTAATAATTATTTTTTATTTTAATAACTTTTAAATTTAATTTTACTTTATTTTATTTTATCCTCTTTCTTTCTTTCTTATTCTGAGCCGTGTGGATGAAAGGCTCTTGGTGCTCCAGCCAGGAGTCAGTGCTGTGCCTCTGAGGTGGGAGAGCCAACTTCAGGACACTAGTCCACCAGAGACCTCCCAGCACCACGTAATATCAAACGGCGAAAATCTCCCAGAGATCTCAATCTCAGCACTAAGACCCAGCTACACTCAATGACCAGCAAGCTACAGTGTTGGACACCCTATGCCAAACAACTAGCAAGACAGGAACACAGCCCCGTCCAGTAGCAGAGAGGCTGCCTAAAATCATAACAAGGCCACAGACATCCCAAAACACACCACCAGACGTAGACCTTCCCATCAGAAAGACAAGATCCAGCCTCATCCACCAGAACACAGGCACTAGTCCCCTCCACCAGGAAGCCTACACAACCCACTGAACCAGCCTTAGCCACTGGGGACAGACACCAAAAACAAGGGGAACTATGAACCTGCAGCCTGAGAAAAGGAAACCCCAAACACAATAAGATAAGCAAAATGAGAAGACACAAAAACACACAGCAGATGAAGGAGCAAGTTAAAAACCCACGAGACCTAACAAATAAAGAGGAAATAGGCAGTCTACCTGAAAAAGAATTCAGAATAATGGTAGAAAAGATGAGCCAAAATCTTGGAAATAGAATAGAGAAAATACAAGAAACGTTGAACAAGGACCTAGAACTAAAGAGCAAACAAACAATGATGAACAACACAATAAATGAAATTAAAAATTCTCTAGAAGGGATCAATAGCAGAATAACTGAGGCAGAAGAATAGATAAGTGACCTGGAAGATAAAATAGTGGAAATTACTACTGCAGAGCAGAATAAAGAAAAAAGAATGAAAAGAACTGAGGACAGTCTCAGAATTATAGGGGTCCCAGAAGAAGAAGAGAAAAAGAATGGGACTGAGAAAATATTTGAAGAGATTATAGTTGAAAACTTCCCTAATATGGGAAAGGAAATAGTTAATCAAGTCCAGGAAGTGCAGAGAGTGCCATACAGGATAAATCCAAGGAGAAACACAACGAGACACATATTAATCAAACTATCAAAAATTAAATACAAAGAAAACATATTAAAAGCAGCAAGGGAAAAACAACAAATAACACACAAGGGAGTCCCCATAAGGTTAAAAGCTGATCTTTCAGCAGAAACTCTGCAAGCCAGAAGGGAGTGGCAGAACATATTTAAAGTGATGAAGGAAAAAACCTACAACCAAGATTACTCTACCCAGCAAGGATCTCATTCCGATTTGATGAAGAAATTAAAACCTTTACAGGCAAGCAAAAGCTGAGAGAGTTCAACACAAGCAAACCAGCTTTACAACAAATGCTAAAGGAACTTCTCTAGGCAGGAAACACAAGAGAAGGAAAAGACCTACAATAAACAAACCCAAAACAATTAAGAAAATGGGAATAGGAACATATCGATAATTACCTTAAATGTAAATGGATTAAATGCTCCCACCAAAAGACACAGACTGGCTGAATGGATACAAAAACAAGACCCGTATATATGCTGTCTACAAGAGACCCACTTCAGACCTAGGGACACATACAGACTGAAAGTGAGGGGATGGAAAAAGATATTCCATGCAAATGGAAATCAAAAGAAAGCTGGAGTAGCAATTCTCATATCAGACAAAATAGACTTTAAAATAAAGACTATTACAAGAGACAAAGAAGGACACTACATAATGATCAAGGGATCGATCCCAGAAGAAGATATAACAATTGTAAATATTTATGCACCCAACACAGGAGCACCGCAATACATAAGGCAAATACTAACAGCCATAAAAGGGGAAATCAACAGTAACACAATCATAGTAGGGGACATTAACACCCCACTTTCACCAATGGACAGATCATCCAAAATGAAAATAATTAAGGAAACACAAGCTTTAAATGATACATTAAACAAGATGGACTTAATTGATATTTATAGGACATTCCATCCAAAAACAACAGAATACACATTCTTCTCAAGTGCTCATGGAACAGTCTCCAGGATAGATCATATCTTGGGTCACAAATCAAACCTTGGCAAATTTAAGAAAATTGAAATCGTATCAAGTATCTTTTCTGGCCACAACGCTATGAGACTAGATATCAATTACAGGAAAAGATCTGTAAAAAATACAAACACAGGCTAAACAATACACTACTTAATTACCAAGTGATCACTGAAGAAATCAAAGAGGAAATTAAAAAAAATACCTAGAAACAAATGACAATGGAGACATGATGACTCAAAACCTATGGGTTGCAGCAACAGCAGTTCTAAGAGGGAAGTTTATAGCAATACAATCCTACCTTAAGAAACAGGAAACATCTCAAATAAACAACCTAACCTTGCACCAAAAGCAATTAGAGAAAGAAGGACAAAAAAACCCCAAAGTTAGCAGAAGGATAGAAATCATAAAGATCAGATCAGAAATAAATGAAAAAGAAATGAAGGAAACAATAGCAAAGATCAATAAAACTAAAAGCTGGTTCTTTGAGAAGATAAACAAAATTGATAAACCATTAGACAGACTCATCAAGGAAAAACGGGAGAAGATTTAAATCAATAGAATTAGAAATGAAAAAGGACAAGTAACAACTGACACTGCAGAAATACAAAGGATCATGAGAGATTACTACAAGCAACTCTATGCCAAAAAAATGGACAACCTGGAAGAAATGGACAAATTCTTAGAAATGCACAACCTGCTGAGACTGAACCAGGAAGAAATAGAGAATATGAACAGACCAATCACAAGCACTGAAATTGAAACTGTGATTAAAATTCTTCCAACAAACAAAAGCCCAGGTCCAGATGGCTTCACAGGCTAATTCTATCAAACATTTAGAGAAGAGCTAACACCTATCCTTCTCAAACTCTTCCAAACTATAGCAGAGAGAGGAACACTTCCAAACTCATTCTACAAAGCCACCATCACTCTGATACCAAAACCAGACAAAGGTTTCACAAAAAAAAAGATAACTACAGGCCAATATCACTGATAAACATAGATGCAAAAATCCTCAACAAAATACTAGGAAAAAGGATCCAAGAGCACATTAAAAGGATCATACACCATGTTCGAGTGGGGTTTATCCCAGGAATGCAAAGATTCTTGAATATAGGCAAATCAATCAATGTGATATGCCATATTAACAAATTGAAGGATAAAATCCATGTGATAATCTCACTAGATGAGGAAAAATCTTTGGACAATATTCAACATCCATTTATGATAAAAACCCTCCAGAAAGTAGGCATAGAGGGAACTTTCCTCAACTTAATAAAGGCCATATATGACAAATCCACAGCCAACATTGTCCTCAATGGTGAAAAACTGAAACCATTTCCACTAAGATCAGGAAAAAGACAAGGTTGCCCACTCTCACCACTATTATTCAACATAGTTTTGGAAGTTTTAGCCACAGCAATCAGAGAAGAGAAAGAAATAAAACGAATCCAAACTGGAAAAGAAGAAGTAAAGCTGTCACTGTTCGCAGATGACATGATACTATACATAGAGAATCCTAAAGATGCTACCAGACAACTATTAGAGCTAATCATTGAATTTGGTAAAGTAGCAGGATACAAAATTAATGTGCAGAAATCCCTTGCATTCCTATACACTAATGATGAAAAAATCTGAAAGTGAGATTAACACTCCCATTTACCATTGCAACATAAAGAATAAAATATCTAGGAATAAACCTACCTAAAGAGACAAAAGACCTGTGTCCAGAAAACTATAAGACACTGATGAAAGAAATTAAAGATGATACAAATAGATGGAGAGATATATCATGTTCTTGGATTGGAAGAATCAACATTGTGAAAATGACTATACTACCCAAAGCAATCTACAGATTTAATGCAATCCCTATCAAACTACCTTTGGCATTTTTCACAGAACTAGAACAAAAATTTCACAATTTGTATGGAAATACAAAAGACCCCGAATAGCCAAAGCAATCTTGAGAAAAATGGAGCTGGAGGAATCAGGCTCCCTGACTTCAGACTCTACTACCAAGCTACAGTAATCAAGACAGTATGGTACTGGCACAAAAACAGAAATATAGATCAATGGAACAGGATAGAAAGCCCAGAGATAAACCCACGCACATATGGTCACCTTATCTTTGATAAAGGAGGCAGGAATGTACAGTGGAGAACGGACAGCCTCTTCAATATGTGGTGCTGGGAAAACTGGACAGGTATATGTATAAGTGTGAAATTAGAACACTCCCTAACACC
The DNA here is from genome assembly GCF_949774975.1 of Lagenorhynchus albirostris. NCBI lineage: Eukaryota > Metazoa > Chordata > Mammalia > Artiodactyla > Delphinidae > Lagenorhynchus > Lagenorhynchus albirostris. The sequence continues at coordinate 81,343,243 of NC_083098.1, read as the reverse complement.
ATACATAAAAATAAACTCAAAATGGATTAAAGACCTAAATGTAAGGCCAGACACTATCAAACTCTTAGAGGAAAATATTGGCAGAACACTGTACGACATAAGTCACAGCAAGATCCTTTTTGACCCACCTCCTAGAGAAATGGAAATAAAAACAAAAATAAAAAAATGGGACCTAATGAAACTTCAAAGCTTTTGAACAGCAAAGGAAACCATAAACAAGACAAAAAGACAACCCTCAGAATGGGAGAAAATATTTGCAAATGAAGCAACTGACAAAGGATTAATCTCTAAAATTTACAAGCAGCTCATGCAGCTCAATATCAAAAAAACGAAAAACCCAATCCAAAAATGGGCAGAAGACTTAAATAGGCATTTCTCCAAAGAAGATATACAGATTGGCAACAAACACATGAAAGAATGCTCAACATATTTAATCATTAGAGAAATGCAAATCAAAACTACAATGAGATATCATCTTACACCGGTCAGAATGGCCATCATCAAATAATCTAGAAACAATATATGCTGGAGAGGATGTGGAGAAAAGGGAACACTCTTGCACTGTTGGTGGGAATGTAAATTGATACAGCCACTATGGAGAACAGTATGTAGGTTCTTTAAAAAACTAAAAATAGAACTACCATACGACCAGCAGTCCCACTCCTGGGCATATACCCTGAGAAAACCATAATTCAAAAAGAGTCATATACCAAAATATTCATTGCAGGTCTATTTACAATAGCCAGGACATGGAAGCAACCTAAGTGTCCATCAACAGATGAATGGATAAAGAAGATGTGGCACAAATATACAATGGAATATTACTCAGCCCCAAAAAGAAACGAAATTGAGTTATTTGTAGTGAGGTTGATGGACCTAGAGTCTGTCATACACAGTGAAGTAAGTCAGAAAGAGAAAAACAAATACCGTATGCTAACACATATATATGGAATCTAAGAAAAAAAAAGGTTATGAAGAACCTAGGGGCAAGATGGGAATAAAGACACAGACCTACTAGAGAAGGGACTTAAGGATATGGGGAGGGGGAAGGGTTAGCTATGACAAAGTGAGAGAGTGTCATGGACATATATACACTACCAAACGTAAAATAGATAGCTAGTGGGAAGCAGCCACATAGCACAGGGAGATCAGCTAGAGGGGTGGGATAGGGAGGTTGGGAGGGAGGGAGACGCAAGAGGGAAGAGATATGGGGACATATGTATATGTATAACTGATTCACTTTGTTATAAAGCAGAAACTAACACACCATTGTAAAGCAATTATACTCCAATAAAGATGTTTAAAAAAAAATGCAACCTCGATCTTCTGCTTTCAATTCTTGTCCAAAGCATTTAAGAGTGGAGATCAGTAGCTCCATTGAAGTTAATGTCTCACAGTAAAAGTACAATCTTTCTTCCAGAATCTTTGGCTGCAATTTGACGACTTTTATGAATCATGATTTGTTTATATATTTTTCTTTGCCCAAACAGCAAAAACAGTATTACCAACCATTGCAGATATTCCATTTCTGAACAGAGGATCAAGCGTTTATTTTCAGTTAAAGATTTTAATAGCAGAGAAAATTTGGGGGATTTTGAAGATTCTAAATGGTGCTCTCCAAATAGGAATTATTTTTTGATGTCATCCAAGTACATATAAGCTGAAATCTAGGAGTTGACTGCACAACGAGATTTTAGTAGTTTCATATAGCTGCATGCTGATGAGAAAAGATAGCATCCCTAATGCTTCATGACCTTCTCTAACATTAGAAAACAAGTGTTTCTAGAGTGGGTGATATCGTTTATCACAGATACTGCTTCACTTTTTTTCCTGAATAATCTACAAACCAGCTTACTCATTGCCAGGAAATATGGTTGTATCAAGGTCTCTCCAACTGTGAGCAGCTCTGTTTGACAATTGGAAATAGAGTATGTGATATTGTAGGATGCTTTGTAGGAAGGGTTTGATTAGGATAGCTTGAATTCCCATGCTCTTTAAACGAAGCCATCTTCTCATGAGAAATACAAATACTGCGACATATTCTCAGGTTCTACACAGCTGAGCAGCTTTTGCAGGCTTAAGCACTTTAGGTGACCGTTGGCAAAAAATTTTTCCCTCTATAAATACTATGGTTTTATGGCCAATCACATTTTTCAGTGAAATGAAAATCAAAAGTAATTTCAATTTTATTTAACCTTCTTTACTTTGATGGTTTCCAACTTAAGTTATACCCAATATAAACAATGGCAAAAAGATGTGTTTTAATTAATTTACATCAACCAGAAACTATTCTAAATGAAATATGTTGTGAGTAATGACTATAGTCACATATGTATGCACAGTGGCATTTTAGGCCATTTAAAGAAAGGACATAAAAACATTGATGTAACATTTTCTTCATTTCTCAACATGACAGAAAGATAAATCAAAGAAATTGGGGTGTGTGTGTGTGTGTGCGTGCGCGCGCGTGCGTGTGTGATTGTATGTGATGTGTTTTCTGGGCTATGCCCTGTTCAGGGAATTCCTAATGACCATTCATACATAAAAGATTAAAGCTCTTGATCCAGAGGAATTTTAAAGAGTCTACTTTTACCAAAATTGGGTACAAGATCAGAGATATGATTTGTAACTCAGATGTGAGGCTAGTCCTGCACCTCGTTGGCCTGGACTGGAGAGTGAGGGGTACTTAAAGAAATGCCACTGCGGGGCTTCCCTGGTGGCACAGTGGTTGAGAGTCCGCCTGCCGATGCAGGGGACGCGGGTTCATGCCCCGGTCCGGGAGGATCCCACGTGTCCCGGAGCGGCTGGGCCCGTGAGCCATGGCCGCTGAGCCTGCGCGTCCGGAGTCTGTGCTCCGCAACGGGAGAGGCCACAACAGTGAGAGGCCCGCGTACTGAAAAAAAAAAAAAATAATAATAATAATAATGTCACTGCTTTCATTGAGTAATGCCCCCTTGCTCAAAAATCTGTAATTAATCTCTATTTTAGTCAGAATAAATCAAACTCCTTAATTTTGGCATTCAAGACACTCATGATTTCTAAGCTTATTTTCAACTGTTTTCTAGCAGAAAATCTGCATTATAGCTAAATGGAACTACTGAGTTATTGTATATATGTGTAGCACTTCCTCGCCTCCGTTAAAAACATATTTTGTTCCATCCACACTCCTGTTTTTTTAAGGACTAAATATTTCTCATCTTTCACAATACAGTTTAAATAGTATGCCTTCTATATTGTTGGCCTTAATCAAGTCAGTTTACAAAAAAGTCTCTTCAACCTAGAGACTCTATTGAGATTTTTCTATGCAATTCTATTGATAGTATGAAAATTTTCACATTTTATCCTGTGTTCATCATATTTATGTATTTTTATTAACACTGTCTTTCTTGATTTATCCTTGTACATTCTGCATCATTTCAGTGCTTTGCAAGCATTAGGCATTCATTAGCTATTTATTGAGTGAATGAATCAACAAGTGAAATAATAATGAAGAGTAATTTTTTTTTCTTAATAATTCTTTAGTTTGGCTTATGTTGCTTGTCAACTCAAGTTAGCAACTACTCTTGCTGTCAGTAATTTCACAGTTGATTATCTGTTTAGCAGCACCTTATGAAAAAGCAATTCTTAGCTGAGAATACTGATTCAAAGAATATTTGTTTTGCTGTAGTTGATGTTATGCAAATAACAAGTTTTTAATTGTCAAGATTTAGCAATATTAGATTTTTTTTAAAAGAGCCTTGAAGGTCTAGTTAGACAGAATCACACAAATATGAAGTCTTAGGGCTAAAAATTTTATGTTAAAGGCTATTTATGATTAATGCATAAGGATCTGTTGTAAACGAGGCACTGTGTACAGACTTTACATCAAACCACAGAAGAGCCCTTGTATTAGATGTAACTCCATTCCTCAGATGAAGGTCTAAGGTCCACAGAGGTTAGGGAGGTTCACGTCATACAAGGACTGACTGTTAGTTTAAAGATTCATATCCAAGTCTGTTCTCTTTCCACTATAGTAAACTTGCTGTTAAATTTAATGCAATTTTAACATTGGGGATGTTAGATATAGACTATTTGGTATAGTGAACAAAATCCTGAATCAGAAGTCCAACAATGAGGGCTCCAGGAAAGAAAAGAAGTTAAGCTGGAGTGGGTAGGGTTATAAAGAATTCATACTGGGAAGATAGAATATTATGATGTGTAAAAGTAAAATTCAAACGGTGCAACTAGTGTTAACAAACAACATAATTTGGGGCAAAGTCATAACATCTTTAAAATGAGATATTAAAAAAGAGCCTCTTCCTTTAATATAATAAGCCTCTTCCTTTAATATAAATTCATTTTTCCAATCATTCATTGTTTCAGAGCAGCAAAATCTCTCTTCCAGGCTACTGAATTGTTACCTTCTCATCCTCCTTCTCCCTTCCTCCTCTCTCTCCTCTTTTATCTGGTTTTGTTTTTATGTGTGAAAAACACTTTCAGGGTTTTTTCTAACTAAAATAATACATATGTTTGACACTTAGGAAATGTTCAATAAATATTCAATAAAGAATAGATTTGGGGGAAAATTTTTTATCAACTTTAACTAAGATTGGGTATATTACTTGCTAGGGCTTCCATAACAAAATGTCATAGACCGGGTGGCTTAAACAACAGAAATTTATTTATTTTTTCACAATTCTGGAGGCTAGAGTTCCAAGATCAAGGTGTCTGCAGGGATGTTTTCTTCTGAGGCTTCTCTCCTTTGCTTGCAGATGGCAGACTTCCCACTGTGTCCTCACATGGTCTTCCTTTTGTCTACGTTGTTTGTGTCCTAATTTCCTGCTCTTTTAAGGACACTAATCATATTGGATTAGGATGCACCTTAATGACTCCATTTTAACTTAATCACCTCTTTAAAGACTTCAGCATATCAATTTGGGGGACACAATTGAGCCCATAACACTCAGGGACTGAGAATATAATCCCAGGAAATAATATTTTAAGAACAAGATTAAGGACATGTGATAGAAATACTGGAATGCCATGTTATGGAGAATGACTCCATACTACTATATATACAACTGAGGCATTAGCATCTTTGATCTGGTGAATTGTGAAAAGAGTGTTTTCCTCCCAGATATTTTTGGTTGTGATCAACCATTTAATAAGTACTTAAAAATTATACAATTAACAAAATGTAGAGTAATGTGGATTACTTTTACTTCATGAGAAAGTTATAGGCATAAATATGCCATTATATGCATGATCTAAACTCAGTTCAGCACCAGAAATTGTGTGATATTTTGTTCATACTGACTGGAATTCATCTCTTTTAACTTACTTCTACTTTTTTTTATCAACTCCTCAAGAAAACCACTAATCCTTAGAAAACCCTGAGACAGCCAAGAAGTTGCTTGTCTTTTCAAAGTGAGCCTGCGGATTCTTCCTAGTCACTTCCCTTTCACAGAGTTAACTAAGCCATTCCCATTTTAAATACCTGTCAAGAATCCAGACTTAGTGAAACATGAATCTTTTTAGCTTCTGTGATGGCATGTAGATGCTTTATTTCTATCTCATCTTTCTCAAGGGTGAATGGCTTCTTGCTTTGTTTTCTTCCCATGACTCAACAGAAGAACCATCTTCACTCTAAGGAAAAACACTAATATATCACTATTAAAAGGAGGTTACAGAGCCCTGTTTCACTTTTTTCCCTGCTTGCTTTCATCGTCAGCTTTAAATCTTTCTTACTGAAGGTATTTCTGAAAGGAACTTGAACTTTCTCCTGTTGAAATATTTAAAATATGTTTTGAATATAATACTTTTCCTTTTATCCCTGATTCAACTATATTATTTGCCACTGCACAGCAAATATTGATTACTTGATTATTTATAGTCTAACAAGCAACACTTTTATTAAGAAGAATTTTTTTCCCCTTATTATTAAAAGCTCATATGTTAGGGTCTTGAATTAACTTCCTTTAAGAAGATCATTTGGAAGCCCACATTTCTTATTTTCTTTTTCATTTTGAAGATGAACTGTTCACTCTTTTCTAATTCACATAGTGCAGACATGTCCCTTATGCTTTTTTTTTTTTTTCAGTACGCGGGCCTCTCACTGTTGTGGCCTCTTCCGTTGCGGAGCACCGGCTCCGGACGCTCAGGCTCAGCGGCCATGACTCACGGGCCTAGCCGCTCCGCGGCATGTGGGATCTTCCTGGACCGGGGCACGAAACCGTGTCTCCTGCATTGGCAGGCGGACTCTCAACCACTGCGCCACCAGGGAAGCCCGTCCCTTATGCTTTGCTGACACAGCAAACTTCTTTTCCGTGGTGAAAATTTGTTCACTTTGTTTTCTCTCCAAATGATCATTTTAGTTATGTTGCTAACAGCTAATATATACACACATAAAAACAAGACCAGATGAAAGAGGAGAGAGAAGAGGAAGAGGAGAAGGAGGATGAGAAGGTAACAATTTGGTAGGCTGGAAGAGAGTTTTTGCTGCTCTGAAACAATGAATGATTGGAAAAATGAGTTTATATTACAGGAAGAGGCTTGTTTATTCCTCCCCAAATCATTTATTGACTAACAAAACCTGAAACCAGTATAAGTCAACCACACACACACAGAATCTGCCTGTTCTCTTTATATCCCTGATAGCCCATAGTAAACTTGGAATGACACATTTCTTCTGCATATAATTGCATTTCCGTGTGAAGCTTTGCAGATTGTTATACTGTGTATGAAATATGAAATGCTATAGGAGGCCAGGTACCTGAGAAAATCATGTTATAAAGCTATGCTGTGATTCATGTGCTTTGCCTGTTCCTGAAGATATAGGGCCTTACTACACCAAATCCAGATATAAATATTTTTAAAAATGTATTTTAAATTGAGATTCGGTGACCTTTTTCTTAGATAGGCCAATATCAATTGCAATAAGTTTTAGGATGGGTTTCTTTTCCTTACACAGTCAGCCCTCTGAGTCTGTGGGTTCCACATCTGCAGAGTCAAACAAATGTGGATGTTTGGTTATTTTTTATTTTTTAAATTCCATAACGTTCTAGAAAGCAAAATTTGCCATGCTGACAACTATTTACATAGCATTTACACTGTATTAGGTATTGTAAGTAACCCAGAGATGGTTTAAAGTATACATAAAGGTGTGCATATGTTATGTGCAAACACTATGCCATTTTATTTAAGGGACTTGAGCATCAGCAGATTTTGGTATCTGTGGGGGGTCCTGGAACCAGTCCCCATGGGTACTGATGGAAACTGTATATCGAGTGACTCTTAAGAAGGAAACATATAAGGTATTTAAGGAGAAATATTAACCCTGGGTTTATGGATATAATATTGTCTTTCTGTTTGTTTGTTTCTGTTTTTTGGTATCCATTAACATGGGTGACTTAGCAAAGCAATTGTGTAATGCATGCCCTGGTAAATGTGCAGACACCTCTTCTGCAGTCTGGCTCTAATAAAGTATGAAATAGTAAAGACAAAAATAAGTTGTTCCAGAAGACTAGTACCAAGTGTTTCCTTCTTTTCTACATTAATTTCTGTTGTATTTAAAATGAGGAAATTGTCCTCTAAAGGGATGTAACAGAAATAAATTTGTTGTATACATAATGATATACCTTAGGAGCATGAGGCAGTCTCACCCTTGCTGTTGATGTCAAAAATTTTTCAGAAACATGACCTTTGGGATTATTTTCTTTTTCTTTTTCAAAATGAAGATAAAGCCTACTGTTATCAACTGAATAGTGTACCTCCCAGATTCATACATTGAGGCCCTAAGCCTTAATGCAACTATATTTGGAAATAAGGCCTTTAAGGAGGTAATTAATAGATTACCTAATAGATAATCTAATATTAGATTATCTAGTATTACCAATCTAATAGAACTTGGATGCATGAACATAGAGAAAAGGCCATGTGAGGACACAGCAAGAAGGTGTCCATTTTCAAGGCAAAGAGAAAGGCCTCAAGAGTAACCAAACCTGCCCACACCCTGATTTTGGACTTCTGGCCTCCAGAACTGTGAGAATATAAATTTCCACCGTTTACACCACCCAATCTGTGATATTTTGTTATGGCAGCTCTAGTTGACTAATACAGTCAGAGTTTTGGTAATGTGGAACTTGCATCTTCTGAAGTCAAAGTACCATGGGGAAAATGTGCAAAGTGACATGTAAAGCTGCTCTTAAAGAAACGTTGCAAAATCCTGTCCTCTAGTCTTTCTCGGTCAACTTCACAATTTTTATTGTCTTTCCCCATGTAAGACAATAATTACCTAGGAATGTGTGTGTGGGGGGGGTGCCTTGTATCAGGAGAGGTAGGCTAGGTCTGTGTGCCACCATGAACAAAAATAAGAAATATATTATTTTGTTTATGAGCATGAGACAGCAGAAGGCTTCAATATGTAAAAGTGAAAATTAATACTTAGGAGAAAATAATCCAAAATACACTTAGAGGATGCTGGAATCTACATGATTAATATTCAAAGAAATACATGGAAGAGAATTTTTGACCACTCTTTTAGGCTGTTAATGCTTTGTGCTTCTGTGTAGAAAGAATAATTTGGGTTATCAAAAGAAACATGCAGTTCAGGGTAAAAAAGTAATCATCATGTGATTTTTGCACAAGATCATTGTATGTTTACAAACGGAAAATTTTACATAATTCAAAGGATGATTTGAGGAGCTTGAGAAACCACAGATAAGGGTAACTAAAGTAATCAAAGTAATTTGGAAACAGGAAGACTGCATTATGAGCATAATATAAAGGATTGGTACCTATCAATCTTCGAAGGTAAAGAGAAAGAAAATGATTAGAATCTACATTGTTATTAAGGGTAGAAGGTGGAGAGTAGACTTGTTCATAAGATCAAATCCAATAGATATAATGGATATTCCGTGAAGCTTGAAAAATTTTAATAACATAACACTTACTTAAAGAACTTCAAAGAGAAATTTCTTTTTTATATGGTAAATATGAACTTTTTTTCTTGCTAAAGTTAGACTAATTACATCTAATTTAATGTCATAGTGTATCAGTAGTTATATTATTTCCCAATAATTGATTGACCTTGGTAGAAAATACAGCAATTGTGAAGGAAAAACCCAAATGTTTTTCTTCTTTCCATATATCTAATAATTGAACAGTGACTCATATCTCTGATAGACCCTGTGTATTTATACAGTAGTGCTTAAGTTAAAAAAAACTTTGTTAGGGTTTAAGTATTTTTTTAAAAACTGTGCAATATACCATCATTGTTGGGGTAAATTCTCAGGATATTTGTTCTAATGTAGTTGGACAAGATGATCCATTGAAAAAAACAGTGCACAAGTTAGGACCTGATGTCAATGATGGAATCTCATGGAAAATAGTTCTTTATGATTCTTGGTTAATAAACACACCAAGATGAGGCATTTTAATTAAGACCCATGGTAGAGATATGAAGCTACATTTTCAAGCCTGAAGAGAGACTGGGAATATATCCAAGAGGCATAATGAAGAGATACTACTACTTCTGTGATGTTTTAATCACAAATGCTTCTGTTGTTTTATCTATCCCATACTGAGATACAAAAAAAACTGATTTTTCCATACACTGGTAGTCAATTATATGACTAAAGGAACTGTTGGTTAGACCATTCTAAAATGAGTGTATTATTTAAAATATCAAAATTAATTTATATTTAAAGATCCTTTTCTTCATTCGAGGGACAAATATTTTTAAACAGTACTAATAAAATCTTTCAAACCACTGTATGTTTAAAATATATATAAGATTATTTCCATTATGGCTTGTACTCTAGCTTTCAATTTAAAACTACTTTCAACACACTGTGATTTAATTTAAAACTCCAGTGACAAAGGATATTCTTTAGAGGAAATCAATGAGTTTTCCATATTTTAAAATAAATAAGTAGTAGGAGCATTGTGAATAAGTGCTTTATTTGTCAGCACAATAGGTTTACAACTATATTTTACTGTGTTTTTTCTTCTTCTTCCCTTAATGTAGAATGCCTTTAGTCACCTTTAATATCCCAGATTAACAAAGATTCATATTTTTAATATAATGTCATATATAGTTCACATAATTCGTAACGTAAGAATTGTTTTTGTTGCTTAAGATCCCTCAACTTTCTTAGTTTCATTATTTCAAAATAATAAAATATTTTTAAAGTACTTTATAAATGCTACAAAGGAGAGAAAATTAAAATGTATCTTGGCCATGTGTTCAAATAACAATTGAGGAGGACCAATTTTAGTGGCTGAAGCAGTTGGGGAAATATGAGACTTTAGGACACAAAATTCTTCTTCAAAGCCGGAATATGTGACATTTTCACAAGTATGGATCAACCTTTTATCTACCTTACTTTGCTTCCAGAGGCACTTAATCCTAGGATACAATCATAAAGAAAGAGGATAAAGCAAACTTCAGAATTCTAGACTAGGCACCCATGACTTTATGACGTTTCGTGATAGTATAGTTCTTTGAAATTCGAAGATTGTAAAAGCATAAAAATATGGAAGGCTCTCATCACATGAACAAGTTAGGGGAATCAGAAACACACTCTAGAATACTGAGTATTTTTTTAGGCCACATTTTACACCTACCCATGGGTCAAAACCAATTTGAAATGAAGAGCACACCATTTTTACATTCATAAACATTTTCAAGTGAATACCATCTCATTTTAGTATTTTATAGAAAAGCAATTGTAAAGAAGATAAAAATATTGTCTTACATATTTGCCTTGCATAACCCTCAGTTTTTTTAAGAGTTTCCAATCTTCTGGACATATTTCAGAGTTAACAGTTATTTTTTAGAAAAAAAAATAGCATGCAGTTACATAATCTTCTGCAGAGGCAATGACAGATCTTTTGCAAATAAATCTTTTCTTATTAGTGTGTCAGCAACTTGTACTTTTGCCAGGTTGATCATTTAGCCAGCTGAAATCTAGCATATTTGTTTTGCTGGTTTTGACCTTGGCAGCAGCAATGCAAGTAAAAGAGGTTTTCTTAATACATCCATTTTTTCTCCCTTTTACCTTAGTTATTAGAAATAAACTCCTGTTCAGAGGTTTTTTTATTCCTCCTTGGGGAAATTACTTTTTTAAGAAACAAGTGTGTGATTTAGAGGATGTTTAATTTATTAAGACTTCTTATCCTATAAACTGGATGAGTTCTCAGCAAATCTTCAAAATAGGTATGGTTCCTATTTCCTCAAATTCTTTTATAAACTTTTTGTCAGGCCCTCCGCAATCCTCTCCAGCTGTCAATCAAAGGGCATCCTTGAAGGGCGTAAAGTAGTTCAGGACCGCCTCCTAACTTCTCTCTGCCATATTCACCAATGTAATTAATTAATTAATATGTGTAGTAGTGCTCACATGCCAAAAGAAAATAATTTGGATAAATTAATCACACTGAAATTAAATACACGAACTGTTATACACTGCTGGTGATGGTACAAATTGGTAGATACTTTCTGGAATATATATATCTGGCAATATATTTTCAAACCTTTAAATGTTATGTAAATTTTGATCCAGTAATTACATTTTGTAGAGCTCTATCCCAAGGAAATAATCAGAGATCAACTTTAAGTTATGCAAAAAAGAAAAATGTGTATCACAGTGTTATCATACAAGCGAAAAAGAAAAGAAACAACTTGTGTTGAGCTATGGGGTATTGTTCTATAAATTAAATAAGCAAAATTACATGATGGAATAATATGAAATAGGTACACACGAAAACATCTGCTTTCAGCAATTTGGTGGGCTGTATACTGTGAGGTCCTTCCACTACAAAACAACTAGATTTTCAATGAACCATTCCTTTTCATTGATTTATGAACTTCAAAGAAGTATGGGAAATCTATAAAAATCACCCATCCTCATTCACACCTAAACATAAACTATATGGCAGCATCTCAAAAGGCAGCAGGATCATCTGCCACTTGGCAGAAGTAAATCTTAACATTAGGTCTACAGTTTTCAAAGGAGGCTAAACTGATCCCAGATAGGCACTACCATTGATTTCCATCACAAGCAAAAACCTTTCCTGGAGTAAAAGATCCTCAACTCAGGCTTTTAAAATTCCTGAGACTATGGTAAAGAAAATATGAGATGGCAGGCAAAGATCCCTAACACACAAGGAAATAAATAGACATGTTTGAGAGACAACAGTAATAACCACTAGATACAATGTCCACTTATTTCATATATTTTAAAATCAAATACAAGACATTAATTAAATATGTATGTATATATGTATATGACATGAAAAAATCTGAAATTTAGATAATACAATTATTTTTAAAAGACAAAAATAATTAGAAAATATATCAAATATTAATATTTAAAAATACATCCTTTTTGAAATAAAAAAAAGACTTAATGGGTGGGTAGTTGAAGTTGAAGAGTAAACAGGAAAACAAATCTGAAGAAATTAACTAAACAGATGAGGAGATGAAAAATACAAAAAATGAAGTGACATGTAGGGTACATTGAAAAAAATATAACACACGTCTAAGATCATTATTCCAATAGAAGATTGCATTAGATATTTATTACTGTGTTGGGCCGAACCCTGCAGGCCTGCAAGGCCTGTACTTGCCCAGCTTCAAGACCGAAGAAAGAGCCCAAAGTCAGCAACAGAGACATCAATGGTTTAATGGACAGGGGGAGCTTACACATCTGAAGCAAGGTCTTGGAATGACACCCCATCATGTGTGGCAGATGGTGGGCAGGACATGGCGGCAGTCTTTGCTCCTGGGGATAGGGGGAGGTTAGCAGTTATAGGGGGAATTGACGTCAGGTTGGCTCACTGGCTGTGAGGGAATCCAGCAGAGGGGTACACCCCTCACCACCCCTTCGATAAGAACAATCACTAGCTGGGGTGGGGGCAACTATGTAGGAAGGTCGGTCAGGTGGGTAGGGTGCAGGTGAAGCAGGCACTGGTCCAGCAGGGGATGTACAGAGTGCAAGAGAATAGCCATCTTGGGTGGCCTGATCATACATACTACATCACAAATTATCCCCAAATATAGCAACTTAAAACAACAATTATTAGCTTGTTTGTCTCCCTCGGGGCCCCTTACAAGTCTGCAAATTGTTGGCCTGTTGGCCAGGACTGCAGTCTCTGAAGAACTAACTGACTGTGCAGTAAGCTCATTCACCATTCTTTTGGCAGGAGGCTTTTCACCATTTGGGTCTTTGGAGAGAGAGAGAGAGGAGGAGAGGGGCTGCAACAAATCATCACAAACGAAGTGGCATAAAACAGCACACATATATTGCTGTACAGTTCTGGAGGTCAGAAGTCCTAAAATCACTGTGTTGACAGGGCTGTGTCCCTTCTGGAGGCTAAGGTGTAATCCATTTCCTTGCTTGTTTCCAGCTTTCAGAAGCCTCCTGCATTTCTTGCATACGACCCCTTCTTATCACTCCAGCCTCTGCTTTGTTCATCACATCTCTTTTTCTGAGTCTTTTACCCTCCTGCCTTCCTCTTTCAAGGACCCTTGTGGTCAGTCACACCTGCATCATTCAGGATAATCTCCCCATCTCAAGATCCTTAACTTAATCAGAACTGTAAAGTCCCTTTTGCCATGTGAGGCAATATATTTACAAATTTCAGGCATTAAAATGTAAACATCTTCTGGGGCATTATGTCTACCACAGCCCCTTGTCTGTAAAATGAGGGCGTATGATATCTACTTCCTAGGGTTGATATAAGGATTAAATGAGTTTTGTTTTTTGTATTATTTTTAGCACTTCAGGGTATGGGTTAGCACATATGAAGTGCTATAAGAATGTTTGATGAATAAAGTAAAGCACTGCATGATCTTGCTTTCTTATTGTTTAATTATTTTGGGTTTGTGATCACTTCTGTTTTTACCAACTAGCATGCCTGGTTATTTTTGATTGAGTACCAAACAGTGCACACGAGATCTATAGAGATAAACTGAAGTGCTAGCTTTCTATTCTATTTTATTCCTTCAGAGAAGATGTGCATTTGCTACTGGCTGGTGGCTAGCGAAAATCACTAGCCAACCTGAATTAATTTAATCAAATAAAGGATTGAGACCATGGTAATCTGGGCCTCAGACCTCTTGAAGATTCTCAGGGTATTTGCCAGGCGTCCTCTACTTGTGAGTTTAAACTCCAGTCTTTGTCTTTCCCATCTGTCTGTGAAAAGCACAGCTCAGTTACCCAGCTTCTGAGTCTTCTCCAGAATTTTGATGAATTCAAAAGATGAAAAGCAACTATAGACACTAGCCTCACCTCTCTTAATTTTCTTCTAAATCTTTCTCTTATAATTTTTTACTACTTTGGCAATTTTCTGATGCTTTCTAATAAATATACATTATATTCTCTCCAGTTATTCTCCTCATTTTTAGTCAGCCATTAACAATAGCCAGAACTGAGTGACTGGATTTTGTTTCTAGATCACATGCTCTTTAGAAAATAAAAATACTTCTCTTAAGAAATAGTTCTCACACTGCCAGCACCCTGATAGAATCTCAATGCTGGATTATGGAAAACTAGGTGATGATGTGACCTGAGGCACTGAGTCATAGGTCAAGGAGGCTAGCAGCACACTTTCATCAAGTGAAATTGTATATACTTGGCCATGCTGAGTAGATCCTGAAGCCACAAAGAGAGTGTCACAATTATGTCAATTATAGCATAGTTTCCAATTGTTAAAAATCGACAACTTCTTATGTAAGGAAATTTTCATATCGAAGACAATGGAATACGATAAAGCTTAAATGCATGAACTAGAATTTTTTGTATCTACCTGAATGCTTTAAATTAAAGAGTTATGAGACAAGTGAGTCCGTAAAAATATATACTGTTTAACACAACTTATTTGAAGACTAAGCCATATTAAACAACACTGTACACATTTATTATATATGTATACATTTTATATAATTATATATATTTATATATTATTTATATACATGAAGTAAAATTCTAAATACACTTGTGGAATTATCAATTATAAAATTCCCTAGAAATGAACAGAGAACAGGTTTAGAATTATATAGAGGGCTTCAACTATATATACATTATATATATAATATATATGTGTGTGTATATATATATATATATATATATATATACACATTTTAATAAATGAAGCAAATATGGCCAATTTTTAAGATTAGAAAAAAACAGGTTGTTACACAGTGGTACTTAGTAGAACATTCTCTAGACTTGAATTATTATGTGTACTTGAATTATTTTATAATACAAAATACAATTTTTATAATAAAAAGCTTTCTTAGAAAAACTTATTTTCACACAGTGCCATTTATATACCTTTATATTACTAATTGTGTAAGTTTTGTGTTTGCCTCATTCCAATCCACTTTCTGCCCTTCTCTGCCATATTCTGCCCTAGGAGGCCAAGCCTTTAAATTTCCTTTGATGACTGTCTTCTGGTTGGGTCAAGCCAACGGGAGTCACTGTCAGATTGTACTGGAATGGAGTAAAAGACCACAGTGTTTCTTCCATGCTCCTTTCTTTCTTCTTTATAGGGTTTCTGGCAGTACCTGTATGCCATCTGACCACTCCTCCAAAGCCCTGCTTCTTAGTGAGCTCTGATAATGCACTTCTTGTCTTTTCAACCCTAGGAATGTTAATGGCTTTGCATTGATGCTATTGGTGTCTCACCATTCCTTACTTACTTCCTTACCCTGCTCATTCCTCTGTAAGTGGAGTTCTTTATACGTCTGCTCATTGAAATATTTGTGTTTCCTGATGGTACCTTGGCTTATGCATTTATGAAATGAGAAAGCAAACTAATACAATAGTACAAGTGGTAAAATCTATTAAATATATCAGTTTATGCAATGTAAAATAATTAAAAAGTGTATACAACTATTTTAATTAGTTGCTGAATTGACAAGTCTGATTTGTTCACCCCAAACTGTGAAATATTTTATGGTCTGTTTGGAGTGTCCTAAGCCATAACACAAACTGGTTTAGTGATAGTTGTCAGTTGTATTTAGGACAATTAAAATAGTACTATTTGCAAATGTAACGTTCAATATACATCCATAATTTTGAAAGAGCCTATAGTAATATCTGTTGTGATCATCAATCCAGTGGTCAGGTTTTAATGTGGTTACAGTGATGTGAAAATTTAAAATGTAGCAGTAATATTATTATTCACTTTCCAAAGATTATTCACTAAAAATAATATATCTCATTAAAAGCCCAAGGGTTTTTGAAATGGAAAGTAACCAGGCTCCTTTAGCAAAACTGATTAGTCTGTCTTCCCACTTCAGTGTGTCTATCTATTAAAGCCAGACTAATTAGCAAAGTCACTAATGAGGTTCCCACGTCTGCTGTAAAGAAAAAGCCTTTTCTTAGCAACCTTATTATTAAAATAGTAGGTCAGACTAGAGCTCAGCTTGGCAAAATTCTGCAATCCATACTTGAGAGATGTAAGCATATTTTCCTTTACTGCCTGCCATGTTGCCTGGTGATAACAGCATCTTAGTTCAAACAAATAATTAGAGTTGATGATAACCCTAATTAATGACTTTGCTAATGGCTTTGCTTGTTTAGAGCATTAAGCCAAGTTCATTGTTTAGCATCTTCATACCTACTAACCTATATGAAATAATTAGCAATTCATTGACTCAGTCTTAAGGCATTACATGATGAAGAGTGACTGTATCCTTGAGGTGCTAACTAATGAGTTTGCTTGTCTATTCTACATTCTGGCCAGATCTTCTGCTGTGATTTTTCATCTTGGGCTAGGCATTCCACTCCCATGAACTCATTTTGAAGGAAGTGACTGACTGCAGGTACTTCTGGAAACACTGATCCCCTGGGGTCACAGTGAAAAGAAGGGCACCTGGATGAAAGACCACCTGCTTTCTTATTGTCCATGAGCAGAGCTTCTGCACAGTACTGGCTGGTGACAGCTAGACAAACAGATCCTCCCACTTTCTCTTTGAATTCAAAACATGCAACATGTTTTAAGGGCTTAGAGACAAGAGATCCTGGCCTCTCTTAAGAGCTGAAATAAGTTTAGATGCACAGCAGGAATGGCTAGAAATGAGGTTATAAAGTCATAGCTTATATACTGGAAGGTTTCTAAACTACATTAAGGGTTCTGGTCTTTATTGGAATCCTTGATAGATATAAAACCAGGGACCAGACTTACATTTTTCTTCTTCTCTAGATTATTACATTAAACGTTGATTGACTGAGGTAGCCTAAGCATGTTTCTCTCATAACCTGGAAGATGAAAGCTAACTCTCTTCTCATTTGACTGATCATAAGCTTAGATGATAGTTTTGTGCTCTGGGTGGACTCATTCTGTACTAGACTTGAGCTTTTTACTTTTTCCCAAGAGTAGATGTTTTAACCTCAATTTCTGCCTCTATTAGGGAGCTTACTTTAAAACAAAAACAAAAACAAACAAAAAAAAACTACCCTTACACAACTTCTCATTTCTGGTAGACCATGTTTTACCACCGCTTACGGCCTTACAGCTACAGGCTCTTAATTCCTGAATAAGATTCAGGGTCAGAAGCTTGTGTCTTGGCTCTGCCCCTTGCTAACTAGAAGACTTGGCACCATCTCATCTAAATCCCATAGTCTGAATTTCTTTTTCTGTAAAGGAATATCTTGTATATTATACTTTAGAGATTTATTGTGAAGGAAAATTAGTCTAGATGAGGGTATCAAGAATATAAGATGATGCATGAATAAATTATTATGGTAAAGTGAATTTGACTCATATATATTATTGAGGCCATGAGAGGCAGATCACAACCCTGGGCTTTAGAGTCAGATAAGTTTCAAACTTTGCTATTTAGCATCTGTGTAAGCTTGGGCAAATTAATGAACTTCCCTAAACTTTATCTATAAACAGAGATGACAATCTACTCCACAAAGTTACGATAAAGCTTTAATGAGGTAACATACATGAAGATTTTAGGGAAAAAAAGTAACTGGGACAGAGTAAGCGTTCAATAAAAGGTTGCGATTACTCCATTAAGTACTAAAACCACTTGGCATTTTAACATTTATTTTGAATTACAGGAACCTCTTATAATTGACTTTTTTTCAGGGCCTAGGTACATTTATTTGTTTGTTTTCAAAATTTACTGAGCCCAACCTGGTCCCTGGCCTGGGTTCCAGCAGGGCATCAGCTGGGTCAGGGCACCTCACATAATGCCAGCAGCCCAGTAAGCAGGCAAATGGGAGCCGGGACAGAGGTAGAAGAGGCCGCCGCGGTCAGGGGTGAGTCACGCGGGAGCTAAAGCAGCGCCGCGGACAAAAGGTGGTAGGCAGAGGGGCTGGGGGCGGAACCGGAAGTAGTGCCACCAGCTGGGCGGCCCTTTCAGCCAATGGCCGCGTGGTGGGATGTCTGACGTCACCCGAGGAGAAAGGCGGGAGGCTCAAAAGGCGCGGGTTACCAGCGCGTCCTTCTGCGTTACTAGGCGAGTTACCCGAGCAGTGCAGTCGGGGAGAAGCGTCTCTTCCAGCTTCTCTAACACGGGTTAACCAAGCTCAGGTACACCACACCTTCAGCCTGAGGACCGCCTCGCGCCCGCAGCTGCCCTCAGTTCTTATAATTGATTTAGAGGTCATAGCACGCGGAAAACTGATTTGGATAGAGTGACCATCCTGTAGCAAGATAGCCTTTGGTAAGTAAAGCTACACACTAAAAAAGGAGTTAATAGGAAGTTAGCAGCTATTCAGGAAAGTGGGAACAGTTTTTCTTTCTGTCTTCCACATTCAGCTTTAACCTTAGTGTTGAACTCACAGTATGCTGTTTACTAGGTGCTGTTGAATAGCTAAGTGAAGGAAAGGATGAATAAATTAAGATCGTGTTTTGCAAAAGAGTCCTAGGATATTCAGGTCACTTTATGCATTGGGGAGTAACGTTAGAACCTGCAGGGGTATAAGGTGAGATTGCTGCTCTAGCGGTAGCTCTAAGGAGTGGACTCAGAAGTCTTTGGGGCAATAATAAATCAGTAAACAAGATGATAGTGATGATGATGATGATATCTAATATTTATTGAGTGCACATTTTCGAATGGTTTACTTATGTTATCTATTTACTTCTTTAAAACCCCTGTGAGCAAGTACTATCCCTATTTTTGTAGGAACAAACTAAAGCAAAGAGAGAGTAAAAGACTTGCCCAAATTTACATGCTACTAAATAAGCACTAGAGGAAAATAGGATGAGAGAAAATGGCCTGATTTTACCTGCACCCCAGGTTCCAGCCAGGTGGCACAGGAATCCAAAGAACCTCCCTGCTCTCCATAGGTGCTTGTAGGTGCCCTGTAAAAAGCTGGCAAAATCCAGGTGTTTAACAGCCCCCCTCCCTAGAGAGTGCAGCCAAGGGAGTTGTGTGCCTGCTCCTTGGAGAAGGGTTTGTCTAAGTCAGTTGCCAACGTGCCTGTCATTGCCTTCTCAGACCTGGAGCAAGGAGGGTATGTTCTATGCCCTGATATTTCTAAGGACTGAGGTTGTTGGATACTCTCAGAAAGAGAAACAAAACAGCTATACATTCCTAGGTTTTTAAGGAGAAGAACTAGGATTGGCTTAGGACACGGGTAAGTGCTACGAGAAAGGAATCATAAAGATTTTAGGTGCTAAAGATTTTACATCTTCCTTTCCTTACTTTTCCAGTTTCTGCTTCTCAATGAGTAGTATCTTTTTGTGTGTTTATGTGCTCAATTGCTGTGGATGTATATAAGCTAAGGCCATCACCAGGAAATATACCATCTATGTTATAACCAATGAGAACCCAAGAGAAAGAAGAAACATCAGTATTTTCTATCCACACATATGCACAGGCACATGTACACATTTAAATTTTCTACGTTTTTAGTTTGTGCCAAATCTCCTTTTCATAATTACTTGAAAGTTTCCTTTCTCTTCTTGTCCTTCCTTTGTTATCCTTCCCCCAGGGACTGGTTGGCTATGCTTCTATTTATCATTTCTGCTCTCTCATTTCTTTTTACCAAGTCCTATTTGTCCTGGATTTTCACATTTTTTCCCCCTAGCCATGAAAGAATATATAAGGCAAACAAGTGTCTCTCTTGTAAATACTGATCACATTTCATAGAGTAAACTTTAAAGTACTATTACCCAGCATTTAACACAGCATCTGACACATAATAAGTATTCAATAACTAGTTCATGTACAAGTGTCGAATGATGGCTCTCTTTGCTCCCGTGTACTGCAGAGAGGGACAAAGAGCTTGAAGGACACAGACTACTTTATCCTGCCCTATAAATTACTATTGTACCAACTAATAGATGTTTCATTATTAGTACAAATTAAAATATAAACATCTGGCAATAAGGAAATTAAACTTATTCTCATAGAAACTTAAAATAATCACCTTAGGACAGTTTGGGGCTGCTTAAATCCCAAAACAAGTTATATTGTTAAGTATGGAGACTCATCATCATATAAAATTCCGTATAAGGAGAGTTTGTCCTGGAACTTCTTTTAAGGTTTTCACCATTGACAGTTATATGTAGATCAGATAAAATTGTCATTCTGACTACACACTTTAGAACGTGGTTCTATAAGGACAAAAAAGTGGCAAAGATCCTAAAATTATAGTGCAATTTCAATAATAGTACTTTCTATTCTAAATACTAGATAACAAGAATGAAGTATATTTGCATTTGGCGCTTATAAACAGAATTTGGAGTCTTGGTCTATTATCTTCAAATCTCAAGTGTTTCTTGTATATTTAATTTTTTAATATTATTAGCACTATTCCTATAATATTGTCATCTTGAGTGCTCTATTTAACTTGGACAGAAATAACTTTCATGATGCCCTGCTTTTTCTTGCTGCTGATTTTATCCTGTTTTCCGATTTTGTATGTGGGACCCTCAAATCTCTAACCTGGCTCTTCTTTCTTACAAGGTATCTTTATATTCACTTCCAAAGGTGTCCATTTCTTCTTAAAGGTTAAACTATTTTTTTCCATTGTCACTATTTCTCCTAGAATTTGATGATTTTGGTCACTAACTTGTGTCTAATCTTAGGACAATGTCTTAGTTCTTGGAAGTAGGGACTTTTATTCCAACTCTGGGAGAAAAAGAAATCCATTTTCCTGAAAGTCTCTGAAACTAACTGTAAATACCCAGAGCATGCAGAAGTTATTAACCTAGTAGTTTCACTCAGTTTAGAGTCTGAATTGCTCACCAATGATTGTGCCTCATTCTCTTCCTCAATGTTTCTATCTAGTCCTTCTCTTCAAGCAACCGTTTCTTATTTAGTGCTCTCTCTCAGTCACAATCTTTTCATTCTTCAAAGTTTCCATGCCCCCCTCCCTTACCACTTACCTCAACAGAGAGGAATTGTCCTTACCAGTTGGCATTCTCTGCTCTCTTTAGACTCTTCCTGAGACTCTTGTATAACTACCCTTGGGAGTAAATGGCATTGGGGCATAGCTAAGTGGTAAAGTGATTATAAAGCTAAGTAGTCAGTCATGACTTTCTGTAAACGAAAATCAAAGCTTTTACTATAGTATATCAAGTTAGTGCAAAGGTCAGTATAATTTTCATTAATCCTGTAAACCTCAGATGGAAAGAGTTACACCCTGGAGAAACAATCTGTTACAATAACTGCTTTAACTTTTGATCAGAAACTCAGGCTTTCTCCATCTGATTGGATCATATTTCCTGTTTACACACACACTAACTTCCCATTACCAAGCACTACTTTTTACTCTCAACAGATTCTTTTTCTGCTCTTTGTTCCCATTTCTCAACAACCTCATGTCATACATATAAGAACACACACACACCATGCTACTTTTCCAGTTTGCCACAAACCTACCCATTTTCCAACTTAGTCCATATTGCACCTCCTTAGTGAAGCGTGGCTGACCGTCCCAAAACCCCAGCACACTACCTCTGGTGTGAAAAGCCAACCCTCCCACACGCTTCACACAGTATGATTAAGTACATGTTAAGGACCTAGTAGGTTTAAGCAAATAGTTTAATCTTATTTAGGCAGGATTTTTTTTTCCCCCGGACATCACCAGAAGGAAAAATTGGGGTAGTCAGTATGGATATTTGCCATGATGGCCAATTTTGGAATAAACATCCAATGCCCATGGAATTTCCTACAGTGTGAACTTTGCCTTCTCAACTTAGAAGCCAGAAACTCACTCACTATCCCAGTCCTTCCTCGTCATGTGATTTAGCCTTTAACTACCAAACTGAAAATACAAGAACTACATGGCATCTATTTTCTCACAGAAGTGTCTGTCTTTCTGGAGAAGGAGAAGTGAGGCTCTGGCATGTGTCCTGCCTCAGTGTTGGAAACTGCAGCGTCTGCGCTCAGGCATAGGAGTTAAGTCTCACTAGAGCAACCTGAAGGTATGGATTGGGCTTTGTTTTGGCTATTTTATGTACAAGAATAACTATGTGATCCACTGGGAAGTTATTTTATGCTCAAATTGGCTAGAGTGGATAATGTTATTTGTGAGTTAAAACTGATATCTAGCCACAGAGCCATATAACTTAAAATAGCAACATAATCAAAATAATTAGTCCATTCTGACATGGAATTATCACTAGTTCTTTCTTTTCCTTAACAAACTTCTAATCCTGTCATTTTTTTTCAACATCATATAATTCCTCTTCTTTTAGCATTTGTCCTTAGCTGACTAGATTTTTTAAAAGTCACTCAACTCCTCTTGAAAGTTGTGTTTTGTGTGTGTGTGTGTGTGTGTGTGTGTGTGTGTGTGTGTTTGTTTTGTAGTTATGGAATGGTGATGTAAAGGATGCAGATTCTTGCATCTTTGTATCTTGTAGCAGGGACTAAAGACACAGATGTATTAAGATCAACTGGAAGTTTTATAAAGTGATTTCAAATTAACCAAAAGTGAAATCATGTTTATAAATAAAGTCATCGTTTTTCTCTTTTTAAATCAAAGTCTGATATATAAATATACTGCTTCTCATTTTTATTAATCTAAAATGTTTAAGTATTCACTACAGGCTACTCGGTTCCTAGAAATGGATTAATTTTCTTGAGAAATTACATTTAGCTTTGAGTTGTGTCACAGTCAGTTATCAAGTTTTTTATTTTTTTTCCTGAGATTATTCAGACGTCATTCTATGAGAACTAGTCAAAAGACCTAATTTGACGTCTGGCTCAAACGTGAACTTGTGTTGCAATGTTGACAAATTTATTTAATCTCTCTAAATCCTACTCTCTTTTACTGGATGTTGTCAGTGAGATTCTTCCACAAGCAGGTTATGAGGTCAACATCTGTGGAAAGCAGAGGAAGGAAGCAGGATAGGGCAGAGGTAGATCTTGAACTGTGATGCAGGCCTGACAAGTCTTAGCCAACCCTACAGGGAGCTTTGGAGCTAAAATGGCCGGTCAGAGTTGTCTGGCATTGGGCCAAAACTAGATGTGGGCTAAACGAGAAAAGATCTTGCCCTTGGTGAGAGTGGCTCTCTGCAGTTGAGGCAACTCCTGAAGGGGCTGAGCTCTAATAGGCATCTGCCAACAGCACGCCTAGTAGCTGGGGCAACAGGTCCTTCTTTAAAGGGATAACTTGGGCAGCTCAGTGTCCACAGCACTATGTAAATAGTGACAGTAGTTATCACACCTCCGTCAATTACCACAAGGATAACACTTTTGAAAACAGTTTGAAGAATATAAATTATTATGTAAATATTATATAACTATATCAATATCTGTACATTTTGTTTGGTTAATTCTTAACGTAGTAAATTCTAAACTACAGCAATTTTCACTTTAAAAAATACATACAAAATAAAATTGAAGAATCAGATTATTTTTGAATAATTTTAACAAAAAAGTCTGTAACATTAAAAAAAAAAGGATTCTGATTTCTTCTCAATTTATTGAAAGTCATCTTCTAACCACTCAGGACATGAAAGGAAGTGAAGCTCAGGTATTGAGGTACATGTGAGGGTGAAGCGGGAATTGGAGGTTGGACCAGCTATTGCACGTGCACCCACTGTGGTCAGTTTCATCTTCCGGTACCTGAGCTGTTACAGGAGAGCTGGGGGGAAGACTGAGAATAGATCCTGGTTTGCTCTATGGAGTGCTGCAGAAACTCACAATGAAAATATCCAATGATGTATTTCAATTAAAGACTCTATATTTCATTAACCTTTTGCTAAAGTGTAGAGAGTTGTACTTTACAACATCTTATAATATTTACTCAGTCTCATATCTCTGGTTACACTAAATTTTTTTATTTTTATATTTGCTTTGGCTTTCTTGCCTTTTTCCTTGGTTAGAGTTTCCTGAGCTTTATTTATTTTCTCAGGGTTTTCAAAGAAAAAAAATCTTTGATATGTTATATCTTTTTTACATTTTTCTTGTTTTTTATTCCTGTCTTTATACATTCCTTTTTCCTGATTTCTTTCTCCTAGGCTCATTATTACTATATAAAAGTCATTATGACTGCTTTAAAATAACGTTAATGACCATTATTTATTGGAAAGTTGGTCTCTGCAGTGCTAAATATCTTGTAGACATAGCACATTTACTTTATTCTTTTCTTGTTTAATGTAAGCAGTCCCTTTAATTTTCCTATAAATTGGTCACATCCCTTTAAAAATATAAAGTTCTTATTACTTACACTTATTCTTTAAATAGTCTGTGAAGGAAATTCTTATTTCCTTTTCAATTAAAATTTATTTAGAAGAGAGTATGTTTTAGTTTCAAAATAGTCTTACAAAATTTAACTCGAGGCATCTGGATCAACTGGGGCCCTGACATTCAGCGAGTCACACCAAGATTAAGTAGGCCACACAAGGTAAAGTCCTTTATGCTAAAGTTGAGATGTCATGCCCTGGGCCCTCTTTTGAGCTTCTTGCAGTTGTGTGGTAAGAAGATATAGGACATGTCTGTTAACCTTTTCTCCTTCTCTTTGAATTCATGCAGCTGGATGGTAAAAATACCAGTGTCTTTTGCCCCAAGGTGCTATTTCCTCTCTGTTTTCTTTTATCCGCAGTAGATTTTGGACCAAGGCAACTACCCTAGCTGTGATCTAGGCAGCCTGACGAGCTCCGTATGGGCGCATTGGCAGTGGGGACAAAGATGGTTAATTTCTCCCATTCCTTTGATACTCAAAGATATATTTTAGATGATTCTTTCCTTTCACTCCAAGGGTAAAATCTTGCTTCACACTTTGGAGTCTTCAACAATTCCTGTCATGGTCGTGCCAGGCCTTCTGAGGCAAAAAGCAATATGGGAAAAATCAGGGCTGGGGTGAGTAACATTACTCGGCATGTCCAAGGCCTCAAACTGAAATGTTAGGGAGTGAATCTTGATTTGGGACGTGCTGAGGCAGGTCTGGGGTATGGGGGTGAGGGCTTTCCTTAGTGACCTGGGATTCGAAAGACTGCTTTTCTTCCCATTGGTAGAGCCCCACTTGAGAGGACCATTCATTTGTTGCTGGGTTCAGAAAAGCAACAGGCAGGTGGTACAGACACTATTAGGTAGAATAGCTTTCTATAGCAGTGTATGTGTGTTTAATTATCTTCCCTTTCCCTCCCATTTTTTAATCATTTGAGATATTTCTCCAGGGAAAATAGATTCTACCATGATAGGAAAAATTTGAGGAAATAAAGATTTCTTTTTCTGTTATTGGAATAGTGAAACTGGTAATAACTAATGAAACAAGTAATCTTGCTTGGTATTTTGAAATAATTCTCTGAGCATCCTATTTTTTGAGAATTGTATATACTTTCTGAGTTATTGAACATCAGAGAATTTGTTTTTTAATTTTTTCTAATTCATAACAAATCTTATTTTGCCATAAAATTTGAGGTCCAAAGTATTTGTGTTTGGAATTCAGGACACATATTTCATTATTCTCTTACATTTTGTGGTTCAGAAATGTTTAATGAAAATTTGATTTTATTTTTCTACATAAATCTCTGTATATAGTCCTTCATACACACACACACACACACACACACACACACACACACACTCTCTCTCTCTCTCTCTCTCTCTCTCTCTCTCTCTCTCCCAGAGCTTTAACTTATCCATAAAAATCGAGAAAAATTTCCAACTTCTAGATTTTTTTCTTTTTTCTACCTCTTTTCTTTTTTGTTAAGCAATATTTTTTTGTCCTAGATCAGGGAAAGTAGTTTAAGGTGTTTTAAAAGATAATTGATCAATTTTTGCTGTATCTAAACTTTTTTGTTGTATTAATTGAAGTACACATTTTGGCAACTAAGTTTTCCATTTGAAAGCAATATTTGAGACCTTAGATTCTTCCTGTGTTAGAATATAATGACTTTTTTAATTTCGTTGATTATACAAATTGTAGCTGTTTGACATTTTTAACTTTCCTGTAGTCGTTTTGTTCCTAAGGAAACAAAAAGTTTTATTTCATTCTGAAAAGAGTCTCTTTTTAAATTACTGTATAGTTTCATATGCTAGCAATATTTGTATATTGTTTTTCCATTATATAAGAATATCTATTTTCAATTTTGGTAGTTGAGAAGGCCTCTTTAATAATTAGGATAGATTTTCATTAAAATATTAAAAACTCATTTAAAGAAATATTTAATATTGCTCTACATCCCCAGATGGGAAATTTTACCATGAAAAATCAGAGGTGTATTTTCAAAAAGATTTTGCCTATGAGATAAACAAACTGACAATCATTTTAACCTATTGACATTTTTTAACCAAAGATTGTTATAAGATTGCCTTTGAAATGAATTCATATGAAGAGATAAAGAAAATGCAAATTTACTCTTAAAGAATATATATAATATATCATTAATATATATTAAAGAATATATACATATATGCATATATGCACATGTATGCATATATGTATAGTAACTAAAAGCAAAATAATATTATAGACTTTGAAATTAGGGATATAATTTTTTCTGAGCCACTGTGCTTTAAAAATCCCTAATAGAAGCTCCACAGTCACTTCTCTTTGCTTTTGGGCATATGTGGGCTTAACATTAATCAGACTGAATTTTACAACTGACTGGCATAAAGAGCCTAAATAAATGAAGCTAAAATAAACCTTGTTTAATCTCACAGGCTCAAATTGATGGTATACTCCCAAATCATGTGGTGTCTCTCAAAATGTCATTATATTATTATATTTTTTTCTTTTTAAAAAAATTTTATTGGAGTATAGTTGCTTTACATATATTACTATTTTTGTTAAGATCATATTTTCCTCCTTAATGCAAGTGCTTGGACACCTATCTTTGGAGGCAAACAATCTGGCAGTCTTTTAAAACTATTTGTCTAGTAATGAAATAGATCTAAGTACTAGGAAATAAACTCAACAATAATTCCTATTCTGATGTTGGTAATACATGTATCATTTATGATTAATATTTCTTCTACTAATTAGAAGAAATCAGAAATAGAGTTAACAGATTTTTAGTGAGTTTCATCTATCAGGAACCCAGTAAAGATTTATTGAGTAAATAAAAGTGACATTCTAGTCAGTTGATTCTCTACCTCCTTTTTCCTTAAGGAAAGTCACCCATAGTGGATAACATTTATATGCATGACAGTACTCTGGAAGCATTTATATTTTGATGAAACCAAAATTATTTTTTAAGGAGGTAAAGCTCCTCCATAATTTATATTCAGCACAACCATCAAGTCCTGAAAAGAGTTCCTCTGTGTGGGCTGAGGCTGAACAGATACAGAGTGTGTTCATTTCCAAGGACACTGTCCATTGTTCCACATCCTTTTCACTCACACAGGAGTAAAGAAATAGCAATGCAAATGACAGATAGTCATTATGGGGATAATATCAAATTCCTCTAACTCATTCAAAATAAATTAATTATGGTAAAATGTTTATGCTTTGACATATCACAAACTAGTTTTAACTAATCTTAATATACCAGTGGGTTTTGATACCACTGTGGAGAAAGCTTCATGGCTTTAATCCTGCCATGGAAGAGAGGGACATGTGAGCTGTTTTGAATAGTTTGACAATTTAAAAGGCAGAAACTATCCTTATATATCATTAGGAGCATTATCTTTAAGAATAAGCAAAAATTAAGATCATGCATGAAAACAAATCATTTGTAAAACCCCATTTACTTAAAAGGTTAATGGATAGTAAACCATTCTTTTAAAAGCACAGAAAAGTACTTTCTCCACTCTTCCTTATGAGAGACCTCTTTTGTTGTTGTTCTATTGGGTCTTCCTTTTTCACTTAATAAAAAGTAGGGTGGTAATTTTTTTTTTTTTTTTTTTTGCGGTACGCAGCCCTCTCACTGTTGCGGCCATGGCTCACGGGCCCAGCCGCTCCTCGGCATGTGGGATCCTCCCGGACCAGGGCACGAACCCGTGTCCCCTGCATCGGCAGGCGGACTCTCAACCACTGCACCACCAGGGAAGCCCTAGGGTGGTAATTTTTGACCTCTTCCTCTAGCAAAGAGATATAAAGTGTTTATTGATTTATGCGACTTAACGAAAATGATCCAAATTGTTGTCTGACAAGTTTTAGGTAAGAACAAGAAGAAATGAACAATCTGAGAGATTCTTGTTCTGTTAATGACCAAAGACTAACACTGGCACATATCCAAAAATTTACCTTGCAGGGATTTTATTTTTTATGAGAATATAAGAAAAAGTTGGGGTTTTTGAGCTACACAAAATTCTATAAATACGTTTCTATATATCTCTTGCACCTAAAGGAATTTGTCATTGAAGGAGAGAGATGGGTGAATGGTCATAAATCATCACTAAAAGAGACCTGATTTAGAATCAATAGGGATTTGAAATCGTTATTCTGTCCACTAGGAGGAAAGAGATGAGATGGGGGGGTCAGGGAATTGGGGAGCAATCTTAGGAATGGGCTGGAGAATCATAATAGGAGGTGCTGTTGGACTTCATTCTTGTGTTATTCAGAGAAGCTTAAGTTCTCTATCCTGGTATAATCAAATGGGACATTTATTGCTCGTATTTACAGATCTTGGTCAGGACAGATATATAGCTGCTGGCTTTAGGGAAGACTAAGAAAAAAAGAAACTAAATGTTATTAGGATTGCGTGTGTTTCTGTTTCTCTCTGTGTTGGCTTCATTCTCTACTAATACAAATGGGCTGTCTCAATGCCTTCTGCTCAAATACTTCCAACCCAGTAATCAGAGGTGAAAGGGAAGGTGATTGGCCTAGTTTGGAACATTTACCACTTGTGTGACTAGGGGAGTAGGACTTTTTATAATAAGAAGAATGGTCAGCACAGGACTGTGGGCCCTGTAAGCCAGATAGTAGCATATCAGCTAAGAGGAGGTATTTTTTCTACAGGATCCAAGTTAGAGACTATACGATGTTTCCTGGTCAAAAGCACTGAGTGTACTATGAATGACAAGGGTCATTTGAAGTACATCATTTGTATTTGTTTATCATTATTTTAAAATAATGTGCTTAATATATATATTTAAAATTTTATGGAAACTAGTTTAATTTTAATGTTGGCAATCACTGAGATAATATTTCTGAATAATAATGGAATTGACATTAGAAGGTCAGTGAAATAATAAACATTTATCAAATATATATGTATGTATAATCATTTAAGAAGTTGCTCATGAAGTTTTTAAAATCTAGTCAGAAAAGCTTTATATACACTTAGGCTAAAATTTAGAAAAACTACTTCAAAATATGGATTTTGTTCAAGTTCAGTTATTTTACTATTTACTGTACCATTAAGAAAATTACTGAATTTAATTTATTTAGTTCATTTATTTATTTGGAATTTTCTGAAAGCAGTTAGCCCTCATTATGATTTCTCAGGCATAATTAGTTGCATACTAACACTTCTAGCTGAGATACAGAAGTATATGAAAGGCCTTTGCTAGTGTGCTAACAACCAGAAAAACATGGACAGGAAAAGTCTCCTTTTCTTTAGGCTTAGTGAAGAATAATGGATGCAAATACAAAATAATAAATAAATAGATTAATACACAAACAAATTTTAGAAATGCAAATACAATATCTGAAAATTTTTAAAAATCTTATGTAAAGATTTTTTAAAATTAGAAGACATGCATATATACATGTGCTCCAACAAACAAGCTGAGCAAAATAGTGTAGCATCATGTATTTGTCAAACGACTCATTTAATTAAGTATTGCAGAGCAGATGTAATATTTTTGGAAAACATTTATTTGGCATATATGATGATGTTCTGTATGGATAAAATTTTAAAAGGCCTTAATGGAATATAAATAAGTAGAATGTCAAAGACTGAAAAAAATATTTATGGAGCAATTTGGAAAAACAAATATCAAAATGCAATTCCTGGTGGACCTGGATGACTGGCTGCTGGGTGGAGGCTATGGAAATCAAAACAGAAATTGGTGGACCACTAGGAGGGAAGGGCAATAATTCAGGAGAATAAGGCTAATGCCTTGCACTAAGAGATTAGCGACAAAAGATCCATTATCTTGTAAACCTCTATTAATGTGTAGCCTGTTGAATCACCACCACTGGTTTTAACTTCTGTCTTGTAGCCTGGTTAAAAGCTGTGCTGTTTTAATTAACATATTCATGGTTTCCTTCAACTGTGTGTAATCCTGAATAGACTATACTTAGGTTGTAGGAGTTTTTGTCTTAAAATAAGTGATTTTAGACCTTGTGATGATAATAACGTCCATACCCTAAATTCAGCTTTTAAGCAAGCTTGTAAAGTTTTTGTCTAATTTAAGCTTTTCTATGTCAGGATGTATAGAGGGAACTGGGAATTCATAATATTTTATGGGCAATAAATTCAGTTGCTTTCTGAGTAGGGAGGAAGTTATGGTTAAATGAGATAATGCACTAGAGAGCAGTTTGATCTCTTTAGAGGAAAGTTATACAAATTATTACTTTTTTGTTGTTTATGCATATAACCACTCCATTTAACATGCTTTTATAAGATTGTTTTTTAAAACAAGCAGAATTATTTCCTCACTGTCAAACAATCTGAGACTGGCTTTCACCCAATATTTTAATTTTGGTATATATTTTCTCTCTGTAGATATGTGTAATATGTGCCATGGAAGACATTTGGATGTACATGATTTTCTTCTCTTAAGAAAACTCAATACACATGTAGTAAATTGAGTTGATTATTCACTTTCCAAGGAATTCACAGAAGGAAGTTAATCATCTTACAAGTTCCTTAATAACTTTATTAAATTATCCAATTATGAAAATATTCCATTGAAAAACATATTTACAAATATTTCAGACATATAGTTATTGGATAAAGAATGTATTTTTGAATTACTTTAGGACCTTTATTAAAGTCTTCTTTATAGGACTGCTTTAGTCTCTGCTTCCTGTTTTTACTGCCCAAAAAACACCATATAACACATTTCAGGGATAGAATTATGGCAAGGCAAAGCAGCCTTTTATACACTCTCATGTGAAAGCGCTACTGACATGATACACTCTGTCAGCTGCCATTCTGCATAACTGTCAGGGATTCCCCTGGGTTCATCTGCAAAGCTTGATTTCTCACTGATTACCTCTGAAAATTTAGCTTCCTTTAATTCAACTTAAATATCTCCAAATACAATTTCATGATACTATTTTAAGACTGTATTTTAAAACCCAACTGCATTACTATGTTCTATAATTTCTGGCCATGAGTCCGTCCATTCAATTATTCATTCACCTACAAGTATAGTATAAGAGACACTATACTAGATCTATGAAATCATGTAAAATGAAGTCCCTTGTACTGAGAATCTCACAATCTCACAGTCCAATGAGGGATAAAAGATACATATATATATATATATAGTATTTTCATTGTGTATGTACACAATATATACACACACATATATACACATATGTATGTGTGAATGTTTATGTGTGTATAGGTGTATGTATATAGACACATAACAAAAAATGCTGGGATGAAACTATGAACAATATTATGTATATATATTGAGGAAACTGAGACAGAATTAGGCCTAGTTAACTTAGAATTTTATACAGGGACTATTTATTAGATTTTACCCAAATTAAGGAACAGAATTTTGGATCTGAAAGGATACTATAGAATGACATGAACAATGCTAATTTGTATTCTCTGGCTAAGGACTTTTGAGAAAAGAGAAAAGGAGAACATTTGCTCTGAATACACTTGTGCTAGATGCAAACTCTCTAATTAGA
This sequence comes from Lagenorhynchus albirostris, assembly GCF_949774975.1. NCBI lineage: Eukaryota > Metazoa > Chordata > Mammalia > Artiodactyla > Delphinidae > Lagenorhynchus > Lagenorhynchus albirostris. The sequence continues at coordinate 81,311,081 of NC_083098.1, read as the reverse complement.
AAAAATATATATGTATATATAAATTATTTTACAATTTTACATAGAACAAATAATAAATAACATGCTATGAAATCACTAGTTGCCCACTTGTTGAACAGTTATGAATCCTTAACAAGTGTGGATAAAAAATGTCCTCACCCAAAATATATTTTGTTTGTAATACTAAGGTTTTGCATGCTTTTGTTTATGGATATCAAGATGCATGCATTGATACTACCTTCTGTTTCTGGAACCAATCTGACAAATCACAGAAGAACTTTGTTCTTGTTTAATAATCTTCATGTAATAACTTTTAAGAATGGATATATTTTCCTTTAGTAAGTGCTGCTTGATGTTGCCAGCTGCTTTAATTGGCTCATGTAAATTGCATTTAGCTGCTGCTGCAGCTTCTGCCTCTCCAACTTGAGCATTCTCTGTCTGGTTCTGAGGGACCAGTGGTCTTTCACTCACTCCAGTGTTGGTTTTAAGCCCCCTTTGATGAAAGAATCACTTTCTGCTGAGAGCCTGAGATGACACTGGATCTACCCTTTGTGTAACCCAATGCATCAGCATTAAGAACTGCACTTTAGCAAGAGGTCATGGATGTAACTGTTTAGTCATTTCATGCTACAATGTTATCCTTCCAAATACAGTGGAGGAAATGATTAAACTTGAGGGGGGACTTCAGGAAAGTCTTCATAGAGGAGGTGACGGGAGTCACAGCTTCAAGGCTGAGGAAGCATTTTCCTGCAAAGGAGGTGCAGAAGACTACGTGATCATTCTACAGAGCAATGCACAATAAGGGCCAGTTCAGCAAAGGGATGGACTGTTTACTATCTAACTGTGCATAACGTTTCTTTCCTTTTATCCCACAAGACTTTTAGAGAAATCTCCAATACAGGAAAAAGAGGGGAGTGGAACAAATTCTTTCTGACCAATAGGCTTTCATATACGCTACTTCTCTGCTTGGAGTGGTTTACTCCTTTCCCTACACAATACACCTATGCCTCTCCTGCATTCATATCCTTCAGTTCTCAATTTGATGGTTATTTCCTATAACAAACCATCCATGGCTCAGATTCCCCTTAGCTGCATTAGGGCGTATGTCGTATATGTTCCCCCAGCATGCTGTGCTTTCTGTTCAACAGCACTGACCTCACTATAGGTACTTATCCTTTTACTTGCTTGAAATCTCCACCATGCTGTGAAGGAAGGAACTGTGTTTAAACTGTGTTTCTTTTATTACTGTACGGCCGTTTCCTCGAACTCCAACTTGATTTACACTGAGTTGTATTTTTAAAACCTTCTAGAAGGGTTCAGGGTCAACAATAACTACTCCATATAATAGTCATCCAGAAATACTTTATACATAGATAAATGCATGCCTATACTCAGGAAAAGTAAAAGAAGACATGCTTTCAGGTATATATCAATTTCATTTTTAATGACACCCAGGTCTTTGTCAGGACCACGTCACCATTACAGAACCATTACTGAACCAGACCTAGTCTGGAGTATTTAGTTTTACTGTAACTCAAATGGTAGCCAGAGGTTCCCTCCATCTCAAGGGATGTGCAATGAAATGCATGTCCTCCTGACCACCACATTCTGTTCCTGAAACCTTTCTGTTTTTGTGACTGTTACCAAGATTTATATTCCAACTACTCTGAATGCAAATATCAAGCTTTTCCTGTGCAAATACCAAGCTTCTCTTGCAAAGAAAGAAAGGAGGTGGCTACCTGTAGAATGAGGATGCGCTCCAAACTGGGAGAACCAAAACCCATCAAATAAAAGGAATTGGCGCTCTTTCCTCCAGTGTACACCCTACTGAGGGAACTGAGGAGACAGAAAACACAAAGAGTGTTGAGAAGAGTGATGAACAGCTGAGGAACAAGCCATGACTTTCACTGCACAGGAATGTTAATGTGAAAATTTGACAGGTCACTCTGATTGTTCAAGTTGGATCAGATGTATATTCTGGAGACCCCAGTATTACTGTGTTCAGCACGTAAGTAATGCAAGATCAGTAGTGGGAAATGATTGGTGATCAGTAATACATGAAGATATAAATTAAGCATGCAAATGACCAAAGCTGGTGAAGTTCCACTGGTGTTGAGGGGACAAAATTGAAGTGGTACTCAAGTAGTTTTTAGGTTAGGTGCTATGGTAAGCATATTGTTTTAGGAAATATTACTTCACTTATCAAATATGATAGGGTAGCTGGCAAAACATTTGGGTTCGATTCCTAAGCTGATTGCATTCTCTGGGAGGTAGAAGCTAAGAATTAGTTAGCAATGCAGAAGATCTACAGGGCAGTGCTATCTGTCATGGAAAAGGAGAAAAGATATGGTTGGGCAGAGGGAGCCGTCAGACCAAGATGCAACCAGACAAGTGGATTTCAGCACAACCAAGTTATAGAGCAAAGACTGCTCAGTAGAAAAGCCCCCACCTTCTGTGGATACCATGAGACCCTTCAACCACTACCGTGTTCAGTCTTTGGGGATTGCCTCAAGAGCAGCGTGACCTTGAAAGCTGAGGTGGACTCTGAAGAACTGACAGCTGCAGGTTTCCAGATGACCCACATTCTTTGCAGCTAGACAGCAAGTCTTCATTTTTGAAGGGAATCAAGTGGCTCATATCTGTGTCTTTCACATTTCTACTTTTTTTTTTCCTGATTTATGTTTCCATGGCTACTTTATTCCAACACAAATGTCGGAATGCAGTGCATATATGAGAAAGTTTGATAAATATTAATCTTGAAGCTTTAAAAAAAAGACATCAAGGGATTTTGTAATACAGTCCACTTATAAAATATTGACTAGAAAATTTTGTGAGTTTGACAAACATATAAGACAATAAATTATTTAATTACATTGATTTCAGATGGTAATTTTTTAGAATCTAATATATTTAATTTACCTACACAATTAATTTTTATGAGATTCACTAATTACAAATTCTATTTATTTAATTTTTATACCCCATGTAACATTCTGTCAGCATCTGATCAATCATATTTTATGCTTCAAATGCAGTAGCAAATTATATCTGAATAATTTACTAAAAATGTATCTCAATTTTCTAGTTAGATGACACGAAATATGTGTAGAGAGAATGCACAAATGAATGAATAGCTGTGGCAGAGAGGGTTTTTTGAGACAAATATTTAAAACTAAATGAAATTTGGACTATATATGTATGCAATAACACTGGGCCATTAAGCATTGAAAGAAAAAGGATGGCTTGTGTATTTCATTTGCTAGAGTTTTGTGGTTTGGGATATTTCTAAGCAATAGTAAATGCATTAGACATCTAGGTAATAAAAAATAAAACTTCAATATATTGTTGAGTAGAAATCCCCACAAGTCCCATAATTTGCCATTGCTTTATTCCACAACTCTGATTTTGGAATACTCTTGATTTTTAATTCTCTTTCTTCTTGTTTTATAATTTTGGCTATTGCTTTAAGTTGGAACTGGTAAAATAATAGTCATAGCAAAATATTGTTTTCCTCAGAATGTTTTCAGCTTTTAAATAGAGACATATTTCCAAAAAAAAAAAAAAAGATCTAACACACCAGTAAATATTTCTATTCATTTTATGACTAGATGTATTGAAAACATATTATCTTAGTTACATGTACCCTTCCAGATATTGTAACCTGGCACTTATCACAGCTGCTCTTATGTAATCATTCCAACACTGCTATGATATAAATATTATTATTTCCTTTTTTACCATTGAAGAGACTCTGGCACAGTGAAGTTAGGCAATTTACACTAATGTATTTAGTAAGCATTAGCGTCAGTATGTGAAACAAGATTTGGCTAACCTGCAACCTAAGCTCACTCAGCAACGTTATCTAAATATACTTGCAAACAAATAAATCTGTGTTCTATACATGAAATCACATTTGCTACCTGAAAACAAAGAAAGAAGTAAACAGGTAGCAGCTCTAATGTTTGAAAGGGAAGAATTAAATTACCAAGGAATGTAAAGATAATTGACTAATACCTAATGCCAACCTCATCAGGTTTTTGTGAGGGTTAAATTAGAGTAACAGGTAAAATAAAGTACATATCAGTATTCCTGATACAAAGTACTCATTAAAAATATCAGTTTCTTCCTAGCAGAGGTTTCTCAGTGTAGGCAAAGCTGAAAAAGACAGATCATTAAGAGTAGCCTAAAAGATACCAAATTGGACTTCGGCCCCCAAAAAAAGAAAAATGGGGAGTTTAAAGGGCAGGTAAATCTTTCTTTGTTACCTTAATTATTCCTAAGAGGATAGTTATTCCTTTGTGGATTAGGTCAAAGTTTGTGGAGTCAGCCAAAAAAAATAAGATTCTAATGGGGATTGTGGATTTGTTCTTTGAGATAAAGTTTCAAAATCAAATTGCAAACTTTGAAACCTGATGTATTAATAAACTTTATTTTTTTCTCATAACACTTGAAATTTTGAGATGATTTCTAAGTACTTCCCTATTTGTAACAAACTCAGAGAGTGTTCACAAACAAATACACCCTTTCTGAACTATTGGAATATTGGAAAAAGTTGATTGAAACTTCTAGTAGAAAAGAAATCCACAAATACCAGCCTACGCAGAAAGAAAAGAGAAAAAATAGAAGTGTTAGAAGTATAAATCAAAATCACAAATATTTGCAAAAGAAATAATTGTCTACTTACAAATTATGAACCTCGAATGAAAAATTACTAGAATTTAGACAACAGCCTAGTGTTGAGTTAAGACTATGGAAACTTGAGTTTCATTTGTATCTTCCTTCACTATTCATTGTCAGACAATAATCACTTCAGCTTCAGTTTGCCATTCTCTAAAATAGGAATAATAATATTACAGGTTTCTTTTTAAGAATGAAATAAGAGAATGCAAGCAAAGTACATGACATGGTATATGACAGATAATAAGAGCTAAGTAAATGCATATATTCACAAAGTACATATGTGATCAATGGTCCAAAGTTTATTATTTTATTATATAGCATTATTATTCTATGAGAAATGTAGTACAAAGTTGTAACATGTTTACTTAATAAGAAAAGTTTGAAACATATATGAATAAAACTTTGCAACTTTTCCACAGGCTACAAAAGAAAACTTGAATAAGCCTGAATAAAAGATGTATATCATGTTAGTCACATGATACTTCTCATCAAGATAGTCTAAAAACTCCTCTCAATGACAAGCAAAACCCCACTTTACAATTTCACAAATTGATTGTAAAATGTACTTGATGAATGTATGCATGAATATGTCTAAGTCATTTTTTTAAAAAGGATGCCAATAATACTACATCTTGGATACATCTTGCCTAATGACAACATAACGTAAGACCTTTTATATCAGCATGGTTCTGACAGAGATATAGACAAATAGATACATGAACAAAATATAATTAAGAATATGGCATTTCAAATGAGGAGGGAAGGGATAGATTTAGGATAAGCAAAGCCCATTTGAATAAAAATAAAGATATATCTTTTATATGCAGAAATTATATCTTATACAGAAATTAATTTTTAGATAAATTAAGAACTAGTTACAAGAATTAAAACAAAAAATGAACTAGAAGACATATGGAACACCACTTTTTATAATCTTGAAGTGTGGAAAGCTTTCTTAAGCTTAACAGAACCCAGAACACATGAGAAGAAAATACTGACAGATACGAACACATAAAAATTAAATTTTACAAAATAAAGTAAGTGAAGGAATGTGTGGATAACAAAAAATATTAACAACATATTGAAAATGGCAAATATTTATTTATTCACTTATACAAACACTGAAAATAAGTATGCTGCAATCCAATGGAAAAATGTCAATGTATGAAGTCAATTTTCAAAATAGATTTTAAATAACCAATGCATATCTATTTAACCTCACAAGTAATGAAATGAATGAAAATTTAAATTTAAAAAAATATATAATTTTTTCCCAACTAGATTAGTTAAAATTAAGATCAAAAATATCCAGAGTAGAGGCATCTCTCCATTCCATGGAGCTGGAATAAGTGTTGGTGGAAAGAGATTGATACGGTTATTTTCAGATGGTCATGTGACCAAATCTACAGGTTTAAGTTGTGCTTGTACCTTGACTCAGAAAATCCACTTGTAAAATCCAATCAAACACAAATGCATATGCATTTCACAAATATATTTACAAGTACACTCATTACAGCATTGTCATTATAGAAAAATAGAAACAACCTAATTATCCATCAGTGGGGAATTATTTCATAAACTTTCTTATATGCATAATACAGAATTATATGCAGACATTTAAGAATATATTGTTGGTTACAAATTCATACACTGCCATAACAGAAAAATAGAAGCTACTTAATGCCCATTAATAATAAAATTATTACATTTACTTTTATATACCTACATTATAGAATTATATATGTCATGACATGGTAAAGTTTAATATATGCTGTTTTGTGAGATAAGAAAGTTCCATAATAATATGCATGGGTTTACTCCATTTTTTATAATTGCACACTCACACACAACACACACACACACACACACACACACACACACACACACACACACGCAGGTATGTGCTTCCTTATTTGATTGACTAAACAAAGATCTCCCAAGGAGTCACATAACTATTTCCATGTTAGATGAGTAGGAGAGAAGTCAACTTATTGTATAAAATGGATGCTTTAGGACATTAGGGCTTAGTTGTCTGGAGAATCCCCTTTCCCGATGTGAAAGGCTAAAAGGTGTGAAGACACAGATGGAAATGATGTGGGCCCTTGAATCACCACATAGATGAAAGATGCTCATAACCAACCCAGGACATCTGTGTTAGATGTCTTGTGGTTTGGGATCTTTCTATCCAAAAAATACATTTCTAGTTTGGTAAACCACTGGAAAGCTGGTGTGTATTTTTTATGCCAACTAGCATTATCTAAATTAATACAAATAACATATGTTTTTACCACAGTGCTGTATAATTGCTTACAAAATCAACAAACAGCTATTGAGCACATGTAATATGCCAGCTATTGAAATATAAATGAGACAATTTATATCCTAAATTAAACTAGAGGTGGTTTATCAGAGGATGAGCAGAAGCATATGCATTAAAATGATTGTTAAATAGATTACTATTTATCAAGAAATGATATAATAAATATTAACTGTTTAATAATTATCATTAACTGAAAATATGCTAAGAATCATATGTAGCAATTATAGAGCATAATAAAACTATAATAGGAATAAATGCATACGTGTCTTACAAACTTAAAGAGATTAAAGAAATTCTCAATAAGGGGAAGCTACTGTTCCATTAAACTTCAAGGTGATTTAATAGAATGTAGATTATTTCTTGCAAACTTCCATGGCCATTACTGAACAGCATAATCACTATTGTGTGCTCAGGGACAATTCTACCTTTGTATTGGGGGGATACTGCATTTACTCATTCATTGAAAACACTTAAAAACCTTATCCCCTTCATTCTTTTAACAGAGTAATTGTTTTTTTACTGGATTATTCGTTCATTTTTATTGAAGGACATTACAAGCTTGTTGTATAAAATCAATTTGGTAATGATTAAGAACAGTTCTATTACCTGTCACAGGCATGTGTTACATGAGAATGTGTGAAGAATATTATTTCCTGTATCTGTGATAGAATGGTCATGCACTTTCCTCAGCTAAAAACAAGCAAGGCAAAAACCCTTTAAATTGAACATGCTGACTTTATTTTGATTTCCTAGATTTTGCAGGTTCTTTAAAGCAAGGATCGCCAATTGCTACCCTCATCCCCCCGCCACATTCATTCTTCCTCTCTCCTTATAGTAATAAGAACCTCATATATCAGAACGTATATTTTAATTAGTGTATTGATTATAACATAAACAATTTACTAAACTTGTCATCAAATAGGCTCCATTTATGGACAAAACTGAACCATGAGATATGGTGAGCAAACGTGTACACTAGCATGATATCTAGGATAGGTGGACATCTCCAAACTACTCTGTAAAATTCACTTTTCTCCTTCCCCACAAACCTTTCTACTGTGTCCTCTGATATTTTTAAGCTGGAATCAAAGATGAAGCCACTAAATACCTATTAGACTGGCCAAAATCTGGAACACTGATAATAACAAATTGCTGGTAGGATGTTGAGCAACATCAATGAAATCTCATTCATTGCTCGTGGAAATGTAAAATGGCTCTGCCACTTTGGAAGACAGTTTATCACTTTCTTGTAAAACTAAATATGCTCATCACTTGATCCAGGCATTCCTTGGTATTTACCCAAAGGAGTTGAAAACATATCCACACAAAAACCTGCATGTAGATGTGTATAGCAGCTTTACTCATAACTGCCAAAACTTATAAGCAAACAAGATATCTTTCAGTCCATGAATGGATAAACTGTGGTATTTCTATACAATGAAATATTATTCAGCGCTAAAAAAAAGTGAACTATCAAACAATGAAAAGACATGAAGGAACCTTAGATGCATATTACTAAGTGAAAGAAGCCAATCTGAAAAGGCTACATACTGTATGATTCCAACTATATGACATTCTGGAAAAGACAAAACCATAGAGACAGTAAAAAGATCAATGGTTGTCAGGGGTTGGGGTAGGAGGAAAGATGAATAGGCAGACATTTTCAGGACAGTGAAAATACTCTGTATGATACCATAATGATGGGTATGACATTATACGATTGTCCAAACCCACAGAATTCACAACATCAGGAGAGAACCCTAATTTATACTGTGGCTTTTGGGTGATTATGATGTGTCAATGAATGTTCATCAGTTGTAGCAAATGCACCGCACGGGTAGGGGTTGTTGATGGTGGGGAGGCTGGGCATGTGGTGGGCAGGGAGTGTACGAGAAATCTCCGTACCATCCCTTCAATTTTTCTGTGAACCTAAAACTGCTCTAAAAAATAAAGTCTTAACACAAAAAACAAACAAAATGAAACATAAACATCTATCCTATTGTTTTACTCTCAGAACTATCTGGTCATTCCTCCTGGCTTATCATCTTCCCCAGCGTTCTGCACTCTAGCAGCATTCTCGGTAACTTATCATTTGAACTGATGATCCGTGTTACACCTTGATCCCTAGTTCATTGACTTCCTCATCTCTAGTGCTTTTTTTTTTTTCCTTTCCTCATTCTGATCCATGACAATGAAGGACCTTGTCACTTCCAGCAACTTCACCATTCCTGAAAATCAGCCCTGTAAAATTCCACTTTTCAAACATCGACTCCTTACTTCCAGCTTGATTCCTGAATTACTGCCCTTACTACATTTCTTTGATTTTATCCAAACCCTCAAACATTCAATTCCACCACTTTCTCACCTAGTTTCCCTTTACTAGATTTAATGATGCATTAATTCACTTTACTAGATTTAATGATGCATTATTAAAATAATTTTCTTTACCTTGAATATCTTCCTTTCCTTTGCCTCTCTCTCTCTTCCTTTGTTGAACTTGCTTTCAAAACTCCAGCACAAATAGAGCCTAATAACTGCATTTTCAATGTCTATGTAAAACCAGCAAGACACTGATGAAGAAAGTCATATGACCAAATTAAATAATTTCAGTTAATATTAATAATACTTATCAAAGTAGACCACAAACTGGTACTTAATACTATCAGGCAAGTCTATTATGTTTCTCTTTCTCACTTCCTTGAGAAATCTATACATGCTGCCTCCACTTTTTCACTCCTATTTCCTACTCAACCCTCTCTCTGGCTTCCGTATTCACCCACTAACACTACTGCTATCACAGTAAATAAGTCTCTGCATGTTACCAAGTTCACAGGGTAATTTTTCTGTACTCATCTTACTAAAATTCTCTATAGAAGGTGATATTGTTGAATAATCCCTCTTCGTGACATTTTCTCTTTTGTTGGTTTTCACGATGCCATTCTCTTCTGATTGTTATCCTACCTTAATAATCACTCTTTTCTAAACCTCTTTACTCCACACTCTTCCATGTTCAATCTCTTACTGAGGGTGTATATCCATCAGGATTCCATTTTCGATCCACTTCATTTCTCTTACTAGGCAAATTTACCTATTGCGTGTCTTTAAGTAATATACAGCCGTGACCTCCTAATGTGGACTCTTTGCCCACATTAGGGAGAAGCAAAGACTCTCACCTTTGCACCAGATTTAAATTTTCAGCTACCCAACAGATAGTTTCAAGCAGATGTCTCACAGATATCACAACTTAAAAAATAAAAAGGTAAGTCTTCATTATTACTCAATCTTATTTTAGAGCTATCCTCTCTCCCTGTTAAGTCATTAACACTGTTACCCATCTTTGAATCGTCTTTGTTTTCTCATTTCCACACATCCTTCAGACACAATTCATCAACAAATCTTGTCAGTTCAATCTCAAATGTCTACTTAGTTTCATTTCCACTGTCACTGTTCATGCTTGGACTTTTCTTTTTTTTTTTAAATTGAGATATCTTTGCTATATAAAAATTTTGTATATTTAAGGTGTACAACTTGATGTTTAAGCTATTCTTGTCTGAATTGTTGCCCCAACCCTTTGTAACTGGTACAGTATTCATAATCCAGTTTCATCCTTTTTCAAAACGACATATCATCCAAATTACCTGCTGAAATGTAAATAGAGTCATGTAACTTCCCTGTCAAAAACTCCTTATTGGGTTCTTATTCCACTTAAAAGCCAAACCCTTACCCAACCCAAAAGGGCCTGTAGGATCGAATTCATCTCTACTCAAGGTCACCTCTCTACTCAAGGTCATCTCTTTCACTTTATCTTCACATACATATCAGACACACTGGTCTTCCTACAGGATCATTCCAATCCTCTCACATCTAAAACATAATATTTCTTAATATATGACTCTGTAAAAAAAATCTTATTTTTTAAAAAAATTCTTTACCTCCACATAACTGAATCCTTAATTTATTATAGATTTTAGCTCAATTTTTTCTTTATAAAAATTCTTTCCAACATTAGCCTTTAAATTTAGACCCTTCTTCCTCCAACCTTATAATGATCTATTTCAGACTCATATTTTTCCTTAATTACAATAATTTATATATACACACACACATATATACCTTACAGTGTTTTTGAGTGTTTCTCCCACTAGAGTGCAAAATACATAAGGGCAAAACTATATCTCTCTGTTCACATGACTACCTCCTGATCTAGCTGATCTAGGAGGGAGGAGGCAATTGCTTTGTATTTTCTGAATGAAAATAAAATTCTTGCTAAAACAGAATTCCTGAGAGTTTCTTCTTGCTAATTATTAAACCATTAATAGCAAAATAGAGCCCACCCAATTCATATAAAAACTTCTGGTGAGGTTATACACCTTGGATCCTTTAGGAGCCCACAAAATATTGTGCTAAAAAGTGACTCGCATTTTCTGATAATAAAACATGTAGATATTGATTTTATATACTATATATAACAAATTAAAGAAAGTACCAAGGTTTCTGTTAAAAACCTTAAAGATACACTTTTTCTTAGGCACTAATGAGAACCCCTAAACAGCTAGACTGGATCTATTCAGGTAGAGCCAGGATCCTCTTCTAAATCATTTGCCATTGTCCATTTGCCATTGTTGCCATTGTTCCATTCTAAGATACCTATGTGGGGATATACACTTTTTGCTTCAAGGAACTCGTTACTAAGTAAGCAAATCCTATATCATTGTCTGAGTCCTGTGTTTATATATCTTCTGCTTAAAACTAGCTACTTGTTTTACATTTGAAAGAAAGTGGCTGTGTGATACTGAATTGTTTTCTCTAACCTGAGGGGTGTGTGTGTGTGTGTATGCATTTCCTACTGTAATCAGCAGCCTCTGCTACTGGGTGGTAAGAAAGGTGTTTTAAATCTCTTTGATGAAATGAGCCATTATCTGCTTGGTCTCAAGCTTAAAATGGAACCCACATTGTGCAGCCGCAAAAGCACATTATACATCTTCCATAACACTGCTAAATTTCCCTCTAAGAAATGTAAGAGGGACTTCCCTGGTGTCGCAGTGGTTAAGAATCCGGCTGCCAATGAAGGGGACACGGGTTCGAGCCCTGGTCCGGGAAGATCCCACGTGCCGTGGAGCAGCTAAGCCCTGCGCCACAACTACTGAGCCTGTGCGCCTAGAGCCCGTGCTCCACAACAAGAGAAGCTACCGCAATGAGAAGCCCTTGTACCGCAAGGAAGAGTAGCCCCTGTTCACAACTAGAGAAAGTCAGTGCCCAGCAACGAAGACCCAATGCAGCCAAAAATAAATAAATAAATTTATTTATTTATTTATATACAAAAAGAAATGTGGGAGAAATGTTAGAGCAATGTGTTTAATCACTACATGGCAAATATTGTGCTGGTATCCCGATATTTACTTACTTTAAGAAATACATTTTAAGTGAAAAAACACTCAAATTACAAGAGCAATTTGAGAACGCACTAGTGCTAGGCAAAACATTTTTATTTGTACTTTCACCTCTTATACCTGTGATTTTAGACATAAACAATGTTAAATATCTTTATAAACAAATGATTGATTATCATATTATGCTCACCAACATATAATTGAAGAAGCGTACAAATCAAGAGCATGCAAAATCTCTACGTAACCATCCAAGAAAAGTTTCTAAGGAGAAGAAATTAGTTATTTAGTCACGTAATAAAGAACAAGATATTAAAGCCTGCAGGGAAAAATGTGAAAAACAACTGGACAGCTTTTGTCATCATGACAATATAATTAAGGATGTAAGCCAGGGCTAATCTCAGAATTTATTCTAGCTATTTCGGGTATTAAATAGGCTGCAGCAAATTCCAAATTTATTTCTTGAAAAAACTAATGTTAATTAAGCAAATAGATTAATACTTATACAGTGACTACTTTCTGGACAAACAGCAGGAACATAGGCTAATAGGAACACAGGAGGTTAGGAACTAGGTAGATGGGCTGGTTATGAACACAGAAGGAGAGGAAATGTCATACTCTCATTCAGTGGTTCTAAAACCTAATGGTATCAGTAACCTGGAGGGGTTGTTACAGTTCGGGTTGCTGGGCTCCATCCCCAGAGTTTCTCATTTAGTAGGTCTGGGATGGGATACCTGCAATTGCTTTTCTAACAAATTCCCAGGTGATGCTGTTGCTGCCTATCTGGGGACCACACTTGTAGATCTGCAAGTCTAGTTAAAGAAAGCAGGTCAACTGGGCATGAGCTAATATTAACACAGGGTCATCAGCACTATATTCAGTGTGTGATGAGAGAGAGACAATAAGGTCAGAAGCCAGGAGATAAGGAACAGCTAAAGGAACAGAACTAAATATGAGGTAAGGCAAAATTTTCCAGGATTTGGGATGTTGAACAAAGTAGAGGTTCAGAACTCTCAGAGAGTGTCAGCCCAGTTTAGAAGTTGAGTTAGACACTTAATTTGGCTAGAACCATAGGCTTTTCATGAAACATCTTAATTAGAAATCAGACCATTGCAGTAGCAGAATTTAAAGTTGCCTCTCCTGTTGTGTTTATTTAATAGGAAAGAGTTTGTGGTTCATGAGATTCACAGGTTTATATAGGCATCTAATATGCAATTGTAATTTGAAAGGTGTGTCAGGGATTGGCTAGATGCTCACTGAACCTATTTTTATTTCTTCTTGAGCATATAGGTAGTTCAGACTCCTTACTCTCCCTTTCAGTTAGCCATGAGTTTTAGCCAATGAGATGTGATTTATGTCAACTGGCATTTTTTAAAACTTCTCTCACCATCCTGCATGCTTAGTCTCTCTCTTTCCCCATATACTGGATGATGGCAGAAGAGGATAAAGCCCAAGAATATGTCATAATTACATGGTAGAAGGAACCTGTGTTTATGTTTGATATTCTGGAGCAAAGCCCTTCCCCTGACTCTCACTAATGGCATTGTACTGTGACATGTGCAAGAAATAAACTTTAGTGCGCTAACACACTGAGATTTGTTTCTGTTTTTTTGGTGTGTGTTGTGTGTGTGTGTGTGTGTGTGTTTGTTTACTTATTTATGTATTTTTACAAGTAAAAGATCTTCCCACTTGTCTGGGTAAGTTTGTGGTGATTAAAAATAACTGCAAATACTTCTATATCTCTTCCATAAAGAGGTGAAGTTTCTGTTCCTTCCCTTTGAATTTGGTCAGATCTGTGTCTGCGTGACCAATAGGATATAGTGAAAGTGATGTGCCAGTTTCTCGGCCAAGTCCTTAAGGAACTAACAGCTTTCACTTTGTGTCTCTTGGAATACTCAGTCTTGAAAGTCAGCCACTCTGCGATGAGGAAGTTTAAGCAGTCCCATGGAGAGTTCTAGCAATTTGTCAGCCACTGGGTAAACCATTTTGGAAATGGATCCTCTTGCCTAGTTTGAGTTAAAACTGGTGTTCTGTACAGCAGAGGAGAGCACTTGATGATGTTTAGATTTATTACAGAGTAACAGATGACTGGAATAGAGCTTTTTCCTACCTAAATAGAAATTTCTAGTGTAGGAATCATTCTTTTCTCTGATGAATACATTTGAAGCACATTCTGATTGCATATGTTAAGGATTCTTCTGCAAAAATACCCCAAAATTCTGCACAAAAGTAGGTAGTTTATTCCACCCTACTCACCGTAGCTTCCTCAGAGTAGATATTGGAAAATATAGTAGAGAATACAGATGATGGGAAACCACCTAGGGAATTATTGGGATGGTGATAAAAAGAAATAAAGAATTAAGCACAGAAAATTAATGGAAGTAGGAAAAATGCAACATCTATTTTGGGGCAGAGAGGTGGCAAACACTATTTGTCATTTCTTTCTGTTTTACTTTGTATGTCATGTTGTAGTGTTTTTGTCCATTTTTGCCATTGAAATGAAGGATTTTTGACAAAAAGACACTGTCTTTTATCTCATTATTCCCAGATAATGAGGTTATGTAGGTATTTTTTTTCCATGAAAGAAACTAATGCTCTTCTATCTTCTATTCCATCTAATTCCCCCAAGATTTATAAAATTGAGATAAATGTATTAAATAATTTTAACACTGAATACTAAGGAAAGATAATGCATTACATTCATGTTGCTTTTGATTTTTAGGGATTACTTTTTATATTTTCATTTAATTATCTTTTATAATTTCATAAATATTTACATAATTTTAAGATGAAATTGACAAAACAAGGTACTTTCAGAGGAGACTAACTTCCACCTCTGTCTTCTGTCTCTTCTTTCCTCTCACAACAGGAACCTTCTTTCATAACTTTTAAATTTGTATGACAGTTTTTTATTTTCTAAAATATAATTGTATACATACACACAGATATGTACTTCTTTTTTTTAAATCAAAAGCACGATTCTATAGATAGTTTTTTGTAACCTGATTAATTTACTTAATGCTGTACTATAAACAAGATCACTCATTGTGGTATATAGCGATTTTCTTCCCTTTTTTTTTCTCCCCAATTTTGTGATAATCCATTGGGATGATTTACCATCATTTAAAATTTTTGTCTTTAACCAGTTTTCTCTCTTCTGCCTCCTCTGTTACCTCATCTCTTATTAATTTTCCTTTCTTCTTACTTTCTCTATTCCAACCACAATAATCTCCCTGTTTCTTAACATTGTCATCCTTTTGTTTTCCCTCATAACCTTCACACATGCTTTTCCCTCATCCTAGAAAGATCTTTACCAATATATGTGGATGGTTAATCTCTTTATCACCTTACATCATTGAACAAGACCCAGTCAAGTGAGATATTTCCTGGAATTTATTTAAAACAAAACCCTACCATACTCTATGCCCCTTCCTTGCTTTTTTTTAAACCTCTTAAGTTTGTTACCTTCTCAGATACAGCACATTTTACTTGCTTGTTTACTTTCTGTCTTCATTCATGAGCAATAAGCTCTGTTAATACAAGGAGTTTTGTCTATTTTGTTCACTTTTCTATCTCCAATGATGAGAAATCTGCACAAGGCAGGCACTCAGAAATCATTGTAGAATAAAAGGGTTTGAATAACAAAGAGCCAATTACCTTGCTGAAGAGAAGTTGGCGATCTGTCATTAGATGTGAAATCCAGTGCATTCTCTCTGTAGTGTAGCTTTGATTATGTTGCTAAGAAATAAGTTGCGCTTTACTTGCCCCACAGACTTAGGAAAAGGTTACCTTGATGCCTTGTTAGGCATCATTTTTGTCATTAAATGTAATTGTCTCTCATTTACCGGCACTTTTAGCAAGTCTAAACCCACATGGTTTGAGTTTCAGATTTTATTTCTCTCATCTTCTTATCAGTTAGAGAGATAGGAGAAGGAGGGGGAAGGTCAGTTAAAAGTTCCAGAATCACAGGACAGTAGGAAAAATAAGAATGTGGAAATGAATAAATCAGTCAGAGAATATGAAGGCAATAATGGCATTATTTTGTTCATTAGATACTCTCTTGAATTAAATTGAGATATTCTTGAATTGAATAGCATTTTAAATGCAATGAACATCCTTTGTTAGTGGTTTATGGTTATAAGTAACTGAAGCCAATTCAAGACACTATAAGGAAAAAGAAAAATGTAGCTGAGACAGAATGAGGAGGTAGAATTTACTAAATGGACACAGGGATATTTCATAGAATCCAGTTAATGTAGATCAGGAAACTCTATTAGGCTCAATACCCCCTCGTAACGACAATTTTATACTACTACTTTTATTAAATAGTAATGAACTTAATATATTATACAATTTTAAAAATCAATAAAATGACTAATTTTAATATAAAGGAGAATCAAAATATAATTTATTTAAAATAAAACAATGTGTATTTTGATATTAAATTGCTTGGACATAATTATGCATGAAGATATAATGATGAAGTTAAATGCTTGGATCTATAAATAGAATTACTATGGATCACCATGGAGTGCTATAATAGCATATTACACAACTGTGCTGCACATATGATTTAAATATTGCAAGCCCTGTTGCCAATGATGATGTGATTTTCAGAATAAGGTAAGTATTTTTTGCAAAACTTGCACATAATCTTCTGTTGACTAACATGGTGGTTTCATCCTGTAACACTGGAATATTTAAAATCACACAAAAGTCTTTGTGATGGCATCTGAAATGGATTCTAGCTTTGGATAATCATAAACAGATTTTTAAACCCAGAGTAATGTTGAATAGGAATTCAAGTTTTACAGATAATGGGCAATACTTTATGGCACAAGACAGTCCAATGAATTTCAAGATATCAAGTATCACTGGATCCTTCCCAGTAATTGCCCATTGAATCATTGTGAAATACAAAATATTCTTAAATATTTTTTATTGCTGTCTAGGGTATGGAATCTTTCTCATTGGAAGCCACTAATGTAACATGTTGCAGGAAATAAGGATATTATCTTTTACTCTGAAACAGGGAGCTATTAGATTTTAAGCAAAGTAGTCTTATAAGGTGACATGTGTTTGAAAATGTTTACTCTTAATACAGGGTTAAAAATAGACACTAGGTGTGACGGCAGAAGTAAAAAGACTAGTTAGGAAGTTGTTGGTAATAATTTAGGTGAAAGATGATGTTAGTTTAAATCAGGGAGTTCAGTGGATATGGTCTAATTCTATAGTATATTTTGAGGGGATAACCAATAAAATGTGGTGATGAATTAATTTAGGACTGTGAGAGGAGGGAATGAAGGATCACACCAATACATTAGATGGACTGAAGTTACCACTTAGAGAGATAGTGAAGATTTGGGGAGGGCATGTATTACGTGATACAGTCAATCATTGAGCATTTATTGAACATTGTCCATTTTGAGCTTGTGATGTATAGCAGATGTCAAGCAAAAGTCTCTAGCATGCAGTTGGATATAAGAAAGAATATGGAGTTCATGGAGAGAAGTCTTGGCGGAATGTCACCAACGAGTCAATGTGAGAAGTCCAACCCACCTAGCTGCTGAAGCAAGACCACAAGTGGGGACTTCATGGAGAGTTACACAGAAATCTTTGCCTCTGTGTAACACTGTCTCTGTGGCTTCACAGCCAAGTATGTGGTGGGGAGCCTAGGGTCATTATCAGCAGGGCTAGCATTTAGGAAGAAGGGCAGGCATGAAGGTGAGAGCATAGTGATTCAGTGATATATCTCTGAATCTGTTAGTCATCACATCTGGATTTGACAAATATCTTCAAAGGCTTATGGCTGCTGCTGCTATTATGCATTCCAAACCTTCCATGAGTTTCACTTTTGGCCATTTTGAATTTGGAATCATACAGGAAAGGGGGTTCTTAAAAATTTAGTTTTCAGCATAACCAAGTCACAGAAAAAAGTCCACCACAATCTACACTTTGTCAATTTGCTATCCAAACATATCATTTTAGCTATATTAAACTTCCAAATAAACACAATAAGTTTCAGTCTAACAAGTTGCAGTCAATGGTCCCTCATAAAACCCCCAAACATGCTAGCCCACTCCCCTAAGATACTCAGAGTCTTATTCTAGTCATCTTGAGGTGATGTTCATTCTTCTGAGTCATACTTTCCCTTTGATATCCTCGAAGTTAAATATTGAAATATACAGTTAACCACTATTAATACATCAATACAACTTCTCCTTAATGACACAGGAATAGGAGTGGAAAAATGAAAAGAATGACAATTGGCATATACACATATGTATAAATGCTTTCATTCGTATACATACATACACAGATATAAACAAGAGAGAAATAGCTATAACTACTAGTCCTCCCTGCTGCACATGATCATGTTGTTGTAGCTTGTATTGATAAATTCCATTTTCCACTACCAATTTCATATTTCCTTTGGCCTCAGAAAGCACCTCAGATGACTATGGTTTCTTGACTGGTATGGTGATCCCAAACTTTATTCCTTCAGGATCTGTACCATTAAAAATCCTGCCTGTTTGAGTTGTAGTCTAACATTAATCGTCATCACAATACAAAGAGGTGCCTCAGCAAGACTCCTGCATTTCATATACTCCTCCCTTCTTTCATTGTGTAGTAGTAGTCAGTTTCCCTTTAATAGTTGGGGATGATGTAGAGAAAGGAGATGGTGGATGAAGAAAAAAGTAATAAATTAACAAGGAGTCTTACAGTGACCAGTGATTATTAAGTACCGTGAACTAAGTCATATGATTAAGTCAATTTTTTTTGAATGTTTGAAGTTTAGAAAGGTTATAGGACAGAGTTTAACATGAAATAAGTGCTCAGTAAAGATAGATTTCAAGGGAGGGACTGTGTGAGATATTAAACATGGCAATGACATAAGACCGTGAAGTGAGAAACTGACTTGATTTTATAGGCTCCGTGAGGGTTGCACTGCTGTATTTCTTGGCTTAATCAGAATTGGCTCAGGAACTGGGTCAGTACAAGGCACTGAGGGAGTTGTATCAATAAAGCAAGTGTAAAAAGCTAAAAACAGAAGGACCAGAAATGGTAGAACACATTTAGACTGACAGTTATCTTGTTTCATCTTGGATTACGTATTTAACTCTCACAGGTCCTAGTGAAAAACTAAAATGAAAAAATCCTTTAGCGTAAATTATAGCTATATTCTTCTGATAGTCTAGCAAAGCCTAAATAACTAAATTTCAATCCATTTTATAGTGCCATAGTGTTCTTAGCTTGAGGCCCTCGCTATTTAATTTTGCATATTTTAATAATGAATAAAGTCCTACCATGTTTACTGCATTCTTCTCTGGCTTTTGCAAAACTTAGATCTTTGTCTTTTTCGTGAATTATAGCTGCTCTGGTGTCATTATCCTTTTTCAGTTTTGAACACCTGGAACATTCAAGTTGTCCTTTGTAGTGTGGTATCTTCGGCTCATATGATTATGCATTAGCCCCAACTTTTATATCTTCCAAATGCTTTACAACCTATGTTTTATTAGTTGCTACTAAAAAACAAATCTGTAAGTCACATTAGGAATATTATCTTTTATTCCCTTGTTTGTAGAGGGAATAAAGCAACATGGAAACCAAGCAGTTTGCAATCATGGCAGGAATATCAGGGACAGAAATTTGTATTTCTTTGAAACAGGGATGCACTTAATGTTCCATCCACATTCTACCCCAAATTTGAGCTATTTTTAGAGCAGTGGAAAGTTGAACAAGAATCCACTGAAAATAACCAACTCAGTATTATAGAGAAATTATCATTCTAGATAATACAGTCATTTTCTCTACTCATTTTTCCCAGAAACTCATGGTTTCACTCTATGATATATATTAATTATTTTCCAGCTCTTTAGTTTTAGCTTTGTACATATAGTTCCTAGCTGGAGAAAAATTTATACAATCTGATGTATTAATTTTTTTTCCAGCAAATAAATATGGCAAAACCTATGACTGTTTTTAGGTTAGTGTTTCTTTCAAATGCATGCTAATTTATTTTACTCTCAGCCTGATCTCAACTTCCCTACATTTATATTGTACAGTTCTACCAAATACAAGTCTAATATTTCCTGTTAATATATTATTCTATTCTGTAGCTCTCGGGTGTACAGGAAAGCATGATATGTTTAAACAGGATCTTTACTGAACTGTGAACTACAAACCAAGTGGAAAGGCACAGATTTACAAAACTCCAAAACTAAGTATAACTCAGGTAGTAATTTTTTTGCTGAACAATGAACTGGACTGCTGTTATTATAAAATTTAGAATGTCAGTTTCAAGTAGAACTAAGCCGATATATTTTGTCATTCTATTGAAGTAGAGAATCAATTATTTTCTTCTGGTCTTTGAAATATTTCTCAAGCCAGTTTTTTAATTCCTGTTTCTGTGCTCACACCCTAACACAGACCCTAATCTCCACAATTAATTACTATTAGGGCTTCTAGCTTCTTATCCTGAAGCTTCTTATCCTGAAGTTATTTAAGTAAAATGGTGTTCAAATAAATATACTAGCTGTACAGTCGTCAACCTCTAGCAAAGTCATTCTTTTGAACCAACAGTTTTAGGTCCATTGGAACAGACTTAATCAAATCTGAGTTCCTCAAGTGCACATTCATTCTTACCAACATCTAATCTCACCCTGTTAATTCTGCCTGTGCTAAATGATCTATAACTTGGTTATTTCTATTTTGCAATGAGTCAACTGAAACTCAGGGAGTAGTTAAATATCTTGAAACTGTCACTCATCTAGAGAATGGGGGAACCATAATTTGACACACAATGTGTTTGTTTTTCATTTATGCTTTTCCTGCTACCTGCTTCACATGTTATTATCTGTATTCATCATTATGCTTTCAGTTATAATGAAAAACTCTAATCAAACTGGATTTAAAAAATAAAGAACTGTATTCTTTGTAACAAAAGTATAGTCTCTAAGCTGTACTGGTATCGAGACTCAGGATGTCCAGGCTCTCATTTCTTATTGTCCATTACAGAGCTTCCCTTCTTCATTGTTGACTCCATTCTTGGGAGAATACTCTACTTATGGACCCAAAATGGGTTCTGGACTTATTTATTTACATGTATATATGAATGACTGTGTTTGAAAGAATTATGATAGGACCAAAAGAGGTCAGATGTCCAGCATCTAATAAAGCAATGCGGACAATACTGATTTAAGCTTGAATCACAGTTCTTACACCTAGCTCCCATAGTGGAATCAAATTATGAAATGTATGAACTGGGAAAGTAAGTGTGGACACTTGAATGAAAATTGAGGTGCTCCTATCTGTAGAAGAGGAAATGGATGCTGGTCAAGTAAACCCAGCAAATGCCTTTTCTTGGACAGTACATGAACTTTGCCATTCCAGGCCAGTCCACACCAGTTGCAAAAGCCGTTTATGATTATTCCCACTTCCATCACTTTGCTCATATACCTCTGTACTAGAAAATCCTCATCTTTTCTTATAACCTGCTAAATTTACTTATGCTTCCAGACCTAAATTTAAAACATTTATAAAATCGTTCTTAATCACCGCAGTTCTACTGACTTTGTGCCCACTGAACTGCTATAGGATTTATAGTTTTCATAGGTCTTCAAAATATAGTCTTTTAAGAAATATTTCACATTTGTAATTTGTGTGACCCTACCTAGACCGTAGGAGCCTATTGAGTATAGCTCCATTTTCACTTTGTTAGCTTAGACAAGTTACTTAACTTTCTGAGTCTTAATTTTCTCATCTCTAAGATATACATAATAATAATATTTACCCTTTAGTGGTGTTGTCAGGAGGAATAATTTATATAATACATATAAAATTCTGAGAGCTATTCCAGGCATAAGTGAAATGCACAGAAAACATTGGCTATTTTATTTTTTAGCCTCATTATAACCACAATGATGCAAAGTGAAGTGCTAGTTACATGCATAGTAGATGCTCACTGGACGTATCTTGGATTTCCTGAAGCCAAACTACTGCTCAATATGGTAAAGTTGTCAGATAGTTCAGTCCTCCAATATTGTTCTTTTTCAATACTGTATTGGTTATTCTGGGTCTTCTTCTTCATATACATTTTAGAATCAGTTTGTCTAGCCCACAAAATAACTTTCTGGGATTTCAATCGTGATTTCTTTGAATCTGTCAATATAGTTGGACAGAACTGACATCTTGACAATATAATCTTCCTATCCATTAACCTGGATAGGTTTTTTATTTATTTATTTACTTTTTTTTATTTATTTACTTCTTTGGTTTCATTCATCAGAATTGTATTGTTTTCTTCATTTAGATCTTATACAGATTTTGTTAGATTTATACCTATGTATATCACTTTTGGGTGCTATGTAAATGGTACCGTGTTTTTAATTTAAAATTCCACCTATTTATAATTGGTATATAAGAAAGTGATTGACTTTTATATATTGACTTTGTATCCTGCAACTTTGCTATATGGCTTCTTAGTTCTGGGAGTTTATTTGTCAATTCTTTTGGATATTCTATATTAGATAATTATGTCATCTACAAACAAAGACAGTTTTATTTTTTCCTTTCCAGTTTATATACCTTTTCTTTTCTCTTCTCTTCCCTTCCCTTCTCTTCTCTTCTCTTCTTTTCTTTTCTTTTCTCTTCTTGTCTTCTACTGTCTTATGTAATTGCATTAGTTATTACTTCCAGTAAAATGAAAAGGAGTGGTGAGAGGTAAGTATTCTATTTTAAAATTTAGTTACAGCTAACGTAAAAGTTACATTCCACCAAGAAGGTCAAACATTCTTTTTTTTTTTAACATGTTTGTTGGAGTATAATTGCTTTACAATGGTCCGTTAGTTTCTGCTTTATAACAAAGTGAATCAGCTATACATATACATATATTCCCATATCTCTTTCCTCTTGCGTCTCACTCCCTCCCACCCTCCCTATCCCACCCCTCTAGGTGGTCACAAAGCAAGAGCTGATCTCCCTGTGCTATGTGGCTCCTTTCCACTAGCCATCGGTTTTACATTTGGTAGTGGCAACCTAAGAAAATAGCTTGAATATTTAGTAAGCAAAAGCAATTAGAATTGCAATGAATGATTATAGAAATTTCTATTTAAACATTACAGTGAAGACATTACTTATTTTCTATCCTTTAAAATTTACTGATAAGTATAACACCAAAATTAGCTTCTGAAATGTTTTTAAAGCAAACATATTAATAGAAGCCAAAGACAAAACACATGCCATGAGAATCTCAGAAAAAATCATAGAGAAGTTCAATAAGTGTATAGAAGAATGTTCATCCTAAATAATACATACAATTTGAAACAATAACCAAAACATATATCTCATAGGTACTAATAGATAAATTATTAATGTATTCTGTAAGAGAATGGAGAAATATGCACTCCCATCGACTTTTAGTGGAAGTATAAATTTGTGTAGATTCTTGGAGCACAAAGGCAGTGTTTACCATGATTCTTTTGAAATATACATAGCCTTTGTCCCCCTAAAATTCCCCTTCTAGATTTCTGCCTTACCGAAATTTCAATGTGAAAAATATGTAAGTTGAAAATATAATTAGTAGCATTGTGTGTGATAGCAAAAATAGTCTGTCAAAAGGGAAATAGTTAACAAAATTACAATTGAGATGGAATCTTAGGTAACTATGAAAAGATCACTGGTACAAAAAGATCAGCAAAACCTGTAATGTCTACTTTATTGCATGATACCAGAGGATAATCATTCCTATTTTTTAAATAGAGAAAAACACGTTAACCCACCTTTTTATGTGAAAGAAATCCAACTCAAGTAAATATTTTTGTGTACATTTAAGTATAAAATGGTAGCTCTCATTATTTAGACTAGCAAAATCTTATACAGCACTTCAGCTATTACTGTAACTTTTGGGGGTCAGAAGTTCATTTTATTGCTAATTTGATCTTTTTATTACTTTCAGAGCAGGCATGGTAATTGCCAACCAGAGGCAATTTCAGCCAACAGTAGATGTAGGCATGTCAACACTAGATACTAAAAACTGGACGGAGATCAAGGCCCTTCTATTTTCCCTGTAAGTAGGTTTCACTCTATGTGTTAACACATTTTGTCCATAAAGAGCTCTAATGTCTCTTGGCTTACAAGTACAATGCATTAAAAATGTGGCCAACTTTTTTTTTTCAATAAGTAAACAGTGTTTCCCACTGTCACATAAAATGATCCCTTAGAAACTTGCAAACCAACAAGAGCAGAGAGATTCTTGTTTAGAAAAAAAAAGTTTAGACAAATACACATTTCTCAAGCTATCTGAAATATTTTAAGCTAGAAAATAGAGGGGGATAGCTGTTAACAGTGTCTATAAAAAAAGATAAACATAACAGTGTAGAAAGCATTGTAGGTGAAAATGTTTTAAATGTATTTTATTATACACATCTCTGTTGCCAGCTTTGAAAAAATTAGAATGTTTTTCGTTTTGGCTACAAGCTTCAATTAAGGTAAAGCATAATGTCCTCCCATATGTGGTTTACAGGTGCAATGAACTAACTCAAAAGCTTGTATATGAACAAAGACTAAATCTTGATTATTGGAGAGGGTATTATTCTTTACTTTTTTCAGTTTTATTGGGATATCATTGACATATAACATTATATATGCTTAAGGTAGACAGCATAGTGATTTGATATACAGTTGACCCTTGAACAACATGGATTTAAACTGCATGGGTCCACTTATATGCAAATTTTATTCAATAAATATAGTAGCTGTATTTTCATTTTACAGATCTTTAAATGAACTAACTGTGGGGAAAAGTTTATGTTTGGTTAGAGATCACAATATGTGGAATAAAAATTACTAGGGTTTGAATCCCAATTCTAACCAAACTGCTTCAGCTTCCTGTCCTTGGGTGAGTCGTTTATCAATTCTTTTGTTTTTGAGACAGAGCAGTCTGCAGATTTTTGACTGCTTGGGAGGTCAGTGCCCCTAACCCCCTTGTTTTGTATGTATGTATTGTGAAATGATTACCGCAAATGTTTCGTTAACATCCATCATTTCACATAGTCACGCTTTTTGTTTCTTGCAATGAAAACTTTTAAGATCTTCTCTCAGCAACTTTCAAATACATAATACAGTATTTTTAACTATAGTCACCATGCTGCACATTACATCCCCAGGACTTATTTATTTTATAACTGGAAGTTGTACCGTTTGACCACCTTCATTCATTTCCCCCACCCACTGTCTCCAGCCTCTGATAACCACCAATCTGTTTTTTCTTTTTTAATTCCACATATAAGTGAGATCATAATTTACCTTTATCTGTTTGACTTATTTCACTTAGCATAATGCCCTCAAAATTCATCCGTGTTGTCACAAATGTCAGGATTTTCTTCTTTATTATCATTGAATAATAGTCCATTGTATATAATACAACATTTTCTTTATCCATTTAACTGTCATGGACACTTAGATTATTTCCATGTCTTGGTCTTGGATATTGTAAATAATGCTTCAATGAACGTGGGAAAGGAGGGTGGGCAGATATCTCTTTGAGATTGTAGTTTCATTTCCTTCAGATATATACCCAGAAGTGGAATTGCTGGTTTTATGCCACAATAGATTTAAATATTTCATATGTACACTTCTAAGTTATCATTTTTTAAATAATACCTAATCATGACCACTAGTGGGTATTGTGTATAAATTATTTTATTGTGCATTATTTTAATATTATTTTTAAAATATTTATTTAAATTAATTTGTTTTGAAGGATAATTTTAACTTCTCCATCAGAATTTTTTTTTATGTTTCCATGAAAAATCTTCATACCGATTCATAAAAATCAATTCTAATTATTTGTTGATTGTTATCATTTGTTCAAGATTTGCTGAATGAAGTAAACTTTAGCTAAATCATCTGTTACATTTCAAGACAGCTAACTAATAGTCATGAAGCTGGGGTTGCCATTAACCAAACTTTTCTTATTGACCCTTCTATTTCTCCCTGTCCTGAATACTGTCCTGATGTACACCTGTGCATATAGCAACTTTGTCTATTTCTTTCCAGTTTTATTGCTCATGTATTAACCACTGACTTTTATGTTCTTAGATGCCATCCGTTGTCTTTTTCTAATTGTGTATCTAAATACAGTATAATTTTTAAATTTTATACATCTCTCTACGCTTACCCCCTTGATTCAGACACCTTTAAAAGTTAGTTCAGTTTATTATCCATCACACATATTATCACAATATTTTATGTAAAATTACTTCATTTGGGCTTCTAAGAATAATTCTGATTTTTGTAACCATTTCTTCAGAATTCATGACATTCTTCTTTGGGTAATTTCTTAAGTTATATTTGTTGTTTGACATTTTTGAAGCATTCACAGATTTAAGCATATTTCTTTTTTAGAATAAAAAGCAACATACATAGTACTATATATGCTAAGTCTAAGTCTATAAAATGCTCACTGTGACACTGTATAGAGGAACTTTGATAAGGTTGTTATGCAAAATAGATATAGATAAGGATGTAGGTTTAAAATTAGCTGTAAAGATTAGTAATATCATTTTCTTTCTTCCAGTTTTCCTTTAGCTTATTAAGTTTCGTATGTTTGCAACTGTATTTACACATATGACTGACATGTTATGAAGTGTCCTGGAAATAGTCCGGCCACTCTCAATTTCATAGTAGAAAAGTTGATAGAATCAATAACGCTCAAGGAAATATTACTGATGCTGGGAACAACAGCATGACATAGATAATCTGGCTTCTTTTAATATTCTCCATTGCTTAAATAATAATGTCTAGAGAACAATACAAGGTCTTCCATGAACTAATCCTTGACTTTCTACTTTGTCTACTCACTGAAGAAAGGAGTGTGGATTGGGAATCTTTTTTTTTTAAACTTTATTATTTTTTTAATACAGCAGGTTCTTATTAGTTATCTATTTTATACATATTAGTGTATATATGTCAATCCCAATCTCCCAATTCATCCCACCACCACCACCACCATCCCCCGCCCCGCTTTTGGATTTGGAATCTTGAGGAAAGTAATGAAATAGGAAGATATTGCAGTAGTCAATATGAAAGTTTGTAAAGCTCAAACTAAGGTCATAGGGATGGGAAAAGTACAGTTGGATTCAAGAGTCCCTATTGAGATAGAATTGAGATACTTTGATTATCAGTTGGAAGTAAGGAGAATGATTGTAAAAAGATTCATAGAACAAAGAAAAACTTTGTATTTCTCCTTTGAGATGAAGATCTGCTTAGTATTGAGATAGTAAAGCAAATTAGAAAGATGGCAGATCTCTCTGGAGGTGCTGCATTTGGGATCAGGGTAGTGGTCGAGCCCAGCTTACACACTGTCAGGGGTTTCTGCTCAGGAATGAGAAAGTTAAATGCCACAGAAGAAAAAAAATAAAAACCTAGGATGTCAAACAATATTTCTAACATTTAGCTAATATATTGTTCATTAAATGGATTGCAATTTGAAAAGTGGGGTCTAGAGTCCACAGTCACGTTTCAGAAATTGGAAAATATTTCAATGTAGGAGGACTTCGTGACAAATCAAGGTGTTATAGAATCATACCATTGGATCTTAAGTATTTGTGGAGTATTGAGTAGCATACTTACGCAAAAGTCAAACAATGTCAAGTTTTCCCAATTCACAGTACATAAAAAATGAAAACAACTAATAATAAAATTTTTCAATTTTTAGCTTTCAGGCTCAATATTTTTCAACTTTTCACACCTAGCAAGAAGTAAAATAAATAACAAAAACCAAAAACCAAATAATATTGATGGAAATGTCAGAAATATGATTATGAGAAAATCTTATATGTATTAGTTTTGGTTGTAGGAACTTGCTTATATATACCCATGTACTTTGTTAGTAAATTTGTTGCTATTTCACAAAAATGATTAAATATATCAATTCTCTTGAAATTATTTAAATAGCACCATGACTTCTGCACTCACTCCCTGACCCATAACAAGCCTGAATTACATCTGAAAAGAACAGGTGGGGTTTGAAATGAACAAGAGGCAAAAACATGCGAGAAAGGCAGGGGAGGGGTGGTACAAAAGGTAAATAACTTTGTTCTCTACCTTCCTACTCTGTTCTAGTTTCTGTGTTAGGATTGATTCTTTCATCATTGTATCTACAATCTTCAACTCCACCATGAGGTGGCATAAATAATTTCAATTAACAAGTAAGAGCTTGAAGTCCAGAGAAGTTCAGTTTCTTTCTTTAAGTCAGAAGCATTTGACACAGCATAAAGTATTCATAGAAAAAATGTTCAATAATCAGGTAATTAGTTAAAAAGAAATATCGGCATCAGTCAGGGTTCTTAGAACTAAGCAAATGAAATTGTCTCTGGATGATTCAAACAGCAAAGGAATAGACTGAAAGATTTGCTGAAGATGTTAGGACATGAGACTTATAAAGTGGGTAGGAGCACAGGAAGCTAAGTGGAAGTGACGACCACAGAATTTCTCCAGAGAAGGAGTTTGGTGAAAACAACACAATCACTATTCTGAATCAAAGATACCATAGCTTGCCCCATCATCATGACCCATGTTGGACACCTTACTATGCCTCTAGTTTTGCTGTCAGCATTGTCCCTAGAAGCTGGATGTGACGGCCATCATTTGGCCACCTCCAGTATTACGTGCTTGTCTGACCATTTCTCAACTGTTCCATTTAATTTGAATACTGTATTCTATATTAAAAAAAAATAGCACAAAGGTAGAGGCCCAGGTGGTTAAAGGAGATCTGGTTGGAATATTTAGCTTGAAAAGATGGATGAAAGCTGTTTTAATATTTAAAAGACGTACATATGGACTACTTTCAAGTTTTTCAGAGGATGAGGCAAAGACTAATGAGTACAAATTGTGAGAAGACAAGATTTCTTCTTCATATAGAAGTCCAAAATTGGAATGGGCAAGATCCCTGCTCCTAGGAGTAGTTATGAAAGAACAAGATGGTCACTCCTTAGGGATATCATGGAACAAATTACTGTTTGATTATGAGAATGGGCTACACAACTGGTAAAATTAGAACAACTCTACTTTTAAGTCTCCACAATTCTTTGATCTCTACCTTTGAATTTCATGCAAAATATTTTATAAGTTTACATTGCTAATTGGTCTTCAAGTAGAAAGAAATCTTCCATTTGTACAAAAGAACAAAATTTGCCTCCAGCCTCTTGAGCATTATTATGTGTAATACTACACTCTAATTATCTCTCAGTGCTTTTCTTAGCAATTTATGGTGTTGACAGACACACCTCAACTTGGTGTGGCTGTTGGATTGTTTTAGATATGGGTATTAAAAGCATGTACCCTGTGTGCTTTTGGAATTGAGTATGTAGATTTTCATTTAAATTGTTTGTTAGATATTATAGAACATATCATGTACATTTTTGCATGATAATTTAACTTTTTATTTTGAAGTAATTCCAAAAGCATAGAGAAGTTGCAAAGTAGTACAAAGAACTCTTGTTTGCCCTTTGCTCATTTTCCCCCAAAGTTAATGTCATTATATTTGCTTAATCATCCTTTTCACTTTGTGTGAGTAGAAATGTGTGTGTCCATGTCTGTGTCTGTGTTGTCAATGAAAAATCGTACTGATGGAGTTAAACAGGCAAAGAGGACCTTATTTAAGACTATTGGAATAGAGGAGAGAGATTGAACTCAATTCCTCTGAAACAAAAGGTGGGAGTATTTTTAAACACTGGGGTGGTCTAATAGATAAGTACTAGAGGACCCTTACAGAGGAGGCTGGTCAATGAGATTAGGTCATTTATCTTTGCTAATTCATGCTTATCTGAGTTAGGCTCCTGCCTTCCACAGAGATGGGGGGGCGGATAGGGAGATTATCTTTCTTGATGATTATATTTTAAAAGGATGACTCCTAGGTCCTGAGAAAGACAGTACTGGGTTGTAAAATTGGCAAAAGGCCATGAGAAGATTTACATTTCTAAAGGACAAATAAGAATTTTATTGCAAGTTTTCAAAAGTAAAACCCCTAAGAAAATTGAAGCCAGGAGCCTATAGCTGGGAAGAAATCTGCCTAAAGGTGAGGGGAATGGTAAAGCTATGTTAGTCAATGTGTATATATGGGTCATGACAATTGGTAGAAACTATGGCATCTAAGGTTCAAAATAGTGGATGAATACACACACACACACAAATATGTATACACATGTACCTGTGTATGTGAATGTATGCATAATTATATTTTTTTCTGAAATGCTTGAAAGTAAGCTGCAGACATAATACCTCCTTACCTCTAAACATTTCATTATATACTCATAAAAACAATATTCTTTCTTACATACATTCTCATATATAAATTTTCTTCAATT
The DNA here is from genome assembly GCF_949774975.1 of Lagenorhynchus albirostris. Taxonomy (NCBI): domain Eukaryota; kingdom Metazoa; phylum Chordata; class Mammalia; order Artiodactyla; family Delphinidae; genus Lagenorhynchus; species Lagenorhynchus albirostris. Next base: position 81,280,347 of record NC_083098.1, on the reverse strand, counting down.
ATTTAACCATAGTCTAATTATTAAAATTGGGAAGTTAATCTCACTTTTTTTTTTAATTGGGGTATAGTTGCTTTACAATGTTGTGTTAGTTTCTGCTGTACAATGAAGTGAATCAGCTATATGTATACATATATCCCTTCCCTCTTGATTCTCCCTCCCCCCACATCCCACCCATCTAGGTCACCACAGAGCACTGAGCTGAGCTCCCTGTGCTATATAGCAGGTTACCCTTAGAAAACCATAATTCAAAAAGACACATATACCCCAATGTTCATTGCAGCACTATTTACAATAGCCAGGACATGGAAGCAACCTAAATATCCATTGATAGATGAATGGATAAAGAAAATGGGGTACATATATACAATGGAATATTACTCAGCCATAAGAAGGAACAAAATTGGGTCATTTATAGAGATGTGGATGGACCTAGAGTCTGTCATACAGAGTGAAGTAAATCTCACATGTTTTTCACAATAACCCCAGATTGGACAGTTACTGTTAGGCTACTTTTTAAAAATAAAGGAAACACATACATTGACATTTGGCCTCAATATTGGGAGCCAGAGATATTCTACAGATTCTATTAACTTTAGTTAGGAATGATTTTTTAATATTTACTACACTGTTTTTTTTTCAGCTCTCAGAATGCTGAACAGTAATTGATTTTGATTAGGCCTGTTTGTAACAAATGTAAAGATTACTGGTTTAGTAATCTTAAGAGGATATGTTTTCCATCAAGGTCTCTACAGTGTTGGAGTTCCCTACTACTTCTGGCTGTGTCAGAAAACTGAGTATGTTGAATTTAAATGTCTGTGGTGACACCCATATGTTGCATTATGCTTTTGCCAGGTTGACGTAGGACACTCAACAAAGGCAAGGGATTTCCTTCTATTATTAATGATTCTCTAGGCCCTTAACCACATTCTGTGAGCCATAGAAATAAATAGATGAAATATTCCTTAAAACATTTAAACTATCAATATTGTATGAACAAAAATGAAAGGAATGACATAGTATAAATAGACTCTCATTGGACTGAGTTATCATGTTAAAATTTTCCAAGAAAAACTGACAGTTCTGAAATCCTTCAATAACTTAGAACATGTATTATTTTCTTAAAGTGCCTATACATATTCAGTTTGGCTAGATACAAAAGATGCACAGATGTCAGAGTGAGCATTTTTATATACTAAAAATATCAATAAGGAAGACAAGGGAATTATTGTCCACTTTACTATTTCTAATAAATTTGCATTTGTAAACTTCTATATGCAAACTAAGATTTCTAATTTAGATTTTGACAACATCCTATTAACATTTGGATGCACAAGATACCTACATTGTTGAGTAAGAATCTTGATTCAAAGTCCCTATCAGGAGTTGGCACACTTTTTCTTTAAAGAGTCAGATAGTAAATATTTTAGGTTTTGCAGACCAGGTATGGTCATAGTCACATCCTTTTTTGAATTCTTTTATAACCTTATAAAACTATAGAAATGATTTTTAGCTCAAGGGCCATACTAAAGCACACCAAGGGTAATATTTGGCCTACAGGTTTGACCTGTCTACTGATTCCTGGTCTAGGGATCTATCTATCTATCATCTATCTATCTATCTATCTATCTATCTATCTATCTATCATTTATCACAGAAGATTTATAATACACCTAATTTCTTTACATGGACTAGTAGAGGTTCTTAAATTTTTGCTTAAGGAATTTATTGTCTTAATGTAACCAAATACATTCAGTGGCAAAAATCTGATATGCATACTATTGCTAATCCCATTGCCAAAATGACCACCAAACTAATGATTCTATTACTATATTAGGTCTGAATAAAATGAAAGCCTGAATTCAATTTTAGGAAATATATAATTAATATTTTTCAACCTATTGACATGCTTGTATAGGTGAACCTCACCTGATCAAGGTTACTGTAATGCAATATCTAACTGAATATGGAAGTGGTGGTGCAGGGGTTTCCTAATTATTGTATATGTGCTTTTTGTACATGTGTGCATGTGTGTGTGTATGTGTGTGGTTATATCATGGAACTGCTATTACAATTGCTAGTTAACCTACAATAATAATTATTGGTATAACCAATCTTGGTTGCAAAAGGAATATGCCTGACTTGAGATGGGTGAATATATTATGGTTTATTTTACTCACCACTGTATAATTAGTGTTTAGTGGAGTGTCTGGCACTGAAGATACTAAATAAATATTAAATAAATGGACAGAAAGAAATTATGATAATCAAACTGTTGATATCAGTGAAGCCTTAGTGGTGGAGAGAAAATCAGGCCTGAAGCAATAAAGGTACCACAAAGAAAATCAGGACAAGATTCAGACTCAGGGGAGAAGACAGGGACTACTTTTGGAACAGAGATACATGGCAGGGATTGGCTAAGGGTAAAAAAAGTCCTAGTACTGCAATTTGAACATGAGAACAAAGGAGAGTCATACTGAGTCCCTGATCTGCTGGCTTACAAACCCTTGTTTCTGTTGACTGAGCAGCATTGGCTTCAGAATATACCTTAAGTTGAACCTACAAGTGAGGATCTCATGGTTTCTCTGAAAAAGGACATCTTTGATTCCCAGAGGCAGCCCAGAGTCTAACATCTAGCAGTTGTTTATTACCTAACTAATTAAAGAAATAACTATGGTTGAGAGAGAGCAAAGAAGATCATTAAAGTTGTATTTTATTTACATTTATAAAGTAAGGTAGCTAGCTAGTGGGAAGCAGCCGCATAGCACAGGGAGATCAGCTCGGTGCTTTGTGACCGCCTGGAGGGGTGGGATAGGGAGGGTGGGAGGGAGGGAGACGCAAGCGGGAAGAGATATGGGAATATATGTATATATATAACTGATTCATTTTGTTGTGAAGCTGAAACTAACCTACCATTGTAAAGCAATTATACTCCAATAAAGATGTTAAAAAAAAAAAAAAAAAAAAAAAGTATCACATAGTTTTTATGAAACGATTCCTGAATAATTGGTACTTATGATGACTAATGGTTTAGTACTAAATATCATTTCCTTTCCTTTCCATGATGATTTCTAGTTGTTAATTTAATTACTCATTAATTACTCATCATGATTTTGATATTAATTATTTGGGTTTTAGGGAAAAATCAATACAAACCATGAAATGTTCCCCCCTTTTTCATAAATGTATAGGAAGTATGTGATAAGAAAATACCATTTAAAGACAATATCACATATTATGGACACTAGTAAAATATGTGATTTCTGCAATAATAAATCAGTACAAAGACAAAAGTATTTAATAATTTTATTTCACAGACAAGACTGAGTTTAGATGACTTCTTATTTTTTCAAAACTAGGAATCAGGAAATTGATCATAAAGAAAATGAAGTAGTAAGTTTAGTAGAAAATTTCTAAACAACTCTGTACTGCTGTTATCAATGAACAGTGGATAACAGAAAACAGCTGAGCTGTTCTTTTACATCTCCTGATTTTCCTAAATTCCCATTCAGCCTAATAGTTGCAATATTTCACTGTTTTTAGCATATCATAGTGATACTGGAAAAGCTTTATCAAAAGTCGAGGCTCTTGTTCAACTTGTCCAAAAAGAATTTGGGCAAGGAACACAAAGCTAAAAAAAAAGAAAAGAAAAAGACACACAGGCTGAAGAGTAAAGAGAACAAAGAAGCAGTTTATTGAGGTAAAAGGGAAAGGACACACAGAGAAAAGTACCGGCATCCTTGTGAATGAGGAGCGCCCTGCAGAGTTTTTTGATCCCCCTTTAAATCTTATTTTTAGCACTTTGAACGAATGGGGGTCTTTTTGATTAAGGGTGGGATATTCATTGACGGAAAGGTTGATGTGTGGCCTGGCTTGCAACAGATTGCATCAGCTCTCGGTCCTGCGCATTTGTCTCCAGAGGCCACTGTACATGCGCTCTAAGAGCTGTTTTCCCTTAAATTTTCCCCTACTAGTGGAGCACCACACATGGAAGGTCACACAGTGGTCATCAGTAACGTGCATTTTTTTATTACGCATGCTCCATGGTTGGTTGGTTTTCGTGGTCAGAGTTTCTTGTTCAGATGCTACAAAAGTTTCTGTTTTAGATGCCATTCCTCCATGTGTCATGGCCTCATTAGCTGCAAAACAAGGAGATGGCTTTGCTTTCTGCCTAATGCCTGCATATGAGGAGGCTGTCCCTGGGCCTGGCCGTGTCTTTCTTTCCTCAATAGTAATCCAGTAAATAAGTTTGAATTGATTTGTTGCATAACAAAGATCTCATGTGACGTTTCAAATAACTGTAATACAATGGTCCACTGAAACTAGCCCCAACCAGTTCAAACAGTGAATTGTTAAATTTTCAGTAAAGGTGTGAGAACTTATTGAATATAGTTAATTTGTATGAACTTAAAATTAATATGTATGAACTTAAAATTACTCAAGTAAGTATATTACTCAAGGAAATACTATGTGAAGCATATTACTTCATATCTCTTCCTATTTCTGCATTCAGTGATGTCATTTTATAGCATGAAATATGCCACTGGGGAAGTATTTCCACCAAAGCAACTAGCAAATGCTATAAACCAGAGCTATTTTCTCCTATAGGACCAATAGTTAAACATTTACTAGCATATCAATCTTTACCAAAAAAATTTTTTTTCTATTTGTAGGATGACCATAAAAACTAGACAAGGGTTGGAAAGAGAGAACTTGGCCCAAAATATTATAAGGTGAAAACATGTGACATGTTCATGCAGATTTACTCATTAAAATAGGTCTTCTAAATTAGGTAAAAACACAGAAGCAAACATCTCGTTTGAAAGGGCAGTAAGAATTTTCCTTTAAGAAGCCTTGCTATGGTGGATCAATCAAGATGTAATTGTCTCTAAATAGAGGGCAGACAAGGATAGTATCTATATATGGATTAGTGATATTCATAAATGTTCAGCTTTTTCTCAGCCTTAAAAATATCAAATATGTGTTTTTAATTTTGACCCCTACATTAACCACCATATTAGGAAAGATGTAACATGTTATCCATGACCTGAGCAAGCTTCTAGAATGCCAACTTGGAGTCAAGCATTCATTACGTTCAATAGAAGCAAAGGCTGGGGATTCCTGCCCTCTCTGATGAGCCTCTTTGCTGATTTTACTTCATATAAAAAGAAACAAGTTTGGAAGAGTGACTGGCACTCATCAAGAGGAAAACAAAAACTTGAGGGAAAACCGATTCAATATTAGTTTCCAGATTAGTTTCTAAATTTTTTCCTTTTTAACTAGTGGACTTGTATGTATATAACAAAGAAAGAGAAATTAAATAAATAAATTTTTCTTTCACAAAATCCAGAAATACAGATGTTTATATGACTGCGTCTATATGAATCTATTTGCATACATGCACAATAAAGATACTGGGGGCATTTCCCACAAAATAGTGACAGTAGTTGTCTCTGGGTGAGGGCATGCTTGACGATCTTACTTTCTTCTTTTTTATTTAAAAATTTATCATTTAAAGTTCTTATAATTAGTGTGCATCATTTTATTTTAAATGAAAATAAATCAAGAATTAATAGAAATTTTAAAGACTCAAACATTTAAGCTTATAGTTTCTTCAAATTCAATATGAAGAAGTTAGGTTGCTCCTAATTTCCTGAAAATATATAATTTAAAGCAAGATGTCAATTTTTCTCTCTTTTAACCGCAGTAACATTTCTTTCTTTATTTTATTTTTTTTAAAAAAAGCAACTAAGTAGGAAACAATTCTGCACAGTATATATATTGATATGATACTGTTCCTTTTACAAGGCAGAAGAGAGAAGTGGCCAAGATGGCAGAGTAGGAAGACCCTGAGCTCACGTCCCGCCATAGGTACAAATCAAGGCAGAGTAAAATAATGCTTAAAAGCCTGAGCTTTGAATGCTGGCAGATGCAGCTTCCCATCTCCACTACACCATTTGCTATGTGGTTTTGAGGCAACTTATCTGATTTTCTCCTTCTTTTCTCAACCATAAAATAGAGATAATAAAATCTATGTTGTAGAAATTTCATGAAGATTACATGTGAAAATATGTCCAGCATATAATTAGCAATAAATAACTAATAGCTTGAAATATTACTCAAAGAGGGAAAGACATCTCAGAAATATGTCTGAGCAGACTGAAATGGAACTCAGTTATTCTGTCTTGAAATTCTGTTGTAACATTAGAACAAATTACTTTCACATTAGAAAATTAAATGTTCAGACCGCTGATATTTAGAACGATAGCCATGTTACAAGTGTTCATTATAAAATAAAGTGAATTATGCTCCCAGGATATTTGTATAATCTTTGTTGCTCTCATTTCTGTTTCTATATTGTTTCTCTCCTGAAATGGCAGGGAGTAAAGTCACATATGTTGTTCCAACTGCTGTTGCTTCAGGCTCTACACGTTGGCATTAACTTGTGAGACTCTGATCTATGGAGCCAAGAATCTGTTTGAGTTTTTTCATAATGGGATTACATGACCAACTTTTATTTTGCGATATATGAGTCTAGATATTAACTAGATTTATTTTAACTTGATGCTTTCTCCAAGTGTGGTAGAAGTCCAGTTCAATGTGATACATATAGTCATCAAATATTTATTGAGTGACTACTATGTGCTGAGTATTATTTCTGGAACTAGGAGTCAGTGAACAAGGCAAAGATGTATATTTTATGAAGCATTTAGTAGTAGTGGGGGAGATAGTCATAATAAATAATTCGTGTGTGTGTGTAAGAAAGTGTGAAGTACAGTGGAAAAGCAGTGTAAGGTAAGAGGAATTCTGCAAGTTAAAATTTACGTGTACTTCAAGTCCTTGCACAAATATCGCCTCAATGACACTTCTCCTGACCACAATATATAAAATAGTAATTTCTTCCAAAACCCAACTGTAATTCCCCTAAACTTGCTCTATGTTCTCCATAGCAATTATTATTATTGTTGTTGTTGTTGCTGTTTTTGTTATTATTATTAATACTTCTTTTCCTCCCATTTGAATGTAAACTCTGTGGGTACAGAGATTTTTCTTCATTTCGTTCCTTATTTTATTCTCACTTTAGGCAAAACCACTAGTAATTGGTTCCATGATGTGGCAGAAAATCTTGAAAATTGATCAAGGAGCAGGTGATGAAAGACCATGTTAAGGAATTTCACATTTATCCTACTGAGCATTGTGAGCTCTGAGCACATAGCATAATCTGTTTTGCACTTTAGAATAATCATTTCACTCTGTGAAAGTATGAGGGATAAATGAAAGGGAGGAGAAATGGGAGTCTCTGGAAAAGGATGATTGTCTCCTCTAGGCAGTGGCAAGGAGGCTATAAAAGATGTGATGGAAATAAGAGATGGATAGTACGTAACTGGAAATTGAGAGAGAAAAAAGGAGATTTAGAAGGACTTTCTAGCTTTGAGTTTGGACTAAATGGATAGTGGTGCCTTTTAATGGACAGTGAGATAAGAAACCAGGAGGAGGGACACACATGTGAGCCTATATATTCAGTTGAGACATTCTGAATAAATACAAGGGATACTTGGGTAGAATAAAGAAACATTCTTAAACTCAGGACTGGAATTATAGCTTTGTGAGTCCTGAGTGTATTGGTAAGTGTTGAAGTTAAAAGTGTGGATAAAAAAATTTACAACGTTTTATATGCTAGGGGAAAAGCAAATAAAAAGGTGGGATTCATTTTTGCAAAAGTGTATGTGTGAGTGTGTGTGTGTGTTTTAAGGCAGGATGAAATCCCATTGACAGAACAATGCACAGCACAGGTGAAAGAACAACTACCTCGAAATAGGCCAGGAGGATACAATGATGCTTCCTCCTATTCCTGCTAGAGTAGCTATAGTATAGGGAACTTTCTTTTCCTCATCTCCACTTAACCGAGGTACATGTCTTAATAATTATTCAAAATAAGCTAACCTTCCTTCTTTCATTTGCCTTTCATGTCTATTGCACTAAAGGATTTTGATGCTGCTGCATTCTGCTACAAATCAACTAAGGACCTGAGCTAAAGGCACACTTGGTCAACACCAGGGTATTCTACCTTTCACCATTTATCAAATACTTGAAACTCTGTCTCTTGAGGGCCCAGATCACTGCTGCTCTTTTCCAAAGACTCCTAATCCTATGCCTTCTAGGTAGAAATTACTTCATACCAGGTTGAAGTCAATGATTTGAATTCTTTCTCCTAAATTCTAAATCCCTTGGGAGTAAAAACATGTATGACGAGAGAGTATTCCATTGCTTCTTTGTCCTTCTTTTGTGTTCATCTGGAAAATTCACCTGTATAACTCTTAGTTTCTATAACTGAGCTACTGAGCTCATCTTGAGGAAATCACACAAATATCCTCCTAAGTATCATTGAATCATATACGTATTGTTAGAAATTTTTACTGGAAACTTACTACTGATGGGAATTTTGTCCATTCCATTCTGTGACTTTAATATCTCTTTGTCTTCTCCCGATCAAAAATTCTAAAGCTTTATCCTATATCTTCATTAATAATTCTCCCAGTTATGGTACTAGCCTTCTAACTGGATCCCTGTTTTCAGTTTCACCCTTTAAAACTCTACATGTTGCTTCCAGAGCAAGTTTTTAAAAATGATATTCATACCATGTCAGCTTGCTATGAAGTATATATAAATATTTCTTTGTTTTCCTCAGTATTAAAACCTATTTTAATATATTATTGAAGTCTTGCTGAAGATTATTCATAATCTGTCTTCTGATCTTCAATTTGACCTGATATTATCCCCTGCCTTGTTTTCTCTTCTCAGACACACCATAATCTTTGCTTTCATTAAACTTTTTCATGATTTTGTTTGTTTGAACATATTTCTTCACATGTTTGGAAAGGTCTTTCTTTCTTTGTGCCTTCGAAAAATTGTATCTCTTCTTATTAACATAGCTCACATTTTACTCCTTCACAAAGCATCTCCAAATCTTAGTGATAACAATAAACACACTCATGTTATTGTACTTTGTGAATGATGTTTTTTTACATTTATAACATTTTATTGTGACAGAATTATGCTTTTATCTGCATCCATTCTTGAACTGTGAGCTTTCTGAGTGAGGGAACTGTATCATCTTTCTCTTTGTCTCAATTCCTTCAATAGTGAATGAAACATTAAAAGTTCAATAGTTGCTTATTCAACTGAATTACATAAAAAGCTAATATTAAATACTAAAGAACTATCATATCATTATATTTAAATATAACCTTTTCATCTTTATAATTTCACTGTTCAGGAAATTGAGAATAAATCATCTTCATCTCATTATAATTATATACTAAAAACTTGGAAAAATGAGAAGTCTGCCTTCTTAGTACCTTCAATCATTTTGAAATTGATACATTTCCAGTTTTCATATTCTTGCCAATTAAATTTTGATGAATTTTTCTCAATTCTCTTCTTATTTTGCATCTTCTGAAAATTTTTAGCTGGTTTAGTGGAGGATGTAAGGTAGTAACCTAGTAGCTGGATATGTATTCCATTTTCAGCTTATAGATTTAAAATAATCAATTTTGCTATCTCTTTAGCATACAAAAAACCATTAGCATTGTGATAAATTTCTTATGCTCTTTGCTTTAAAAATTATATTTATTCAGTAACTGGTTTATTTTACTTTGCTACTAGCATGCTAGCTTATTGTATAAATGTGTTAGCATGTTACTCCTTTGCTCACCATTTTTTGTCCTTTAAGAAATTATGAAATTGCTTTTGCTTCTGTTTTTAGCTTAGTCATGAATTATCCTTTATTATCATACTTTCTGTTTGACCTTCATAATTTTAATTTGTTATAGACATAGTGAAAGAAAGGAGAAGAAAAATAAAGAAATAATGGCTGAAACCTTCCCAAATTTGAGAAAACAATTTTTGTTTTATACATTCTAGTTGCTTAATAAGGTGCAAGTAGGACAAAAGCAAAGAAATCTACACACAGATGTATCATAGTGAAAATGTTAAAACCAGAAAAAGAAAATCTTAAAAGCAGCAAGAGAAAAATGACTTGTCATGTACAAAGGAACCCCAATAAATTAGCTGTTAAATTCTCTTCTGTTTGAAATCTAGTGATCTTACACAGTAACTAAAAAACAATAGGAATACAACAAAAGACAAAGTATACTGGTAAAGATAATTATGTAATTATAGAAACCATTACAAATACGTATTACATCTTCTTTCTATTCTTAATTGATTTAAAAAACAATTGCATATATATGTCTATATTTATATACCTATAAATTGTGTTGTTGGAGCTATAAAAGAAAGAAATGCAATATATTTGACAAAAATATCATCAAGGAGGTAAGTGGGGATGAAATAAACTCAATGCATACCTACTCTCCTTTCTTCTCTCCACTTCTTTAAGAGACAAAAAATTAAAGTAATAATTATAACAATGTACTGTTGGGTTAGTAACATATATGTATAACTGTAATAGCACACAAAAGACAAGGAAAGAAAGCTATATAGGAGCAAAATTTCTATATCTTATTGAAGTTAACTAAGTATAAATCTGAATTAGATTCTGATGAGTTGAGATATATATATGGTAAGCTCTAGAACAATTACTAAGAAAATAACTAAAACAATATATAGTGAAAAAAATTAAGGGAGTTAAAATATTACACTAAAAAATATTCCGTTAATGCAAAAAAGAGCCATACATGAGAAATATAGGAACAAAAATCACATGAGACATATAAAAAACAAAAAGTAAAATGGAAGATGTAAATACAACTATATTAATAATAACACTGAGGATGGATTAAACAATGTGATCAAAAGGCAAGTTTGTGAGACTGGATAAAAAAAAAATCTAACTATATACAATTTAGAGGTGACACGCTTTGGAATCAAACATCCAAATAGGTTAAAAGTAAGAGGTTGGAAAACAGCAATCATAAGAAAATTGTTGTGGTTTTATCAATATCAGATAAATAGACTTTAAAACAAAAATTAAAGAAATAGAGATATACAGGGACATTTCATAGTAATAAGTCTCAATCCATTAGGAAGAGATAAAAGTTATAAATGCATATGAACATAAAAATAGACCCCCCAAATACACAAAACAAAAACTGAGAGAATTGAAGGGGAAAATAGACAATTCAATGAGTAGATGGATATTTTAATATCCTATTTTCAATAATAGAGTAGAGAAAACAATCATACAAAAGAAGAACAATTTTGGAGAACTTGCACATCCAAATTTCACAATTTACCATAAATCTACATTAATTGAGAGAGTGTGATATTGGCATCAGGTTAGAAATGCAGATCAATTAATAGAATTGAGAGACAAAAAATAAACTCTCACAGTTACATTCACTTGATTTTTGACAAGGATGCCAAGACAAATCAGTGGGGGAAAGAATAGTCTTTTTAACAAATGGTGCTTGACATTGGGCATATACATGAAAAGAATGAAGTTGGAACACTTCCTCACACTATACAGAAAAACTAACTCAAATAAAATCTAGATCTAAATGTGATAGCTAAAATTATAATATTCTTTAGAAAACTTATAAAGTTCTAAGTCTTCAGGAGCTTGAGTTAGGTCACAAAAGTTAAAATAGAAAATTGGACTTCATCAAAATACAAAACTTTTGTGCTTCAAAAGACACCATCAAGAAAATTTAAAAAAAAAGGAATGGAAAATATTTGTGCCAATTTTATACCTTATAAAGTAATCATATCTAGAATATATAAACTCTTCAATCCAATAATAAAAGATAGATAACCCAAATATTTTAAAATGCATGAAGGACCTAAATAGACATTTCTCAAAAAAAAAAACAACAAACATACAAATGACAAATAAACACATAAAAAGTTGATCAAAGTCATTAAGGAAATAAAAACCAAAACCACAATGATATAGTACTTTATACCCACTTTGATGACTATAATTAATATAGTATAATAATGAAATAACAAGTGTTGGTGAGGTTGTCAAGAAAATGGAACCTATACATGGCTAGTAAGAATGGTGCTAGTCACTTTGGAAAAGAGGCTGGCAGTTTCTCAAAAAGTGAAGCACAAATTTACTGTATGACTCAGCAATTACACTCCTAGGTATATATCCAAGAGAAATGAAAACCTATGTCAACATAAAAACTACATAATGTTCAAAGCAGCATTATTAATAGTAAGCCAAAGAATAGAAACAATTTACGATTAAATAAAATTGTCATATCAGTGCGGTGAAATATTATTTGGCAATGAAAAGAAATAAAATCTAGATACATTCTATACCATTGATAAATCTTGAAAACACTATGCTAAGTGATAGAAGCCAGTCACAGAAGTGTGTAGTTCCATTTATATGAAATATCCAGAATATCCTCCCTAGGGTAGGGAGGATTAGGGGAGATGGGGAGTGACTGTCAATGGATGTGGGATTTCTTTTGGGGTAGATAAAAATGCTCTAAAATTGATTGGTTGAACAATTTTGTGAATATAAACATTGAATTCAACAACCACAACACAAAACAGCCTTTCAAAATGTCAACTATTGACATTTTGTTCCAAATAATTATTTGTGGTGAGGTTTGTCTTGTGCATTGTAGTTTAGCAGAGTCCCTGACCTCTACCCACTAGATGCCGATAACAACCGTCTGTAGTCATGACAAAACAGAAATGTCCTCAGATGTTGTTAAAAGTCCCCTGGGAGACAGAATCACCCTAGTTTAGAACCACAGATATAATTGTATAGGAAAAAGCAAAAAGTCTTAAAGGATATATGTTAAAAATTTAACTATGGTTCCTCTGGAGAGGTAAAGGAATAGGCAGGGTGAGAGAAGGTGACTTCCATATTGTCTCAATATACTTTTGTACTGCTTGAGCAACCTAAAAATTATAATGGGCTCATGTACTATGTTTTTTTTTAAGAGAATCAAAATCAATTAACTTCCTGCCCTCCAAAATACATAAAACAAAACAGGCCAATTCTCACTAATATAAAACGCTGGTGTAGCAGACCATTCAAAAGATGATTATGGCTTATGGAGATGGAGATAGTGACAAGTAATTTGAATTTTAATATATTTTTAATATACTCCCTACAAGACTTACTTACAGACTGGATGTGAAGTCTGAAGAAAACAGGTAAAGTATTTTTTTTTGTTTTGCCTAAGCGACTGACTGAATGACAGTGCCATTATTGAGAGTTGGGGATGAAGAAATTGGGGGCTTTTGTGGGGAGAAGTGGAATCAATAGTTTCGTTTTGGCAATTAATATTGAGATCCATATTAGACTTCCACATGGTGGTTTGAGTAGACAGTCTGGAGTTCAGAGCCGAGCAGAATAACAATTCTCGTAACAGTCTGTGACAAACAATGGGTAAAATCCCTTTACTGCTAGAAAGTGGAAAATTAATAAATACGTATTAAATAGCTTATTATTCATGTGTTTAATTGCCTTATGAAAAAATTAATACCTGAATGTAGAAACAACCAAAGAACAGAATGAATTTAACACGCATTTTCTAATTTCCCACACCAAAGATATAAAGTGTTCACTTGAGAAAAGCAAGAAAATATATGCACTACAAAATAAAAAAAAACAACTGTTTAAAAATAAAAATTTCCATTAAATCCAAAACAAAAAAACAATAGTGCATTAGAAAGTATCAATATAAACATTGATTTTATGCTCTGCTGGACAAAATTAGCTTTGTTGCAATAATGAATTTAGGAGGAAACACTGTAATTCTAAAAACATCAATGTTAAGAATAAGATTTTATTCTTTTCATTTCCTCAAATGAAAAACAAAGAGATTAATTCAAAAGATGGATAAAGGAAAGTCTCCTTTCTTGAAGATGAGAATCACAATAATCCAGAAAAAAAGAACATCTCATTATTTCTGTAACACTTATATTAGCTTACTGTGGATCCTTACAATGGGATAGGAACAGTTAATCTTTATAACAACTCTATGAGTTAGGTGTGTCATATTTTAAGTGAAGAAACTGAGATTTAGACACATTGAATAATTAGCTCAAGGTCACACATAAAATGGTAATCATGCTTTAGAGTTCAGCAGTTTGACTCCAGAGCTTGCATTTTCATCAAACATGAGAGAATAGGTTGCAAATTTTTTTAAAAAAAGAGAAGAAAAGAAAAGGAAGAAAAAAATCTTATTATCTTCATGGCTGGAGATTCAGACTAGGTGTGAAGGTGTGAAGAAGTAGCAAAGGAAGGTATGACTACTTCCACACTCATTGGTGTCCACTGCTATTTCCCAACCAAGAGTAGTGGAGCATGGAGAAATAGATCTTGCAGCCCTTATAAAAATTGCAAACCCTTGCTGTTCTCTAGTGAAAATAAAATATTGGTCACAAGTTTAAATTCAAACTCAGAAATGCAATCAGTATATTTTATTTTTCAACATATTTACATATTATCCTTACTTTCTTTTGATAGAATAAGCATCATATTTTTTCTATGCTACCTATAAAAATTTTCTATCTGACCCACAGGTTGTGAAGACCTCCAAGTTCAGCTAGTTTTTAAAGTAAAACTACCCTCAAAATGCAAAATCTCCCATAACCAAAGGGATTTAAATTACATTGTGGATAAGATGTTGTAAGCAGACCAGTAAAACAGTGTTTTATTTCTGATGTAAATTGACTAAAACAGATGGAAGGGGGAAAAGAGAGCTTTCCTAGAGGCACTGTGTGTGTGTCACCAGCTGTTGCTGGGAGATAATGTGCAATAGCAAGTGATGGATAGGAGGAAATCCTAATGCCCGCGTCCTCTGCTTTGGACTGTTAAGTGTAAAGAGCCTCTTCTTGAATTCTTTTAATTGAAGGTGAAGCCTGGAATTTGCAATGCCCACTTAAAATCACACTGTCTTATTTGATTGAAACATCAAACTGGAATCAAAAATTGCCTACTTTTTTTCACAGTGGGATTCAGCTAAAGTTGAATTCATGGAAGAAGCCATGTGGGGTGGGGGTGTGGAACACAAATGTGTAAAATATAAAAATAGAGCATATTCTTAATCATGCTGTATAGCCTGTAAACATTTTTGTTTTTAAATTAAATTTTATTATTATTTTTGCAGTGATTTAAAATTTTTTATTGAAATTTAGTTAACTTACCATATTGAATTAGTTTCAGGTGTACAACATAGTGATTCAGCATTTTTTTTTAACATCTTTATTGGAGTATAATTGCTTTACAATGGTATGTTAGTTTCAGCTTCACAACAAAATGAATCAGTTATATATATACATATGTTCCCATATCTCTTCCTGCTTGCGTCTCCCTCCCTCCCACCCTCCCTATCCCACCCCTCCAGGCGGTCACAAAGCACCGAGCTAGTGATTCAGCATTTTTATAGGTTACACTCCATTTAATGTTATTACAAAATAATAGCTATATTTCCCTGTGTTTCCCTGTGCTGTACCTATGCTGTATCCTTGTTGCTTCTTTATTTTATACATAGTGGTTTGTGTCTCTTAATCCCATACCCCTATCTCACCCTCCCCACTCCCCTCTTCCCACTGATAACCACTAGTTTGTTCTCTATATCTGTGAGTCTGTTTCTGTTTTGTTATATACATTTTTTTGTTTTATTTTTTAGACTCCACATATAAGTGATAACATAGTCTCTCTCTGACTTATTTCACTAAGCATAATGCTCTCTAGATCCATCCATGTTGTTGCAAAAGGCAGAATTTCATTCATTCAAACTGGAAGAGAAGTAAAATTCTATCACTATTTGCAGATGACATGATTCTATATATAGAAAACTCTAAAGAGTCCACCAAAAATCTATTAGAACTAATAAATGATTTCAGTAAAGTTACAGGATGCAAGAATAATATACAGAAATCTGTTGCTTTTCTATACACTAATAATGAACTATCAGAAAGAGAAATTAAGGACACAATGCCATTTACACTAACATCAAAAAGAATAAAATACCTAGAAATAAACTTAACCAAAGAGGTGAAAGACCTATACACTGAAAACTATAAAACACTGGTGAAGGGATTTGAAAATGATATAGAAAGAAATCCTGTATTCTTGGATTGGAAGAACTAATATTGTTAAATTTTGTTATTTCTAATTTTGTTATATAAATATACAGAGGGAAAAATGACATTTTAAACCACAATTGCCTGAACTTGCATTTTAGGAGAAGTCTAACTTTTACATTAATTGATTCCTTTAGTATTAGAGGCAAAGTGCCAAGGCATGCTGTGGATGGCCTAGAATATAATAAATAAGGATTAATTTATCTGGGAGTTTTATTTTTTCCACAAAGCCTTTTCAAAAGGGGGTCTGGGACCAAGGAGAGAAGAAAAGATGTAATTTGGGCTTGAAGAAAGTGGCTTGGGTGATAAAGAATACAAAATAATAGACAGAGCCTGAGAAAAAAGTAAAAGAGCAATTGTGCACTTGAGTAATTATTTGGTGTTTTATTGAGGTAGTGAATACAGGTCACCTCTGGAAAATGGGTATATTAAGCATGATGGAAGCAGACTATGGCACAGTCTGCAGCAATTATGAGCAAGGTATTAGGTTTACACATGGACACATGGGTAAGGCTTAAGAACAGTGTGCTTGTAGCTATCCTGTTTTCCCAGCACCACTTACTGAAGAGCCTGTCTTTTCTCCATTGTATATTCTTGCCTCTTTGTCATAGATTAGGTGACCATAGGAGTGTGGGTTTATCTCTGGGCTTTCTATATTGTTCCATCGATCTATTCTGTCTTTGTACCAGTACCATGCTACCTTGTTTACTGTAGCTTTGTAGAATAGTTTGAAGTCAGGGAGCCTGATTCCTCCAGCTCCATTTTTCTTTCTCAAGATTGCTTTGACTATTCAGGTTCTTTTGTATTTCCATACAAATTGTAAAATTTTTTGTTCTAATTCTGTGAAAAATGCCATTGGTAATTTGATAGGGATTGCATTGAATCTGTATATTGTTTTGGGCACTATAGTCATTTTCACAATATTGATTCTTCCCATCTGAGAACATGCTATATCTTTCCATCTGTTTGTGTCATCTTTGATTTCTTTAATCAGTATTTTATAGTTTTCTGAGTACAGATCCTTTGCCACCTTAGGTAGGTTTATTCCTAGGTACTTTATTCTTTTTGTTGCAATGGTAAATGGGATTGTTTCCTTAATTTCTCTTTCTGATCTTTCATTGTTAACATATAGGAATGCAAGAGATTTACTAGAACACTATATAACACCATACACAAAAATAAACTCAAAATGGATTAAAGACCTAAATGTAAGGCTGGACACTATAAAACTCTTAGAGGAAAACATAGGCAGAACACTCTTTGACATAAATTGCAGCAAGATCTTTTTTGACCCACCTCCTAGAGTAATAAAAATAAAAACAAAAATAAACAAATGGGACCTAATTAAACTCAAAAGATATGCACAGCAAAGGAAACCATAAACAAGATGAAAAGACCACCCTCAGAATGGGGGAAAATATTTACAGATAAAGCAACTGACAAGGGATTAATCTCCAAAATATACTAACAGCTCATGCAGCTCAGTATCAAAAAACAACCCAATCAAAAAATGGGCAGAAGACCTAAATAGACATTTCCCCAAAGAAGACATACAGATAGCCAACAAACACATGAAAAGATGCTCAACATCACTAATTATTAGAGAAATGCAAATCAGAACTACAATGGGTATCACCTCACACTGGTCAGAATGGCCATCATCAAAAAATCTACAAACGATAAATTCTGGAAAGGGTGTGGAGAAAAGGGAACCCTCTTCCACCATTGGTAGGAAAGTAAATTGATATATCCACTATGGAGAACAGTATGGAGATTCCTTAAAAACCTAAAAATAGACCTACCATATGACCCAGTAATCCCACTCCTGGGCATATACCCGGAGAAAACCATAATTCCAAAAGATACATGCACCCCAATGTACATTGCAGCACTATTTACAATAGCCAGGACATGGAATCATTCTAAATGTCCATCAGCAGAGGAATGGATAAAGAAGATGTGGTACATATATAGAATGGAATATAACTCAGCCATTAAAAGGAAAAAAATTGTGCCATTTGTAGAGATGTGGATGGACCTAGAGACTGTCATACAGAGTGAAGTAAATCAGAAAGAGAAAAACAAATATCGTATAATATCACTTATATGTGGAATCTAGAAAAATGATGCAGATGACCTTATTTGCAAAGCAGGAATAGAGACACAGATGTAGAGAACAAATGTATGGATATCAAGGGGGGAAGGGGAGTATGGGATGAATTGGGAGATTGGGATTGACATATATACACTACTATGTATAAAATAGATAACTAATGAAACCTACTGTATAGCACAGGGAATTCTACTCAGTGCTCTGTGGTGACCTAAATGGGAAGGAAATCAAAAAAAGGGGGGGTATATGTATACGTATAGCTGATTCACTTTGCTGTACAGCAGAAACTAACACAACATTGAAAGCAACTGTACTCCAATAGAAATTAATTTAAAAAAAACAAGTGTGCCAAGTAAAAAAACATATGCAATGTGTAATAAGATGTAACAATAAAAACATTGCTGTAAATTGTGATATATGCATGCAAAATGATATTTTTCAAGTTTACAGTGAAATAAAAGATACATTTAACACACTGAAGTGATTGGATAATGAAGGGATAGGAAGTTGTTTTGTGGAGACAAAGTGTAAGGGGAATGACTTACCAAACTTGAAACAACTCTAAACATAAGAGAGAGGCTGCATTAGTCTGCTTGGGCTGACATAGCAAAATATTACAGACTGGGTAGCTTTAACAATGGACATTCATTTTCGCACAGTTCTGGAAGCTAGACGTCCATGATCAAATTCAGTTTCTAGTGAAGACTATTTTCATATCTTGTAGATAGCCACTTTCTCATTGTGTCTTCATATGGCCTTTCTTCTGTGCTCCTTCAGAGACAAAACTTTGGTGACTCTTCCTCTTTTAGGACACCAGTTTTAACAGATTAGACTCACCAATATGACCACATTTAACCTTAATTACTTCCCTAGAGGCCCCATCTCCAAATATAGTGACAATGGGAACTACAGTGTCAACATGAACTTTAGAGGGACACAATTCAATCTTTAACAGGAGCCTTCTGTGGACCAATAATGATAGAATGCAATTTGAACTAAGGGGTATAGTATAGAGGTAAAAATATACATAACACTTTAAAAATATACATAAATATACATTAAAAAAGTAAATATACATAATATACATAAATATACCAAAAATAAACATGATCTTATATATAATAAATATACACAAGAAAAGTTTGAAAAGTACACATAAACATAAGTCCTGTCCTCATACCTTGAGATAGTAGAGGTAAGACTTGCTTTCCCAACTTACACTGAAATAGTGCTCGTTAGATATATTTAAATATTAAGCAAAGATAGCACTGTGTAACTGGAACACTTTGGGATACCTTGTCAGCTAACACTTACATTTCTCCTAACAATAGCATGATAAAATTTAAGCAGTATATATTTTATGGTAAACACTTCTCCTTGGCTCAATACTACTTTAAGATTTATTAATAAGTATTCTGGAAATTGTCTGTTGATTTTCAGCACCATCTTCAAAGTTCTAAGCTCTTTACTCTATTGCAGGCCATTTGAATGAGATTTGGAAGACAGGATAGGGGAATGCATCATTCTCTTCTGGCAGTGGTAGGTAAATATTTGGGAAGACAGCAGGCCTAGGTTTTTCAGCAGCTTCATGTCATGTGTTTTAGTGCTAGTGGCAGTTGGGTTCATCAGTGTTGGATTCCTGTGATTTTGACCTTTCCTAATTCCTCTTCAATTAACAGTCACCGTTTCATAAGTTTTATAAACATGTAATTTCCTATATTAAATCCCTTTTTGTTAAAATACCTTGAGTCATTTCTGTTTCCTGGATGATTAGTAAGTCAGTCAATGATTATTAGGAACATTCTAAATCTTCTGTGCTCCGTTTATAAATTAAAAATCTGATTGCTCAGCATTTTATTAAATAAAACTTCTATTTATATTTGAGTTTTTGTGAGCCATAATACTTTCAGTGAAATCTCATCTTGTTAATTTTAACTTATGTAAAGATTCTATTGAAATTCTGTCCAAATTATAGAAGAATTAAGTATTTTAAAACTTTATGATTAACACATGTCAAACTTGAACTCACTTCTATAATAAATTTATTCAAATATGAATGAATTTATTCTAAGTATGAAAGAACAAACAGAAAATTTGGAAAATATTGAGCAATGGGATTTAAACTGATATTCTTAACTCCCAAAGATAATTTATTTTTTAAAATAATTTATATATTAATTATTTCTTGTGAGTTTTTCATTATATTGTCCTTTTAGACAATAAGTAAAAATACAGAAGTATTTTTAAGTGGTAAGAGCAAAACTGAGATGCCTTGCTTTATTACCATTTTATTTGGATCACTTGTTTATTCAAAAAACATCTTTAAGAACATTTTTCGTTTATGCAAATTTTTAAATAATCCCTTTTAAGGATACTTTTTCTCCCTCTGGACTGTTTTTCAGTAGGGTTCCAACTTTTCTGAGGTATTTACTTTTCACTCCTTTGACCCAGATATAACTATGATCTTCTAAGCCATTTGACGAGTAGACCTGATTTTGTAAAAGTCCTAGGATCCCATTAGGATCCTTTAACTTCTCGCTTTTTCAGATCTGCAATTGTCTATTATGCTGTGCATTACTATCTTGTTTTAATGGGTGATTGGCCCGACAGATTTTCCATCAACTAATTCCAGTAAATACATTTAAATACAGAGACTTTTTTCTCCACCTTCCCATTTGTTTTAGTTTGCCAGGGCTACCATAGCAATGTATCACAGACTGGTGGTTTAAACAATAGAAATTCATTTTCTCACAGTTTTAGAGGCTAGAAGTTGAGATCAAGGGGTTTGCAGAGTTGTTTTTCAGATGTCTCTCCCTCAGTTTGTAGATGGCCATCTCCTGTTGTCTTCATATGGTGCCTCTGTTTTTGTCTGTCCTAATCTCCTCTTATTATAAGGATACCATATTGGATAATAGTCTACCTAACAACTGCATTTTAGTTGAATTACCTCTTTAAAGGCCCTATCTCCAACTCATCACATTCTGAAGTACTAGGGGTGAGGCCTCCAACATATGAATTTTGGGAAGACGTAGTTCAGGCCATAGCACATACTTACTTATTGCCGAAACGTCAGTGAACACCATCCTAATCCCTCTAAAGACTGAAAATAATAAATGGGGTGCAATAATATCCTCTACCAAACTGCAACCAAAGGTAAAAAATCCACTCTCATGTCAGTAAGTGACCATTTATAGATACAATTTCTAATTGGTAGAGAAAAAAGTGTTTTGCCTTACCTAACAAATATAAACTTTATCATGCAAGACAACAATAATGAGAACAAAATTCTAGAAAACGTAAAAAGCTTTAGCATGATAATTCAAACACATTTGAAGATGAAAAAAAAACCTTTAATGTACAAATGTGATTCCCTAAAGATGTACCATGAATAATCATTTCTATTTTCCCAGTGTGTAGAGAGAAAAGGAATGTTTGAAATGACCCTAACACTTCAATTTATCATAAGATGAGACACAGCTTATTTTCAAATTTAAAAAGTACACTTTCAGGTTTTCAAAATTATAATTTAGAATGTGGATATATAGTTACTAAGCATAACAGCTTGAATTTTGTTTGTTTTTCTAAAAAGGTACTTCTGTTTCAATCAGACATACAATTCTTAGAATGATTCAAATATAACAAAGCTTTTTCAGAGTTATATGGTTATAAGAGGTCTTTGACATTGCTGGAAAAAGCATGAGGTTTTAAGCAATGATGTCCTATAATGCCAAGTGGGTGTAAAAAAATTTTTTTAAAGTGTGGAAGAAGCTGACAGACAAGAGGGCATGCATCTCTTAATTAATACACATTGGCAAGCTTTGTAAAATTATTTTACATTTATCAATGTCAAATTTCATTTAAAATTTCTTTTTAAATTGTTAATTATTTTGTTATTATTGCCCACCTACATTTTACTTTTCTCTTTATCCTTTCTTGCACATCCTAACTCATATTCTGAGAGGATGGGAGTAAATGAATTGGCAATGTTTGTCAGAATATTGTCTTAGATTTTTTTGATATAAAGTCATTATCAGTTATCTGTGATGCTTTCAGTTATGTGTTTAAAAACAGTATTTAAAATTTTATTAGTGCTTACTATATCCAAGAAAGGGAAAATATTTTTCTTTAAAAAAATTTGTTTTCATTAAAATTAATAATTTCATAACATAATTTTGTATCATATATCTCTGCTGCACTTATCATCTGATGATTCCTAAGATGCATACACTTAAATGAATTAACATGATATCTAAATGTATTTTGTAGTTTTATTAGCACAATTTCTGTATTTTGCATTTTAAGCAAATTACTTTTCTTAAAATGTAACTTACCTACTGGTTTATAGTAGGTTGCAGACATACCCTATTGCACTGCATAATTTATGTTAATCAAGAGTGTTGATATTATGTAAATATAAGTAGTTTATATCTGTTGGTGACAGAAACCTGGGAAATACAAGAACACTGAGATGACTAAAGAAAAAAAAACAGAGAAATCTATTTAATTAAGTCATTTTAAAATAAAGTGTAAAAGAATGTAGTAAATTTCCTAAGCTTTGCAATATCTTGAACTCTAGCTCTCTCTTCAGTATTGTCATTTCTATGACTCTTTTGGGTTCATCTGGTTACACATGATTTAACTACCAATGAAGCTTCTTTAAATTATTGGCGGTCCTTCCGTCCAGGGGAAGGATGACACAGACAGGACAAGTAGGATCTCCTTTATCCAGGACCTCTCCATCACAACTGCCACCTCGTAAACCTCCTACATATGCCCCCAGCATATACTGTTCCATGATCATATCATGTTATACTTAGTGGTTTGCACATCTGTTTCCAATAGTGGGATCATATGGCAGTGTTTCTGGATTTAAATGACTTTGAAAATTTATGCTTTCTACAATGTTCTTGAAATGTCATCATCTGAACCACTGCTGGGGGAAATAAATACATATAGGTGTGTGTATATATATATATATATATATATATATATAGGCTCAAAATCATGATGATGAATAAAAGAAAATGATCCATTTAATAAGCAAGGGGCCAAAACAGTATATATATATATATATATATATATGTATAACTGATTCACTTTTGCTGTACACCTGAAACTAACACAACATTATAAATCAACTATACTCCAATAAAAATTTTAAAAAAACTTTATATAAATTGTATGATTCTTTAGGTATCAATAAAAGGTGTTGATCTAATGAAAAAGTAATAATAAGCCAGGGGCCATGTACTATGGCAAACTTAGAGGAGGAGAAACTGGTTTTGGTACTAGAACAGGGAATACTTCATGCAAGAGGCTGCATTTGACTTAGACCTTAAAATACAGACTATATGGAAATCCAATTGAAATAAATAAATAATGAAAATAGCTGTATTCTATCCCATAAATATTTATGAAGCCAGTTACTCCTTTTTTTTTTTTTTGGCCATGCCGTGTGACATGCTGGGATCTTAGTTCCCTGACCAGGGATTGAACCCGTGCTCTCTGCATTGGGAGCGTGCCGTCTTAACCACTGGACTGCCGGGGAAGTCCCACCAGTTATTCCTCTTTAAATGGAATGTGAAGGCAATGGTATATCTGGAAAGATATTATGTACATTCACCAAGATACATTCAGGTCCTGATACTGATTGTGCAGCTAAACAATATTCAGTGGGTGGATAATAAAGTGCATTTTTATTATGTGTGACAAATGTATGTATAAAAACTCATTCATTTTCAAGGTGGAATTTAATATGTATTGCTTGTTTTAGTTACCATTTATCATGATCATATTCTATTCTCATAGAAAGAAATATTGACATATGCCAGATAGCTTCATTAAAATAGGGTTTTACAAGGGCAAGAAGGTGGAAATTTTCTTTCCTATTGTTTACTCTTGTTGAATTATTGTAATGAAGTAATTTCAGAAGCAATTTCCAGTGAAATTATTTAATGTTATTTTATAGATTTATAATAACGAGGCATAATTCCCATTAAACTAAATTACTAGATCAATAATATTACTTGAATATTCTGTAAATACAGGTTCAGAATGACACGGGGAGCCAGAAAATTCATGCCTGATGTTCAGCTATAAGGTAAAAATGGAATGAAATTGAAATTATTATTATTTTCCTAATCTCTTTAGTAACAGCTGTTCATTCTGAAGCACATTGTGGGAATAACTCATGTCTATAAATAAAAAGGACATGTTGACGTTTCTAACCTTTTTATATTACAAATAGTACACGAAAAGTAGATGTTCCTTAGAAATGAGTTATATATTTTATTATCACATTTACATGATGTTGCTGAGTTACTACTTCTTCAGAAGTAATCTTTTTTTTTGCCTATATATTTGGTTATTTTAGTACAGAAAAGATTACTGTAATGAAAGCAACTTTGTTAAGAATTATGCAACAAAACACTTCATTCTGTGAACTTGCAAGAATTCTTTATACATGATGTCTTTACGCAGTGGGTTTCAAAGTGGGTAAAATTTACTGATGTACCTTGATACCTCTACAGATATGCCAACACTTTTAAACTGTTTCAAAAAATTTTTGGATACAATCACAGTTCTGGATACATATTATTATTATTTTAAAAAAAATTTTTTTAATTTATTTAATTTTTGTCTGTGTTGGATCTTCTTCGCTTCTGCACAACGGCTTTCTCTAGTTGTGGCGCGCGGGGGCCACTCTTCATCGCGGTGCGCGGGCCTCTCACTGTCATGGCCTCTCCCGTTGCGGAGCACAGGCTCCAGACGCGCAGGCTCAGTAGTTGTGGCTCACGGGCCCAGTTGCTCCGCGGCATGTGGGATCTTCCCAGACCAGGGCTCGAACCCGTGTCCCCCGCATTAGCAGGCAGACTCTCAACCACTGCGCCACCAGGGAAGCCCTGGATACATATTATTATAATGTCCATTAGCAGTCAGAATGTTGAATTAAGTGTGGGATAATTCAGTGGTACACCGAAAGATGAAAAAGCAGGTGTTGTGCAAAATAACTACTATTCTTAAGTTCTTATAACTAAAAATTCTTAAATTTACAGAGTAAATTTAAGGCAATATGCTCCATTCCATATCCATAAATGTTTACTGGACCATGCAAAACCTTTTCTTAATGAGTCTATAAATAAGCATAGTCAGGAAAATAAACTCTTCTCCTCAGAATGGACATGTATAGAGTACAATGAAATAGAATCCAATTTAATTTCTTCAGTTGATCTGCAAGGAAATATGTTTTCAAAGAATATGCCTCAAAACAGGAGGCCCAGCATCCTATTCTTCAGTTGACTATGTTTAGTGCATAATATCTGTAGCTTTCCTCATTTTATATCTAGCGTCCCAAACTGTATTTAAAATCTCCCAAGGAGGTTGTACTTATTTTGTTTATCTGGTGTACCGTACACTGAGGAGATGTTCTATACATATCTGTTGATTTTGTGTAGAGTAAGGAAAATGTATTTCTACTTTATCTGAATCGAGTATTGTCCTATGATAAAGAAACAGTATCATATTTGAAAAAAGAATGATAAATTATATGTGAACACTAAGTGAACTGTTTTTTAAAGATCCAACTGTATTCTCTATGCCCTGCTTAATTCTCTATTTATGTGATTTGGCTAAGAAATAATTACCCAAGGTTGTCTATCTTTTATTCCTATAGTATTGTTTGATTCGGAAGTCTGTTTTCTTAAATTAGATATTCAATACATGCTCTAACTCGTGGAAATGATGGGTCGAATTTTTGGCAAGCTTTTAGTTTTAAAAATGAATCCAGCCATCGACTGGTGTGTTTTAATTGCTGTAATTTGAATAATTAATTCTATTTTTAGAAAATGAGTTCAAGGTGGTGTGTGATTAACCATGCTTAATGAAGTCATTACCTTATTAAAAAGCATTTCATGCCCATGACTGATTATATCCAGATGCTAATCAATTTGATTTAAATTGTCTATATATATTTGAATTTGTTACAGTTTTGTGTTGTACCTATTATGATCAAAATTACATTGTATTCTATTATGGGTTATTGCTTATACTTTTATACTTATCTTTCCAAGTACAGTATAGGTAATAGTGTTTCAACTCCAATAGAAAAAAACATCTGAAGTGAATGTTCTTGGCTTAGGAAATGATTTTATTTTGGAAAGCAGAGCTTTTAATAAAAGGGACTAGTTCAATTAAGAAGATGGTTATTTAGTGATAAATCAGATGGCTGAATTTCTGAAGGACTTTCTTATATATCAATTCTAGCTCAAATCTTTACAGGTATAGCATATCAAACTTCCCATGTGGCCTTGAGAAAATGAATAATTCTAAAGAAAAGAAGTTTTTGAAGTATTTTTAATAATAAAACTCAAGAGTGAGAGGAGATTTTTTTCAAAGGACAGGCACCAACTATTTTTCTTCTACACTGAACACAGAACAAGAGAAAAAATAATTAAACTAAGGAATGAGGCATTTTGGGTCTTAGGGTTGGTTTGAAAGTATAAACTAACTCTATTTGCTAAATGCATTGCGAAGGTAAGAATATGATACTTTCTGTAGAGAATGTTAAATGCCGCGTCATTTCTCATGTGGTTTAGTTATGTTACATGGCTTTCTACTTGAAGCAGTCAATAACTTTTCAAGGTTGCTTCTTCAGCATACAACCTTATAGTTCTATGGGACAACATTTTCATATTTTTAGTGCAAAAGGCAGGATTCAAACTAAAACAGGCCGTGGTTTATACTGTGGACGCAGCCCTGATGACTATGATCTTTGACATCTACAAAAAATAAATATCTACATACACAAACATGCACACATGTATGAATCAGTTATCTTCAACTATACTTTTAAAAAAAATATGTTCCATATGGCAGATTTTAACATCTGAGGATAACAGGTTTTTCAACTGTTCCTAGTAAATTGCTGCCACTGGTTGATGAACAAAAACCATACATATATGTCTACAAGAAACATGCTTAGATTTGTTGTATAATGCATGTGAACATTTTGAAAATGTATAGGTAGATCAGGGTTCTCAACCTTGGCACTATTGACATTTTGGGCTGGATAATTCTTTGTTGTGGGGAGCTGTGCTGTGAATTCTAGGCTGTTTAGAAACATCCCTGGCCTCTCCCCACTAGATTCCAGTAGCATCCCCCCACCACCTAAGTCAAAAACCAGTGTATACACTGTCAAATGTTCCTTGGAGGGGAGAGTGGTGGTGGTGTTGGTCATGGTGGCAAACCACTGAGGAAGATAATGACTAATACATATCAGCACAGGTTTTTGTTCACGTTGATAAACATAAACTTATTATACACAGTTATTGTATCATAATTAATAGAGAGGAGTAAAACTAACATAGTCTCTGACATATAAGATCCCCTGAGAAATACTTTTATAAAAGTGAATAAACGGATACATGAATTAATTATCATTAAAATTCATAAATGAATAGAAGGAAAATAGAAATTACAGTGAATACCACTAATTTTGTCTTAATTTGTTAGAGCATTGATAGACAACTTATACACCCTACTGTGTCTTAAAAAATCAGAATAAAACTCTTGGAATTATTAATGTTATATTTCATAAAAACACAAGATGTTGATTTGTTTTTGATATTACATAGCAGAAGATTTTTATTAAAAACATTTTAAAGTAGTACATGTGTGTTTAAAAATATAGACAGAAACTCTGGACTCAGTAACTGATACATAAATGTATGATATTGGCTCATCTTTAGATTACAACAGGAAAATACATATTATGTCTTACTTCATAATACTATTTATCTGACACACTAATTTAAACTAAATACATTCTAAAATAAGTTTTTCTAAGAAATAGGTGGTAAATTTTATATCCTAGAAATCATGCTTTTAACACTTAGTATGTAATCCCTTGGTTCCTCACTTACTGACTATAAAAATTAAATGATTGTAAGTTAACATAATACAGTGTATAATCATTAATATTCAATGATGACCTTAGTACAGATTAAATTATGTTCACTCTACTTTTTTTTTTAAATGAAGTATAGCTGATGTGTACAATATAGTGATTCACAATCTGTAAATGTTATACTTCATTTATAGTTATTATAAAATATTGGTTATATTCCCTATGTGGTAAAATATACCCTTGCAGCTTATTTTTTGTGTAATACCTTGTACCTCTTAATTCCCTACCCCTAAATTACCCCTCCTCCTTTCCTCTCCCCACTGCTAACCACTAGTTTGTTCTCTGTATCTGTGAGTCTGTTTCTGTTTTTTTATATTCACTAGTTTGTATTTTTTAAATTCCACATATAAGAGATATCATATAGTATTTGTCTTTGTCTGACTTATTTCACTTAGCACAATAATCTCCAAGTCCATCCATGTTGCTGCAATGGCAATATTTCATTCTTTTTAATGGCTAAGTAGTATTCCATTGTATATGCATACCACATCCTTTTTATCCATTCATCTGTTGAGGGACATTTAGGTTGCTTCCATATCTCATCAATTGTAAATAATGCTGCTATTAACATTGGGGTGCAAGTATCTTTTCAAATTAGTGCTTTTGGGTTTTTTGGATATTTACCCAGTAATGGAATTGCTGGGTCATTTGGGAGTTTTATTTTTAGTTTTTTGAGAAAACTCCATACAGTTTTCCACTGTGGCTACATCAGTTTACATTCTTACCAACAGTGTTGGAGGGTTCCCTTTTCTCCACATCCTCATCAACATTTGTTGTTTGTGTTACACTCTACTCTTTTTAAGAAAAAAGAAAAATGTATAAAATATGGGAAAAATATCTTTTTTTCCAAAGGACCTGAGAAAGAAGGAAAATGTGGCTTTTTAGAAAATGTAAGATTCCAGCAAGTACATATTTATACAATTATCTATTCAATCCGTAATACTTATTCATTCATCAACCTATCATCCAACAGCAACAACAAACAAATAGAAACAAGTGAAGTAATCATATTTAACAATTAATTAATACTTCTTATGTGCCATGCACCGATCCACTCATTTTATGTGTATTTATTTATGTAATAATCACAAAAAATGTATGAAGAAAATATTATTATCATCTCCATTTACAGACAAAGCATCCAAAGGACAGAGTTTAATTAACTTGCACAAGACCACATAGCCATTGAATGGTGATTCATCCAACTGTTTCTGCCTTCATCTATCTATCTATCTATCTATCTATCTATCTATCTATCTTCATCTAACTAGATAATCTATGTATCCATCTTCCACCATCTCTTAGTCAATATATCATTCTAAAATTATTTGAAGTATCTACGTAAATTCAACTAGTGTGGTATCCTTTCCAGAAATGGTGGACAAATGCATTGTGTTATGTTTTTCACACTGAATGATACAAAATACATGAGCCCATAGATGTGAGTATATTGATTGTATTTATATTTTTAATCAGTATAATCTTTATCACATAATCATTTAACAATGTGTCTTTTTTAATATATCATTTTAAGGAATTTTAATTGACAGCTTAAATGATATTGAAAAGATTTCTTTATAATATCAGACAAAAAATATTTGCATATTATGTTTAAGATGATAGTAATGTCTTTAAAAATTCTGACTGTCCTCTAGTAGTATGCAAATTAAATATGGGGAAGTAAGTTGATATTTGTTAGCCAGTAGGATACTGTTTGATTCATTTGTGTGTACTTAATAACCTATTTAGAAATCCAGGTTAATATCTGTGTTACATTACAAAAATGGTGATAATTCATTGCTGCTCAGTCACCAAGATGTGGAATCTATTTCCTGTTAAATTTTGGAAGTGGTTTTATTATAATTCTAAGCCAAACTTCAAGAAGGCTTGTGAAATTATTTTCCTGCTCAGGGAACCCTACAACATCCTCTTGGACAAACGTGAGCTAGAGTGAAGTAAAATGATAGGCCACAACAAGAGAGGTGCTAGTCATCCTGGCTGTCACCACTGTCCCATTCGAGGCCATCCTCCGTAGACTCACCCTCATGATAAGATCAGTCAAGCCTAGGTGACCTTGCACAGATTTCCAGTACAGATTCATGAGCTAAATAAATATTATTTTAAGACACTACATTTTAGAATAGAATAGAATTCAGAAGCTGAGAATAGAATAGAATAGAATAGAATTCAGAAGCTGAGAATACAGTGTTCTAAATATCAAATCATAACAAAATTAAAAGTATGTATTATTTCCTTGACCAATGATTATTGTATTTTTAGTTGACTGAAACCCTTAGATAAAAAATAATTGAACTTCTCAGGAATGTGTCACTTATTTATAGCTAAGCAATCTCAGTAGGGTTCAACACCAATCATTACTTTCACAGAATTACAATTCTCAACAAACCACATAACTCTACTACAACTAAAAAATAAGTGCCTACCAAAACAGAAGTACATTAATTCCTTTAGAATTAATAAATACAAATAGATATGGACACACATCACTATGAAATATAGTCTTAGTTATTAACCATTATTTTCAAATATAGCAGGGATCTATGAGTATTAAAATGTTTTGATTGTTATCAGTGTTGTTTTGCAAACCTCTACAATCTTATTTTCTATATAGAATGACTATTGAGTGATGTAGCTCTGTAGCCCAAATATTTTCTGCTCCATTTAAAATAATCAAACCATTTCTCTATGTATCCATTAACAAGTATTTAAAAAGCTTAGTAAATAGTATATTGGTAAGTATATTTAGCAAGTAAACTAGGCTGAAGATCATTTGGAAATTATGTGTCTACACATCAGTGAAAGGTATATTATTCTTCATGCATATAAATTCATTCTTGAGACTTTAGCAATATATTGTTATAATCAAGACATTTTAAAATCCAAGAATATAATTTCTCTATAAAATTTGAAATAGACTTGTTACTAATATATTAGCACAGTATAAGTTATTTTCTTTTATCACTGATTCCTCATATAATGTGTTGAGTCTCAAACTCTGGTGAAAGTATAACAGAAACTAACTTCATAAGATATTTAAAAGGCATGAAAAAACAAGACTTTGATTTATTCAGCTTAAGAAGAAACAATGAATTAAAGCAATGAAAAGCACTACGTATTTAAAGTACATGCTTGCTAAAGTGTAGCAAGGAAAAATATTATTAAATAATGTCCACACAATAATAAGTAATGAAAGAAAGAATAAAGTCCTAAGAATTAAATTGAAAACCTATATACTTGTGAAGTAAAAAATATTCTGTTTTTTAATTAATAAACTTTAGTTTTAAGAGCAGTTTTAGGTTCACAGTAACAATGAGCAGAAAATACAAAGAGTTACAACCTTCTGTCCCCACATTTGCAAATCCTTCCCCGTTATCAACATGCCCCACCAGAGTGGTCTATTTGTTACAGCTGATGAACCTACACTGACACATCGTTAGCCCCCAAAGTTCATAGTTTACATTAGGGTTCACTCGTTGTATTATACACTCTATGGGTTTTGACAAATGTATAATGACATATAGTCACAACTCTAGAATCATAAAGAATGGTTTTACTGCCCTAAAATTCCTTTGTGCTCTGCCCATTCACCCTCTCCTCCCTCCCAATCCATGGCAACAGCTGAGGCTTTTAATGTCTCCACAGTTGTACTTTTTTCAGAATATCATATAGCTGGAATCATCAGTACACAGCCTTTTCAGGTTGGTTCCTTTCACTTAGTAATGTGCATCTAAGTTTCCTCCATGTTTTTTCATGGCTTGATAGTTCATTTCTTTCTGGAGTAAATAATATTCCATTGGTTGGATGTACCACAGTTTATTTATCCTCTCATGGACTGCAGAACATCTTAGTTGCTTCCAAGTTATGGCAATTATGAAAAAAACTGCTGTAGACTTCCCTGTGCAGCTTTTTGTGTGAACGTAACTTTTCAGTTTATTTAGGTAAATATTAAGGAGCATGGCTGATGTATCCTATGGTAAGACTATGCTTAGTTTTGTAAGAAACTTCCAGTCTTTCAAAGTGACTGTACTATGTTGCGTTTCCACCAGCAATGAATGAGAGTTCCTGTTATTCTATACCCTCACCAGCATTTGATGTTGTTTGTTTTAAATATTGGCCATTCTAATAGGTATATAGTCAGAAAATATTCTTTAACTAACTGACTATCAATAATTTAATCAGTGTTTGATCATTAAAATTATAGTAAGAGTAGTCCTCTAGATAATTTTTACAATATGTGTGAAAAAGAAAATATTGGCTTGGCCAAAAAGTTCGTTTGGGTTTTGCCTGTAATATCTTACTGAAAACCTGAACGAACTTTTTGGCCAGCCCAGTATAAGTATTGTGACCCAAATTCTGTTCTTTTAAATACTAAAATCAAAATCTCTTAAGTTGTAACTATCAGATACAAGCCCAGAATCGCTGTGTGATATTCATTGCATCTCTAATTCTGATGTGTTTTTGCTTCTATATTCTGCATTTTTAGAACAACTTTGTAAAATTAACTACCAATAGTATGTTCTGTCTACACTTGAAGAAAAGGGAAAGGAAAACTAAATAATCTAACTAGAGATTTTTAAAAATATTTAGTTGGCACAAGGCCGTAAATGTGGGTATAAAACAGGAGACTATAGGTGTTTATTACTTTCCTCTTCTAATCACTATTTTTATGTTTCTCTGCCCTCAACAGATAGGGATTTCAACTTAGAGATGAGGTAAAACTTCATTCCCAAGAGATCTGAGCCCTTGGTAAACCTTTTAGTATATTGCTGTAGTGGTCTTTTATTATTATTTTTATTTATTTATTTTTTTGCAGTACACAGGCCTCCCACCGCTGTGACCTCTCCCACCGCGGAGCACAGGCTAAATTTTAACGCTTGTTATTATAGTAGAAGATGACACTAAAAGAGAATCCTCTTTTTATCATTCATATTCCTCTTCTTTCCCCTTCATTTTCAACCCTTATCATCTATTTACCAACATGCCAGGTAACAGTCTTGGGCATCCATGATATTGTCTTCCATATAGCACCTTATGGGAAACACCCCAGCTATAATGAGTTTGGTACCATTCCTCTAATTGCATTCCTTACAGCCTCTTGGCTATCTGGCTAGACCTTAACGTCTACCACACATTGATGCTGAGGTTCACCATAAGCCACTTCTCAGAGAAACAGGACGAGATATACCACTTGAAGTTCTGTCTTTTGAAAGAAAGTTTTGAATTGATTATACAATCTTCCAATGCAACCTCTTTGTAGACATTTTAAATCAGAGTAGACCATTTGATTAAATTTTTCATTTTATTTCTGTCATCCATAAGACTCAGATTTCTTTCTTCTCAGTCATATGATCTTGGAGAACTCTCCATGTGGCCAGAGGCATATGTTATGGGAGAAAGCTTAGGTGTTAGTATGGCCAGAAAGGGCATGCTAAGAGTGAATGCAATTTGTTTACTAAATGAGTGTGGTTTCAGAACTAGCTCATGTCTGGTCTCATACATTTCTCTTTATTTTAATTATGGATTACTGCTGGGCATGCTCAATATTTGGGCTGGATAGATATCATCATGTACATTATGGGCAGCTTACTTTATATAGTCACTTGGAGTCCCTGATCCAGAAATCTGCCTCTGCCCATGCCCAATATGTAGCCAAGAGCCATTTCTCAAAAGACAATAGTTGCTGAAGAATCATCACTTTGCTGCAAGAGCCAAGGGTCCTGTGCTGTGATTCCTATTGTCTCTTACAGCACAAGATCTGCTATAGATTCTTGGATCATCATTGTATCAGTTGAATTGTAAGGATGTAAAGGTAGAGCTGCTTTTACTGCAGTCAGGATGACATAGAAATTCTTCTCTTTTTCCAAACCCGACTATAAACTGTAAGTAAATCAGATGTATATATATATAACATTATCTCCAAAGTTTAAAAAAAGCCCAAAGAGTCAATTCTTTTCTCCTTTACTAGTAGTGGGTATGCAAAGTGTAATGGATATTCTAACATGTTCCAGACCACTGGATCCCCAGAGACTTAACTGAGGTAATAGGCTCCTATCATATGACTTATCTACCACCTTTTGATTGCAGGTATCTCAGGATATCTGCTACTTCCTTTTCTCTCAGTTATGTTAGGATGATGTCATTGGTTTAAAGGATTGAGTAACAGTCAAGGGTTCTCTGGACTAAATTGTAGCACAGATCAAGACTTGATGTAGCCTTGGTACAAAATGATGAAGGTCTAATTCTCTTTCATAAAAGAAGGTGAAATAAAGACTTTCTCACACGAGACATAGAAGAGAGAATTCATTACCAGCAGCTGACCTACAAGAAGTAACAAAGAAAGTTTATCAAATAGAAGAAATACACATGAGAGAAACTTGTACAGATGCGCAAAACAAAGATGACAAACTCTAGAAATGATTAAAGTGAAGTAAATGTAAAAGACTTTTCAAAATTATTTTTCTTCTATTTGAAATATAATAGACTGTCTAAAGCAAAAATTGTAGCAAGTTACTGTGAGTGCAAATAATATATAATAACAAAACACGACAGCAATAGCACAGGAGATAGGAGGAAGCAATAAGTGCAGCATAATCAGAGAATTCAATTCAATATAAAACTGCATTCTTTTCTTCTTGTTCATATACTTTCAGAATTTTTTCCTGGAGAGAATGCATAAATTATAATCCTTTTATAAATTAACAAATCCCTGAAATTGTTTTACAGTATATCTCTCTTTCTGGGTTGACTTTGTTAGTACCATCTGGGAGTGTGCTGGCATCTGGCTTAAGTTATTATTATAGGAAGCATTTCACAGTAACTCCTTCAGGTGAGAGAGCCTCAGTCTGGCCAGAGAAGTGAGGACAGGTTGCTTTGGTCACCAAAAGGGACTCAGTGGGTATCGTGCTTCTGGTACTTAGAGTTTCCAAATCCTCCTCTAAATCTCTATTCTAGTTCTCAGAATTCTCTTTCCTGAAAGGTACTGAATTTTACATAAAAAGCTTAGTAACTCTGAATTCAATTAACACTGTAAATCCACAGAATAAAAATTTACATGAATTCTTACTTCCCTTAGTCTTGAGGCTCCGTCAGTTTATTTTAGCACAGTAATAAGGAGCCTTCACACTGTATTCCAGATATCCATTACTTCCTAACAAACACCTCCAAGTTTAGTGGCATGAGACAGTAGCTATTCGTTATGTCTCACTAGCCTGAAGTTTGGGGAGGACTCAACAGGGATGTTGTATTAGTTGCCTATAGTTGTAGCAAATTGCTAAAAACTACATGGCTTAAAGAGATGCAAATTTTCTCACAGCTTAGTTTCCCTGAGCTAAAGACAATGTGCTAGATCAGCATGGCTGGTTTCTTCTGGAGATTCTGCAGGGAGAAATTGTCTCCTTGCTTTTTAAGCTTTCAGTGGCCGCCTGTATTCATTGGCTCATGACCCCTTTCTCATCACTCCAGCCTGCTACTTCCACTGTGACATCTCCTAATATTATGTCTTTGACCCTTTTTGCCTCCCTCTTTAAGGATCCTTGGATTACATTTAGGGTCCACCCAGATAATTCAGGATAATATTTCCCTCCCAAGATCCTTGATTGAATCACACTTGCAAAGTCCCTTTCATCATACAACATGTCATTCACAGGTTCCAGGGATTAGAATGTGGATATTTTTGAGCCTACCACTGATGGCATGTCTCTGTCCCACAAGGTGTTGGCTGAAGCTGTATCTAGGGCAGAAGGATCCAAGATGGCTTCACTCATGTTTCTGAAGCCTCAACCGGAGTGGCTAATATTGCTGGGGACTGACTGAACCTCTCTGTCTCTGTGAATTGTATCATCATTCAAAGGTCTGACTCATGCTTTTTTCCATGGAGCTGAATCGCAAAAGAGTGAAAGAGGAAGCTACTATGCCCTTTTAAGCCCAAACCTTATAATGCACAGTATCACTTTCAGTTCATTCTATTGGTCAAAGCCAGTTACAAGACCAATCTAGATTTAAGGAAGAAAAATAAAAGAAACAACTCCGCCTCTTTATGAATGGAGTGGCATGAGCATACAAAGATGAGAGGAATCATTGGTGTCCATCTTTGCAATCTACCACACTTTGAACTAAGAATTTAGGAATTTGATCTTAACATTTTTTCCTTTTAATTTTTTAGTCCCATTACAAGGAGTCATTTCACTCTACAGCCTTGAATTCATCATACCCATTGTTCTGTCTTAGAAACCTATGTCTCATTAGACCCAAAGCCTTTCTTTCAATGACTACTTGTTTCTATGGGATTACAGACGGGTCTTTAGTTAACTATAGTATCACTGTATAACATGTGGTTGATACCCCATCCTGGAATACTAATGGAGTTTTCACTGTCTTCAGACCCATCTAGGCTCCAAACTAATTGTATATTTTCCCCATTTCCCTAAGGATTTTTTATCTGTCAACCATTTCCGGCACTAATTTCAATATTAAAGTTCTTATAAATAGAAATGGACTCTGATTCACATAAGCAGAAAAACAATTTATTGGAAGCATGACAGGCATTTTGAAGACTTAGAAGGAAGCCTGGAAACAAAGAAACCAAGGGCATCTTGGTAACAGAGAGCATAATCAGTGATTCTTTCAGGAAACCAGTTGGTGAGGTTGATACCCCTGACATCACAGCCATTGCATTCCTATGACTGTAGTTGATGGACTCTGGACTCTGCTACCATTTTCCATGAAAAGTCCTTAGCTGTGTCTATATCTTTGCATCTTTCCCTTCAGATATAAGGAAATATCTGATTAAGCCCAGGTTATGTTCTAAGATGGTTTCCAAAAAGAGACAATGTCTAATTTTCTGGATATGTAGTAGGAAGTGTGGTATTGCCTTGCTCTAAGAATCATACTCTGTGTATTAACCCACAAATAAGATTGGGCTTCAGTTGCTAAATAGTTTTAAAAATGGACTAAATCTTGGAACTGCTTATTGTAAAATTAATTTTTTTAAAAAATCCAACATCAGGGAATTCCCTGGCGGTCCAGTGGTTAGGACTCTGCCCTTCCACTGCAGTGGGCATGGGTTCGATCCCTGATCAGCAAACTAAGATCCCATCCACAAGCCATGTGGTGTGGCCAAAAAAAAAAGTTCATTTTAAAAACAATCCAACATCAGGACATAAAGAGTAAGGCTTCAGGAGAAAGAACATGGAATTAAGAAATTAAGTGATAAATCAGATAAGGGAACATTGTCAGAGCAAAGACAATAGTTCAATAACTAAAAGAAAAGATTTTAGGATACCTCCTAAGAATTAAGTTGATCAACATTTGGACAATAAAAATAATAGTAGCTAACATTTATTGAATAGTTACTGAGCACAGGCACATTAGTCCTTAATGTGCTTTTACTTCTCATTTTAAGTTCTCATAACTCCCAGTGTGTGTTATTATGTTTAAACAATTCTCAACTAAAATTCCATTTTAGAGATGAGAAGACTGAGGCACAAATAAGTAGAGCTGCCCATTTTCACAAAGCTAAATGGGATGGAGCTGGGATTCAGATTCATGCAGGGTGTCTCCAAGTGTCTTCAGTGTCTCCAAGTGTCTTCATACTTGACCACTTGCTTTATACTGCCTCACCTGAATAGGGAAACAGTGAACTGTTCTGACTTGTTATAATTATCACCATCTTCCTCTCCTAAACTCTTCATCATCCTCTCTAACTTTAGAATACACACACACACACACACACACACACACACACACACACGCACACTTTACTCAAGGGTTCCTCTGTATATGGTTTATAAAATTTGTTTCTTCTTGGTGGAATTCTGTCTCTTTTTTATGAGCCCCAACTACCACCTACTCCCTTATAAAAATTCAAAACATGAATCAAAATGCAATGGGAGGAAAGGCATCTGCCTCATTATTCTATATGATATTTCAAGCCATCAAAATGTTATAAGCTTTTTTTCTCTATTTAATTGTAAGCTGCCAGTCCAACATAAATAACCTTAGAGTTCTAAAGATAGGTTTCTTGGGAAATTAGTGATTTATCTAATTCCATAAATTAAAGAAGAAAGATTATTTACTAAGTGCAAGCCATAATCAAACAGATATCACATTTGATGCATTATTATTATAAACATTTCTAATTTACAGACATTTCCTGATTGACTCTGATATTAGAAATTGGCAGAAAATTTGGTTTTTTTTTGAATCCCTTTAGATGTCCCTTTAGTTTTGTTCCAAAGAAATCTGTATTTTTATGAATCCTTGGAATATGTTGAAAATAAAATTCTATTAATATCTAAATGCTTTTAGAATATAAACATTTAAAAGAAGTAATGCACATTACAGGTCTTTAAATAAATACAATTTGCTTCAGAAAAAGCACCTTGAGTAATATGGAGTTCTAAACATGGAAAATAGTCATCAGAGTCCCTTAAGATAAAATTACAAGAGCAAAATTTGAAATGTGTACTTCAAGAACTTCAGTGAATTTATCTAAAACTGCAGAAGTATTTTCAGTAGATTTTCTAAAATGTATTAAATTACATTTGCATATGGATACAATTTAAACAAATACTTCACTCAATCTCTCTTTATCCTTAGTGAATTACAAAATAACAGGAAATGCTAAAAGATGTTTTACCTTTCTCTAAGCAGAATTTGATTATTGAAGTGTACCTCATTGAACTGATTTGTTTATAGCACATAATTCTGTAAAATGTGTGCATATATTTTTAAATTTAGATACATGTTCAGCTGACCTAATACTTATAATTTAAAAGATATTATAGAAAATCTCAATTTAGAAGCTATTGACTTAAAAATCATGATATCATAGATTCTTAGATTTATAAGGGACTTTGAAATCTATTTTAGTATCTACTAAATCAATCATTAGAAAGCTCAAAGCTCATGTTTTAATTCATGCTTTGGTTAAGTGTTTAGTGAAGTGTTTAATGAAAAATTGTCTAATTCCTTGTTTTGTTTTTCAGGCTAATCACTTTTAGTTCTCTCAAATATTATATGGTATTGTGTAATTAAATAATAGTCTAGGCATAATTATTTTAAGGTATAATTAAAGTCACATCTTTTTCAGCTTCTGGAGGCTGCCTGCATTCCTTGATTAATGGTACCTTCCTTTCATCATTCCAGTTTCCTGGTTCAGCATCACATCTCCTCCTATTCACTTCAATCCTCTTACCTCCCTTTTACAATGACCCTTGTGATTACATTGGATCCACCCAGATAATACAGGATACACTTCCATCTCAAAATCCTTAACATTTGCAAAGTTTCTTTTTACCGTGTAAGGTAACATTCGCAGGTTAAGGGGATTAATATGTAGACATCTTTACAAGGGGATGTGGTGAGAGTGGCATAATTCAGTCACCACAGTGCCTAATATGAACCTGCAATAGTTAGGAAGCTGAGGATACAGTTTTAAACACACATTTGAATATATGTTCATGAGTCTTACATTCTAGAGCATAAAAATTCTAGGTAGAAGTCACAGCATAATGACTGAATTTAAAACTCTGAAATATTTTGTTTGATGTAAGAAGCTTCTAAAATGGCTCCAAAAGATCCCCTCCTCCTTATATTCATGGCTTTGTGTAACCTCCTCCAACTGTATGTGAGCCAGACCTAGAGACTTACTTGCTAAGAAAAGGATATAGCAACAGTGATAGAATATTACTTTCTGATTATGTTACAAAAGGACTGTGGCTTTCAACTTGCTACCCATTTTCGCTCACTCACTAATTTGCTCTAAGGGAAGGAAGCCAACATGTTGTGCACTTCCCCATGAAGAGGTCCATGTGGCAAGAAACTGAGGGAAGCTTCTGGTCAACAGTCAGTGAGGAACAAAGGACCTTCATCCCACAACATGGGAAGAACTAAATC
The DNA here is from genome assembly GCF_949774975.1 of Lagenorhynchus albirostris. NCBI lineage: Eukaryota > Metazoa > Chordata > Mammalia > Artiodactyla > Delphinidae > Lagenorhynchus > Lagenorhynchus albirostris. Next base: position 81,240,274 of record NC_083098.1, on the reverse strand, counting down.
TTGTCAACAGTCACATGAGTGAGTTTATAAGGCTCCTCCCCCAACTGCAGCCTTGTGAGGGACCTTGAGCCAGAGACACCCAGCTAAGCTGCACCCAGATACCCAAGTCACAGAAATGGTGAGATAATAAAAGCTTGGTGTTTTAAGTCACTAAGCCCTAGGGTCATTTGTTACAAAACAATAGGTATGCAATTTTTATTTAAACTTGAATTTGAATGCCATTGAGAAGGGCAAGTATTCTCTAAATGATACATAGTTTATACCCACCCATTGTCTGACAATATAACATACATAACAAATACATATTAAATAACAATTATCCAATTTCCTTTAATGTATTTATTTTATTTTTTATGTGTTTATTTTTTAAAACTTTTATTGAAATATAGTTGATTTACAATGTTGTGTTAGTTTCAGATATACAGCAAAGTGATTCAGTTATACATATATATAAATATATATATTCTTTTTTTACATTATCTTCCATTATAGGTTATTACAAGATATTGTAATATCAATGTCACAATAAATACAGTAAAGTAAATCATCTATCTATCTATCATCTATCTAAAAACAATGTCACAATAAATACAGTAAAGTAAAAAAAAATGTCCTGTGATAGCAAATAACGGGGAAACCTGAATTAAGTATAAATATCAGAGAAGGTCTCTCTGTGGATACCCTTTTAAAGGAACAAGAAAAGAAAGAACAATGCCAGCAAAGAGCAGAAAGAGTGTTCCAGACAGAGTAAATGATCATGCATAGAGGCCTTAAAGTGGGAATGAGCATGGTCTCAGATATTAAAACAAAGTCAAAGCAAAACAAAAACTGCTTTCCATTTGGTTCTGGATATCATTGGGTAATAATGGACAAGTCATAGAAGATAAAAGTGAAGAAGGAGCATTAATCTAAATACATGGCTTGGAACATCATGATAAAAAATAAGTTTTAAATTCAGTGCAATGGGATTTTCCAAAGAGAATAATCGAAGATAAATATCGGCTTCAAGTTGCTGGAATGGATGACCAATTTTACGTATCAACTTGATTGAGTCACTGGGTACTCAGATATTTGGGCTAAACATTATTCTGGGTGTGTCTGTGAGTGCCTTTCTGGATGAGATTAACATTTGAATCAGTAGACTGAGTAAAGCTGATTGTCCTCCCCAACGTGGATGGACCTCATCCAATTCATTGATGGCCTGAATAGAACAGAAGATTGAGGAAGGGAGAGTTTGCTTCCTGTGTCTTTGAGCTAGAACATTGTTCTCCTCCTGCCTTCAGACTTGGACTTAGATTTGAACTTACACCATCGTCTCTTCTATTTCTCAGGCCTTCAGATTTAGACTTGAACCACACCACTAGTTCTCCTGAATCCTCACCTTGCTTACTGCTGAGCTCGGGACTTCTCAGTCTCCACAATTTCGGGAGCTAATTCTTTATAATCTCTTTTTATATATATCCTATTGATTTTGTTTCTCTGGAGAACCTAACACAGTGGATGTTGTCCCATTTATTTAAAGATTATATGAGAGGAAATAAATTCTAAAGAGGGGGTGGAGGTAGAATTCAGAGTCCAGCTCTGATTTGATTTGAAACATCCAATTGCAGATGTCAAGGAGGAATTTTGTTAGCAGAGATCAGGTTCTTTTATTCATTAATTATCTAACAAATATTCATCTTGTGCCAAAGATGTGACATCTCACATAGGTCTGAGAAGTGTAGATCAGAAAGCCAAAACCATATAACCATATATCAGTTAGATTTCTGGTCAGTTTTAGTTATTCAAAATAATCCAATCCAATAAACTGATTATTACAAAATAATCAGTAATCAGATATGGTTGAGCAAGTTATCCCATTGCTATTCCCTCTTTCCACACCAGCATCTCTCTTCAAAACAGGCTCAAATTGACAAGAAAGTAAAATCAGCAAACAGATTTCCAAATAAAAAATAAGGTTCTTTCGTTCATTTATTCAGCAAATACTGATTAACTACAATTAACATGTAGTACTGGGGGTTCAACAGTCAACAAAACTAATAGAACCCCGGCCCTAATGGACTTTATATTCTAATAGGGGGAGATAGTGTCAGTTGGTGATAGATGCTTAGAAGAGAAACTGCAGCTACGTAAGAGGATAGAAGTTAATGGGAAGTTATTTTTTAGAGCTTGTCAGGAAGAATCTCCATTAATAGGTGACAACTGAGTGGAAGTTAGTGAAGTAAGGAAGGATTGTTCCAGGCAGAGACCAGTGATTTTATTGCAGGAAAGACCCCACAATAAAAGTGTGTTTGGTGTACTAGGGGTTGTGGTCATCAAAGAGAAGGAAGTAGGGGATGAAGTTCAAGAGATAACCAAGGATCAGCTCATACTGGGCCTTACAGGTTATAGTAGGGGCTTTCTATTTTGTCTATAGTATGAGAATCCATTGGAGGGTTTCAAGAAAGAAGGAATATGATATAACACAGGTTTTAAACAGAATTATCAGCTGAAATGTGAATTACTAACTGGGGTCAAGACTAGAAGGATGAGTATAAGTAAGAGATTTATTGCCATAGTCTAGGTGAGAATCAAAGGTGGCTTGGTGTTTACACATCCTGTTGGAGGTGGTAAGAAGCTGTTGGATGCAACACATGCTGGTGGATTAATGTAAATGTGGGAGAAAGAGAGGAGTTAAGAATTATTGCAAGATTTTTTTGTTTTATGGCTTAAGCAACAAGGTCGATGATAGTGCTATTTTCTGTGATAAATAGAAGGTGGAAGGAATAGCAATAGTTTTGTTTGAGATGCCTTTTAGTTAACCTGGTGGAGTTATAAAGATTCATACCATCCTGATGAATATAAATTACATTTAAAAATAAAAAAGAAACCGTACTAAAATATAGCAGGAGAGTTGTCTTAATGGTAAACTTTGTTTGATTTTTTTTTTTTTTTTTTTGCGGTATGCGGGCCTCTCACTGTTGCGGCCTCTCCCGTTGCAGAGCACAGGCACCAGACGCGCAGGCTCAGCGGCCATGGCTCACGGGCCCAGCCGCTCTGCGGCATGTAGGATCTTCCCGGACTGGGGCATGAGCCCGTGTCCCTTGCATCGGCAGGCGGACTCTCAACCACTGTGCCACCAGGGAAGCCCCTGTTTGATTTTTTAAAAAACTTTTTTTTAAAGTCATTTAACAGAAAGGATGTGGCAATAATTTAAGAGCAGATTTGCAATTATACTAGTGTATTAAATGCAGTCACCCTTACAGTCATGTGCAATTGACCAGTATAATATGCTGCTTGCTAGGTCATTCAATTTAAGAGGGTTATAGCAGCTAATCTTTTTAGCAATCAAAAGCACCATATATCAAAGAAACATTTAGGAAAGGGGTGAATTTTATCTAGTGAAAGCAAGTGGGGATATTTTCTCAACCTGGAAGCAAGGTCTACCTTCTTTCCATATAAATACTTTAAAATGTAGAATTTTAATTCGGGGTGTTAATAACTCTTTCTCTCTCTCATCTATTATCTATCTATATCTATCATCTATCTATCTATCTATCTATCTATCATCTATCTATCATATATTGTTACTCCTTTTCAATCAGTCTGAAAAAGTCTCTTTTCTCATGTTCAAAGTGAATCCCTCAGCTTGTGTTTTTGAAAAAAAATTTCTTGCTTTTAATTCTTTACTCATAAAATAGGTCATTGTTCATCAGTTCTTACCTTCTTATATTTTTGATTATTCTCTCTCTGTCTCTCCTCACTGCTTTTACACATGCAATAAAGCATTTGTGTTTGCAAACTTAAAAATAAAACTCCTTTGTCTCTACAATACTTTTTCCATTCTTCCACTGCAAACTTGTCACTAAAAAGAGAGTGTTTGCTGCCTTTATTTCAAAATGGGAGACCTCACCTTCCATTCACTTCTTACCCTTCTGCCATCAAGTTCTGTCTCTATTATTTTACTGAAATTGCTCTCTAAAATGTTACTTGTGGGCCAACTAAATTCCAATAGATTAGTTTTGTCTTTCATATTACTTGAATCTGTTTAACATCTAACATTTTTTTTTAATTGAAGTATAGTTGATTTACAACGTGTCATTTTTTGATCATCATTCTTGGTTTGTCTTTTTCCTCGGATTCTAAGATCTCAATTTCTAGTTTAAAATTCTAGTTCTCTTTTTTTTTTTATGTTTCTAAACATTTTTATTCACTTTGGCATTTTTCTCCTTGTGATGCCCTTTAAAGGTTAATATTTGCCGAGATTCCATTTGCGATTTTCCTCTGCTTATCATTTTTCCCCTTTCTCTTTATTTATATTTTTAATATATATATATTTATTTATTTATTGGCTGCATTGGGTTTTTGCCGCTGCGCACAGGCTTTCTCTAGTTGCAGCGAATGGGGACTACTTTTCGTTGTGGTGCGCAGGCTTCTCATTGTGGTGCTTCTCTTGTTGTGGAGCACAGGCTCTAGGCACGTGGGCTTCAGTAGTTATGGCATGCGGGCTCAGTAATATGGCTTGTGGGCTCTAGAGCGCAGGCTCAGTAGTTGTGGTGCACAGGGCTTAGTGGCTCCGCGGCATGTGAGATCTTCCTGGACCAGGGTTCAAATCCATGTCCCCTGAATTGGCAGGTGGATTCTTAACCACTGTGCCACCAGGGAAGTCCCCTTTCTCTTTCTTTACCTGTTCCTCTACCTCTCCTCTTTATACTTTTTACAAAAATGATCATCTATCCATTTTAGGACAACTTCTGCTGTTGACTATCATATTTAGTGTGATGCAATAGACCAAATGTTCCTTGAGCGAAAGCTCATTCAACAACGCATACCCAGAACACTACCTGCTACATAATGGGTGCCCCATAAATATTTATTACACTGATCCATATTTACTGCACAAATTTGTCCTCTAAATTCTGGATCTGTATATACAAGTGTATGGGAGATCTGTAAATAGATGGCCTCAAAATGGCCTCCTACACAACATGAACAAAAGGATAACTTTATCTTTCCCCAAATATTTACCATTATTCACCCAAATTCTATTTCAGGATATAGTTTAGACAGCTACCTCTCCCTTAAATCCACAGGCAATCAATCACCAAGTCCTATAAATTTTATTCCCTTGACATGTCATATCCAACTCTTCCTCTCTACTTTCATGACAGCTGCTATAGACTATACACTCATCACCTCTCACCAGGACTGTGGGTGCAACTGCTCTCTCCATCAATAGGTACCCCCTTTTCCAATTCATACTCTTCATTGCAGACAAAAACCCTACCTGAAATAGAAACATAACAATTTCTTTTCATGGATTAAAAAATTGTTGACATCCATTCCTCAGGACAAAGTCCAAACTCTTTGGTATGGTAGATAGGACCCTCCAGGATTTGTCACCTACTTAGAGCTAACTTCTTCAGCTTTTACAATCTTTTGCTTTTCTATTGCTGCTTACAACTTAGGCTTCAAGCAAAGCAAACTAATTTCTGAAATAAAAATCAGACTGGTTTTCAAATCAATATCGTTTTTTAACTCAAGGTACACACTCTAGGCATCATGTTCTTCACCCTACTACCAGTATTGCTAATGTAGGTAACTCCTTATTTTCAAGACACAGCTCAAGTACCATCTTCTTTGGGAAGAATTTCTGAGGCCTTGCTCCACAGATGGAACTAAACCCTTTTACCTTCCCTGTGTCAATCTTATTTCTTTCTATTATATACGTGGTTGCTTCATTGACTCCTTGGGAGTGTTCCTACTTCATTAGCAGCTCTCACAGTGTCCAGCACTAAAATAGAGGCTTAATATAGATCATGAGTTACAGAAATTTCCAAAAGGAGCTTTGGAATTTAGTATTCGTCTTAGCTTTCTCAGTCCAAACAACTCAGAGGGGAAAAATTTTTTGTAAACCATACAATATGTTGTAGATAGAATTGTTTTCTTAGTTTAAGCATACACTCAAGTTGCATTTTAATTGAAGATGGCATTTTTTCTCGAGTTTATTTTGTATTTAATCATCAGGATATTTTAGAGAGATTGCTCCTGCCTTTGTCAAAATTTATGTCCCAGCAGTGCCTTTGTGATTTGTGATGGAAAAGGGAGATTCATTTTGTGATGGAGGAAGAATTAAGAATATTTTGAGACTGAAGGTTTACCTCATACACAGGAATAAGGCAAGGTAGACTGATTTTGAGATTAAAAAATGTTACTGTAAGGGCAGCATCCAGGGTAATGTCTGAAGGAAGAATGAAAGCATGCATACACATATACACACCCCACCAAGTTCATGAGTCCATTGAAAATTTGGTCAAACAGAAACTAAGAATACAAATTAAAATTTCATTTCTGGAGAAATTCTAGGGCATGCTCATAAGAAGTCAGGTTAAATTTGTTATCCTCTGGTGAACCGAAAGAAAATGTGATTATTTTTGAAAGTTACTCTTAATAGATAATGAAAGCTTACCAGTAAATGCCATTTTAAGTTAATTTCAGATAATTAAACACTAGAGAATATTAAAGAATTTTTAATTAGGACAACATTAGCAATTATCATCAAGGAATTGCCTAGAGAGTCCTAAGGCCCAAGGGTCACAGCTATTGGAGCAGATAATTTCAAAATATAATCTGCCTGTTGTAAATATAGTTGTACTTGTAGCTTATAAAGTTAGGATAAGAAGCAAAAGTAATTATCTCCTTTTTTTCTGCAATATAGCTCAGTGTCTGTAGTAGGGTATATTTTTAGAGTGTTTTTAGATAGATGGATAGATAGATAATTAATTGCTATTAAAAGAGCATTTGTTACTATTAAAGAACATATTTACCTAGTTAAATAAGAGAATAGGATTATAAGCCACTAAAATTTAAGTATTATTGAAATTATTAGAAAACATATGATAAATATCAATTAACCATTGGCAGTTCAGGAGAAACATATCTTGTGGAAAAATTAATTTCCATTTCAAGTCAGAAAATAATACATTTCTCTTTATGTCTAATGCATGGTTTTCTATCCTTCAAAGTCTATGAATGCAATTCAAAGGCCAAAGTAATTTTATAAAAAATCAAAATATTTATAGGCTCTCTAGGGACATAAAATAGAAGTTTTTTTTAATTCACTTATTTTTCAGATCATATGGACTTTCAAATAGAAATCTTTGTTGCAGAGGGATTTTATTAGTTTATTTATGTGAGGTTTCTGATTCTTCTAATATTTCAAATTATTTTATTTTTCATTCCCGAAAAGACTGTTAATCTCTCAATGCCTATTCTGCTCTTCTTACTGCAACTGGAGAAGAAAAAGTCGTTCTCAAGAACTACACATTTTCTTCGTCATACTTGAATGCAATCCTCTCTCAGGGCCGTTTTTAACCGCACTCATGCTGGCTCACTTGCCTCGCTCTCTTGCTCTGTCAGATCTCATTCTTTCTCCCCAGAATTCAAGCGTGCGTTTTCCCCACCACTGATTCAGTCTAAGGATGACCCCAAGGGAGATGTTTCCTCAAATCTGCAAATTTGTGGAGCCATTTCTCTGCTGTCATTTTCCTACTGTCAGTTAGCGAACAGTTCCTTCTATTGCTTTTCCCCACATGGTTCACAAAGTTTTGTTTCTTACTAAATAAATCCAATTTAGCAAAAGTGAGCTCTCACATCTGATGTGGTTCTTCCTGAAAAGGGTGAGCAGTGTTATCACGGAGAAATCAACAGTTCGTTTCCTTTGCAGCTTCTACCCGGACACTAAGATTCTCTCTCCTCTCTCTGAGTGACTATCACACATTCTTAAGTTCTTTTCTTCTTTTAATACAACTTTATTGGAGTATAATTGCTTCACAATATTGTGTTCGTTTCTGCCGTACAACAAAGTGAATCAGATATATGCACACATATCCCCATATCCCCTCGCTCTTGAGTCTCCCTCCCACCCTCCCTATCCCACCCCTCTAGGTGGTCACGAAACACCGAGCATATCTCCCTGTGCTATGCAGCTGCTTCCCACTAGCCATCCATTTTACATTTGGTAGTGTATATGTGTCAGTGCTACTCTCTCACTACGTCCTGGTCATTCACCAAAGTTTCTAGAGTCTTAGTATTCCCTTTCCAGACTTTTGAACTGGGAAGGCATTCAGCATTCACATTCTTGATGTTACTATTTTTACATTGTTTCTTCTAGTTTTCTAGCAAATTAAAATAATAAAACAATAATATTCTGAATATAGGCCTCTAATGCACATATTTAGGTCTCAGTTATCCAAGTAATAGCTTATGTGAAAGAATATGAATAGATATAATTCACAAACAAGCCTTAGCTCCTTGATTTAAAACTGCAACTGGTTACCATTAGTCAGATTTTAGTTTCAGCAACAAGAAGGTGCAGCAAGAATTATCTGAATAATTAAGTTCAACCAAATGATATTTATTCCATTTCCGGCTCTGTAAATGGTGCATTTCTTTATTATTTTGGATAAGCCTCAAAACACCACTGTGTTAGTATCTATCATTTCATGTGGAAATGGTATCATAAATACAGGCTTGAACCTACCAGATAGAAATGTGGAAAAAGAAATTAATGGGCAAAAGACTAATGCTCATACATGGGTTGGGGGGTGTCTCCTGTTAGTGTCTAGAGCAGTCCATAATGGGAGGCATTAGCTGTGATCTTGTTGTACATTTTCCCACCAGTGTGGAGAACGAGAGTAATCAGACTTTAGACCAGAGACACCCTAGACAACCTTTCTTCTTTCCTTTGAGACAGATCACAAATTACATATATTTGTTAAAATATTTCTTTCATTTTAAAGAAAGATGGGAGAGAAAATTAAGCAATACTAGAAGATTGTTTGAGGCTCCACAAATCAGGATGTAGTATGATGATCTATTGTGGGTAAAAGAAACAAGCTTTTATGAGTGGAATTCTAGAACCATTTTAACAGTGGCATTAGGGATTATGGATTTTTTTATCTGGGGTATTGATCAAACAATTAATTCCTTGGGCTTTGATTTTCTAACTTTGTGATATAAAAAGTTGAGTAAAGTTTGAGGGTTTTTTTTGAGAAAACTAGTTTTCTTACACTACTGGAAAACTAATATACTCAGGAGGCCAGAACATAAACAAAGATTTGTTTAAATATTTCCATACCATCAATTATATTATCACTCAAGCAATTATATTATCACTTAAGATATTCAATTGGAAAAAATATTACCTCAGTCAAATTTCTTTAATCTTGTTTTTAAAGATCTTGTTACCTATTTGTTAGAAAATCAAATATTTAACTCTAGAAAAATTTTGAAAATATAGAGAATGCAAATAATAAATAATAATCACTATTGCCCTCCATTAGAAAATTTTTAATTGTTTTCTTCCAAGCTTAGATGCAAATATATGTAACATGGAGGAAAATATGCACTTTAAACACTGGTGGCAGAATTGCTCTGAGGACAAGAATTGTCTTCCTTTAGAAAACACTTGATGATGGGCTTTGGAATCAGGCTACATGTGTGCAAATCCCAGCTCACTGATCTTACTGCCTTTGTACCTGTAGACATTTTAATGAATATTTTGGTCCCATCTGTAGAATCAACAAACTATTAATGTCCTCCCTTTAGAGTTGATTTTAAAATTGAGTGAGACAATCTCTTTTAGCCTGTAACTGGTTCATAAGAAAAGTTTATTACACATTAGTTATCATCATCGTCCTCATCATCACCATCATTATCAGTATTATTCACTGATAGTTCTTTGGGCTGTGAAAGAAGGTCCCATGTGGGGAACAAAATGGGATAGGATAAGAAAAAGATTATAAAATAAGAGGAGTTTTGAGACCTGTCCAGGAAAGAGGAGATGTGGAAGCTCAGTGATGAGAGAAAAGGGAGGAAGAGCAAAAGGATAACAGCATGGTGGGCATTGCCCGGGCTGTGGAGAGAATGTGACAGGTTAGAGATTCCCTTTGGTGGGAATGGCCAAACATTTCATAGACAGGCATGATTTATATTCAGTTTTAATTTCTGCGCTATGCAGCAATGCAGCCACCTCCCATTGCCCCTGACACAGGAAGAAAATCTACTACATAGACTTGTGTGAGGATATTTTTAGGAAATTAAGGAAAAAATTGTCTGCAACGTGATAGACTAAACTGTGAACTTAAAGACAAGAGCTGCCTCACAAGGAATTAGTGTGACGAAGAATTCAGCAGAAGTAGAAAAATCACAAGAAGATGTAAAACTTGAAAGATATGGAAGTTTGAAGTGCACTGTGTTTTGCAAACATATATAAAATATAGTATCATACATCATTTATGTGTCCATGTAAATGATCACAAATAAAAGATTGAAGAAATGCACATGTGTTCATTTCACAGGTAAAACTTAAAAGTGGTATCCTAACATAAAAAAATATAAAAAGGGGTGTCCTATTTTGTAACCCAGTTATTTTACTTATTATATCAAAAATATGCTTCCATGTCAATAAATGGTTTTTTACATTATTATTTTTAAAGACTATTTTTAAAAGATAATTAAAGAATAGTTTTTGAAAGGTAAAATTATAAAATTATGACAGTCAAACAAATATACAAGACTTAGAAGGTAAAGAATAACTTTTATATTGTAGGTACTAACAGGTACCTTTTATGAAGGTACTAATAGGTAAACAATGGAAATAAGAACCTCAAAATTGATCAACCTTTGTAAAAATGTTAGTACATTTCATGACTTCTTTTCAGACTCAGGTATTATGAATAGAGACAAATCAAATTCCATTTACAAGCGTTATACTTAATTGTCTTAATTATGCTCTTCCATATTCTGGAACAAATTGACACTGTAAGACAGTGACACTTGCTCAGTTGGTTAATGAGGTTAAAACTATTTTGATAATAATATGTTTTATATTATATATATATACATACAATAATTCAATGTTACTATTTTCTGATGAATTAATAGATAAATGTATTAAAATTTTCTCAGTTTTAATTTCTAATATAATACATATCAATAGTTATAATCCTTATTTTAGAAAACTACAACTCTTTGAGATCCTCACTAAGTTTTAAGGGTGAAAGGAATTCTGGAGACCATAAAGTATGGGTTAGGCAGTGGGAGAGGGAGTTCACAGTAAAAAAAACATAGATGAAGCGTCTACCTTATAAAAAATCTAGAACTTGATTTTCACTGGTACTGCAATGGCTAAATAGAGAGTCACCGCCTGATATGTGTGTGTGTGTGTGTGTGTGTGTGTGTGTGTGTGTCTGTCTGTCTGTCTGTCTGTCTGTATTGATTACTTTTTTTCCATCGTAATGTAAGTTCCAAGAGAATACAGTATTTGTTTATATTGCTCACTGCTGAATCCCCAGCTCCCCAGCTCTAGAAAGGCGTTCGGCACATAATGGATGTTTAATAAACATATATGGCATGAATAAGTAAATGGAAGGATAGTTGTTGGAACAAATGGATTTTATATTCTTCCAACTCTGAATTATAAGTGGAATCATTGCTGTACCAAACGGTTCTGAGAAGATGGTAGAACAGGATGGCATCAAATGGTAGTAAAGTAACAGTATACCTTATGCTGTCCCTCTTCTTAATTCAGTTAACTTTTTAACAGAAAATTTTCCTTCACACTAAGCCGTCACCCAGCTGGTCTCATTCAGCACTTCCCTTTGCTACAGCATTTGAAGTGTGTCTCTAAATTCATTGTGGCTTTTTGTCTTATCCCTAATTGTAGCTAATCAAGTATAGAAAGAGACTTATTTTTCTCTAAGTCTCAGAGCACTATTCCAGGGAAATACTGAATAAGGGTTTGATGAGTGAATCCATGATTGACAACTGATTCTGAAACGTTTTGTCTTTGTTCAAGTTGAAACTAACCCGAGTGTAATTTAAAGGTAAAAAAAATACCACGTTATTCTTAATGATTTTGAAAACTTTCTCTCATCACAGACTTCCAAACACTCTGTTAACCTCTTTGATTTCATTTTTTTTTTGGTCGTGTGGCAGGGCATGTGGAACCTTAGTTCCCCCACCAGGGATCAAATCCGTGCCACCTGCAGTGGAAGCAAGGAGTCAACCACTGGACTGCCAGGGAAGTCCCTAATCTCTTTGATTTCTAAAAATGGATTTCTATTTTGAGATTTTGTTTTTGCTTTTGTCTTAGATAATCAGTTTTACCCCAACTAAATCAAAGGTTAAAAGCCCTGACCTTGTGAAATATTTATACTTACGGGTGAAATGAAACTTTTGCAGCATCAATAACAAATACTATGGCCGACCTAACAGGGCACTCTTTCATTGCTTCTTTATTTGCTCAATCACTTAATAATTTTCAGTATGAAAGAGCTTGATCTGCCTGCATTACATATTCTTTCTTTCCTAACTGCCTTTTTGCTGCATCACTGTATTTATTTTTTATAGGTTCATATTCTTCTTGCTTATGAAAGTTATTCTGTATATTGAGTGGCACAACACTATTTCCTTGAGTAATTCCCATCATTACTCTGTTAATAAAATTGAAAAAAACTCCCGTATTCATATAATTTTTTTCCATTCCATAATGAAAAGTGATTTTAAAGAGGATGGTAATAGTTATTAAAAATGGCCATTGATTGTTACTTGACTCGCCTACTGGCCCTCCTTTTTTGGTGTAGAAAGATGAAGTAGCTTGTGCTTTTCAATACTTTTACATTTATTTTATTGTTCAAAGTTTTAGGAGATATTTTTAGTTGCAAATAGTAGAATAAGGCTCTGTCTTATTAAGAACATAGGATTGTGGTAAAGTATATGAGGTAGATTGCAGGATCGATGGAAGGTCCAGAGAGTCAGGCTCTTAAGTTATGCAGCCAGAATCCCCAAATGCATTTTGAGGATGTTCTAGAAAGAATACCATAGCAGCTGCTGATGGGCACCCTCACTGCAATGTGCACAGAGCCTCCATTCTGCACATGATCCTGGGGCCACAGCTGTAGTTCACATAGGCAGAGCTTGATACCTCATCTACATCTGTGTGTGTGAAGCTATTTGATTATGTTGTCAATTCACTAAAACAGGGATCCCCACATATCCACTTCTATACATCACATCACTGTTTGTTCAGGTGCTTGTTTGTGCTGATGTTTCCAGGATTGCCAAGAAGGCAAGTTTTCTGATTTCCACCGTAGAAAGATGGGACACATAGTATAAAAAATGATCAAAAAGTAGGGAAGGTGTTCAAACATGTCAAGGGGCCACACACATCCATGGCAGCCACTCCTTACCTTCCTAACCATCACATTTAAACTTCCAAACGATAATAATGATCCCACTAACACCAGGCAACTATCCTTTACGCAAAAGTACACATACCAACTCTTTACCCTGAATAGCACATATTGATGTCTAATCACTGACTGTAATCAGTTCTGGTTTTGCTAGTTCCATCACAGTCCTATCTTGATATCTATAATCTGTGAGCTATCAACCACCACTACTATACCATATGTAAAACAATAGAACACAATAAGGGAAAAAAGTAAAATGGTTCAAATAAATAAATATATAAATGGCAGAACCTGAAAGGGGGTTGAGAAAATACTACTTCGCTAACCATCCATGTTCTTTTCGTCCTCATTTAGCACCTCAGCTCATCATGATGCTTTACCTGAGGGGGAGATGGAGTTTTCATTCTGTAGGTTTCTGATGGCCCTTCCTGAATGAGATCATTAAAGTAATCCAGGTGCTTTAACCATTGGACATGGCAGTACCAACAGGTGCCTGAGAGGAGCCCCTACCTTCCTGACGTATTCCTCCTTGTGCCTAGGGTGTAACATCAAAGTCCATAGTCACAAATAAGTGAAAAAAGGGTTTGCAACCTTTTATTTGGGAGGAATTATTAAGAGAAATAATAGTGAGAAGGACCACTTTCACTTCCAGTCCTTGGATTCTGGAATCATGAATTCTGAGTTTCGGAGAAGAGCTATATTATAAACTGGCTGCTAGCTCAGAACACATAACAAATGCTGCTCATAGCATCTCAGCTTCACAAGACATCCACCAGTTGATGCACATTTCAGTGAGGTTTTCTATTCTTCTATAGCGATTGGCCTTGTAGAAGAGTGGAATAATTAACTGAAGGGTACATCAGCTGCTGAACACCTTGTGAGGATGAAAAGACAAAGAATCATTAAGTGTAATAATAAAAGAAAGGAAAGGGAAGCTTTAGACTTTCAGCAAATAGGTTAAGGGTTCTGCCAAGGAGGATCTTTAACATTTTAGTCCACTTGAGTCTTCAGATTCTTTAAACATCAAAGGGTTCCTAATTAAATTTCATGAAATAACTATTGCATTAAAAAAAGTGTTATACTATTCTATAGCTTGAAGCTATAAAAGTAATTGGAGACATAGCCAATGATTGAAGTTTAAACGTTGTTTTCTAATTGGAGAGAATCTAGGTGCTAGAAAATATTTGTGGGTCTCCGTACCGGACAGGATGTTGGAAGTACTGAGGAGATGTGTGGGAAGTCCTCGGAGTGTGGTGTCATTGGTATGTCTGTTGTAGGTTGACAGCAGACCACTCTCGTTCAGAGGCCAATTAGCACAGTGAGATCAATCTAAATGACTTAGACTATTAGATATATTCATATGAATGCTTAGAGAAGATCTGCAAATGGCTTGCCTCTGTGGTTTAGTATTACAGAACCTCCCAAATCCAGGTCTAAATCTCACATACAGATCTAGAAGGCTTTGAATGAATAATTCCTTTAAATAGATGTCATTCAAACCAAGAGAAGTGCTGTTTAACACTCAGCTTAGTAGGCAGTTTCTATTAGTTATTAATTCTTTAATTTACTAAATCTATTTTGAGTGGAGTATATTTCTATAAATTTTAAAATTATTAGTATATTACCACTATAAATAAGTGTAATTCCAACTTTTTTTCCAGCCATGTTATACGTTAGTCTTTTTTCTTTAATCGGAGTATAGTTGCTTTACAATGTTGTTATACATTAGTCTTTTGGACTAATAAATTTAAATGATATTTCAAATGAAGTTGAGAATTTTAGTAACACAGTAGTTACACTTAAAATACTAAATTAATAGTGTTTTTATTTTCTTTCTTTTTATTTCTTCTTCTCCGCCCCCTGTCACCCTGCGATGATTTTCTGAGAAATCCTGAAACCCTGAGATATCAATCTAAAGTATCAACTAAAATGTGTACTGTTGATTGTGAATGGGTGGGTCATTCCCATACCTTGTTGACAAATGTAGGATAATGGAGCACAACTAACTTCTGGTATCAAAGAGTGAGCCCGTTCCTGTGAGTGAAGGAACTGGTAGCCTCAGTCTGCTAAAGGTAATAACAATATCAGCTAACAGTTATTGTGTACTTAGTTCATGCTACATATTTTTACATGTATTGATATTATCATATTTCATTCTAGAAAATATCCTATGAGTTGGATACAACCATGTTTGCCAATTTACAGAGTAGGAAACTGAGTCTGAGACAAGTGAAGCCACTTGCTCAAGGACATCCACCTAGTGAGCAGAGGTATCCTTTACTCCAGAGCCCACACACTTAGCCACAATGCACCGCTTAGGGACTGCATCATAATTTATTGTATAAAGTATAATCACTCAGCTTTGGTAGCATACTCTAAAAAGAATTTCTAACTCTCCATGGAAATTTTTATAAAATTTTTCTTTAGTTATAACAAGTATATTGCTCCGGCAGAGAGCAGAATGCTGTGATTTAGCCAGCTTTATATTCTGGGAAATTTACAAAGAGCAGCCTTCCTGAGGCATTTGATCTTCTTATTCTTGTCAGATATAGATGGTGCACATCATGTGTGGTTGGGTCATAATGTGGGCCATTTAAAAAGTTACCTATTAAAAAAGTACAGGTTAAAATATCAAAGCATTTTATTAAGATCCCTTCACAGTGTCAAAGGATCTAAGCAAAACTAATATTAAGTTCTAGAAAAGACTTATTAAAATAGAAGCTTAAAAGGAAGGATTCCAGGATTGACTGAGTTCAGATCCTGCCTCCACCATTTAAACTGCAGCTTAAACTCTCCATGCCTAACTTTCCTCATCTGTTTAACGTAGATGACAATGTTACTCTCTTATAGGCTTGTTTGAGAATTAAATGAATTGATATATTAAAATAACTTTCTTTTGCATGTATTCTGCATTTACTCTTATTATTAACACAAATGTTTTAGTCATTTAAGAAGATTCCAAAATTATAAATGCACTGCAAAGCAAATCCACTTAAATATCAGTAAGTGGAATGAAACTAAGCTCAGAGCACTTTGGGAAAAGAGAAACTGAAGAGAAGAGATGGTAAGGTTGGGAGTATGTGACTGTGGTAACAGAGAGGGGTTTGATGGAAGAGAACACTGTGAAGTACTTAGACATGAAGCTAAGTGAAAACCCTTTTTGTGACTTCATGTCATGCTGATCTTCATGTTATCAGCTGCAGGCACTTTGCCAATAGGACCTAACTTCTAAATCATTCTATTACAATGGCTATAGTCATACAGCTTCTCCTGCTGAATCTACAAGTTTATGACAGCTTATTTCTGCCCTTTACAGCACACTGTTAATGGGCTCAATTCTTCATGCCAGGCAATACTTTTAGGTCTTTTTTAAAGGATGTCAGTCTATCCAAGCTTTATACCCACAGAAGTCTACAAAAATTTATAACACTCTTTTCCTCTCACACTCTACAACTTCATAGCAACCCTACAAAGAAATTAAATGAAAGAGAGAGGCAATTGAAATATGGAAAAACAGGTGGCTAAAGTTCAGTCTTTGTAAAAATCATTACCAATATTTGATTTATATTACATCACTGTCTGACACAACAGAATGTTTAGAGCATTATTTTATCAAAGAAATAACATTCGTTTTTAAAAATACATTTTACATTGATTTTAGTCCCATTGACTGAAAAGTGCTAACTAACATTGCTACAACAAGTATATACAGGGAAGACGAAATGACATAGACAAGATACTCATCTTTGTCTTCTATTTTTCTATGATTTCAGCCATTATAATTTTGTCAAATGGGGGCAAAGTTAATTAAGTGCTCAATACATATTTATTTAATAAATGGTTAATGAATGAATGCAAGGATGGACGGAATGAATATCTGGAAGAATCATAGGGGACTCATAACAATGGTTAATTCTAGGGGGGCAGGTAGGATAGATTAAAAATAGAGGGAAAATGAAACTTCACTCCTCCTATAAAGTTTCATATTATTAAGATTTTGTATGTATGGACATCTTTATTTTCAATTAGGCATCATTACCATTTATAACTACTTTTTGTTTTAAGTGAATATTTTGTGGGATCTATGCAAATAAAAATATTTATATTTCTGCTGATATACATTAAGTACTGTAGATATTAAACGATATTGTTTACCTATGAAACTATTGATAAATTTTGTATTTGTCAAAATAATCATGCCTCTCCTAGATTGAAATTATAATAGATTCATGAATTTGATATTATTAAGTACATGGGTACTAACACATTGGCAAAGCTGTCTCCATGTCGTTACTTTTCAAATATGCTCAGAAAATATGTTTTTAAAATATCAGACCGGTTCTCTTTAAAAAAATTTTTATTGACATATAATATTGTGTAAATTTAAGATGTACAACATGTTGATTTGATACATTTATATATTATCATATGATTACCATCATAGTGATAGTTAGTACCTCTATCATGTCACATAATTTTCATTTCTTTTTTTTTTGATGAGAATAATTAAGAACCAGTCTCTTAGCAAGTTTGATGATTATAATACAATATTGTTTCTGTATTCAATGAACTGTGCATCTCAAGGACCTATTTTTCTACTAGTTGCAAGTGTGTATCTTTAAACAACATCTCTCCTATTTCGCTACCCTCCATCCCCTGGTAACTACCATCTTACTAAAGTTGGCTTTTTTAGATTAAATATGTAAGTGATGTCATATAGTACTTGTCTTTTTCTCTCTGATTTATCTCACTTAGCATAATGTCCTCAAGGTCCATCCATGTTGTCACAACTGGCAGAATATTCTTTTATTTAGTGGTGAGGTAATACCAATTGTAAGAAAACTTATTCTTCCGTGAGACTAAATGGAGCTATTTTAATAGAAAAAAAATATAAAAAGTAACATTAAAATATTATTATTTGCCTGAATTTAACTTTGTCACCCTAAAAGAAAGGTATTCTATAATTTCAAACCCCAGTGATATAGTGAACTTTCACAAGGACTAAATTTGTCCATAAGTAGCATATTTCTACCTTTGTTTTCATAAGGATAATGAATAAATGCAATTTCCTAACTTTAGTTATATTTATGAAACAAATAAAATATACAAAAGATTACAAAATAAAAACAGCAGTAGTGTCTTACTTATAAGCATGCTATCAATACGTATTTTAGAAATTCATCATTTTTCCAATAAAACTTCCAATTAATTTTAATTATACATTTAAGATAATGTAATATCTATATAAGCAGATGGCAATAAAGCAATCTCACAAAAAAAACAAAAAAAAACAACTAATACTAAGCTTTCTTTGGGTTATTTGTATGGAAATATGTTAATATAAATGTTTCAGACATTACATGAAATTTCTAAAAAAAAAAGAAAGCAAGCTCACAACTGGAGAGGAATAATATTTAAATATTCTTTATACATAGTAGAAATTGTGTTGAGCTAAATCGAATTAGGTCATCTTAAGGAACTACAAAAATCAAATATGATATGTAGGAATTAACATCATTATAGAGTCAAAGTTTTATTCTGCTTTATATCAAATTTTTAACAGTTTTAAAATGTGATTTATCACACAATGTACATTAAGATAACTTAAAAGACAATTTCGTGCAAAATTTTGTATGTACATATGTACATAATTTTTTATTCTATAACACTGCACTTAGAACTAATGTGATCTAAGAGCTATTATTTTAATCACAAATTTCAACTAAAGTCCCCCATATCCCTTACAAAATCAAAGTTTCATTCCTATGCTTTAATTTTCTTCACTTATTGTTTTCTCACTTCAATGACAAATCCATCTTCCAGTTGCCTCAGGCTGTAATATTCATTCAACTTTACTTTCACATAAAAAAGCTGGCATTATATGTCTACACAAATTTAATAATGTCAATGTATTAATTCCAAAGAGCTTTATTTGCATAAGCAAACTTTCATTACCAGGAATAGAATGCATTCTTTCATTCATTCCTTTATACACTCAATCATTCTTCATCTTCTTTTTTTTTTTTTTTTTTTTTTTTTTTTGCGGTACGCGGGCCTCTCACTGTTGCAGCCTCTCCCGTCGCGAAGCACAGGCTCCGGACGCGCAGGCTCAGCGACCATGGCTCACGGGCCCAGCCGCTCCGCGGCACGTGGGATCTTCCCGGACCGGGGCACAAACCCCTGTCCCCTGCATCGGCAGGCGGACTCTCAACCACTGCGCCACCAGGGAAGCCCTCTTCATCTTCTTCATACACACATTTACCCATTCATCCATTCATTCAACACATACTTAGTGAGCTATTTTTGAGACAATGACTTATTAATAGAAATTGAAATGATATAAAGATGAAGATCATAGAAATATACTGGGATTATTACATTCCAGGCAAAAGGTATTTTAAGTATACAGGCATTGATTGAGGCATGAATGAGGAGATGTCTTTGAGGAAGGGTAAGAAGTTCAGCTTGCTAGAGTGAAGCATGCAAGTGGGAACGTGTAGGTGATGAAGACTGATAAGGGACTGAGAGCCACATTACCTAAGCTCTTACAGGCCTTGGTGAAGGGTAAGGATACAGTACAGAGTTATATGGGACACTATTAAAATGTTTTGCTCAGAAGAGAATTATGGTCTGACCTATGTTTTTAAAGGATAATTCTGAATGCTGTGTGGAGAATAAAGGATGCAGGAATAACAGTGGGAATGGGTAAAGCCTGGAATAGTCATATCAAGACCTCTAAGCTCAGGAGGGCAAGGCATCACAGAAAATGGGAAGAGCAGTAGCTTTAACACACAAGCAAATTCACGTGTAAACCATTTTTTTGCTAGGCAAAGGAGGTTATGAATTTGAAAATAATACAAGCAACAATAAAAACAATGGTAATAGCTAATGGTTAAGCAGTACTTACTATATGGTAAGAGCATTTGCATATATTAACTTATTTATTTTTACAGAATTAGCCAAATTCAAGATTAAGGATACAGCCTTTCACACTACCAAGTCTGCCCAAAACTTCAGACATTAGTCACAAGTTCAGGGGTCCTCTGGGCCTCCCTCACTTCTGATCAGCTGACTACAAAGTTGGGAGTTTCCAAGACCACCCTCAATTTCCATAATTCTCTAGAACAACTCACAGAACTCAGGAAAGCACTGTACTTATGATTTCACTTAATTATAACCAAAGGATAAAAATCAAAACCAGACAAAAGAAGAGATCCTTATGGTGGGATCTGGGATTGGAAAATTTACACACATAAAGTTTCCATGTCCTCAGAGATGTGTTACCCTCTTAGCACTGATGTGTGGCAACACACATGGAGTATCACCAACCTTGGAAGCTCACTCAAACTTCAATGTTCAGAGATTTTATTGATTTTTTATTTTATTATTTTTTTAATTTATTCATTATATAGGCATGGTTCATGGTTTACACAGTTGAATTTAATCTCTGGTGCCCTTCCATCCCCAGATGTCAGGCCGATATCATATGCCTCAATATCCCAACTTAATAATCACATGGTTGATCTCTCTGCATGGTCACTGTAAGACTATCAGATGTGGTTGGTCCCATCTTGAATCATGTCATTAGCATAAACTACCAGATGTGGTTTGATAGATCCACTATGAATAACAAGAACACTTCTATAATTAGAGAAATTCCAAGGGTTTAGAGGTTACTTACCAGAGCTGTAGCAAAGGCCAGATTGGGTAAGATTAATTTTTTGGTAAGATTTGGGTAAGATTAATTCTTGATGATGCTGCTGATGGTAATAATAATAATAGTATAAGCAACAACAAAAACAATAGTAATAGCAAATTATTAAAAAGTACTTATGGCATACTAAGAAAATTTTCATTTAATAAGTTGTTTATTTCTTGTAACACTCCATGAGGCTATTGTCTTCACATTACAGATGAAGAAACTGAAGCACAGGTTAATTAACTTGACTAAGGTTAAAGACCAAGAAAGATATGGACACAGGTTTGGAACTCTGGGAAATGGTCTCTGAATCTGTGCTTTTCACAACAATATTGTGCTGCCTGTCTGTAGGGATATCTGGGATTAAATCTGGAAACAGCTCAGCATTAGGAGGCTGAGCTAAATAAGAAATGAGGGCCCAAAGTGCTAACCTTCTAAGATCCTGCACTTCTGAGCCTTCAGGGAATGGTCGAACCATGGAAGAGGCTCTAAACTGAGTGTTGCCAAACGCATGATGATTAATTTCATTTGGACCTTTAACACTATCTCGAAGTCCTACTGTGTTCCTCTAGCCAGCTTTCTCTTGCACTCCTTACAACCGCTGTTTTAAATGTTCTCCATGCTCCTTTTAATGTGCTCAGAAATAGCAATCAAAAGCCTCTTCTCCTGCTCTAAATGTTGAGAGAAGTGTATTTTGTGATCTTTAAGTTTGTTTGTTTTTTTTTAAACAACATAATTGCTTTTGAAAAGAGCTTGAGATGTCACCTTGCTGTCTCCTGTGGAATCTCCTGGCTTCATGCCAACCAAATTTGTTAATTTACTAGAAGGAAAACTTGATTGGTCTTTTGTAGATTATCTCAGGAACTAAAGACATTTTTGTGGATGGGGAGTGGTTGAGAAAGAAGGAGAGATGGAGATTGCAAAGCACTCATGATGTAACTGAGGGTCTACCCTACATCCTCGACTCTGTGCAATCTGTACACTGTACCTAGGAAACCTCTGAGATGCTCATAGCTTTAAATGGCAGCTTTAGTTTTGAGAAAGGAAAGATCAACTTCTGACCTCTATCAGCTGATATTTGTCTTGGTCATAAAAAGCAGGCCACAGTATATCCTAATTAACACGAACAACTTTATAGAATACCCACAGCAAACAAGGTCACTGGGTGACTTATGGAATGGGACCAATAAAAAAACCATTTTGTAGTCATGTTTGAGTGCAAAGCTAGAACACTGTGCAACCACAGAAAAGGACCAAACATCCTCCTCTCTGGGCTAGTAGGAGTGACTGCTGCTTCTTTTTCTTCTTCTTTTTTTAATGCTCCTTTCTAGTACAGTCTTTCCATAAAGCACAAGCTCTGTCTACAAATGGACCCAAACATGCTCAGTCTCTCCGCCATAAAGGTCAAAAGCAGGTATACACTTAGACTTGTTGAGTCGTGAACATTTCAGTATTTTATCTTATTTGGAAACAATGTAGACATTCAATGAGTTTCCATCCTTTTATTGAACTTGTGGCTGCTGTTTCTTTACCAAATTAGCTCTGGCCCTACTCCATTCCTCCCACTTCCTAGATAAAAATTGCTAGGGTACTCAATCATAGAATTGCCTTGCTTTCTAAAAGTTCACATCCCAGAACACATTTCTTTGAACCCTGTCCAAAATTACTCTGCACAAAAACTTTAAAAATATAAAACAGAATAAAACTTTAAATCTTTAATGATGTTAATTTCCAGCTCCTGACTCAAGCCCTTCCTAATACCCTCTCACTGACATACTCCACACTGCCCCATGGTGCATGGTTTTCTTCACTGTAAAAGGTCAATGAACCCAACTGTATTTGGTGACAGCTGTGTTTGTGATCTTTGGCAGGTGGGCATTGACAGTCTGTTAATGTCCTAGCATTTTCTCTAGTTTAGTATTCCTTTGTGAAATCCAGAACTGTATATCAACTGTCTACTGCTCAATCCAAAGCTTATTTGCCATGCAGTTGATAATTTATGAATTCCAAACTGAAATGGAAACATTATACGTCTCCCTAATTTGCATTTCTTCCTTTATTATTTATTTTAACGAATGATACTAATTTCCACCAACTTTTTGAATTAAGACTTTATTATAGTAAAGCAGTCTTAGGTCCACAGCCAAATGGAGGGGAAGGTACAAGGATTTACCATATACCTCCTGCCCTTACACATGCATAGCTTCTCCCATTATCAACATCACCCACAAGAGTGGTATACTTGTTTCCACTGGCTGAACCTACAGTGACACATCAAAATCAGCCAAAGTCCATAGTTTACATTAGGGTTCACTCTTGGTGTTCTATATTCAATGGGTTTGGACAAATGTATAATGACATTATTACGGTCCGCCAATTTTTTCTAAGACAGATATAGTGGAGTAATATGTTACTCCACACATGGTACTGAAAAACTTGTGCCCTGAGAAATCCCTCAGTCCCAGGAAAACCGGGACATTTGATCACCTTATATCAATATACACTTCCTACCCATCTCTTGAATTTAGATAGTTCTCTTATACTATCACCTGGGTCCATTTTTCTCATATGTCATTTGTCTCCTGGAAAGTTTTTCTTTTTTTTATTTCATTATGCAGAGTAAACAAGGTAAAGGTCAAATCAAATTTTAGTTATTTTCATTTTAGTATCCTTTGTTCTCTTCATATTGCCTTTAGGATAACATCCAAAAGCCTCTTCATTCTCTATAACAATAGAGAATGTTGGCAAATTACAGCCAAATTTCAACAAGGCTGATTTTATAAATAAAGTTTTATTGGAACACAACCACATCTATTCATTTCCACACAATGGCAGAATTAGATAGTTGTTAGAAAGATCTTATAGCACCCTGGCTTTTTATTGAAAATGTTTGCTGACCCCTACTACTTAAAGTGTGATCTACAGACTCATGCCAGTCCATGAACTGTGAGAAGATATATACAAAAATTGAGAGGAAAGATCTAAAAACTTATAGAAATTTGACAGAGTGATTTCACGTCTTTTGAATCTAATAACTTAAAAGCTAGTAATAACTTAAACTTTTATTTCGAATGTCTTTATTTTATCCATTGTTATTACACTGAAAAAGAATTGGTTTCTGAAAGATTGGGTGTATGTGTGAGGCGTGGGTAGAAGGAGGAGGGATCCTCCTTCATATCTTTTTCCCTTAACTTCTGCATTTCAGCACTTCTGGACTTTCTTTACTTCAAGGGACCACCCTCTCCTTTACTTCAGGACTTTTAATATGCCATTCTCTCGCCATGAATCTCCTACTCTCCCTCCCAGCAAATTTTCATCTGGCTAAGTACTTCTCAACAGCAACTAAAATATCCTTTCTCATCAATGCTTTTCTTTACCTCTCCAACCAACTAATGCAAATTAGGGAAGATTTCCTTCTACGTATTTATTAGTACTTTATACATACACTTTAGTAACAACTACCACACTGAAAATATCCATACTATGACTACTGATTCCTAAATAGATAGTGGATTGTAAATTTGTGCATGCCAGAATTATCTTGTTCACTATTGTTTGTCCTGAGTCTGATCTATTTAACAGGTGCTCAAGAAATATTCAATGAGTGAGTGAACATTTGAATAAGTGGAAGACAATTGGTTGAGGTGCAGTGTCTGGCCAATTAGAACAAAAGAAAGGGACACAACCCCTGAGGTTGCTGGGGAAACAATTTAGGGCAAGTGTCCATAGATGGTGGGGGTGGGGAAATGGAATACAGAAACAAAGCTCATTAATGAAGGGATGGATAGAATGAAATGGAATAAAATGGAAATAGTTACATGGGAATGAATGAGGGGAGCAATTTCAGTAATTTTATGGCAGAAGGAACTTTGTTGGACCACAAAGGCACAAAAGCCAAATCATTTTATTAATAGTAATACACTTATTAGCACTTACCATGTGGTGGCCACTGTCCTTAGCACTTTAACATGTTAATTTACTTAATTATCAAACAATGTTATGATTAAACGTTATCACATTTATTGAGAAAACTGAGGCAAAGAGAGAGAAGTCCAAACAGCAGGAGCCATAATTGTCTGAATCAACTATCTGGTGAAGTCAGACAATAGCAGCGATTAACTATATTTTTTAATCTTCCTTAAATAGAAATCTATTTGGACTTCCTTTTTCAAACTTTTACCAAATTTATCTTTCACTCTTCTTCAGCCCACGCAGTGCACTCACTTCTTTGTTGGACGTAGTGTGTACACTTGCTTCCTGACACCCTTGACATATCCAGGCAGCTCACAGTGATCTGTATGACTGCTCTCCCGAAGCCCTCTGGGTCATTCATGCCTGTCCACTGGATGCCCTGGTGCCCAAAGGAGGAGCAACCTGTCTTTTGTATGATGCCTTCACAAATTCATAATTCTAAATAATTTGAATAACTGTCAGAACTGTATTCAGAGGCTTAAATTACACAATTTATCTATCTTTAGGTGCTCTCAAATCAATGACTCTACTTCATAATCTTATTAAGATATGCAGACTAAGATGTTAATGACAAAATTTTAACTAATTTGATATGTTTATCACACCTAAATGAGTAAATTCCTTTATTAATAGTACTAGATAAAGCAGAATCATTTGATATACCTCTGCAAATCTACTTGTATTAATAATGATTATTTTTATTAAATTAATTGTTTTATTGTAAAAATATTTATATATATGTATATAAAAAACCAGTCAACAATTTTTATGCTTTTATTTCTCAGTCACGTTACTGTGATTTCATTTTGGTTGTCAAATTATTTTATTTTGAATATAGAAAAGATACATAGAAAAATTGTATTATATAAGAGAAAGAAGTGTATCAAACTTAGAAATTTAGAGATCTTTTATGATATTTAAAATATTCCATATCTCCCAAGTGGCAATTAATTCTGACATGCTAAAGGAAATTTCACCTTCACATTTTAGGAAATATCCCTGACAACTATTCAACTTCAGATGTCACTTTCTCCAGGAATTCTTCCTATGGGCCTCAACCATTGCTCAGCACTCCCTCCTATGTGCTCTTTCCTAATTTCCCTATAAGGGCACTTATCATACTTGTGCAAAACATTGGTGACATGTAGGTATTCAGAAGGAATGTTAAATCAATGTTGTTGTTAATAGATGAATCCTGATTCAGATAACAGCTCTCTCTTCTCAGCAGGGCCTATGAGAAAATGGCAAGCACAAAACACAATAATGGCCTGTATTGGGCTGGTTTTGAGCCACAGTACTGATGCAGAGTACTATGCTGAACTGAACGGAAGCCTGGGAAATAATTCATAGGCCTCATAGGCTTCTTAATCCCCAGGCTTCTGGAAAGATGAAAGTAAAGAGAAAATTTCTGGCATAGCCTATGTGAGCTCCAGATGAAGAAGGATATTGAAAATACATAAAGAGGAGGAGAAGAGGTTCTTGAAAGTGTCCTAAATGTGTTCATTCATCCCATTTACAGGGGCAAAGTATGTTGCTGGATCTCACTTAGCTAGGATTTATCAGTGAGAGACAGACAGGGTCCCTGGCCTCAGGCAGCTTACAGTCTCCTGATATTGCCATAGCATGTTTGTCTCCCCTCACTGGACCATAAATTCTCTGAGGACATAGATCACATTTCTCCTGTTCACCAGGCACCTCAGAATATGGCATAGGGCTTCCAACACAGCAGGGACTCAGCACACATTTGCCAATTCATTACGCAGAACATACTCCCATGGGTGTTTGGACCCATGTGCTCATTGTTAATAAGATATTTATGAATATTAGGCTAGATGGAATCTATGGAGAAAGTCTGCTGCACATTTTCAAATATAGAAAGAAACTCACTTGCCCAGTTTCTCCACCGTGGTGCTGTCTGTTGAAGAGTCTATTCTCTGGCTTGTGAGCTTTAGCTGCGTAGACCAGCTCAGGGTGCAAGCAGAATTTTCAGAGTTTTTTTGAGGCTGTTTTACCTCAAACTCAAACTCTTAATAAGTAAGGTTCTTTGGATTCTGAGAAATTTAAAAACCAATTAAATAATGCCAACCAAATGGGATTTGAACTCAGTATTTTCTTTTTCATAAAAGAAAGAGCCAATCTTGTACTCTACTTATAATCTTCACTGAATTTGAGATGGTAGATGTTTACCGGTAGAAATTTTTACATAAAGCTTTAAAAACATTTGTGTGATTGGAAAGAAGAAACAGCTAAAATAGTTTTCAACTA
The DNA here is from genome assembly GCF_949774975.1 of Lagenorhynchus albirostris. Classification (NCBI taxonomy): domain Eukaryota; kingdom Metazoa; phylum Chordata; class Mammalia; order Artiodactyla; family Delphinidae; genus Lagenorhynchus; species Lagenorhynchus albirostris. Next base: position 81,213,103 of record NC_083098.1, on the reverse strand, counting down.
AAAAAATGTAAATTTTACTAATTCAAATGCTTTTGGTTTTGCTTTTTTTTTTTTTTTGCCTTTCAAAAGAGCTTTTATTGAGCATCAGAAGATTTATGTTAACAGAAATATGGAGCTTAGCTACATCAGAAATTAGATATATATCAATAAGGATATTTAAGTGTTTTTATAGATGGGGTATTACATGAAAAAAAAAAGCTTTTTCTACAGAAAAAAAGCTTTCTTAATGAAAAATAGTATTTCTACTGTCTGTATTTTGGGGACCAAATCTCACTTAAAAATTACTGCTTTATCTATTATGAGTAAAGTTACATATTCTCCTATTGCTTTCATGAGTATTATGAATTTTTTAGTGTTCTTCTCATGATACTCAGATTTCTGATTCAGTATCCATTTCCAATGAAAACAGTAGCAAATATTAGCTATATATAATATCTATAGCTATAAAAGAAATACATGTTTTATGTGAGCATAAATATAACATATACATTGGAGGCAAATAGAGATTCATCTAGGTAACTAAGGAGTTTGAAACGAAGGAAGAATACAAGAAATCAGATTATTTACAGCTAGAAGCAATTAGCAAATATTTGTCTTAAGACAGTAAAGGAGGGAGGAAAAGACAAAAGGGAAGCAATTAAAGAAAGAAGAAAAGGGAAGGAATAAAATGCTCTATTCAGTTATTTCTTCTCATAATACCTCAACAGGTACTGTACTCTACTTCCAGAATATTCCATAGCTATTTAGGATATTCTATAAATGACTCTACCCTCAACCAGAGCTTGAGACTCTGAGATTGAATTGGCAAAAATGGGATAAGGACCTATATTTCGTGACATCCCCAATTGAGTCTCCCACTGGGTCACTATCCAATAAAGGGACCTGGTACAACTGTCAACAGCACGTGGATTAAATAGATGGAACCAGCTGTCATCTGGGTCAAGGACCAATAGAGAAGGTTTCTTGCATACCTTGAGCTTTCACACATTTTGCAAACCTTGAGCTCTTGTCCTGGAATCCCATTATATACAGATATTTTCTACAGAAGATATTGATCTTCTGTGTGGACTCTAAGAGGGCTGTTTTCCACCACTCCCTGGGGCAGTAGGAGGCATGCTTAAGATATGGGGCAGTCTGATTTCTAGTCCACTGTGGCAAAGCTATGCAGAAGAACCTAATTATGTGGGAAACCTGATCATTACAGAGCTAATATTAAAAATGAATAGTCATGATTTTTTTTTTTTTTTTTTTTTTTTTTTGTGGTACGCGGGCCTCTCACTGCTGTGGCCTCTCCCGTTGCGGAGCACAGGCTCCGGACGTGCAGGCTCAGCAGCCATGGCCCACAGGCCCAGCCGCTCCACGGCATGTGGGATCCTCCCAGACCAGGGCACAAACCCATGTCCCCTGCGTCGGCAGGCGGACTCTCAACCACTGCGCCACCAGGGAAGCCCAGTCATGATTTTAAAAAGAGTTAACACCTTAAGTGTTTTGGTTAGTCAGGTAACATTCTAAAAAAACTACCATGTATAAACTCATTTAATTTTAACAACTGTATGAGTCATATACTAATAATTTCCTCTGCCATGGATACTGAGAAGCTAAGTAAATTTCTCTAAAATCACAGAGCTAGGAAAAGGCAGGGTCTGGAGCTGAACCAAAGGAGTCTGGATACAGACTTTATACCCTTAACCACTGCACTCTACTGCCTGTCATTGGATGCTTTATAAACAATTGTTGAACAGTGAACATAATTAATGTCTTCAAGTACCAGGAAGTGCAGCAAGAAAATTTCATATAGAAAATGGTGAAATAGTACAAAATTGTGTCTGCTCAGGATAAAAGCGATATATAATTGAGACCAAACAATTCATCCATAGCAAAGAGGCCTTTATAATAATTAATATGCCAGGAAATAGTAACAATCAACTCTCTAGATTAAATATATACATTTATAACATTCACACTGTTTGTTATAAATTTATGGATATGAAGGATGTAGAGCAGAGGATTCAAAAGTAAAAATAAATATGCAATCATTTTATTGTAAATCCCCTATAGCCAATTGATTCTCACAAAATGCTATGTTGATTTTTGCTGAATTCGTAGGCAAACCTATGGCTGCAATTCAACCATGATTTAAGATATGGAATTAAATTGCATTTCAATCCACTAACTCTTCTTAATAATTTTATTGACTTTAAATATGATATTCTACACACAGTGAGATCTTGAGATAAATCCTGGACCAGAAAACTGGTGAAATTCAAATAAGGTCTGTAGATTATACAATAGTCTTATATCAATGTTCATTTTCTGGTATTGATAATTATACTGTGATTATGTAAATTTTTATCATTAGGAGAAGCTGGGTGAAGGGCAAATGAGAACTCTGTAATTCTTCTTTTCTGTAAGTCTAAAATTATTTCAAAGTGAAAAGTTAATAAAAGTATTTCTCAGGAATAAATACATAAATATGATATGTGATCTACTACTAAACTCTTCATGACCTTCATACAAATTATATTTATTAAAATGAAACCACTTTCATTCTTAAGACTATTTTCCAAATTCATTTATTTCTCAGTAATGTGAACAAAAGCTGAATCAGGTAATACTTTTCAAATATTGGAAAAATAGTTTCTGAATTTTTTGTGGTATTTACAATGGAATAGCTAGACACACAACACACTTTTAAATAAAATGTGCATTAACATTTTTTCCATCACTTAAGTAAAAGATCAACAACAAAAAAACCCAGTCAAACCCAAATTGGTAGCTTTGATTGGTTTCCACTGTGTAAATATTCTTCCACAATGGCCAAGTTCAAGCTACTAATGTGATGTCACTGAACACAGAGTTGAAAAGACATGGGCAGTAGCTCCCTATTACAGGGTAATCTCACCATACAGATACAATAGATGTAAATCATCTCGAGAGTACAAACAATAGTAAAATGTAGTGAAATAATTAGGAAACGATGAGTCATGGGAATTTATTACCTTTGTTTTTAATATAACATTTAATTGTAAGTTTATCAAATTCAATTTTTAATAATGGCTGTTTTTAAAAACTGGCTCAAAACATTTCTGTAAATTTAACAATTGCATCTTGCAGGTCAGTTTGAGTTGGCCCTTGCACACCACTACTGAGGATAACAAGGCTTGGAATGTCCAAAGAATAAGGAAAGCAGATAAGATGAGAACAAGAAACGTCCATCAAAACCGGGGAAGGGGAGAAAGCAGCGGTTAAATATTACAGTGGTGCTGAAGCTAGTTTCTGTGGCCCCTAGAAGAGTGTGGTGAGGATGAGTGAAATTCAAATACTGGCGCTCCAACAGAATGGTCAACTCATCCCCAGGAATTCTCTTCTGAATTATATTCCTCCCATGGCATTATTTTGGACCCCAATGTTGCCAAAAACAAACAACTCTCGTACATTCAACCTGCATCAGAATGTTGAAATTTGTCATAGATGTGCTGTCCTAAGCGGCCAGCCATAGTGGAAATTGTGTAACAGAGAATAGTTGACATGATAAAGGGGAGTAGAGAATTTTCACTGGGTTGATAAACCACTGTTTCCTGGCAGTGGAACCAAACCTTCTAGCATGAAACAAAAATAAATGGCATATGGCTTATGTTTAAAAAATTAATATATTCTCCCATCCATAAATGGCATTATTAGGGCAAGAATTCGACTTTTTTGTTCCCAGAGCCTAAAAAGTAAAAAGGCATCTGAAATAAATGCATGCAGGAAGACAGGAAAGCTCCACCTGGGCTCCACCTGGATTTTCTCACCATGTGTGACATTTCTCAGCTATGGCCTTACATCCTTTTATAACATCACGTGGTGACTGACCTTTGCACATCTGCATGGTTGGCTTCTCTTTTGTAAAGCAGTAAAGCGGAAAAGGGTTTAAGCTTGAGTTAGACCTGATTTTGGTTTCTAATTCTGTTACTTACCCATGTAACATTGAAAAGGGCATTTCACTGCTTTAAGCCTCATACTCCTCATCTTCTAATTGGGGCATAAGTATGATTCTCATACCTGCAATTTCAAAATTATATATATATATATATATATATATATATATATGACATATGCATATATATATAAAACTCGGCATGATGCCTGTTAGACAAAACTCAGTAAATGACAACAGCCCACAGAATATATGATTTTGTGTGTGTGTTTGTGTGTGTGTGGTAGGTGATTTTTTGTTTTTGGTGGTTGTTTTAATGTTAGAGTTTGTGTAATTAACAGGATTCTAGTCAAGTTGAAGCAAATGGAACATGCTCTTCATTTTCTATCTAGGTTAGGTCTTCATATATTTAGATGATAGTCTTTCACGGTATTCATAGGCAAATCCTATAGATACACATGGAATTGTCAGATTTCAACTAGGAGAGTTGTATTGGAGGAATCAGCACCCTCCTGTTGGAGGGTTAGCACCAGTATTTGCAGCTGGCCTGTGATGGGCCTCTCCTTAACCTTGAAGCTTGGTCCAAGGTGCTCTTCTTTTCTTATTCTACATCCTCTCTGGGTGTGTTATCATTCACTCTCATGACTTCAGTAACCATCTGTTGATTCCGACAACCCAAGTATATCTCCCTAATCTGTTAACCTAACCACATAGGTAACTATTAGCTCTCATTTACTGAGTTTTCCCCTGCTAAGCACCATGCCAAACACTTTATATACCTTAGTTAGTTTTATAATTGCAAATAATTCCCACCATAACTGCTTTCCTAGTCAGTTGTTACTGGCTTCTATTGATCTTTCCAGCTTTGGCCATTTCCAATCTAACACACCGTATCCATGTTGCCCCACCCATGGTAGAACTGAAACAAATATTTGAATGATGAATAAATAAGAATGACACTTTTGCCAATGGCAACAGTTTTCCTTCCTATCCATATTGTGTGGTCCAAAATTATAATATATTGTTCAAATCTACTCTAAACTCTTCAGTAGACACAAATACTAACAGCACCCATTATTGTCTTATTTCCTACGAGAAAAAAATGAGAAAGCAACTGAAATCTCATGAATAAGAAATTCTCTTTCAAGGGAAGAAAATTAAAGCATTTTTGAAGTGTTGGATTAACTTTGTTCTTTGCTTTATAATCAATGAAGAATTTTGGTACACTCCTAGGTGTTGTCTTTTAACAGTGTGGCTTCACGTTTGAAAAGTTGAAGTTGTGCTTCTATTAAAGCTATTTCAGCAGCAACCCACTGTGCCCAGCGTTTCTGAAATAAGTACAATTTGCATGTAATGATTTCTCTGAATGCAAAACCTTAATTCTCTTGTTATTTTCCAGTTCAATTTCATTAAATTCAAAATTGATTTTTTGTATACTCTGTGAATGTGCTAAGAATTTGCAACCATTTTGAAAACTTGAAGTATAATATTTGAAATAAGATGTTACAGAATTGAAAGTACCTTTATCATTATCTCCCTTCCTGTATAATCTCCAGCCTGGTAGCTCACCAAGAAATATATATATATATATATATATATATATATATATATATATATATATATATATATATATATATTTAAAATGTATTCATTCCAAAATTTTCCTTTTCTATCTAGTTATATCATGTAATGCATTACCTGTAACTAAAAGCCAAAATGGTTAATAAAATCTTCCTATAGACTCTTGTTCTGTTGGCTTTTGATGAAGATGGTAGAGAATTCTACACACTGTGTTTCCAATGGTTCATAAAAACAAGGGAAATAGTCACCAAACTCCAGCTGATGCTTCTACCGGAGTGCTTTAAATACATCAGAAGATGTAAACCCTTACAAATAGTATAAAACAGTTTCAAGACAGGTGATTGAGTAAGGATTTTTGTGATTTTTTTTTGCAAAGAATTGCAGCTCTTCTGAGAGTTTCATATACCCAATCAAGGAAAATTTCAAAACTACTGAGAGCATCTTCAATGAGGCTACCTGGAATTTGGGGGTGGGCGGTAGGGAAGGATGCATATATTTTTCCTGTATCCTAGACATGAATCATGAGAAAATTGCCACCTGAGGTATTTTGATTCCTGCCCCCATGAAAACCACCTTGTTTAGTGATGGGCTTAAAGTGAATCTGAATGAACTTGACAGGCAAACAAAGAGGAGTGGCCGTCAAGGGAAAGGACACATAGTCTTCTTCCAAGGAATTGCAATCAGAGGGGCCAGCAATAAAGCCCTTGGAGAAACCATACAAGTTTCTCACGGCAAAAGGAGGCAGATTTCACCCACAGTCAGCCTCAGAGAAAACGAAGCCAGCTTCCTAATATTCCAGTCAAGCCAGGAGAGCTTTCCACTGCTCCATCCTTTCGTCATATTTTATTATCCTCATTTGTTTTACCCTTCACATTCAGTTTCCGTATTTTATAAATATTTTTTGTTTAGCATAATAAGTATTCTTTCCTGAGTTAAGCCATTCTAATTTCCTTAAATATCTGATTCAAAGACAAAATAGAAAGGAAATCAAATAAAGATTACTGCCTATGAAGTTCTTTTAATTTCATGGTCATAAAAGCTCTTCTTCATGATTAGATTTGAGTACAAATGGTGATTATCTGCAAGAGTGTGATTCCCAAGCAAAGCAGCACTTGACACTCACTTTTGGCTCATTATCAAAAAATCAAAAAGCACAAGGCATAAACTAAACATTTTGGAAAGTATTTTAGTAGGGCTAAGGTCAAAAATGTTTCTAGAGATTGTTGCTTGGAATAGTTATGAAAAGAGATTAGAGAAGTAATTGATAAAAAGAAGCATGTGTGCAAGTGTAGAATAATTACTACTTTATTTTTAAACATCTAGAATTTCAGGCACCTTCTCTCCATCTTTCTCTTACCCTTGTTAGGCACCATACGTAGAGTAATGCTTAAGGAAGCTATAGTAGTACTGGCTGGTTGTGGTCCTTGCTCCATTACTTACTGCTTGTGTGATATTGAGCAGGTTACTTAACCTTTTTCCACTTAGCTTCTTCATCTTTAAAATAGTGAAACTAAAACCTACCTCAGGTTGTATGAGAATTAAATTAGGTAATATATGTTTGGTAGTTATCAGAGATGTTTACCAACTATTTCTGGTTCTCTCCTGTTTGGGAACATGATAAGACTGACTTTCACAGTCTCCTTGATCTCCCTGTGATTGTGTGGGGTTATTTAACTTTTGAAGTGGCATATGTTACCTCTAGGTAACAGAACACGTAATTGACTGTACAGACCCAACAGAGCTATCTTTCTCTTTGCTGTAGCAACTGACAACATTTAAAATGTTTGCTGTTCTCTTGTTCTGTGTCCTTGAGTGATGATAACAATTGGGACCCCCTGAAAACTCATAATGAACTTGTAGAATAGATGAATAACAAACTTTTGGTGAGTTAAGCTCCTGAGATGTTTTCTTCTTTTTATCACCATGTAAACCTCTCCTATCATTACTGATACAGATGTTGATAGCTAGAAGTGGATGATTCCATTAAAAAACCCTAAACGTGTGGCATTGGCTTAAGACTTGTTAGTGGATAGTGAAGATACTAGAAGGATAGGGATCTCTCTTATGCAGTGCAAAACTTCTTAAAAATTGGCTCCTGCAGTAACATGGAAAGTAGACAATGTCCCTAATGAAAACATAGGTTTAGGGGAAGAAATTGAAAAACAGAAAGTTACTAGCATATTTTAGTTGCTGTTGGCTATATTTGACAAGGTATTACAAGAAAGAAATAAGCACAATTTTAAACAGAGACTAAAGAGAATAGAGAGTACAGAAATGTGAGGATTTGCCATGGTCACAGAGCAAGATAGGCAACTCTTCTTATCTTCCCTTTGTAGCAGTAAACTGACAATTCCTTTGAACAACAGAGACCAGTTATATATCATCCATTCTGCAGGAATCAAATCAAGGTATGACTAGTTCACCCATTTTTAAAACCTCTAAATCAATTAAAGCCCTCCATCAATACCCTTTTAGTTAGACAAAATGGCTGGGGGAAAGGATGATGAGAGACTCAAAGTATCTGCAATTAAGTTGAAAATACTTCATTGTGGCTTCTGGCACAAGAACTAAAATAAGATATATGTCTCCTATTCAGTTTTTTACAAAACTGTACTGTAAAACAAATCATGAACTTGGGCTAAAAACATTATTTGTTCAAGACATAAAATAGTTCTTGGATTCCCAACTTTCTAGGCACAGAAAGAGGGTACAGAAAGTTGCATACCCCAAGAAATAGTGTCTTCTCCAACACTTCAGGTATGGTAATGGAGAAGGAAGACTCATATAAGAAATAGAATTTTTCCTAGATCCATATAGGAAAATAAAGGATTGAGAAGCACATCCCAGAAATAATATCAGTGTTCTAACTAAGGAAAAAATCACAACCCAAGGGTAGGAAGTCTTCGCAATATCTGCCCAGCCAGTTTTTAAAAATTTCTATGAACCAAAAACTTCTATGTCACCATTTTTATCCTTCTAAATAGTGTCACTTGACATTATCCTGTCCTTCTACAACTGTGGTAGGTGATTTTGAATGAGTTCTCAATGATCTTTGCCCTACTGGACATTTATGTCCTTATGAATTCCTCTCCCCTTGAGTGTGAGCTGGGCCTGATGACTTGCTTCTAACAAATAGGAGATGGAAACATTAGATTATAAAAGAGTGAGACTTCCATCTTACTTGTACTCTCTTATGCCCTCTCACTTGCAAGCTTTGTTGAAGTCAAATGCCATGTTTATAACTACCCATGGAGAGGTCTACATGGTAAGAAACCAATGGAGGTCACCAGCCAACATCTTGGAAGAAAACAAGACTCTCAGTCCAATGACCCAAAAGGAAAAAATCCTTCCAACATTCACTGAGTAAATATGGAAGTTGATCCTACCCCCAGTGAAATCTTGATAACTGTGGTCTTGGTTGAGACCTTGCAGATTTATAAGATCTTGAACCAGAGAACCTAGTTAACTCATGCCGAGATTCCTGACACAGAAACTCATAGTGAAATGATAAATGATGTTTTAAGTTTTTGGGTGATTTGTCACACAGCAATAGATTACTATCAGATTTTGTATATTGGATACATAAAAGGAAGATTCATAGTCTTTTAAGTCACTATGTTTTCAAATCATGACATGCTGCATCCAGACTTCATATAGAAGCAAGTGTTTATTTCTCAGAGGAGCTAAACTTTCAATACAGTTCCATAAGAAGGGGAATGAATTAAATATCCAATAACAAGAAGAGCTCTTAACCAAATATTTCTGGTTCTTTCCCCTTCTAGTCACAATGTTGAACACTTTCTTGGCCATCTTATGACGACGTGCATCATTCAACTAGTTCTAACTGTTAAGCTCTGCGCATTTAAACTTTTCTTTTTGGCGTAGAAACATGATGATATTTGAAATAGTGGCTGCTTATTTATCTTGGGTCCCTGACATAATGAAAAGAATCTCAGTCTCTGTTGACCTGCGAAGGATATGTAGCATGAGTGATAGATAAATCAATCATTCTTGTGATAAGCCACTAAGATTTTGGAGATGTTTCTTAGTATGGTGCTATGTAACCTATCCTGATATATACAATACATGAAATACTAAAATTTTGCTTTACATAAAGAATAGAAACCCTAAATAAATATTACTATTCTTATCTGCATGATCACCATGGTATAAGTCTAGAACCTCTGAGATAATTTCAGAGGCAAGCTCTCAACTGAAACAGAATTTAGACATCTGTATGCAGATTGTAGAGTTACAAGACACTTAAGCCAAAGAATATTTTTCCTTTATGATTCCTATTTAGCAAAATATCAATCCGTACTTGAAATTTAATAGTTTTTGAAGAAATTTCATATAAAATCCTTCTAAATGGAAGTACAAAATTGTAAAACTACTTTGGAGATAATTGGGCTATTTAGTAAAGTAAAAAATGATTATCCCAAAAGACCCAAACAATCCAGCTTCTAGATATCTGCATTTTGTTCTTGTTTGTGAAGATAATTGGCTCCTGACAAATCTTCCATAGAGTAAATTTTCTAAATCAAAAGGCTAATAACTGGGCTTCTATGGTGGTGCAGTGGTTAAGAATCTGCCTGCCAATGCAGGGGACACAGGTTCGAGCCCTGGTCCAGAAAGATCCCACATGCCACGGAGCAACTAAGCCCGTGCGCCACAACTACTGAACCTGTGCTCTAGAGCCCGTGAGCCACAACTACTGAGCCCGCGTGCTACAACTACTGAGGCCCACACGCCTAGAGCCCGTGCTCTGTAACAAGAGAAGCCACTGCAATGAGAAGCCTGCGTACCACAATAAAGACTATCCCCCACTTACCACAACTAGAGAAAGCTCATGTGCAGCAACAAAGACCCAATGCAGCCAAAAATAAATAAATAAAGTTATTTTAAAAAAGCTAATAACCATGTTATCAAATACTTAACAAGGCATTCAGATGATACACAGTTTTGGACGTTTAACAGAAAAAAAATAAACACAAGTACAAAAATCCATCAAATAATGAAAATTTCGCAGATAATCTGTAATAGAAACTAACAAAGAATAATATCATAAAATGATATAATACAACATGTACTAACTAAACAATTCCATGATCATATGATTATTCTCAATTCCTTTAGCTTCATTACAAGTGAGTGTAATCAAAATTATTTATTAAAAATTGAAAGAAATGACCTGTACTTCAGAGTTACATCATTTTATAAAACTCTTCATGAAGTCAAAATCTAATGAGACCAAAAGAAGAAAATCCTATCTTATGTTTTGTGAATTCCTTATGGTTTTCTTGTTTTTTATTTTATTTTTATCTACTCATCTTTATATACATTCTTCAATTTGTGCTAGGTGTAATTTGCTTCAATTTTTCTATATTTTTTCATTTTAACATATTATCCACTTGCTTTTTAAATGTTTTTGAGGTCATAAATTTATTTCTGTTTACTAATTTGTCTGCACTCAACAAATTTTGATAGGTAGTACTTTCATTATATTTCACTTCAAGATATTTTGCATTTCTTATAGTTATTTCTTCAAATCCCATAGTCATTTTGAAGTGCACTTTTCCACAGAAATAAAAATGTTTACATGTATTCCATATTTATAGTAAATATAATTTAAAATATGTTTTTATGGCTAGTGGTTTATTTAATTGCATTGTAGTCAGAGAACTCATATGTATGATGAAATTATTTGAAATGTATTGACTTTTAACCTAGATTTTAAAGAATTCATTTATACTTGAACATTATATATAGTCTCTATGTGTTGGTAAGGTATGCATGTATTTATATATGTATACATGAATACATAGACATAGACCCACACACACACATCATAGTTTTGCTGGTGTTTGCTGCATGATATATCCACTTCTGATAGAAATGTATTAAACCTCTCATTACATGGTATTTTTTATTTAATTTTTGATTCTTTCACTTCATGTATTTTGAGGCTTTTTTGGAAGACTCTTATAAAATATGTATTTATAAATACTATTTCTGGATTTCTCCTTTTATTGCTATGTACCCATTTTACACACATTTATGCTGATTATGTGATATATGATATTTTTATTAAATTATCTTAGTGAGTGTTTGCCTGGTATATTTTAAACCCTTTTATATAAATAATTTAGTGTCATTTATTAAGTCTACCTATTTCAATAGTATATATGAATATATAAGTAGATTCATGTAGCAATATTTATAACCTCTATCTTTAAATAGATTATTTCATTCTGTTTATGTTGATTGTATGTGTGGCAGTCATGGCAGTTGCTAGGCAAACTTACTGGAAGAGAAGTTGCTGTGTGGAGCACAGTTACTGATAGCTCCCAAGGGCTGCACCATAGGATTCACTGCAACGTCACCTTTCCCCTGGACTCTTGCCAGCCAGTGACTGCACATGGCAGTGTGTATTATGGCTGGGCCATCCCCCAGCAACACAGGACTCCTCCAATGGACAAATTTTGCTTGGGGTGTCACCAAGGGCCTGACCAAGACTTTCTCAGAAGTATGCTTCAGTCTTTCTCTCTTCCAACCCAATCCTTCATTCTCTTTCTCCTTTTCAATGGCTTAGTCTTCAGATTGTGAAAACCTCCTGATCCTTCACGGGCATTTCATAAGTAAGTCTCTTTTGTGTCTAATCTTATGTAGGCATCAGCTTTTTAGCAGACTCCATCTGACACATGCTACTGATGTATGAGGGCTTATTTTTTACTACCATGCTCGTGCTTTTTAAACCTTCTATTTGTTTGCCTATTCATTTCCTCCTTTCCAACTTCTGGTTGGATTTATAAACTTTTCTGTATTACAAATTTAGTTTCTCCCTGAATTTGAAAGATATGACAAAGACTGCTAGTTTTCCCCTAATATCTGTTCTTCTACAGTATTATAAACCCCAATTTTTATCTGGACGCATATTTGCCCACCAAAACAAACAACAGCAACATTTTCTAGCTCCCTTTAAACTAGAAGTTACCGTGTGACTATGTTGACTAAAAGGATGTAACCTGAGTGCTAATTGGAATTATCCTCAACATGACCCAAGAAGACAATAGAATGAACAAACTGAAAAAAAGACAATAATCTTAAATTACAAGGATGCTGTCCAAGATAAATATGAATTAAAATGACCATAAAATCACAGAATCTAAATAAAGATCCTCAAAAAAAATGCAGAGCAGGAAAAGCAAGACATATTTTGTCAAATGTGATGTAGACAGTGTCAGGGAGGAGGAACTTTCCCCCCTACCTCTCTTGAGTTCTTGTGGCTGGACTACTAATAAAACTGACACAAGACAGATTAACAGGAGAAGAAGAAACACATTTTAATTTGTGTGCATGAAGGTCTCACAGCAGTAGGACCAAAAAGTGGGCAAAGCAGGAAACTTTTATACTTTTTTGACAAAAAAAACAATAAATTTGTGAGGAATTGAGGGTATAAAGAAACTTAGGCTTTGCATGCTTAATTAGTGAAAATCTAAACAGAGTTTAGGCTTGGGATAATAATTTAAAGACCTTACCAGATTTGTTTATACAGGCTTCTCAGCCTGAATTCCTATCTCTGGCGATAAGTGTGTCCTTCTACCTCCAGATGCAGGGAAGGTACCTTTCATATGGGAGATTTATTTCCTGCTTTTAGGGAGACAGAGAGGATCAAAGTGTTCCACTTGCATTGGCCATTTCTTAAGTAACTTTCATTCAAAATAATCAATACACCATGGAGGTATATTTTGGGGTGGCCTGCTTTGGGCCCCAGTGACAACAAACAAGAATTGAGGGACCCAAAATTCAGAAAAATGGTAGATAGAAAGTATGAGGATGATAGCTGTAAAAAAGGAGAATAAAAAATGGCAATCTCACCTAAGAAGAACAGATATGCACTTAAATATAGACCCACAACAACTCAGAAAAAAAAAAATGATGCTAAGTTTTCTAGAAAAATATTTTGAACTTAAATACCAATACTCAGATAGGGTTTTCTTGCTCTAAACTCATTTAATAATACAATATACCTATGGATTTCCTATAAATATTTTTGAATTAAAAAAACAAATGAAACTATCTTCAAGATAAACATCAACATGACATAAAATTTCTGTGTAATTCTAGATGTTAGAAGATGATGAAGCAGCTACTGCGTAATTGTAAAGGAAAAAAAAAGCTTGATTCAAGGATTTTATATTTATCCAGATTGTATTTCATGTGCAAAGGCCACTTCAAGAACAAAAAGATATGATACAGCTCACTTCTATGTAACCTTGTTAGAAAAAGTATGTAATGATGCAACTGAGAATATCAAGAAAAGAAAACTAAAGTTACAATAAGTGAACACATGGCTAGAAATTATAGGCAATTAATTTCAAGCATGTGTTTACATCTCATGCAAGTTGCCTAATATACCAAAGGGATGTTACAAAGGATCCTTGTTAATTTTCACAGAACATACTTTGAAAAATACTTTGGAAATCTTAAAGATAACCAGTAATCATATTGATATAATGGTCTATTAATCTATTCAATCAATACTAATGCATATTTATCATGTTTTTATTAAATGCCAAATAATTTCCAGTTGCTAAAAAGACCAACATAACTAATAACCATTCTACCACTCAAGGACATCACAGTTCAGTGAGGAAAATCAACATAAGCAATTAATTATAAAGCAGGATATAAATAAGTACGAGGGAACACTGGTAGAGTGTAGAGCCCTGTGTGAGGATGTTTGGGGGAACTGAGATTGAAGTAAATGGAATTGGAAAAACGTTTAAAAAATAAACATTAGTCAAGCCAATGTCAGTAGGGAGCAGAGTGAGGGGATCTTTCTTTTCTAGGTAAAATGTACCAAAAAAATAGAGAGAGAGAGGCAAGAAAGAGCATGGTAGAGAAAACAAAATCAGATTGTTGATTCTAAATAGTAAAGGGCAGAGTGACTAGAGATTAAAATGGAGGAGCTAATCAGTAGAAGGTCTTGCATTCTTGAGCCTCATCATGTCCATTTTCACAACAATATGTAGATCTAATGGAATAAGACAGTTCACAAATTAAAACATGTTGGCAAAAGAAACAGTAAGCATAATAGAAGATGACAGAAGTAAGGCTGAAAACATTAATTTAGGAAAAACCACTCAAATGCACTAAAATGTCAAAATGGGTAAACAAATAAAATCTAACTTCATGCTTTATATGAGGTATACCTAAAACAGAATATTGTAGAACTTTAAATAATGAATGAATGAACAAGAAAATATCTATCAAGCATATGATCACACAAGCAAGAGTGGCAGCATTATTTTTAGATATAATTGATAATAAGTATAAATAGAATAAGGAGTCAAAATAAGACATGAGAAAATACAAAATATATAAAAGCAACTTGAGAAAGAAAATAGTAGATGAAAATTAAAAGCAGAAATAATGTATAGATAGAAAACAACAGATAACTCGAAAAACTACTTAGTATTACCCGTGCACTGTAATTATTTTCCTTGAACTATAATCATGAAAAAAAGAAGAAAAACACAACTTACTTAGAGGTGAAGAATAAACACAAACACATATATCCATTTAGGAGTGTTATTTATAATTCTATACTAAGGAATTTGAAAATCAAAATGAATTGATTGAATGAATAGAAATGTATGTCATGAATCTTCAACTTCCAAATTTATATCTCAAGCACAGACCTAACTTCATGAACTACAGTCTCAATTGCCCACTAAGTGATTACATTTGCATTCAGAGGCAATTGAGATCCAATTTGTTCAAGATGAATGTACCGCTTTCTACCTACAAATCCCCCTCCCACTTCCCTTCCCACCCTGCACAGCACACTCATCAAAAAACTGTCCCTCATTGTTTTACTTACTGCAGAGAATATCGTTGACAGCTGTCTGGTACACCTGGTTTTAAAAGCAGGGATTGTGTCTATTTCATCCTTTTATCAACAATGACTGGCATAACTGACCAGTGTATTCTAAAAGAAATCATTAATTTTATGCTCAAAAATTATTAACTATTGAAAGGAATTTAAATTGGTAAAAATCTTTTCTGAAAGGCAAACTGGAAGTAATATACGTTGTAAAATTGTCTATATCTTTTCGTCTGTATTTTTACCTCTAATAGTGCATTTAAACACAGAGCTAAGAGAAACATATATATGGAAAGATATAAATTTGATATTTCACTAACAAAACTATGTATACAACCTAAAATATACCACCATATGATAATAGAAGTAAATTAAATATAGTACATCTTTATATGAAATCTTACGTTGCTAACAAAAATCATGTATGAAGACATGGTAAAAAAGCTCAACATGTATTGCCAAGTTAAAAAAAAAAGCTTATATATAGTACTATTCTAATTTTTAAATGTATTTGTTTGTATACAGAAACTATTTTTATTAATGTAATCAACAAATTCTGAGTTCCTACAATATGCCAGACACTCCATTAAGTGCTAGAGACACTTGGATGACCCAGGTGCCACCCTTGCAAACTAGATATCACTGCATAACTTTGCAATTATTTGTTAAGGAAACAAGCAATATTTATATTTCAGTCCATTTTTATGCTTGCATGCTTGAAACCTCAATTCATACTACTCAGCATCTGGGGAAGGAGACAGAAAGGCTCAGTGTTCTCAGTGAATACGAATGCGCTGACTTCGCCTATGCTCATTATCCATTTGAATCGGACTGGCTGAGATTGAATCCAGGCTCACAACCTCCTAGCTCTGTGACTTCCACAAGTTCCTTACCCTCTCCAGGCTTCTTTCCTTCTCGGAAAAGAGAGGGCTAAATGAATCAATGTTAACTGAATCATACGATTTTAAATAAAATAATATGAGTATTCAGCATATTGCCTACTATGTCATGCGTTCTCTAATATTGTTATTCTGAAAAGTTATTATTAATTCCTAGAAGAAGTGGGGAGAAAAGAACGGAAGGTGAATAGAGAGAGTCAAGAACATCAATGGAGGAACTCTTCGGGACTAACTTTGACAGAATATGGAATGTTAGGTTCTACTAAGTTCGGGGACAGAGGATGTTATTAGTGAAGATTCCTTCCAGCAGATGGTATTCGACTTTGGCCTTAAAGGCAGGATTTTGCTACATGAAAAAGTAGAAAAAAGACATTTTCATGCACAGGTATCATGTTGTGGATATAACTATAACTGGGTCATATGCCGTTTGGGGAAATGTTTTATTTAAAAAGACAGTTTTATGACATCCTTTTGGTTTAAAAAAGACAGTCTGTGATATTGTTAGTGGAGATGTTGGCTTTTCCTTTTCCTTCTTTTTAAAGTTTCTTTTCTCCTTCTTGTCTTCCCTTTCCCTTCCTTTCTTCCTTTGACCAAACTTGCCTTTATTAACCTGAACCCGGGCCTGAATAGCTGAAGATATTAATGATTTTCTAGAACCCAGAATTGGCAGTGAGAATTCCCAGCTGGAACTTGGGAAAAGGACTGGGGCAACTTGTAAATTCTTTATGGCGTGAAACCAGGCTTCTAAACCTACAGCAAATACAGGTTGCTGAAATTAAGAATAAGAATACCGGTAGTGGTCCCAGGAAAATCTCCCACTAGGAAGTCTTGCCCCACCTTTAATATCTCCTTTGATGATAAGACTGTTTTCAAATTAGCTGAAGCCTGGATGCTTTAAGTTAAGAACAGATTGAGTCACCTGGTTTATAGTGCAGCAGTGTAAATTTAGGCTCAAAAGCTCTTTTGGAAACAGACTGTATGACCAGCTTTAAGCAATGTAACTTAAAAGGTTTCATAGATAATTTCTGCTTGGGTCTCACAACCCTCGAATGCCTGGTAACTCCAGACTAAGAGTCATGACAAAGCTTTGATAGCTTCTTAAAAGAAAGGGCTCTCTTTCTCTCTGTTCAGTCTAAGAGAGGTGGGCATTGTGCCAAAACAAAAGCAGTTGCAGAATTGCCATTTGTCCCTCCATCAGATGAGGCAGGCTCTTTTCTTAGAGAATTTTAAACTTCCATCCCATGCCATTTGCCCCACTTTCCTCCTCTTCTCAATCTGGTGCTATACCTTCTGAAATGGATGAAATGAACCTGGAATCCTTTGTTTCTCTGGGATGGGAAAGCAGTAGACAGCCTCTCACATAGTATCCAATGACCCTTTCTTCTGGGCATCACACCTTTACATAATTCCCTCACCTTGACTGTGAGTTGGACTTATTGACTGCCATCTACCAAATAAAATACAAGAGTTATGGGATGCTGTTTCTGTGGTTAAGATATAAAAAGATCATGGCTTCATCCATATGGACATCTAGCCAAGCCCAAGAAGTATAAGACGTAGAAGAGGTGAGATCCCATCATGGAAGGTAGGAAAAAGAAAATCTCTGAAGAAGGAAGAGGAGAAAGAGGTGCAGCACCATTACTGCATGGCTAGGTTTAATTCTGAACATCTGAATGTGGAAGATGATGAAAAAATAAATGTATTTTAGTTTACATTTTGTATGCTTGCCTGCCCTCTAAAGTTTCTTGCCATTAAAAAGTCAATATATTAAGACTTTTGTAAGGATCAAGTTAAGTAATGTGTGAGGATGGACATAACATACCAAGGTCGATATGGAAATTCATCTGCAAATCAATAATGAACAAGGCATTGTGCTAGGTAATGTTTATTGGATTATTTCCAATCTGCTTACTTCAATTTCCATATAAGACAGTTTCAAATACCCCTTCCAGCTTTGCCTATCATCATCATGTCTTGGTTAGTAAAGTTGAATTTAATTTCATTTGCCTCTGTGTTAGAAGTGCAACTTTACCTTTATTCCTGTTTGGGACTCTTTAGTAATATGTAATGCCTGGTAGCTCAAACCTCACAGCTATGTAAAAGTCTGGGAATCTTTAATTTTTTTCTAGACCTTGATGTTACACTAATGCCAGGGCTGTATGCCAGCCAAGTGTGACAATTATTTCTGTTTAATTTTCTAATTTCAGTCAAGACCGCTTAGCTCGCCGATGAAGTCCACCCATCAGTGTCAGAAGCCCAGGCAGTTACTTATGAGCAGTAATAGCTTGTAATAGTTGCTCTAATACCCTGGGGAAAGTAGAAGCCTCTGTGGGCTCTTCAATAATTAATACAGATTTATTTATAAATTTATTAAAGCAAAACACACAGGGCCTAGAAGAGTGCTTGGCACATTGTGGGTACTATAATGTTTGTTGACAGTATCTAGAAATAAATAACTTAAAGTTAGAGCATCTATGTACATTATTTTCCAAACTAGGCTACTTTTGATAGTCAAAGAGAGAGCTATCAGTAACACTGGCATAAGCAGAGTCTGTTTCAGGTTAAACAGGATATAAATTAATGCTAATGAATATATGTATGCTTTTTGAGATCCATGCCTTTTGGTTATCAGACAATTATACTTCATAGAACTCAAATAATCAAATAACATGGAATATTTCTTTTAGAACTAGCGGTTACTTTGAGAACTCAAAAACTGACGTGTAATATTTTCACGTCAGGTTTTCAAAGGCAGCCCTAAGTTGATTCATCTAGAGTAACATGATGATCATTGTTACTGAGATGAGCATCACTGAAAATGTGTAAAATACAACTTAAAAACCAATTTACAAAATGCTGGACTTCAAATCTTTGGACAATGCATGTTCATGGGAGGAGTTAAACATAAAATTTACAGTCAACAAAAATTTTGAACATTTCCATGATTAGTTAAATCAATTTGATTATAGGTTTCCAGGGACTTTGTAATCAAATTATTCAGAAAAACAATTGTTCCAGATGAAAAGAAATTTTAATCTTCCAATACAGATGTTTCTTTTGGGGTGTTTATTGGTCAATACATCTTGTCCTAGGAAAAGTAATACATGGTAGTGTTAATCCTTTTTTCTTTTTAAATTATTGTTCTTGTTAAACAATTTATACATTTGATGGATAAATTTGCAAGTGAAACTTAGAGGATTGAGCTGGTTTGGGATTGAGTGATTTGAGAAATGGACAGTTATTTCATGACCATTTTGGTAAACTGCAGCTTGGATATTACCTAGCTAAGGAGCAGTCCATGACTCTACTTCCTAGAGGGAACATATGGCAGCCTCATCCTTTAAATGTGGAAGTTTTACAACTAAAATATTACGAATGTTATTGAAATAGGCATTTGAAATTTCATCACCTGCCACTTCATGGTTTTACAGTTTCAAGTGGTTTCCATATTTTGATTATGAAAGGCAGCACAAGTAGAATTATCAGCAACATTAAAAGCTTATTTTGTATAATCAACTGTGATTACAGTTTGATGACACTTTTCTCTCATAGCTAATATCATTTTTTTTCAAAATCTTAATTCTATCTCAATTCAACTGAAGTTTCCATTGTTTCCCACCTTACTCTTGCTCTTTAAATTTTTTCTTTTTATGCAAAGGTACTTTAGAAAACTCTACAGAGCAACTTATTCTACTCATACCATTTTAATTATGCATTTCTTCTGTTTTATAATAAGCAGATTGTGCTGTTCACTCTTACTACATTAAAAGTATATCCACAGTAATATATCTCCTTACTGGAGTTAACTTGTATTGCACAGAAAGATTCAAAACTCTGAGTCATTTGCATGCCTTGAAATTTTTTTCTGAATTAATTATGACTCAGTTGAATTACTAATATTGAAGATATACTGATAATTTTAAAGTGCTCTATTCATTTTAAACTCAACAACAAAAATCCACAGTGTAACCTGTATAGTTAACACTTATTTAGCACTTATTCTGAATTAAACACTATTGTCAGCACTTTATGTATAAATTCAGAGGTTGGCATATCTCATGAGCCAAATCAAGCCCCACTGCTTGCTTCTGTAAATAAAATTTTATTGGCTCACAGCTACATCCATTAATTTTCATATTGCCTATTGCTGCTCTCACAGGACAGTGACAGAGTTGACTGGTAGTTGTCGTAGAGACCTTATTGCCCATGAAGCCTAAAATATCTCCTATATGGTCCTTTACAGAAAATATTTGCCAATCCCTGTATTAAAACTTTTGATCTCCTCGACAACCTTGTAAATTATCACTCTCATCTTAATCTCTACTCTAAAGATAAAGAAAATGGGACAACCAGAGGTTAAGTGACTTCCCAAGGTCATATACTGCTAGTAAATGGGAGAGCAAGGATTAAACCCAGGCAACTATCTCCACAGTCCCCATGCTCAACTGTGCTAAGTGTATTCAAATGGAGAATTATGTTTGCTGCCTATGAAGAGGCAATTATTCGAACATAATTCTATTAACAAAACTTGATTGGGCACTAATAGTTTTTCCTCAAATCATAAGCTACTTTGCAGTTGTGGACTAATGAAAATTTTAAGACTATGTAACTGTCCACTTTCTGTTATGTATGTGGATTTCAGACAGTGAAATTCATGACATTTGTCATATAAAGCAGAACTTTCATACTAGTCTCTGTAAATTCTACTAGAGAGTTAGAAGAATTTGATATGAATGATACGTATGATATGATATATATGAAGTTTAGTTGGCCAAAGACAAATAACAATGGATAAGAGGATTATAAAGGATTCTGTGTCCTCAAACATGTTCTTGCCTCTACAGTAGTTATAGGAAGCATTTAGAAAATGACACTAAGTAGAGACAATAATAGATAATCCTGTCATCAAGACCGGAATTTTAGATAATGACTATAGCTTTTAGGAGGAGGGCTTATCACTATTGAAACCATTCATCCATCCCCAATTCCTTTGGAAAATTAAAATTTTGCACTAATCAGAGTAGGTTTTCTGCAGCTGCCAGCACATGATGGACTTCTCAATAACAGGCGGGACGAATGTTCTTTTTCACACTTGGAACAGGGTTCCCATGGCAACCCTCCTTCTATGCATTCAAATAAAACTTCTCTTTTCCCTTCAACAATCTTTCCTTTTTCTTTTTCCTACCTAAACTTTTTCATTAAAAATAAGTGCCGGGCTTCCCTGGTGGCGCAGTGGTTGAGAGTCCACCTGCCAATGCAGGGGACACAGGTTCGTGTCCCGGTCCAGGAAGATCCCACATCCCGTGGAGTGGCTAGACCCGTGAGCCATGGCCGCTGAGCCTGCGCGTCCGGAGCCTATGCTCCGCAACGGGAGAGGCCACAACAGTGAGAGGCCCGCGTACCACAAAAAAAAAAAAAAGTACCTTGATCTTTAAGAGGCTAAAACTTACCAGTGAGCCCTAGCTCTCCATTTTCCCAGGAAGATGTTTAGAAGGAAAACACACACACTGGACGTTGACTTTCTTCCTTATTATATCACTAGTCTGAAGACTAGTCAGAACTAGCTTTGGACAGGGAAGATGATTGTAAGTGCTCAGACTTAATTCTGAATTAGAGACCTGAGTCAGAAGCTAGGGCATGTGATTTTTGCAAACGTGCAACAATAGGCCAGGAATTCTTGTTCTAATGCCCTAAGATAAAATGGTATATTATAGAGATTGTGCTGAGAGCAGACTCTGTTGTGCATATTGGAAGCCTTCTTGATTTATCATCAGGTGATTTGTATACTGATAAAGCACAGACTCTGCTCTTAGTAGCTGGCATTTGATAAAAGCATAAACTATTTCTGGTAAATAACTCCGTAGGAGAAACACGGGCTTGGGAAAATTTGCCAGGAGAGTTTTACTGCAAAGTAACTAACCAAGAACAAAAATAGAATAAGTAAAGACAGAAAGATACAGAAAGGGAGAAAGGGAGTTAGCTGATGTGCACAGAAATTGATCCTTACAGATACACTCAACCAGAATGAAATATTCCATGCAGGATAAAATGCTGCAGTACGATGCTATTTGATGTGTGGGCTATGGGGTGGTGCTGGTTTGCCAGCTGTTTGTCACTGGTCCTCAACAGGATAAGTTCAGTCCATATTTGTTACCAGTGCACACACTTTCCATGAATGTGTTGGTTTTCTTCAAAAAGTCATTTTATTCTCCATCATTTTTATTATATTTATTTATGGTGTAAGTACTGAATCAAATAATAAAAATGGGGCTTCTACTTTGCATGATTTTGGTTTAATTTTCTTTTTCTTAGAATTCATGAGTGTTTTATTTTATAAAAGTATTATTGCGGGGCTTCCCTGGTGGCACAGTGGTTGAGAGTCCGCCTGCCGATGCAGGGGACACGGGTTCGTGCCCCGGTCCAGGAAGATCCCACCTGCTGTGGAGCGGCTAGGCCCGTGAGCCATGGCCGCTGAGCCTGCGTGTCCAGAGCCTGTGCTCCGCAACGGGAGAGGCCACAACAGTGAGAGGCCCGTGTACCGCAAGAAAAAAAAAGTATTGTTGCAGTAATACCGTCATAATAGTATTGTGATTTTTTAAAGTGGAGTAGGAAGTATTATATAGTTGACATTAAATCATAGTGGGTGACTGAGGTTCTCTGTCTCTGTGTGCTTGAATAGTCTCATTTTTTTCTGAAAAAACATTTTTTTGCATGCATTGTTTCACATCATCATCATAACACATCTATGAAATAGATCTTATTTTGTCCATTTTATAGATAAAGCAACTGACGCTTAAGACGATTGCAGATTACAGTCCCTTGTCTGTCTTGGCCAGGATGCTGTTGGAAGTAGAACCTAACTTGGATGATTTAAGACATCATAACGAAGGGACTCCTTACAGAGGGGTGAGCAGAATCAAGAAGAGATATTGAAGTATCCAGAAACTGGCAAAAGCAGGAAGTCATCATCACACTTAGGTCTGAATGAGCATGAGAAGAAAGTTGTTACTGGAGTGACAGCAGGAGAAAGGCTGTCCTATAGGCACCGGCTACTCAGCTGGAGAACCACAGCCACTGCCAACCTGCAGACTAATAAATACCTGACCTCTCTCTCCGGAGAGAACTGGAGACGTGACAGAGGGGCCATCCAATAAGAGTGATGGTGAGAGAAGGACACAGCCACTGCCAGAAGCCACCCGTTGGAGCAGAGAGGAAGCAGGGAAGAAATGTCCCAAAACATTTCCTCTTCCATTTACACATCTCTTGCCTGGAGACGCAGGTGCCTTGAACTATTCATAAAGCTTATGTCTCAGGTCACTTTCCGGCATAAGTCCCTTCCATGACCTTGGGAGGGAACCTACAAATATATTTAGAAGTCACACTTTCTGTAAAATTTGAAAAAGTAATTTTTTTTGATCACTACTCATTAAGAATTCTTTTTCCTCTCTAATTTCCCTTACCCTCTTGGTGGGTGTGTTGAAGTCACTGGCATTTTGGGAACCTTGTTAGGTGGAAATTGAGTTAGTGATAGTTTCAGGGGTTTTTTCATGGAATATATTTTTATGGCTCATAGTCCCTTTTTGGTATAGTTAAGTCATTTCTAGTCTTGCAACTGTAGGAATGGCTTCCAGATATCCTCCTACTACCTCTGTGTCAATTCATCGGTTTTCAAAACAAGGAGACAGTATTATACAGAAATATGTCTAAGACACCTGGGACAGGAAGTATGTAGGTAAAGAAGGAACAGCAGGTTTAAAAGGAACAACAAAGTTAAAATATTGAAATCTGTCTTTGGAAAAATATTCCAAATCTTATACTTAATACATGAAAAGAAACCTGATATTTTTTTTCCATATTTGACAGCAATTCTAAATATTTACATGATATTTGTGAAAAGAATCTGTAAGGTTAAAAGAAACTTTTTTAAACTTTATATGTAGTAAAAAATACAAAATCAAATTTTGTTCAACTGTACAAGAACAAATGCAGAATTATCTTTCTATTCTCTCTACAGAGAATGTTACTATTAAAATCTCTGTCATATGAAAAACATGCAGGAAAAATAAAGTAAGGGAAAACCACTGAAGAGATAGTTAATACAAAAATAGGCTCTTTTTTCCCCTGGATTTTATGATATTTGTGGTATTGGAACATTTCTTTAAGAATGTGTCCTATGCATTCTTAAAATGTATAATTTGTTGTGATTCCTTTCCTCAATCTAAATAAGTATTCACTTTCCTACCTAATTTTGTATAGTTATTCACATGCAGGTACTCAGAGTTTCAGTCCCCAGAGGGCATGATCTGCCCCAGCTTCTGAAGGTCCCTACCATTGACTGAACTCAAACAGAAACCAGCCTCCTAGGTGAGTCTGTCTGAAGGAATCAAGGGGAGGTGCATGGAAATCAAGGGTGAGAAGAGGACACAGAAAGACAAGCCCATCATCCAAGTTCATATAACTACAAAGAGTAGGGTCAGGAGTCAAACTCCAAATCTCTGATTCTAAAGCACATGCTCTTTTCTTTATATCTGTCCAAGCTTTGGTACTACATACAAAAGGATTGGTAGCGAGAGGTGTGTTCTGATTTAGCTTGTCTTCTGTATTCAGTTTAGCTACAGTCTCAAAATGGGTAACATAAGATCATTAACCCTAGAGTTTATGAAAAGTAGTAAGATTTGAAGAATTATTAAGAAAAAGTTATTTGAGTTTTTTTTAAAATTTCAAAACAATTATTTTTTATTCATTATGTAATCCACATGGCTAACAGCCTGCTTCTGAAATAATTGGTTAATTGTAAACAAGTCCCCACATTTAAGGATATAACTTATTAATAAGAGGAGATACTTATTCTTAAAGACATTCTTTGGCAGAGCTTGGGTTAAAAAACAAGTTTAAGAAACTTTAAGAACAAAGCCAAACAAAAAGGGAATATATTACCAATTAAGATTTATTTTTCTTCTTTTCTTTCAAAGCAAGCTCAAAATTATGACACTGATTCTGAGGCAAGCTGCTTGTGATTTAAACATCTTAAATTCAGGTACCATGAAATCTTGTCCCTCAGCCATATATTCTGAAACATGTAAAATATTCCTGTCGTATCATAACTGAAAAAATATGTGTATTTTACTTATGCATTTCTGTGACTCTCGTTTCCTTATTTGTGATGTCTCCCTGGATATAATGATCTTTAGGCATTGTTTTAAAAAAAGAAACAAAAAACAACAGGGTGAGGAGAATCAAGAAGAGCTGTCAATTTTTCAGCCAAAAGGAACATCTGCTAATAGCTAACATGCCTGAACCAGCTGGATTATGCCTATGATAAGGTTCATTACTTTCTGAGGGGTGAGAGCTGCCACTTCACCTGAACAGATTTAGCTACATTATCAACCCAAGATGTATAAATTGCATTTAAAGTTAGAATAGCAACCAAGGCAAAATGATTACAGTATCTAACATAGTATAATTAGGGACTACCATGGTTCTGAAGGTCATTTGGAAAGTAAAATAAAAGGAATTAGGCTATTGTTGCCCATCTGGATCATCTCCAGAAGATCAAATACTCTTTCACCTTTCAAGGACCCTCCACCTGACCCATACTCCCACAAGCAAAAGGAAGGCATCACTGATCATTAGCACATCTGGCAAAGACATCTACTGCTCATATCCATTTTCCTCTTCTTTTCCTAGTAATAGAAGTCTTACATTTTAGCTGAACATGACTGCGCTAGATTAACACCCATGTGTCTAGACTATTTTGAGCCCTAGATGTGCCCATATAAATATGTTCTCACGAATGAGATGTGAGTGGAGCTAATTTATGTACCCTCTTCATTCTGCCCAGTTTTGGTGTTTTACTTGCCTTCTTGAAGCTTCTCTGTTATGATCTTGGTAGTGAGCCACCTTAGACCATGTAGACAGGACAATATTTTAAGAATGACAGAAAATAGAATGCACTTGGGACCCCATTATATCAGTCCTGGATTGCATAAACTCAAGCTACTAGATAAGAAAGAAAGAAACTTTTTTTTGTTGTAAATCTTTCTATCATTTGTTATCTTTGATGTAGCAGTAGAATCTACATTCTACTTTAAATAAAGCTTTTATGATTCTGATTAAACACTTTTCTAAAATATATATTTCCCCATCACTTAGAAAGGAACTTCCCTTGAAATCCCCATTCCTGCTTAACCAATGATTCCAACCTTCTTATAATTAGAACAAGGGATCTCTACTATGTATGACTCCTGGATGTCCCTCTAATTATAATATTAAAGTAAAATAAATTAGTTAACATATATGGATTGCTCACTACATGTTAGGTACTATGCTAGGTAGTTCAAATATATAAACACATTCAGTCCACACAACAACCATGCGGTAGAAAAGCTGTAATTACCCTCATTACAAATCCTTTGACCAAGATCACATAGCTGTTAAACATCTGAACTAACATTCAGGCAGTTGAAGTGTGGAGATTTTGCATATAGCCATAATACTGCCTCTGATTCTTTTCTTAAAATTCTGCTGACTCAGACTTTTTCTAAAGTGTATTTTTTCTTGGGATTTAAATTTATTAGTAAACTAAATCAGGCTGAATATATATGCAGCATGGATACTTATTGAATAAATTATATGTGCAAGACATGATGTTTAGCACATGATAAGGACTCAATATGAACTATTTCAGTAAAGACTGGAGTGCTGGAGCCGGATCTTATGAGCTCTCCAAGAGCCAACCTTCCCAACTCTACATTCGTTGAAGCCAGGGTGGTCACTCCAAATGTGACGTGATGGGAATATCTATACCTCAGAAGTTGGCAAACCCCATAAATCAGTGTTTTTGTTTCCTTTGGAGAACCCAATATTAGTGTACCACTTATTAAGAAAGTAGAGAAAAATTGCATAAAGTTTTATACTCAAAAAGATCATTTTCTGGCTGGGGATACAAGCTCTAAGTATAATCTTAAAACAGGATAATATAGGAATATTACTAAAAATTCTGGGTACAAAATTGAGGAAGCAACTTAGTTGAAATATGACAGAAGTCAGAAAACCACCTGAGACATGGCATTTGTGCTAGACTGTAGTTCAAATCTGAATGAGGAGTTGGTATTAAACTTTCTGTGTGTTTGTGATAAAAAAGGCTGAATATAAGGGAAAGCTCTAATTCTGTTTGTTTTTATTCATATATTAAGGTATGTGATGAACTTAAATTTACACTTAGGAGAATAAGATGGTTATCTATGCTACATGCATATTGAGTTTCTGCCCATAAATATCTTCATCACTTCCTGATAGTTCTAACTTTAAAGATTAATTTCCTAGAGTACTGAATATTTCTCTTATTAAAATGCAAATATATCTGGAAGTCATTTTCCTGTAACATCTTATCAGTTATTAGTTTTGAAGCTCTGACTGATTGGTAGTCCACATAACTGGCCCCTTTGACCCTGAGCTGTAAATTCAAGATAATCAGCACTTTGGAAATAATCATGCCCTTGGTTTAGTATGGAAAGGAAAATTTCAATCAATACTTCAAGTGTCTTACCATATAGTTAACCTCATAAATTATTCCTTCTTTTGACTCATTTGTAATTACTAATACCAAGTACTTAAGCAGATCTAGTGATATTTGTCTCTGTCATTGTTGTACAGCAGTTTATACATTCAATGATGAATTATACTCTGTCACAACAGTATGTATTCTAGACATCATATATTTTGTGTTTACCTAATTAAAAAGTTGGTTTTCAGTGATGGCACTCAGTCCTGATATTTCTGAATTCTTACCTGAAATATATGCCCAATAAATTGTTATCCTGTCTTGCTTTGGTCAGTCCTATTCTAAGATTGCCATGTTTCCTTAGTTCCTCAGTTTCTCAGGGCTGGAATTCTCCACTGATCTCTAGCCTTATGACTAAGACCCTGTTTCTCAGACCTTTTGAAAGTTGACTGCTAGCTTGCTGACCTGACCCTCTATACATGGCCTACTCCCGGATTTGCAGTCCATAGATTTGTTAATCCATTGTCCTTCAACTCATGGGACATACCCCTTCTTTGCTGGACTTTCCAGAGGGTAATCATCCACTCAGTGACCACCTGTCAGCTGTTATCAAACTACTTAGGCCCATCCACCACCATATCTTGAATTCCTCCCATAACTTACATCAATCCTATGCCTTATGATCTGTACCTAAGTAGAAATAAACTGATGTATGAGTTTCAAGCCTTTCTATTCTATCTTTTCCCATGGTCTACTCAGACCTAAAATTAAAAATATTTTTTTAAAAAAGTGAGATGGGTCAAAGATGCCAAAGGGAATAAACAGGGCAAGAGAATCAGATGGTGTTAGAGGCATCAGAATGTGGGAAGGGATGACAAATCTAGAAAGAAGAGACCTATCGTTTACTACTTTACAATTTTGCCATACAGAGCTACTTTAGAATAATCTACGGTATATCACTTTCTATATATCGAATAACTTCCTCTGACTAGTATGACTGAAAGATGAACTATTAAACAAATGTGGGCAAGTGCTTCTTTACAATGGAGCTGTGCAAGTGTGAAATTGGCCACCTTGTTTGCATACATTTCACAGCTATATACAGCCTCATGATTATTGAACCTACATGGTCCAAGGGATTCCTGACTTGAAGCTTTGGGTCCAGTGGGTAACATAAATGCATTTGAGAAAAGCCACTTACAATATTTTGTATTTCAGGTAAATTATTACAAAACCAAATTCCATCATTTTTTAGAAAAATAAGACTAAAATAAATGAATATGTGCTCTAAGTGTGTATTTGGTACAACAGATTAGTCATCAAAATGGGTTGAGTACCTATGAAATAATTTTTAGACACAGACAAAAAGTAAATTTCACAGCAATGGCATATGTTACACAGTTGCATTTTTTTTGGTGAATCTAGATTTGAAGTTCAGAATATTAGAGGGCATTTGTGCCACTAAAAGGGAATGAAGGTTGTTTTTTAAAAAAATTTATTTCAATATGCTTGTCCTTTATGACATTAAATAATATTTTAAGGGCCAAGCAACATTTTATGCTTCAAATCTGGGGAAATAATAATAAGGAAGAGAAATTGTTTAATCGGTTTTGCTTTATATTTGACTGTTTCGAGTAGTTTCCCCTGTATCTACTCAATGTTATGCATCTACCAAATTTTATTCATCCACTGCCTATTGACAGATACCTAGATGGCTTTAAATCTCAACTACTGAAATGTCATAATGATGGATAGCCTCACATGAACTCCCTAGTAGACCTAGTCAGCATTGCCTTTGGTACCCATAGCCAGGAGTTGGCTTGGTGAATGATGGAATTTACATATAGTCAATTTCTTTAACTACTATGAGATTTCATTATAAAATGCCTTCAGTATATTATACTCTTGCCAGCAGTGCATGTGAACTACTATTATCCTACTTTCCCATCAATAGTTGGTATTATCAAGCTTTTTAAAAAAATTATCTTTATGTCAATCTAATGGGTGAGGAGTCCTATCTAGTTATTTTAGTTTTACTTTCTCTAATTACTAGTAAGACTAGTCATGTGCATTTCTCCTTCTAAAAATTCTGGCTTTTATATCCTCTTTCCCCTTTTATACTGGCTTTTCCGTCATTTTTGTTGTTGTTCTCTATTTTAAATATTATTCCATAATATTTTTATTTATTGAAAATATTTCTCTCCCAATCTGTCAGTCGCCTATAAGTGCTATATACTGGGAATAAATTGCTGCTATGGTTTAAATGTTTGTGTCCCCCCAAAATTCATATGTTGAAATCTTAACTCCCAAGATGATGGTGTTAGAAGGTGTGACATTTGGGAGATGCTTAGATCATGAGAGTGGAGCCCTTATGAATGAAATGAGTGCCCTTATAAAAGAGACTCGAGAGAGCTCACTAGCCCCTTCCACGTGTGAGGACACAGGGAGCAGGCCCCAGCTATGAACAAGGAAAAGGACTCTCACCAGAGGCGACCACGCTAATGCCTTGATCTTGGACTTCCCAGCCTCCAGAAATGTGAGAAATTAGTTTCTGTTTAGGAGTGGTATTTTTTTTTATAGCAGCCCAAACAGACTAAGGATACTTGCCTTTGTGGAGCTTTGCTGATGTCTTCTGTGAAAGGGTCCTGTGACCTCCCAGGTCACAGAGAGGTAAATTTTGTTGGCAGAGAAGCAGAAGCTACTGAAAGGGCAGGAGAAGAAGAGGCAGAGAAAAAAGAGCCAGAGACAAGCTTCTTGTTACTCTACTGACAAGAAGTGTCAGTAGAGTAAGGATGGTACATGATGGGTGCATGACAGGCTCATAGGTGTTGCCGCTGAGTCACTGGAATTCCCATTTAATATGGATATCTATGAGAGATGTTACACTTGTTGAATCTGCTAAGTTTCTTCTCTTTTTTAACTTCTCTATGTTTTACAATAAAATATCATCAACAGAGGTAACCAAAACCTATGTCTCTTCTTTGTAATTTGAAGGAAGTTAAGTACAAATCTCTACATACCAGAACTTTGTCTTCACTACCACACGTCAGGATTGTTCTATGTCACACGTTGCACTGCTTTGTAATTAATAGAACTTTCAATAGAATTCAGGACCAAAAGAACTTGACTTTGATTGGCTCAAGAAAATACATTATGCAATAAAACTACATTGGCATTATTCTCAAAACTTAATTAACTTTCAATCAACTATACAATATTAGAGCCATTTAAAACAGCAGATGTTTTCCCCCTCTAGAAATTTGAATAGGATTTCTGACAACCAACACTAAGGTTCTATTCTTATATTCAAGGACTGTGACAATCATAAGAATAGTAAATATAAATTTGCCGCTATTGCTGGAGTCTGTTATGTTATAGCCTCTCTTTGAATAATTGTTTGTTAAAACATTTGACAGGCTAGAAATGGCTAGAAATGATGCAATAGCTAGAAATGATGCAATAGCATTGCAATACAAGTTTTTAATCCAGAATCTTCTATCTGTGTTCAAATCTAATGAACTCTTTGGAAAGATTTGCTTTGTATCACTAGAAATCACTTTATAAGGACAGTCTTACTAGATTAAACTATCTACAGAAAGTTGTTTCAGACTTCCCAAGGTGTATTTGGAGGTATCAGTATTCACAGATTCAACTTAAATAGAATTTAGTCATTGAACCAAAACAATTATAGGCAGGAAATAAACCTTGTATTGTAGATCACATTTGAAGAAGAGTTTATGAGTCGAAGTAAACATGCTTTCTTTTAAATTAATCTTGAAAAGTCAATTGGATACACCCATGCTTTTGGCACAAAAATCTAATATTTATGAAAATTACCAAAGCGCTGTGAATATAAAGTAGCACCAAGACTGAGGGCTTACACATCTTCTTAATGTCCTGGTGAAGGGGAAGTCCTTTGTGCAACTGTCTTAGTCATACCATGCCTGAACAGGTTAAACAATGGAAAATTATTTTTCACAGTTCTGGAGAATGACAAGTCCAAGATCAAAATGGCAGCAGATCTAATGTCTGGTGAGACATTATGAGTTTCAGAGGGCTGTCTTATTGCATTCTCACATGAGGAAGGGAGACGTCATCATTTTCCTTTCTCATCTTATCAGAACACCAATCCCATTCATGAAGGCTCCACCCTCATGGCCTCATTACCTCCCAAAGGCCTCACCTCCTAATACCATCATATTGGGTGTTAGGATTTCATCATATGAATTTTAGGGGGACACAAACATTCAGTTTCTAACAACTTACCATTATTCAAGCTGATTGTCAGATCACCATCAATGATGCTATGGCAGATGTCCTATTATATTAGTTTATTGAAAAATAATTGGAGTTAATCATGTACAATTTCATATGTTGTCCCTCTGGAGATTCTGATGAATTCAAGATGTCCAATATTCTCTAGGTTAATAAGATTAACTGAGTGATAGAAGAAAAAATTATATAAACTACCACTTTTTCATGCTATTTTATTGATGTTTCTCTTATGCTCCCCACTGAGTTAAGACACTATCACTCTTGTGTAAAAATAAGAAATAAATTAAAATTTTTATAGGGACACTTCAATATTATGAGTAATTTTAAAAAACTCCAGTTTCTTTAAAAAGATATTTAGGACTAAGTTCCTTCATTACCAGCTGAAGGACATTTTTTTTCGGATTGGACTTCTCAGCATAAGAAGGCTGTCCAAAAGTCAAATAGTTATTGGAGTCCAGGTGCACTGTTTCTTACCAATGGTGTATCTCACAGATGGTGCTTTAGTGTGTTTGCACTGTACTTACTCAGCAAATGACAGGTGTTATTGAAAGACTAACTGCTTACTCTAATCAAGAGCAGGCATATATACAGAGCAAACATAAATTATCAGGCCAGCTCTGGTGCTATTATATGAGTCAAGATCAGAGATTAGGCAAATTAAATATGTCCTTGGGTCATCAGCAAAAACTAACAAGCCACTTTAAAAATTAGCTTATTAATGTATAATTTATGAAACAAAATTCACTAGTTTTAGGTGTACAATCTGATAAGTTTTTAAAAAGTATATAGAGTTATGTAACCACCCCACAGTTATAATCCACACCTTTTTATCACTCCAGAAAGGCTCCTTGTGCCCTTGAGAGCCAGTCTCCTCCCTCTTCCCCCAAATAATTCATAATTGATACTTTATTTCAGTTGCATTATAGGAATATCCAGAAATTATTCATATGAATGCCTTGGCTAAAAGATTATTTTGTGTGTGATCTGAAGATGAATCTGATATTGAAAAGCTCACAAAGGATTTTAGCTCATATCGGAATAATTAGTTTAACTAATTCACATTTAAGAAACTTTTTCCTGAAATGAGGCAGAGAAGATAGATTTTATATAATATTTCCTTGTCTATCCTAAAAAATAATCTTATGATTGTGGTATATCACAAGATACAGAATTTGCTGGCCCCTTGAACTTAGACTTCACAGTGTCTAGAACAGTGGGAAATAAATGTTTGTTGTTTAATACAGCCAGTTTATGGTGTTCTGTTATAGCAGTCCAAACTGACTAAGACAGAAATTGGTACTGAGAAGTAGGGTGTTGTGTATCAAATACATAAAAAAGTGGAAGCAGCTTTGAAACTGGATAATGGGTAGAGGATTCAATAGGTTAAGGTACATGCTAAAAAATGCTGAGATTGCTATGAAGGAACTTTTAACAGTGATTCCAGTGAGGACTCACAAAGAAAAGAATAGAGCTGGAGAGAAAGCCTCTATCTTCTCAAAGAATACAAAAATAATCATGAATAGAATGTTGGTAGAAATATTGACAATAATGGCCATTGTGACAAGATCTCAGGCAGAAATTAACATTGTAACCAAATAGGGAAGGGGTTCGCCAGAGAAAGAGAACCAGGCATGGCTTTTCTGGCCTAAGTCATATTGTGATCTAAGCCTGGCCACAATTCTTGCCCTTGAACAGGTCTCAGTAATTCACGATCTTAAGTGAAACAAAAGAATGCAGAAACTAATGACTGTTACAATATAGCAAAGATAATATATCAGTTGTAAAGACTCCCAGTTCTGTTCCAATAGTAAAGATTAGCCTGGGGCTTCCCTGGTGGCGCAGTGGTTGAGAGTCCACCTGCCGATGCAGGGGACGTGGGTTCGTGCCCCGGTCGGGGAGGATCCCACATGCCGCGGAGCGGCTGGTCCCGTGAGCTATGGCCACTGAGCCTGCGCGTCCGGAGCCTGTGCTCCGCAACGGGAGAGGCCACAACAATGAGAGGCCCGCGTACCACAAAAAAAAAAAAAAAAAAAGAGATTAGCCTGAAATGCTCAGTCACCAGATCAACTGGAACTTAAGGAATGATGATGTTGGTCTTTTCTCACCCTCATGACTTCAATCAACTAAAGCTTGGACCACCCAAACCCCTTCATGAATATGCACATAACCTTAGCTTAAAATTTTCCCAATTTTGCTGTTGGGGAGGCACTGCTTTGGGAAAGATCCCTGGTGTTTTCCTTACTTGCCACAAGTACTAAATCATTTCTTCTCCAGCTTTTTGGCTTGGTTGTGTCATGAAGGGCTTGATGAATTTGGTTACTTGACTGAGGAGATTTCTAAGCAAAATGTTGAAGGAGTGGCTGGTTCCTTCTGACTGCTTATGGTAAAAATGCAAAAAGAGACAGATGAATTGGGGGAAAAAATTGTTAAGCAAAAGGAACTAGAACTTAAAAGTTTGGAAAATTCTCAGTCTGTACATATTGCAAAAAATGAGAAAGAATGCTTTAAAGAGCAAACATTTGATAAGGAGCAAACATTTGACAAGGAGATTAGTATGACTGTGACCCGTAGACTTAATTAGCCACTCCAGCAGGAAAACTGCCAGTTTGAACAGAAGAGGAAGGAGATGAGACAGAATAATGGAAGGCTGTCAGATTCCCCATGAACTGTCAGTGAAGCTATTCAGATGTAAACTTGTGGTTTTCTTCAAGAAAAGAGTAAAATGTTCCTGAAAGTGATTCAGAAATCACGGCCACTGCCTAGATTTCAACACAGAACATGACCTGCAACAGAAGCTGTGGGAGTGTGATCACACCAGGGCTGCTGCAGCACGGCTGGGGCCTGGCAGAGGGTGGTAACATGGGCAGTGGTCAGTCAAAGTTTGGGGCTGACATTAGCAACCCAGTGGGCCTGGAGGGCAGAGCATCAAGCCAAAGAGCTTTGGCTTCTTGACACTTAAAATCTCATGGGATTTACCATGCTAGGTTTTCCCCTTGCTTGGATCTCTTTACTCTCTCCTTCTCTCTGATTTCCCCCTTTTGGAAAGAGAATGTCTATCCTGTGCCTGGCCCACCACTGTGTTTTGGAAGCACATAAATTGTTTGGTTTCATAAGTTCACAACTGGAGAGAAATTTTGTCTCAGGATGAATCACATCTCATGTTGCACCCATATATGATTTAGATAATATTTAGGTAAGACTTTGGACTTTAGACTTTAGAGTTAATACTAGAATGAATTAAGACTTTGTGTGCTATTAAGATGAAATGAATGCATTCTGCATCTGAGAAGGATATAAATTTGGGGGGGTCACAGTGAAATGTTATGGGCTGCACGTTTGTGTACCCCCCAAATTCATGTTGAAACCCTAACCCGCAGTGAGATGGTATTAGGAGGTAAGGTCTTAGAGAAGTAATTGGATTTAGATGAGGTCAACAGAGTAAGACCCAAATGATGGGATTAGTGTATCTATAAGAAGAGAAAGAGACCAGAGCTCTCTCTGCCATGTGAGGATACAATGAGAAAACGGTCATCTGCAAACCAGGAAGAGGGCTCTCATCAGAAATGAATCTGCTGGCGCCTTGATTCTGGGCTTTCCAGCCTCCAGAACTGTGAGAAATAAATGTTTTTTATTTAAAACACTCAGACTATGGTGTTATTATAACACCCTGAACTGATTCAGAAAGATTTTCCTATAGAGTTCCCACAAAGAAACAACCTGGCTGACACCTAGATTTTTGGACTTCCAGCCATTTGAACTGTGAGGATAAATTTTGGTTGTTTGAAGCTGATGCCGAAAGCTCAGCTTCAGTGCACCAGTGCCAAATCGAATCTCAGAGACAGAGTTTTGGGTGAAGTAGAAAAGAATTGCTTTATTGTTTTACCAGGCAAAGAGGGACACAGTGGGCTCTTGTCCTCGAAACTGTGTGTCCCAACCCAAGGGAGTTAGGTGAGGAGTTTGCTAGCAATGGTTCAAGGGTGGAGTTGCTGATAGGATTAAAGTGTGTACAGGGCCTGTACTCCTTTAATCTGGCCTCAAGTGGTCTCCTGATCTTCTCTCACCTTTACATACTAGGAAATTGATTCAAAGAAATTAAGGTACTCTGATAAGTTTCAATAGTTTGAAAAGTTTACTCAGCTAGTAAGTGACAGAAAACTGTTCCTATAGTATCATGAAAATGAAATTATCTTCTATTAGTTTTCTTTTAAATGCAGACTGGAAACTAAAGTGATTGATGACAAAAACATAGAACTGAAACAACGTTGGGAAATTTCTGTCACCTGAAACCTAATGCATATCTGAAATAGAATAACTTATTCTAAATGCTTTTAAAGATTTTTTAATGTAATTCATTTTTAATCTATGGATCTTAACTTGTGTTCAGTACATTTCCAATGTTTAAAGCTATATTTAAGGTTTATGAGAGTACAATCAAAAAGTCCTTTAGCAATGAGCTCTTCTGGGTGAAGAGTCCTCTGGTACTTAGTCAATGACAGTCTGTCTTCCTAGCCCTTCTTCCCTGCTTAATGCCTAGAATTCTCAAAGTACATTTTGTTGGCCTCCAGTCAGAGAAAGACAATCTGCTGGTAAAACACTCAGTGTCATTTACCATCTGGATAGTCTTCTCTGACTTACAAAGTATACAGTTTCTCTTTTGTCATCAAACAGTTTTTCAGTGTCAAAAGATGATCTTGTAGAAACATGAAAAAATAGTTGCCATTCTTATGGAATCTAAAATGCCAAACAGAGAATATGTATTCCAGTTATTTACCAAAATTATATGGTTTTAAGATTCTGGAAAGCTCTCTCTTTGTGTACAGGTGACTAACACATAGGTGATACAGTAGGAAATAGAACAGAAAGAGAAAAGCAGGTTATACCAGCCTAAAACTAAGAGGATTTTCTGCGTTTTCCTCCAAGCTTGGGATTAATAGGATCTAATAAATCACCTATACGTTTATTAAAAGCTTTAATTATGCAAAATCCTTCCTTTTTAAAAGTTAGTTGTATTTAAAAAGCAAAGGGTATTGTAAAAGTTCTATTTTGAATGCAGTAAGCTTCATAGTAAGTTTGATGTGTCTTTACGTTGAAAATTAAGTTGAGCACATTGAAAATCTGAGAATGGCATGTTAATGTAGTATCAGCCACCATGAGAACCCATGATACAGAAAGGCAGATGAATGTCAAGACCGAGAAAAAAAAAATCTTTGTATGAAATCTTAACGAACTGACTCCAGGTAAACATGGAGAAAGTGTGGTAGAGAGATAAACATAGAAATCCAGATGATGATATCCTTGAAAAGGAACGCACTCAGAATTTCTTTTAGTAGAAAGGATGAGAAGAAATTGAATTGAATTAAAAGTCACTTGGAAAATAACATAAATAATAATACTTGACATATCAAGCCACTCTAAGGAAACAATTGCTCTAAGATAAATTATGGATTAACGAAAATGCACCCATTAAGTTTCATTCAAGTGGCCAGAGTTAAAGAGCGCTCAAGTTTTTGGCTGTGCAAGCTCCATGTGCAGTTCCTCTTTCTCTTGTTAAACCTCCCTTCTCTTAAAACACATGATTCTTCCAGATAGGCCTTGGGGATAACATGGTTAGTTGCACAAATAACTTCTGTATCTAAAGATTTTTTGACTTTTGTAGAGTTTTGTTTTATTGTTGTTGTTTTGTTTTCTTGCTTTCATAGGCTGCTCCATTGTTGTCTGCCAGGACCTAATTATCTTGGGCATTAGCAATACTCTCTTGTATGACTCACTTTGACTACAGTGTCCAAATCATTCTCATTTATAAGGGATGCTCTTTCTGTACCAGACTTGCTATGGCTATGACTAAATCCTAAAGCATTAAATATGCAAGACTCTAAATTTTAATGTTACCCATTAACATTATTATCGAGTAACAATTTATGTATTTTTAAAAGAAACATCATAAGTAAAACGATTTTTGTTTCTCTGCATTTACTTCCACTGAGTAGGAGATGATCAGTTCTGGAGTCAGCAGCTATCTAAGCCAGTCAAGAGGACCTGACTGCACTCTAGTTTCAGGTTCCATACTGAGGCATCTCTTATACTCCCATCCTGGGTCATCTATCAATGTTCTTTCTTCAGATTATCACCCCTGGCCAATGCTCCTCCTCCCTTTGTCCCTAGCAGGAGAATTGCTATTCATCAGTAAGGCCAGCTCCTGTCATGTGGGTCATTATTATATTCATGGAGGAGATGACATAGAAGTGCTCATTAATTGGTTAATTCTTTTGGCAATGAAAACAATTCTAGTGACTTAAACATTTCAGTATCTCATATGAAATATTTTATTAGATCCTACACTTTTGTAAATTATAAGGTAAATAGTCACATTTTTTTAAGAATCCAGAAAGAGAGGAAAACATAGGAAGAACATTCTTTGACATAAATCACAGCAAGATCTTTTCTGATCCACCTCCCAGAGTAACAGAAATAAAAACAAAAATACACAAATGAGACCTAAGGAAACTTAAAAGCTTTTGCAAAGCAAAGGAAACTACAAACAAGATGAAAAGACAACCCTCAGGATGGGAGAAAATATTTGCAAATGAATCAGCAGACAAAGGATTAATCTCCAAAATATATAAACAGCTCATGCAGCTCAATATTAAAAAAACAAACAACCCAATCCAAAAATGGGCAGAAGACCTAAATAGACATTTCTCCAAAGAAGACATACAGATGGCCAAGAAGCACATGAAATCTGCCCAACATCACTAATTATTAGAGAAATGCAAATCAAAACTACAATGCGGTATCATCTCACACCAGTTAGAATGGGCATCATCAGAAAATCTACAAACAAGAAATGCTGGAGAGGGTGTGGAGAAAAGGGAACCCTCTTGCACTGTTGGTGGGAATGTAAATTGATACAGCCACTATGGAGAACAGTATGGAGGTTCCTTAAAAAAACTAAAAATAGAATTACCATATGACCCAGCAATCCCACTACTGGCATATATCCAGAGAAAACCACAATTCAAAAAGACACATGCACCCCAATGTTCATTGCAGCATTATTTACAATAGCCAGGTCATGGAAGCAACCTAAATGCCCATCAACAGATGAATGGATAAAGAAGATGTGGTACATATATACAATGGGATATTACTCAGCCATGAAAGAGAATGAAATTATGTCATTTGTAGAGACATGGATGGATCTAGAGACTGTCATACAGAGTGAAGTAAGTCAGAAAGAGAAAAACAAATATCGTATATTAGCGCATATGTGTGGAACCTAGAAAAATGGTACAGATGAACTGGTTTGCAGGGCAGAAATAGAGACACACATGTAGAGAACAAACGTATGGACACCAGGCAGGGAAAGTGGTGGGGGTTGGTGGTGGTGGGAAGAACTGGGAGATGGGGATTGACATGTATACACTAATATGTATAAAATAGATAACTAATAAGAACCTACTGTATAAAAAATAAATAAAATTTAAAAAAAAAAGTGGCAAAAACCTTCCCAGGAAAAAAAAGAATCCAGAAAGACATATCTTCCTTGCTTTTGTCTTCTATTTCCCTTTATTCACTAAATATGTCAGAACTTCTTTTAAAAAGTTACAATTTTCTTTTGTCACATGGATATTCTTATTAGAACTTAAAATTAAATATCTCTTCAGCTCTGTAACTAAAGGAGCTTGAAGCAATATAGCAATGCACCCAATTTCCATTAAGTTTTCTTGCTCACAGCTTTTAACATAAACAGAATAACATATTTCCCTCAAGCAGTTTGAATAAGTTTTCTTCAATTTACAACTTCAAGAAGCAGTATATGAAATTCACATATGACCTGCTTGTTAGTCTGCCATAAATCCAGTTTTCTAAGCAATTTAGATTTTAGTTTATTTGACAGCTAAATTTAATTTTAATCTTAAAAGGTGTTGGTGAGCCTGTTTGACTATTTTTCAAAACAATTTTATGCATGCAAAGATGTTATCATTATCCACATTACGGAAACAAGTTCATCAAAATACCATTGTCTTTGTCTCCAATTAAATTAATAAAAAGCACAAACAACTCTTCATATGTTCATTTCTTTCATAAAAGAGAATCCTAAGGAAATAAAATTTGAGATAGCATATATTGGTAAAAATATATCTGTAAATTATTTTAAAGCTGTATGTTCAGATGTGAAGATTCTGTTCAATTCTATGTAAAAGTTGAATATTTGCTTAACCACCAGTTTTTAAAAATCACTTAAACATGCTTATTGAATTCCAACTATGCAAATCATAAAACTCTTAATTCTTACAGGTGTAAATTTTTCTGACAACTAATTAAAAAAACCTGAATGCTTTAATGTTTTAACATTTGTTTATTTTAAAGCACAATGTCCTGAAATATGAAAAGTGTAATTTATTTTGTAACGCATTATTTATATATGAATTTACTAGATACTCATCCTTTAAATTGAATTAAATATTTATAGTATACTTGGTTCAACATATTTTACAAATATATAAGTAAAAGTTTCTTGGAAAAATATTAAGGGAATATGAAATAGAAATAAATCTTACTTGGACAAATACAGTAAATGCTTCTATAGACCAAGTAGTTGAATAATTTGCACATGGATGTTTTTATCCTTTAACATTTTTCCCTTTATTTTCCCAATAAGTCAGCTGCCAGTCCCAGTTTAAGACTGAGAAAAGCAGTCTCCTAAGAGTTTCTAGCTGTTGAGTTATTCTGGTCTTAATTATACAGATATCTGAAAACTAAGTCAAACTTTTTCCTTTACTTATTTGCTGACCTGTAAAGCTAGAAGACTTTGAAATCCCAGCTATAGTTACTTTCCTTTCCAGCCAATTAAATAGAACACACAGTTCCCAACCTTGGACTATTTGATAAATCCGTGAAAATTATATACATTCAGAGGATTTTTCCAGGTGTGGCATAGAGTATCAAGATACTTAATAAAGCTCAGTATCCTCCTTTTTAATGGCTGGATCCTAAAAAGCACAAAATTCTAAAATCTATGAGGTGAAAATAGAATCTGAGATAAGGCTGGACAAAGGACAGAGGCAGACACAACAGTCTGACCCTGTAGGTAAGGTTTTCTCTGCTTATGGCCCAAGGTTTTTTGTCTTTGTTTGTTAAATTATGAAGTTATACCAAAGTATGTAAGGGGTTGATGAAATATGAAAGTTA
Source organism: Lagenorhynchus albirostris (assembly GCF_949774975.1). Taxonomy (NCBI): domain Eukaryota; kingdom Metazoa; phylum Chordata; class Mammalia; order Artiodactyla; family Delphinidae; genus Lagenorhynchus; species Lagenorhynchus albirostris. The sequence goes on along the minus strand of NC_083098.1, from coordinate 81,171,845 downwards.
GTATATTTGGAATTCCTTATAACATTTTGCAAGTTTCTCTGAGTCAGGTTTGGCCAGTATATAGCCTGTCTTCCATGGTGTGGAAAATTTCATGTAGACAATTAGGCTTTGATGAATCTTAAACACTGGTCATTTCCATCACTGCCAATACTGAGTGAGCCCTGAAATAAATTACTTTTATTCAAAAGTGGAATTGGAGAAGATTTAGACAATACTTTGAAATTCAAAAATTACCATTGCATCACAATTAACTCTGTCTCTCAAGGGACAGTGACAACTTTGGATGGCTACTAGGCTGGATAGCATGGAGTTGTTATAAGAAATAATAAGTATGACTCTAGAAATTAGTAGAAGAAAAAGAGTTAAACTACAGAGAGTGCACAAGAAAATGTCTCTCTTATTTAAATATAAAAACTATCCTCAAATATCATCTTTTTCCCATTCTGACTTTCTCAAACCTAGGTTGAGGTTAGTTGCCACAAATATGTTTTCTTAATATTTGCTTTAAATTAACTTTCACACAAAGTTTTTAGTGATTATAGATGTGAGAAAGGGAGCATAACACTCAAAGAGTCAAAGGTTTGACATATATATTTTATAAAGTATGCATTTTAATTATCACCATTTCATCCAACCCAGCTCTCTTGAGTTTGTAAGAATGTAAGAAATGTTTTTAACCACTGGGAAAGCAGAGTGCAACTAGGGATTAAATACTTATTTGTCAGTCAGGTTATTTTTTGCATCTTTGGCACTGGTATATTATTGAAATTTATCACTGTATCTGTACAAGTAACTCTTGCAGTGGAATTGAGAATGCAAAAGAGGAAGTAGAAGGAAAGAAAATAGTTGAAAGGATATGAGATTATTGCAGAGAAAATCATTCAATTACTTCTTCTAAAGATAAAGAAGTGATAAAATGAAATTAGAAATTTAAGTCTGAGACTAAGGCAATATTGAGTGTTTTTATAGACTAGAAAAAGATGCCAAGGTAGAGTTTAAACTCCCTTTCTGGGGATACTGTAGGAGTGAAAAAGATTATCATGCACCTATTTTAGGAATAACTTTGCCTAAGATGTAAGAGACAGACTAAATAACCTCTCAAGGTCCTTTTGTTCCAATCTTTAAATAATTATTTAAATGAAAGCAAGAACTAAATGCCTGCCTTGGCTTACAATATCTTAGTGCACTGACTTGGGCTTTGTAACTTAATATCTATGAGTACTAATCTATTTTAACTAGATGGGAACAGAAAAAAAAAATGAAATACTAAACATGTTAATGAGATCAAAGATATCAATACATCTGGCATGGTTCCAAGACCCAGAGGTCAAAAGCCAGGAGGAGGAGTGAAGTGGAGAATGAAAAGGAGAAGTGTCATTCAGAATTGAGCTTTTTGGGCTTCCCTGGTGGCGCAGTGATTGAGAGTCCTCCTGCCAATGCAGGGAACACGGGTTCGTGCCCCGGTCCGGGAAGATCCCACATGCCGCGGAGCGGCTGGGCCCGTGAGCCATGGCCGGTGAGCCTGCGCGTCCGGAGCTTGTGCTCCGCAACGAGAGAGGCCACAAAAAAAAATTGATCTTTTAAATGTAGATGCTGCAGAGAAGGAACTGAACTTAATTTTACTGTGTATGTGATGAGAATATAATTTAATTGAAACACTCCTTTCTATGGGTTGTTATAATTGAACAAAGTTACATTTCATCAGAATAAATGACCTAACAGTAGCCGCTGGTTCCAATTATAAAAACCACCTTCTGAAAAGCAGTGATAATTAATGGAAACTGTAGTCCTTACAAATGAATAAGTATCACTGACTTTGATTCAAATCCTTCACATTAATAATCAAGTGCATTTTTAAAAAGTACAATATTTCAAGATTCTTCTTTAGCCATCATCTGTATCATAGGCTGATCTTAAGAGAAGAATGAAACTCCAATTTTTGGAGATAGGTCTAATAGACTCATTAATTAATCTATAATTTCACATTTAAAAAACAATGCTGATAATACCTCACAAATTTAATGCTTGAGCTAATTTTCTTTAAATCAACCTGATTTCATTATTCTTCTTATGTGGATAGTTACAATGATACATTATAATTTGTAAAAACCCCGAAAAACTAAAATTTGAGAAAAGAGGTTGTAGGGAGGGGCAGACACTTGAGAAATCTGTGCAGGTAGGATATCAATTGATTTACATTTTTTCTTACTGAATTCAGTTTGGTTAGCTCTATGTATGTGTGTGTTATGCATGTACGTATACATTTTATCATTAAGAATTCTTCCATAAAATATTCCCTAAAAGGGCAAGGAATAATATATCCCTTAGCTTAATTCTTAACTTCAGCTCAACTTTCTAAATGCCTTCCAGGCAAGAATTCTGCTTCCCAATTTTTTTTCCCCTCTTCTTCTTAGGTTCCCAGTATCCAAATATCCTCTCATTCCTTCATTCCTACTATTATCTGGAGACTGCACTGTCCACATCTACATCTTTTTCCTTCATTTTCTTTTGCACAAACAAACCTCGACCTTCTTACAACCCAAATATGCTAGCTGCCCTACTGTAGTCTGATATTTCTGTTTCATGTACAAAGTCAATAACTGCTATCATTCTTTGCTCTGTGTCAGACATTGTTCTTAAACTTTACACATATTATCTTAATATTCACAGCCATTGTATTAGGTAGGTTCTATTATTATTTTCAATCTATAGCTGAGAAAACTGAGAGACAATAGTTTTAAGTAACTGAGCCAAGGTCACTCAACTATCAAGATTGGAACCCAGGCAAGGTTGAATCCTTTGTTCCTGTCTGTTCCACTGCTCACTCTACTCATACTGCCTCCTTTGAGGACATTGAAATCATACTTTCAGTAGAAGGATCAAAAGCTCAAACTTGGCTCAAATGACTGGCCATGAGTTGCAGCTGTAAACCTGGAAGAGAGTGAAGTCAATTTCCTACATAAAAATCAACATCATTTTGACCTGGCAAATTTAGCATAAGGCTTTCACAAGTTGCACTCAACTCTCTTCCAAAGGCCACTTCATCATTACTGTTCCCACCATTTTCTTCACAGTTTCTGTTTCCAATACTTCTCTTTTTGCCGATTCAGTATTACTTCATTTTACTTCCTAGACAATTGAATCCAACAAATTCTCTTAGCTAAAACTCTTGAAAAAGGTAAGGTGATTTTATCTTATCCTTTGAAATTATTTTTATTATTATTTTGAGAAGTCAGTGAGTTCTGGAGATTAAAACATTTTATTTGGAATAAAAATCCATGGATTTTAGTCAGATCTGCCATCAAGCTCTGGGTGATATTAGATAGATGACTTACCTGAGACAACTATTCATCTATAACATACAGACAATATTTACTTTATCTCACAGGACTAAGTTTCAAATTCAATAGAATACACAAAAAGCAACTAAAATACTTATAAAGTTTTAGAGTTATTCATTGGGTCTGTTATCCTGCTACAAGTTATCTTTTCTATATTATTATTTTGATATTAACCTGTTTTAACATTTGTCAAAAATCCATCTGAAAATGTGAGGTTTTATATTTGTGCTGCATCAGAGTTTCTAAAACGATTAAAAAAATATATATAAGTGTAATCTCTCATTGCTATTTCTTATTATGAAGGCAGCAATCAGATGGTCCAGCTAATTGGCTTCCTGTGTCTATTTTTAATTTGTCTAGATGTGGGTTGGCTTATTTCATCTGTTTACTAGAGAGTTGGAAGAATTGAGTTAGTTCAGGTACTTGGTTTGGTTTGCAGAAATATGATCTGAAGTTGCAAAAAGCCAATGTTAAGTGAATTAGCAGACAAATGGTACTATCAGAACACTTTCAACTGTTCTGTGCTATTCCAGGTGGAACAATTAACTATTGCTTTGAACAGTTTTACAGGTATGCTTTATTTATGTGTTATACTCAATCACAGTTCAGTCACATTACCTTGCTATCCACAACCAGTTATCCTGAGATACACTGAACTTTGTAGACCAAATTGAACCATCTGTTAGATACATAAACTCTCAATTCTTTGAAATGTTTTCAACTCAGAAAAAAAAAAGAATGTTTACATTTACTGAAAATTTTGATGATTTGCAAAAGTCATTTAAAATCTGTTCCTATAAAACTGTAGTGTATGTAGAGAAAATGGATTCAGGGGTCTACTAATTATGTTTCCAAATTATTTCTCTTCCCTAGGGTAAGAATGATAGAGAATTCCCCAAATAAGTTTTAAAAGGCCAAGATGTCAGTCCTAACAGTTTGGCTGTTGGTAAAAACATTGCTATAACAGAAGCTCACTTTGAACACTCTATTAAGACACATAAACAAATATGATGCATGGGTGAGAAATGTCAAAATTAAGGCAGATAGAAAGAGCCATGGTGCACAGTGAATAGGATTAGGTTTTTGTTGGAGGAATGAGATGGGTAGTCACATAATAAGGTGGTCCTGAAGAAGGCAGTCCAGCAAGCATGCAAAAAAAAGAACATGGTTTGCTGAGAAAGGGAAATTCAACTAGAGTAGAGAAGATCAAGTAGGACATTGACAGAGAAGCCAGCCTTGTATATGTTACGGACTCACATTCAATTAAGGAATCCAACTTGTGGCTTTGCTATATTGATGTCCCTATTTTTTCAATCCTTCCTGAGTGTATAGAGTGCTGGTAGTCTCTTACATAGAGTATAATAATTTCTTTCTTCCTTGTCTCTTAGCCTTCATCCACTGTTCTTTCCTAACTAATTCATATACGTTTTTTTTTTTTTTTTTTTTTTTTTTTTGCTGTACGCGGGCCTCTCACTGTTGTGGCCTCTCCCGTTGCAGAGCACAGGCTCTGGACGCACAGGCTCAGCGGCCATGGCTCACAGGCCCAGCCGCTCCGCGGCATGTGGGATCTTCCCGGACCGGGGCACGAACGCGTGTCCCCTGCATCGGCAGGCGGACTCTCAACCACTGCGCCACCAGGGAAGCCCTAATTCATATACTTTTGACCAAATCATTATTTTGGCCTAGCATGTCATCAATTAAAATCCACAGCTTACCACTCTTGAATAACCATTCATAATCGTTTTCTGTTAGCAACATCCCACCTATCTCACTTTATACTAATGCTTGTCACTTATCTGTAGCACTCACTATACTGTAAACCCTAGGAGGGCAAGGAGCAGATCAGTATTGTTTACAGTTGTCATCTGTTATCTCTAATGATGTCTAGCACATAGTGACACTCAAAATTTTATTTTTAAAATAAATGCTTGTCAGTGTTTACCTTCCCAATAGATTCAAACTCATATCCCTCCTTCTGATAAAAATATCTATCTTACCATCCTCTATTATATATTAGTTTCTTCTGTTTCCATCCTAGCCCACCAAATTATCATGTCTCATGACTTACATTTTGTCTTAATTGAGGTGTGCACTCAATACTATGGGACTCTTTCTAAATTATTGTTTATTTGTTTGTTTTATATTCTGGTGCATATTAACAAATTTCCCCATTATGCCAGTGACAAGGATTTGAATAGAAGCCCGTTAAGATGTTTCCTAATCATCGTCTATGAAATACTTCAGAATACTTGCAAATTCTATACAGATACACATCCCTAGTATTTTCAGTAAGATTCATGCTTATAAATCAATAAGAATAACACAACTTTGAGTATATGCATGTTGTATTCATCATCTCGGACTTCTATAATAAAATATATAAATTAGGTGGCTTAAACAATAGACATTTATTTCTCACAGTTCTGGAGGCTGGGGAGTCTGAGACCAGAGTGCCAGCATAATTAGGTTCTGGTGAGAACTCTCTTCCTGGGTTGCGGACTGTTGCCTTCTTATATCTTCACATAGTAGAGAGAAAGAGTTGCCTTTTCTTATAAGAGCACTAATCCCATCATGGGGGCACCACTATCATGACTTAATTACCTCCCAAAGGCCCCATCTCCAAATACTATCACATTGGAGGACTTCAACATATAAATTGTGGAGGGACACAATTCAGCCCATAGCACACATATATATAAGTCCATGCACATATGTGCACGTACATATAGTACACATATTTTTTCCCCTGCATTTGTGCTTCATGTTAGTATTACATATCTGTCTAGAGCAAAGTGTGGTCAGTGGACCCCTGGGAGTCTCTGAGACATATTCAGGAGGCCTCCTAGGTCAAAATTATTCTAATAATAATAGTAAGACATTATTTGCCTTTTTTATCTTATTGATATTTGCGCTGAGGTGAAAAATATCATTTGTGAAATTGTTGGTGGCTTAGCATAAATCAAGACAGTAGCCTTTGTAGAGGGAACTACACTTCTGCAGTTGTTTGAGTTGTGACCTGAATAGTCATATTGTTCCATAGGATACCATTTTAAAGAATAACTGACAGATAAACTGGATAATCAGATTTGGGTACTGAGCAGGTATTTTGTCAAAAAGAAGTCAAGTAAGCCTGTCACTTCAAGGAAAATAACTGACAGGACTTATTGCCAATGAAAAAATTCAAGCTTTCAAGAAAAAGTTAGAGTTTTGGAAAACTTGCTGCATCATCGTAAGCCTGACAGCTTCAATATTCTGATGAGTTCAATGATTATATTAACAAATGTGATATTTTAAATTGTATAATGAAGCGTGTCAACATTTTGAGGACTTGCATGATTTAGTGAGCCAATATTTTCCAAACGATCAGTAAATGCTGTCACAAAATTATACAAGGGTAAAAGAGTCATTCAAATTGCAAAAGGGACAATAAATTTTTGATTGTAACATAATATGAAAATGTCATAAAATATTTTCACAATCTCCATTGCAACTAACTTATAAAAACTACTACATGTAGAGTTTTGGTGTAATATCAAGGAAGAATAGCCCAAATTATCTAACAAAGGCTGTTAAAATATTACTCTCTTTTCTAACTGTATATCAGTGGGAACCAGATTTTATTTGCAGATACCAAGAAAAACATATTGAAATACATTGACCATAGAAGAAAGTGTGTGACTCTAGCTGTCTTCTATTAATCCAGACATTAGATATACAGAAATACCATACAATACTACTCTTCTCAATATTTCTTTTGGTTTGAAAAATACTTTTTTTATAAAAATATGCTATTATATTAATATATAATAGCTTTATTATTATATTTAAATTACTCCATTAAAATTTTTCTTTTTAATTTATCAGTTTTAATTTCTAATACAGTAAATATTGTTAGATATAATCCCCAAAATAAATTTTTTTGGAGTACTCATCAATTTTTAAGAGTATAAAGGGTTTCTGTTATCAAAATTTAGAGAACTTCAGCTTTAGACTGAATTTGGTTGTGTTCTAAATCTAACAAATAGAACATGCACACATCTTGCTCCACCACCAAGAATTACAAAGTTTAAGAAGACTCTTGGGGAAAAAAATAGTGGAATATTCCTATATTTGCTCACTGTTTTAATTTAATTTATTTTATTTTCTATTTTTTTATGTTTTCTAAATCTTCTCAAGGTACTTGGGTCTACCATCAATATTTTTAAAATGTGATCAATATTGCTTTTCATTTCTGTATGTGTATATTGTGCATATGTGTGTTGTGATTATTAATTCAGTCTTTCCTAACATGCTTTAGACAACTCATTAGACAATCAGATCTCACTATTACCAGTGTTTAAATACCTCAGTGCTCTTAGCCAATGCTTTCCCAAACCATCAAATTTATGATTTCTGAAAAATAAAATATGAGCCTGCTACTGTTGTTTTTCTTTCTCTCCAAATTTTCTTTAATTTTCTCTAATAATGCAACCCCAGGTCCTTTCTAACCTATACCATGGCTGCATACTAACATTGCTAGTCCACTGTAAACATCACATTTACTGCTTCCTAAGAAAATTTTTGTAGTCTTACAGAATTCAATTTGTAGACACATTAGAATAGTAAGATTAGAGAATCACAAAAGACAAGAAAGAATAGAGATGATAATTTTAGCCTTTTCTTTTGCCAGACAGTTTTCCTGACTTTTCTATGGCTGACCTCACTGCTCTCTGTGCATACGCAATACCTAGTATTCATCACATTGCATTTTTCTACTTTAGTTTCTTTCTTTACTCATTTACCTTCTCCATCAGTCTATATGTATTTTGAGGGCATAGATCATATCTTCTTCATCATTTAATTACATATCCTAGCACAGAATATGGAATATAGACACAATTCCATAAGTATTAACATGTTCCATAAGCAAATGATAAAAACAGAATTGAACTAGATCATCAATGAGAAAGCCAAAATGAGTTTTGCATATTTTTGAGGCTTTTATTTCCTGAAAGTTTTTTGGGTTCTGTTTGGGTTATCTGCCATAATAAAAACCTGAGAAATGCATGTTAAACACTTGAATACAACCTCAGAAGCCAGATACTGAGCAAAGGTCTCATTGCTAAAGACACACACTGCCTTCACCTCAAAGGTCCCTATGAACTAAACAAAAATTTTCTACCAGATAAACATTCATCTTTTTACTCTTTACTTTGGAAACCATTGCAATTGAATCTGAATGACTCTCAAGTTTATTTCACTGTTTTGCTTGCTAACACTAAATAAGTTGTTCTAAAGTGACCAACAACTCTGTTATGTAACTTTTTCTCATGCCTTTTTAACAAGTGCCCTGTTATAGGCTTTGTTTTTCCTTATTTCAGGCACATCTGGGAACTACCAACATGGAACAACATAGTCCTTCAATCAACAAATAATTATGGAGCTATTAAAAGCATGTGAGAATTATTGTACTAAGTACTGTGAAAAAATTCGGGAAAAAAGATGGGCAGCTAACTTTCAATTAGTGTCCTCAATGTTGGAGTAGCATTATGAAAACCTTGGAAATTAAAAAAATCCCCATGTCCAGTCCATATTCCAGACCAATTAAATTGATATATCAAGAAGTATAATTCTATGTTCAGTAATCTTTTTTTTTTTTTTTTTTTTTTTTTTTGCGTTATGCGGGCCTCTCACTGTTGTGGCCTCTCCCGTTGCGGAGCACAGGCTCCGGACGCGCAGGCTTAGCAGCCATGGTTCACGGGCCCAGCCGCTCCGTGGCATGTGGGATCTTCCCAGATGGGGGCACGAACCCATGTCCCCTGCATCGGCAGGCGGCCTCTCAACCACTGCGCACCAGGGAAGCCCGATGTTCAGTAATCTTAAAGTACCCAAGTGATCCTAATATTCACTTGAATTTGAGAACCCTAAGTTATGGCAAGATGGATAAAAATTAACATCTCTGTCCAACATCTTTTAACTGGAAACACAGACCATGTGTTTCAATGCAAACTTGTCTAGCTTTAGAAACATTCTACTCTTCTGCCACTCATAGTAAAACAGAGAGGGGAAGCAAAGAGATACCTATGGTTTAAGGTAAAAAGCAATAACGTTAATAAGAGGAGATCAGAAAAAAATGTTTTAATAGCTGTGCAAGTGCTATTATTTTGATTATTTCACAAAAGCCTTCATGGTATAAGATTTTATGTTTGATAATATAATAGGAGTAGAGAGTAACAAAGGTAAAAACAAATAAGGGAGATATTGGGTATTATTGGCATTTTGAGGAACTCTGTATGGTTAAGAAAAATTAAAGTAAATAATGACTCCTTATAAAGTTCAAGAGAAATCCGGAGAGTCTTGGAAGTAAGTTCTTTAAGTCTGTCCGGGCTGCTATAACAGAATACCACAGACTGGGTTTTTATAAACAACAAAAATTTATTTCTCACAGTTCTAGAGTCTGGAAGTCTGAGATCAGGGTGCCAGCATGGTCACATGAGAGCTCCCCTCAGGATCACGGACTTCCTCTTATGCCTTCATGTAGAAGAAAGGACTAGGGAGTTTTGTGAGATCTCTTTTATAAGAGCACTAATCCCATTCACGAGAGCGTGGCCTAACAACTATGCTCTCGTGCTCTCATGTTAGCTCCCCTGTTGGGGAGCCGGATTAACTACCCCAAAATGTCTTTTGGGCATTTGAATTATTTCAAGCTGAAAACAACCAAGGCCCAAAAGACTTGGGAAGAACTGCCTGAAGAACTTAGATAGAGGGCCTGCTGCCAAATAAAACTATCACCAGAGATATCTGTAGATATCTGCAAATAATATGGGCTAAATGTGGTGGGGGAAATTCTAGGCAGAGCCTAAAGATCAGAGTCCACTCTATGTCCCATTGTCTCTGCAGGGCCCAGCAAACAATGTTTTACTAAACATTTGCTTCTGCACCTCCACATCAATTGTCTTCCTACCCTCTGAAGTCCCAAATCACTACCCCCCAACATCCTTTTTATCTTTAACAGAAGACGGTATTTAAAGTGAGGATTTTAGCCATTTTGGTGAGTTATTTGGTTCTCCTAGATCTCTCCCATGTAAGCATGATATTAAGCTTTGGTTTGACTGTCTCCTGTTAATCTCTCGCATGTCAACTTAATTCTTAGACCAGCCAGAAGGACATGGAAGAATGGAGGAAAATTTCTTCCTCCGCAGTGCCACCCAAAGACTCCACCTTCTAACACTATCATACTGGGCATTAGAATTCCAACATGTGAATTGGGGTGAACACAAACATTCAGACCATAGCATTAGTCACAGAGATTGGAGCTTTCCAATAATCCACGATTCCGACTTAGATTAAGGAGAGATGTCAAAACTGATTAGCGTTATCTTTATGAAGGCAATGTTTTAGCATGTGAAATGATATGGCAATTAATAGAGAAACTTGGGCAACATGGGAAGTTTAATGAAGACAGAAGAAAATCTATCACTGAAGAAGAGTACAGCGTGACCAAATCTAAAGATCATGAGATGCCCAGTTACAAGGAGAAAAGAGTTTTTTGATATAAAAGATGACAAGGATGAGTGATAATAGGTTGTTATTTGATTTTCTGAGAAGACGGTTATTGGTAATATTTTGAGATAATAGTAGAGAAATGTTGAAGTTGGGAGCCTGATTGAATATTCGTAAGAATCCAGTTACAAGCAAGAACAAAAGTCAGTGAAAGTACACCATTCTATCAAGAATGTTGACTATCAAGAAAAATGGAAAATGATAAACGAACAGGATAGTATGTTGATGGGAGGATGTTTTAGAGAATTAAGGAATCATCTTTACTTTCTTATATCTCTCCTCCAACTACATAATTATATCCATGTGCACTCGCATATTATAACCATCACTTTTATCCTCTCTTTGTACACCTGAATAGAAACTCTTATATTTCCAGAGCACTTTGTTAGACTCAAATGGTAATCTTCTGCTTTACATTAGCTTTTAATATATATTTCCCCAAATGAACTGTAAACTCTTTTTTTTTTTTTTCTTTTTTTTGCAATACGCGGGCCTCTCCCTATTGTGGCCTCTCCCGTTGCGGAGCACAGGCTCCGGACGCGCAGGCTCAGCGGCCACGGCTCACGGGCCCAGCCGCTCCGCGGCATGTGGGATCTTCCCGGACCGGGGCACGAACACGTGTCCCCTGCATCGGCAGGCAGACTCTCAACCACTGCGCCACCAGGGAAGCCCTGAACTGTAAACTCGAGTAAGAATTCTATGTTTTATTTGTCTCAGTAGCCACAGAAACTCATCAGAGATCAATAAATGAATCAATTATTTTTCATATTTATTATAGTTATAATTATTTCCAGTGTTTACTTCAGATGAATGTTTATGAAAATGGTGGAAATAAAATGAGAAAACTGAGATGAAGATTTTGAGTTGAAGATTTTTATTCTATTTAGATGCATAAAAGTTCCATAATACACAAATCATAAAAAGAATATGGTGCTGGTAGTTGTCAAAATGCAAACTACTATTTTTTGACGAACCATTATGTACTTCTAATCTAATCTGCCTCTCATTCTTCCCTAGGCTACACTATAAATGTAGAGATTCCACTAGTTTAGGCATTGGGGTTGCTGCCCTGTTTTCCCAAGAAATGGTTTTCTGTAACAAATTAAAAAATATTTTAAAGATGATGAAAAAATACTCATAAATGCTTGAAAAACACACTAAAACACAAATTAATGTAATGCAATATTGATTCAGGAAACCTAGGGGAAAAAAACCTGAGCCCTCCTCATGTTGACAAGTTAACTTCAAGAAGGAGGTGGCTCTGATTGTATTAGATTGTTATTGCATCTATAACAAGCAGAGAAAGAGATCTCTTGGCAGATAGATTTAGCAAGAAGAACTTACAAACACCAACCAGGTGACAGACTCCTAGACTGATGGAAGTATATTGGAAATGAAGCAACAGTGTCATCACCATTCACCATCTTCTCTTCTCCATATATGGTTGAATAGAAAATAAATGAATCAAGATAACTCCCCAGAGCATTAAGTCTAGGACACTTGCATGGTCTTTATTTTTAAATGATGTAACTTAGACAACATTTAATTCTATATAGTTTACTATGCGCTTATGATCTGTTGACTAAGAATTGTCTCTGTATTAACGGAAGACAAACAGAAAAACAAACAAAACAAAATAAAAAATGGGATTATACTTAGAGATAAAAATTACATCCAACTTCAAAGACTTTCATCAATGACTAAGTGTGGACTCTTCTGGACATGATCACTCATATTAAGGGTTAATTGATTAAAGACTTTCAAAAGCAAACAAGAGATTGAAAGCTTTTATATGGGCTGGAAAAAGCTGTCCTCATCTTTGTGTCCTTAGGACTATACTATGTTCATACACAGTTGATACTCAACAAGCACTTGAAAGGTTAAATGAACAAACTTAAATTACAGAAATCAAATGTAAATATTTGAAAAAGGGAAAAGTTGTAATGACTGTGGTGTTTGAGAGAGAAGAGTCTCCAACTATATTTGCTGCAGAATGTTCTAAAGTGATGCAATAAGGCAGTGAGTGCCTGGGTTAAATGTTTTTAGAGGGAGGAGGAATTGTGGAATACAAGAGATACAATCATGGCAGCACTTGGTGAGCACTTGGATATAAAGAGAAAGAAAAAAACAAATATCAAAGAGAAGGCTAAGTTTACTGACACAGTAAGCCATTACATGTCATTAAAAAATGATGAGTTATTCTAGTTTGGAAGCAAAAATATATTGAGTCAATTTCCAAGAAATAATCTCTTAAATCACACTGAATGTTGTATTTGCTATAAAAGCATGCTGGGTTTCTTTCGTTTCCAGGTGCCATAGGCTGTTTTTTCAAATGTACAGCTACTGTAATTCCATCATCTAAGCATTCAAGTTCTGTTTATGTCCCCTGGCCCATCTCCAGAAACAAAATGAGTCAGTAGACTGGACAATTATTTAGTATATGACTGGCTAAGCTAATAATCAGACTTCGTACAGAAAGAGCTAATGATTTCTAATTCATGCTCTCTCTAAATTATTAAACTTTGTACAAATGGGACACATTTATGGAAGTTGCTGTGATCATTCAAACACAATAAAATAACTTGTCACCATGTACACTTACATGTCTGTTAAGCACCTTTAATAAGAAATATATCCTAAATTTTATTTATAGGAACAGTGCAAATGAAGGAACTTGACATTGCCAAAGCTCAGAAGAGTCTACAGAGGAAATGGAAGACAGGTATTAAGTATTATTTTCTTCACCAAGCCCGTGCTCTCTCCTTTAAAACAAGCTGCAGCAGGTGATCAGCAGTATATTTGGGTACTCCTCTAGGCAGAAACTGGTCTCAATTATGATTTTTTTTTTTTTTTTTTGTGTGTGGTACGCGGGCCTCTCACTGTTGTGGCCTCTCCCGTTGCGGAGCACAGGCTCTGGACGCACAGGCTCAGCGGCCATGGCTCATGGGCCCAGCCACTCTGCCGCATGTGGGATCTTCCCGGACCAGGGCACGAACCCGTGTCCCCTGCATCGGCAGGCAGACTCTCAACCACTGCGCCACCAGGGAAGCCCAAAACTATATTTTCAAAGACTAAAGCTTAGAAGGAAAAGAGCATCCAAAATGTTCATAATACAAAAATGAGATATATTCAACTCATAATTTCATTCAGGCAGATTATGTCATAACTCTGCTACATAGTCATGAGATAGATCCATAATCCAGATAAATGAAAGCAATCTGCAAAGAATATGTGTGTAAATGATATTTTAAATGCATTTTTCCAATGGAAATAAAGTTTTAAAATTATCTTGTTATTACCAGAGAAAGAGCATAGCTCTACATGACTGATGAAAGTCAGAGGACAGAGTATTTAAAGAAATGGCTCTGGTGTCATGAGAATTCAAAAGCTATTTTCAAATTTCAGAGAAGGAGATCTGCACAAAGAAATTTTCTTCTAAAATTTTACTAGATGCTTAGAAACACCAATTTAATAAGCTCCTCAAGATACGGTAATACTTGTCAATACACTTATATTTTATTTATTTTATGAGACAAGGACTTGAAACACTTACAAGAAACATTGGTAGTTTATTTTGACCATCATTGTGTAATTGATTTCTAAATGGATGTGAAAATACACACATATGCACACACAAAGTGAGAGAAAGAGAGAAAGTGTGTGAGAGAGAGAGAGAGAGAGAGAGAGAAAATGAACATACAATGACTAAAGAGATTTGAGTTGGTTAACAAATATTGAGAAATAGTATTCTTGAAGAAATGTTATAATAAAGGGAAAAGACTAGGTGGTTTTCTTTTAGGGTCAGATGACGCACTTGTGTTTTCTACATATGTGGATAATATTTTTTGCTATATTGAGGTTTAGTGCAAAAACAAAACAAAACAAATCTGGACTGTGAATCCTGAGACTTTAGACCCTACTCTGTCTCTTTTTTCCACTGTGGTCTTAGACAAGTCATTCTCCACAATTCCAGTTCCTTCTCTGCCTAAAGAAGATAAAACTGTACCTACAATAGAGGTAACTGCTTAATAGATTTCTGGGGAGGCTAATTAAAATAATTAAAAGCATTTTCAGAATTAGCAACATGTTTCAAAATAAAATTCAAGGGGATAGATGCTTTAATTTTAATCCTGGTTCTGTCACTTCTTAATCACTTTAGCCCAATTATGTAATGCTAAGTGTGTGTGTGTGTATCTGTGTGTGTGTATGAGTGTATTTTACACTTTGTCAACCTAATGTTCTTCTTCAAATGTAAATATAAGCATGACACTCCCATATTTTCCCTGTAAGATAAAATCCATATTAATTAGTATATTAGGATAACACTTCTGAATCTGTGCTGCTCCTACAGCATCTTCTCTTGACAAATCTTGTGCTTGACCAACTATTTGCTTTGCATGAAAACGGTCAGGTCCTTTGCCTCTAGGCCTTTCTTAAGCTGTATCTTGGCATGGTATGTCTGTAACTCCTCTTCACTTATTTATCTGCAACCCATTCTATAAAATTCAATGTCTTTGTGACATTCCTGAATCCCCAGAATGTCCCTAATATGTTTCCACAGCACAGTATGCTTAGCCCTACTGTGGCACTATGATTCTATTGAGATTACCTGTTGCCCTAGGTGTCTATCTGATTCTAAGTTCCTTGAAGGGGAGATACATTTATCTTTGTATTTCTCCTTAGAAGCAGTACTGAAAGAAGGCACACAAAATACTAAGAAGTGTTCAATGTACTTATTGGTGTTGCACATTTCATCCTACTGTATCAGAGAGTGAACGTGAAGAGGTAAACGCAATTCAGAATGTGCAAAATGACTGGGCTAGTTTACAAGAGCAGTACAATCTTAGGTGAATGCTTTATGTGGATTCTGAAAGAGCCTTCTCTTACACTTGAGCTCATACTTCTCATGGGTGAGGACTAATAACTTCTCTGAGTACAGATGGAGACCTCTAACTGAACACAGCTGTTGCCAAGGAAGTCTCGCAGTGAACACATTTCAAACCTAGGACGCAACAAGAGATTACCAAGAACTGGAGAACCCAGTTTGGAATACTTGGCTAAGCGTGTACATCTGTGAAGTACAGAAGTTCATGAGAGCAGGGCTGATTGTTTTCTTCAACACCATCAAGTAAATATATTTGATTATTAGCACCTACCAATCTACAGATCATGAGAAGTCAAAGGGAACAAGGCCAAAACTCAGACAAAATCAGAGCAATTAAAATATACTTTATGATTAGGCTTCCACATAGATGAGAAGAACCATGTGTAAAGGCATTTCTGAAGAAAGTTATACATTGAGTTCCAAAGGAATGGAGAAAAAGTACTGACACTGGGGAAGTTTGATGGGAGTCTTCAAGTAACTGATAATAATGTAGGAAAAATCATATGTTCAATAATCAGAGACTCATTATGAAATAATGCATTCTATGAGGAAATTCAATTATTACAAAACATTTCAATACAACATACATTTGAAGATACTCATGTATAAAGAAAAGTCTCAAAACCTCCCATTGGGAGATCTTTTTTCCCCCTCTTTTTCTTAAGTGTACAAATTCTTAACAAATAGGTACACTTACATAGAATGAAGAGATATGGGAAAGAATAGTACATTTCACACACACACATACACACAGAGTTAAGCTTCTTATTGTCCTGGGTAAGACTCCAGTACAATAGATATTGTAATAATTCTTTCCCACTGGCTTCAGGCAGCTGTTAAGAGCTGCTATAAATCCTTGTTCTCAGGCATAAAAGCTAATTACCAACAGAGGTTAGAAATCAATTTTCCTCTTCCCTCTGTGCCACAGTGGGTTATTATACAATTAGCTACATAACGGAGATATCATGCTTTATCTCAAAGCATTTGTTCTTGTCTATAGTGAGAAGCGGCCACATTTTTGTTGGTCACTTGCATTGTGGTGACTCTCTTATTCACACCTGTGCACATTATCTATGCATTGATGCAGTAAATGTGATTGGAAATATGTTAATCTTTCATTAAGTTGCATTATAGTAGCTATTATACTCTTTGTGGGTTTTTTTTCTCTTCCTTTTATTTTTGTGCTTCACCCTGGATATTTTCTATAGTCCCATCTTTCAGTTTAATAATCTTCTCTTCTGCTCCGTTTAATCAATAGTTAAACTCATCTATTTATTTCTTGATGTTAACCATTGTACTTTTTAGTTCTAGAATTTCCATTTGAGCTTATATATGTATTCTGTTACTCTGGTGAAATATGGTCTTTGTTTTCTTGAACTATACATTGGAATTATTTTAGTGTTCATGTCTGAAAATTCCCATATCTGGATTATAGGGTTTTTTGTTTTTTGTTTTTTGTTTTGTTTTTTTTTGCGTTACGCGGGCCTCTCACTGTTGTGGCCTCTCCGGTTGCGGAGCACAGGCTCCGGACGCGGAGCACAGGCTCCGGACGCGCAGGCTCAGCGGCCACGGCTCACGGGCCCAGCCGCTCCGCGGCATGTGGGATCTTCCTGGACCGGGACACGAACCCGTGTCCCCTGCATCGGCAGGTGGACTCTCAACCACTGCGCCACCAGGGAAGCCCTATAGGGTTTTTTTTAATTGTCTATTTTTTCATCTTTCTTTGTGATCCTGTCTCCAGACATGCCTTAGTGATTGTATAGGAAAGCACTGCAGAAAATCTAGGCATTGTAATCTTCCCCCAAAGAGAATTTTCTTCTGGAAAGTCAATCAAGTGAGTCCAGGCTATCTTGCACCAATCTGAGAGTAAATGATTTGAGACAGGGTTTTAAATTATTGAGGTCTGATCTATTTCCAGTTTGCTTTTACTCCTAGAATATCTTTCAGAAGTTTCAATTGAAAGCCTGAGATATTTACTAGAGCTCTTTCTCCTTGGTTGTGCTGAGCTCATAATTTTGTTTCCTTGTCAAGGCAAGATTGCCAAGAGCTCTCTTTAGCTTTCGGCCTCTCTGTTTTCCCTTATACTTGGCTTCTTGACATCTCCTTTCATTCATCTTCAAATCTTCAAGGGCAATGAGGAGAAAAGTAGAGCAGAATGCATTGGTTTCCTAATTCCTAGTTACATTAGGAGACCAGAACTCCGATTTTTGTCTTCTAGTCCTGGGAGGCTGACAAACATCCTGAGCGACTGCTTTCTGCTCAACTTCCAGGCTCTGCATCACTAAAGAATTAGCAAACACCTTGTCCAGCTAGTTTTAAGACATATCTGTCCTTTGGAATTTGGCCACTCAAGTCTTGACTATCTAGGTTATTCTCTGATGGCTTCAATCCATGCTTTTGTTGTTTTTGTTTTTGTATTTCATACATCATTTATAGTTGCTGCTTTCAAAGGGAGATTGGTCTGGTAAAATACAGTATTCTGTAGTCAGAAATGGAAGCTGTATAAGTCTCTCTTCAAAAAATCCTAAAAGAGATTTTTGATTAAGGAGAAGTATAAACAGAAATATTCAAAATAAAGGGAGGTATAAGAAATGAAAAGAGGGGCAAGTAATTCCTGCAAAAAAGAGGTAAGAGAGAAAATGTTTTACAAAAAAATCAAATTGAGATTTTAAATATGTTTGCTTTGGAAAAAAACAATTCAGAACATAAATACTTGTAAGCTGTTTTGCAGTCCAGTCCAGTAAAATGGATTGATTTTTATCTGTAAATTGTTACTGACTGTGAAAATCAGCTGGCTTCTCTTGTTAGGAATTAGAACGTAGTGTATTTGACTGATAAATGTGTTGCCTAGTAAATTTGCGTGGTGCTAAATTGCATTCAACTGGTGAATAGTTTAATGATTTTTTTCCCTAATAAGTGGACATGTGAGTGTGTCTCAGATGGTCTGTTTTACTCATATGAATTTGTAGGCAGAGACCTTACATGCCTCACAAAAAGATGAGAAGCCATAAAAGTGAAGAGGCAAAAGAGATATCCAAATGGCAAAAGTGTTCTAATCTATCTGTGAACATTTAACTGAAATTAATTTTTAAATGATTCATCATATTTTGTGACAGCAACTGTAACTTCCTTTATGCATGAGTTAGAGTCATTCATTATGGGGGTGATAAAGATATCAATGGCTTGGCTTTCTGACAAGTCAGATCACAAAGGCATTAAAATTCCTCTGCCATTCATGAAATATCTACCCATGAACATATCAGGCATCTGGAATTGTCAGGTATAATTCACATATTGATTTTAATAGAATTCTCTGAAGCACTGTCAACCAAAACTTATTAGGTGCCCTCTGACTATGTGACCAATTATCAGTGTGAACATGTGGAAAATGTACAAATCTGTCAGGGAGGATTTCTTCCACCGTCAGAAAAAGATAGTAGTGATGTACATAAAATCACTTGTTGAACAAAATTGACTGAACGTATAAAATATCTCTGGCATTTGGTAGAGGCTGAGACTACAGAGACACCAATAAACTGTCCAATCCTTCTCTCAAGAAGAGTATAATATAGTGGGACAGCCGGTAAATAAACCAACATAAAAGGATGTGATAAATGCTATTCACTTATTTCCTCAACCAATCATTTTTAAGCAATTTTATGGATTAAGATTAAGGGAGTGAAATTTAAAATAGTAAAACTAGATAATTTATAAATATGAAATAAAGTAAATATTATGATAGATATTTGCAAAGTTTGTTACAAAATTTGTGATGAAAGACATTTGAAACAAGTGTTGATTTAGAAAATGCTTCACTGTGGGAGGGAGTGCTATGTCAAATTAGGTGAGAAAAGATCAAATAGAGTATGGTGAATTTGCACTATGCCAGTTTAGTTAAACAGGAACCAAATTCTGCTGAACCACCTTCCCTGTGTGGTTAGGATTGGACAGAAGGATTCAAGTGAGATTTGAAAGGTGCAAGTGAAGCAGTAGCCTTTACCTACAAAGATGAGTGCAAGCCCCTCTGACCGCCAGAGCTTGGCACATTCTTGCCGGTCCACTGGCTTCTGTCCTTTGGGTGCTCAGAGACCCACAGCTCCTCTACCTGCTGTTGGATCTCTTCCTTCAGCTTCTCCAAGTGCTGGGCTAGACATATGCACAGCTGTGGGGAGAAGGGCACCTTCTTCTTCAGCAGATTGCCTTATAATTAGAGTTAGAGGTAGGTTCTGATTGGTTCTTGAGGATATTCTCAAGTTTATTCTCAAGGATTCCAGTTTGTATTTATTTATTTTTTCGCTGTTTTGCTTACATTACAGCTTTTCTCTTGATTTTAACTACTGACCAAGGTAACTTCAGACCCACCACAAAGTCCATAAACAATTTATTCCATAGACTTCTTCACCAGTTTTCCTTCCTGGTCCCTGTTTAGCACATTTTCTCTGATACTCCAGTCATCTCCCTTTAGAACTTTATCAACTTTCCCTACAATTCAACTTTCCCTACAATTATATGAAGCCTAATCCTTATAATAAGTGCGTTATTTCATGTCATTCATGGTTGTGCTGGTTCTCTGATTGAATCCTAACCAATACTTACAGTAATAAAAATTTTTAAATAGCCTCATCTGTCAACTATAAATATATGACGTGGCTGGAAGAAAGGACGGATGTGGGGAGTAACAGGAAATGAAGCCAGAAAGGGACCCCCATTAGTAGGATGCACGTGTAAGTCTGCGTTTTCTAAAAATCTCACTTGCTGCTTGTGAAAACAGATTGGAGTGGCTAAGACAGAAAAAAACAAGTAATTTAAATTATTATATATTTAGGGAGTTAATGTTAAAAATCTGTGCACAGGTAATGGGGGTGGAGAGAAAGCCCACACATTTTATTTTTATACCATACACAGCTCTACATTTTCTCCCCTGTGTTATTTTTAAGATTAAACTTGAAAGTAATGTAAATATGAAAAGAGGATATCTAAGAGGATTTCCTGGACTATGGTCATTAGAATATTCTCTATATAAAAGATGACTTGTAGCTCTAGACCCTTTTCTGCCCAGGTGGTCTATTTCTTTACGTCAAAAAAGCATGCTCTTAAGTAATTTATTAATGTAAATAAGTATGATAATTAAAAACACCCTTATAGTGGTTTTTTTTGAACATGCATTTATCCTGTTTTTCTGCGTGCTTCTGAAAAGAAATATTAACTACTAAGTAAATGTTGATCAGTGATATCTCATGACATTTCTTTCTAAAATGTGCATGGTTTGGCAGGCACTGTTTAAACATTTCCTTTGAATTTTTTTTTCTTTTGTTTTTGTTTTTTATTGTTTTAAATAGGGCTTGATTTTAAGATGGTAAGGTTAGGAAATAAAGAACTAAAATAGTTCTTTTCTCAGTCTCTCCCTGTGCTAATATTGTGGTTCCCATAATCTAATAAAGCGACAAGCCAAAAAAAAAAAAAACAAAAAACGAGAGGGATTAAAAAGTTTTTTAGGGGCTTCCCTGGTGGCGCAGTGGTTAAGAATCCGCCTGCCAATGCAGAGGACACGGGTTCGAGTCCTGGTCTGGGAGGATCCCACATGCCGTGGAGCAACTAGCCCCGTGAGTCAAAATTACTGAGCCTGCGTGTCTGGAGCCTGTGCTCCGCAACGGGAGAGGCCGCGATAGTGAGAGGCCTGCGCACCGTGATGAGGAGTGGCCCCCACTTGCCGCAACTAGAGAAAGCCCTCACACAGAAATGAAGAACCAACACAGCCAAAAATAAATAAATAAATAAATAAAATTTTAAAAAAAAATTTATAAAAATCTAGAAAAAAGTAAACTGTATCCATTTTCTGGGTTTCCCATAGCAATTTCTCAATGACATTCTCATATACCAACAATGAATAAGTGAATTTGAAATAAAAAACACAATACCATTTACATTAACAACCCAAAAGAATACTAGATAGTGATCTAACAATATTTGTACAAGATTTATTTATATGAGGAAATCTACACAACTCTGATGAATGAAATCAAAGAAGAACTAAATAAATGGAGAGGTATTCCATGTTCATGGATAAGAAGCCTCAATATTGTTAAGATGTCAGTTCTTCCTAATTGGATCTATAGATTCAATCTCCAACAAAATCCCAGCAAGTTGTTTTGTAGATATTAAAAAACTGATTCTAAGTTTCCGCAGAGAGATAGACTCAGAATAGCAAATACATTATTGAAGGACAATGAACTTAGAGAGCTGACACTACCTGATTTCAAGACTTACTATAAATCTACAGAAATCAAGACAGTGTTCATGACAGTGTATTTATGAAAAAATAGGGAAATTGATCAATGGAATAAAATAGATTCCCCCAAAGAGAAACATTAAATTCACATTCCTGAGTGAAAGAATCCAATGTGAAAAGGCTACATACTTTATGATTTCAATCATAGCACGCTTTGGAAAAGGCAAAATTATGGAAATAGTAAAAAGATCAGTGGTTGCCAGGATTGGGACGTAGGGGGAGAGATAAATATGTGGAGTAGAGAGGGTTTTTAGAGCAATAAAAAGACTGTGTATAATACTATAATGATAGATATGTGATGTTATACATTTGTCCAAACTCATAGAATGTAGGAGTAAACTCATGCAAACTATAGACTTTGGGTAATTATGGTATATCAAAGTAGGTTCGTCAATGGTAACAAATGTGCCACTCTGGTGGGTGATGTTGATAAAAGAAGAGGCTAACCATGTATAGGGGCAGGGAATATATGGGAAATCTCTATACCTTCCCCTTTGCTGTGAACCTTAAATTGCTCTAAAAAATTGTCTTTAATGAAAACAAAACAAAACAAAGATAATGGAATGCAAGGTTCCTTTTTTCTTAACATATTAGATATGAAGCACCCAGAATAGATGTAAATAATAAGAGCTGATTAAAGTTTGCAAGGGGCATCCAGGACAAAGATATGGCCTTTCAAATAGACTACACCATCCGTAACATGCAGAACTATTCTGGCCATGGTAGTGTTAATGGGAAAAAGTCTACCATATTGACTTGAATGTGAAGGATGCATAGAGTCCTTAGACCTGGGCAAGCAGGGACTCTGCCCTCATCTTGCCCTTCAGAAGACCTTAAGCTTTGGAATCACTTCATTGAATGGAACTAGCTGGGAGGCACTACCATGTGGCAGGATACTCTGAGGTCAGACTGAGGTGCACATGATACTTGGTCCTCATTTCAGACCCTTAGGGTGAGGTTGGAAAATGCCTGAGTTGCTCTGGGACTCACCCCAAAGAGATGTCCTGTGGCCCCATGATTGGAATGGGTTCTACTAGGGTGGTCTGGTGGGCCAAGTGCTCATCCTGGATGTTATAATATTTCTTTCACAGAATCACAAACAAGATTAAGCTACCAGAATGGTCCTGATACACTGGTTTTGGGTGAGGCACACTTAAGTTTGACACAAGACACGCTTAAGCTCTGGACTACTTAGTCCTTTGCCTCATCTGGCGCTTGAACCACAGTATGGACCTGAGTTTTAGCACTTGCCCATGTTATTACCACAGTGCCACCTGCATCTTCAGCATCTAGGGACAATGAGGTTGGTGGTAGGCATCATTTACCATGTACCCACCATTTTCTCCCCACTTGCTACCAGGATAGTGGGTTCCTCTGTACCAAGCATCAGCCTTCTTGTGAACTTCTCTGGGACTGGCTGAATTTATTCTCTGAAGGTTTTCAAAACCATGCCCAGTAAGGAATGTTTGGTGTGACAGTTTTAAAAACTCTCAAAGAATATAGGTTCAGCCATTCCCAAGAGCCTGACTGACAATTGGTACCAAGCCCATGGAAGGGCTGGGGTGACTACCCTGGATGCCAATGAGGGAGGAGTGGTGGTGCACACAAGGTCAAGGATGCCTGTTGTTGGTGATGTGCTGTGGAAGACAGGGCTGCAGTCAACATCGACAGTTCACATCCCAGTGATTATGGCCTAAAAAGTTCAGTAGAAGACATGGTTAAAGAATGTTTGTTTTATGTATACAGTTTTGCATTCTAAACAGTAAATTTAACATGACCAGAAAATGAATTATCATTTTCTTTCATAATTTAATGAGAGAGTCATTAGATGCTGATAGTCATGATAAATGATGGATGGTTCAGAGTCAAGAGTAAGGATGGCATCAGCCTTAAGTAAATGGCATTGGGAAACTGCAGAGGCAAGAAGACCCAGTTGTTTCAATACAAATAGTTTCTGACGGGCCACAGCATTGTGAGTAATAAGAGCATTACTGTGTTTTCTCTGGTGGTTGGAAATATGAAATTAGTCAGGAATGTTGCATTTGAAAATAAAAAAACACAAAAAGATGGTTCCCGTTCATGAACAGGATGTGAGGGTGCCTGGGCCCTATGAAGAATGTTTATGTATACTAACTGGAAAATAAACAAATACATAGATACCTCTTTTCCATTCATAATTCTAAATCTTCAAGGACAAGGACCATGATGTAAAATATTTTAAAAACAAATTTCTTAAATAAAAAGAGCCGCACAAAAATATTTGCCTGGGGTCTGCACACCCTATGGGAGATCTTGGTTAGGACAGTGGTGAAACCCACCACTGCTGTAAAAGTAAAAGCGGAAACAGAGATGGGGGATCCAGAGCCCTACTTGCTCCAATCCCTCAATTTCTTCTTCCATTCTCCCTTGGGGATCACCAATGACTCACTAAGGCCCCAATGAGCACAGCTGAAAAACACCCATCTTTCATCATCAAAATTATTTCTTAATTTAGGTAAAGAAATGGTGTGGGTTAGAACTTTGGCTTCTATTAATTCAAATTAATTAATAAAATTTACTAAATTAATTATTAACAATTAATTATTTAAAATAACAATTCTGTTATTTTAAATAATTAATTATTAATAATTAATAAATAATTAATAAAAGAATTGTTATCTATCACTGGATGATTAGAAATGAGGAAAATAAATTCTGTACTAATTTTTATTTTATTTATTTATTTACATATTTATTAATTTTTTTTGCAGTATGCAGGCCTCTCACTGTTGTGGCCTCCCGTGGCGGAGCACAGGCTCCGGACACGCAGGCTCAGCAGCCATGGCTCACGGGCCTAGCCGCTCCGTGGCATGTGGGATCTTCCCGGATCGGGGCACGAACCTGTGTTCCCTGCATCGGCAGGCGGACTCTCAACCACTGCGCCACCAGGCGAGCCCTGTACTAATTTTTAAAAATTCAAGCAGCAAGAAAAAAGTTATTTTTATAGTACTAGTTAATTTGGAAGATACAAACTATTTTTTATGTTTAAATAATTTTTATAATTTCATAATTTTAATAACTTCATCTATTTTTATTAAACTATTACAGATTCACTAGTTTTAATAATATTATTTATTTCAATTCTAAAGCTAGCTGATGATCCTTGAAAAATTATAAAAATATCAAAAGTAGGAGAAAAATGTCATCTCAGTTTTACCTGCCAAGTATTATTACCAGTAATTTATTATTGCATTTTGTTGACATGTTATTCTATGCATTATCAGGATGACTCTAAATTTTTTTTAAATAGGAACAAAATATGAGATGAAATGTTGTACCAAATGATGCAGTTAGATTTTATTTAATAGCATGGTAAATGATATTTTTCTGACATAATATAAATCATAAGCAATCAATAAATGGTTAAACTTTTAAAGAAATTCTCATTGGATTTCCAAATATTTAGGCAAAGATTTTTTTAATTTAAATATTTCTAATTTCTAGGTAAATGTACTATTTTAGCCAAGAAGTAAAATCTTTTATATGTTTGAAAAAATGCATGGATGTGAAATCAAGCAGTAGTTATATTTTCTTCCAAACAAATTAAAACAAATCAACCAAATTTACCTCTAAATTTTATATTAGACTTAGTGCAAACATATGAAAACCACAAAAGTTAAAATAATTTTTATAATAACATATGAAAAAATTATTTACCTTACTCATTTCACTACTTAAATTGCCAGCAATTTCTCATGTGTAGAAATCAATGAGCAAATCTAATACTAATTTATCAAACCACTCCAAAATAGTTTTTACTTTTTATATACATTTCATTCACTATTCTTAGATTATCCATTACTACAGATATTTAAAAGAAATCATTCTATGTAAATCTTGTCTTTCTACCAATAGGTGTCACTGAAAATGTGTATATTTCAACAGTAAACTACATTCACTACTATGCTGAAGTTGCCTTCTTACAATTCAGTTTTAGCTGAGGTTTGAATCAGGAACACCTATCAACCATAAAATTACTCTGATGTGAACAAGAGGAGTTTTGTTATGTAAATAGTATGAAAAATGTTTATAATGATGGACCATTACATCAATAATATTTTACTCTGCCGGTATTATAAAATTTATATTGTACTCAACTAAAATTGTATTTTGTTTAGCAAACTGGACATCATATTTTTCTCTATCATTTTACTATTGTTATCTGGCAAAATTGCCATTTCCATTTTAGTCTGGGATGTTGATGCTTCTCTGAGTATACAATGCATATAAAAGAATTTTACAGAATTTAGAAACAATTTGGCTTTGCTTAGACTGTTTATAAATATATTCTCTAATCTTTAATTCTTAATAAAACTAGGAGCAAATACCTGACTATTTTTATTTGCATTAATTTTATTAGTAGTGCTCTTCATTTTATCCATGTATATATAAAATTCTGCTCCCAATATAATAAAACTCTGATATCTCAGTCATTTAGAATCTTTTTTAAATCTAATTTAGTCAAGAGGTTTATTTCAACAACTCATAGGGGAAAAAAACAAAAACCATATGATATTCATTCTGCATTTTTAACAGTAGTTTTATTAAAGTGATTTATTGCCATAAGACAAATCCTAATGATATTTCTATTTTATAACTATTTTATTCTAGGCTGGGTTGGTGTGATTTATTCAAATTTCCTAAGAAAATATGAACTACTGTGTAGCTGTAGGTATTATGTAGCAAATGTGTTTTATATCATAATAATAAACATACATTTTTCATACCCGAACTTTCCAATAATCAGATATTCTTGAGTAGTTTCAGTGTTTTTATTGGATTCCAGTGAAGTCTCATTATCTTGTACAATTTGTCTGAACTATGCTTCTCCAGATCCCTACTATTTTCTTCTCTTTAAGGCTGTGTGAGAAAACAAATTTACCTGACAGTGGGGCTTTATTTAATTCTATTTCCGTTTTCTCATCTCTGACCAGTGATAGCTCAATGTGAAACTCTTCTTTCTCCTATCTGCTAGCAGTAATTCAGCTTAGTTTTCTTCCTTTTCTGAACTGCCAGAACACTTATTTCTTGATGTCTCCACTCCACGTCTACTTGTAGAGAACAATACGCAGTCATCAGTGCCACCACTCACCCCTGTTCCTTGATCACCTCTTCTCTTCAAACCACCATGCACAGCTTGAATCGTTTTAGGGTTTATAGAATAAGATAGGCAACTTTAATCATTATTAGGGACAAAAAAAGCATAAAGAAAAGGTATTTGTTACTTTCACCTGAAAATGCAAGAACGGATTCAGACATAGTCAAACATGAACTCATGTAGTATCCAGTCTCCAAGAGGGCCCCCCTTTGCTTCTTGGAATTCACACTCTCCCTCCCACACGGTAGGAGAGTTGGTCTGTGTGACCAGTTGAATACAGTCCAAGAGATGGTATATCATTTCCAAAATTAGATTATCAGAAGACTATGCCTTCTGTTTTGAGCACTCTCTTTCTTGTTCACGTGTCTGTCACTTGCTTTGGGGAAGACCAGATATCACGTTATAGAAATGCTACTTGGGGAAGAAGTGGGGTCTCCAGTCAACAGACCACGGTGAATTGAAGTCTACCAAAAAACCAAGTGAGTGATCTTGGAAGCATATCTTCCAGCCTGAGTTGAGCCTCATGAGAGACACTGAGCCTGAAACACCAGCTAAGCCACTTCTGGATTCTTGACATACAGAAACTAAGAAGAAATAATTGTGTGTTTTTTCATGCTGCTAAGTTTTGGAGTAATTTATTATACAGCAATAGGTAACTAATACAGATCTCAAATAATATTATCAAACCTCTGAAAGAGTCTCTCTATACTTGTCTCTGATTATAACAATTTGCATCAATTACAGATGCAAATTAATGCAGGTGATCAAATGGTATAATCATGAGCTGTGTCTTTATCATATGGATTCTATATCAAGGATCTGAAAACTACAACTCAAATCAGACCTGCCACCTGTTCTTGTAAATAGAGTTATATTGGAATTTTTTACATTTTGTCTATTACTACTCTCCTGCTACAGTTGCAGAGTTGAATAGTTAAGACAGAGGTCATATGGCTCACAAATCTTGTTCTACATGGTGGGCAGTATACAGCTTGGCTTATATCCTTCCAAATTAGCAGCAAATGTAGGAAGAGAAATAAAAAAATACACAACTTGAGAGAACTCTGATTTACCTGTCCTGGGTCATGAGCTTTTGTATGAATTATGCAGACAGGTGGAAATGTTTCCATAACTGGCTGAGCTGAGGTCATGTGACTTTTAGAAAAATAGGATGAGATCTACTCAAGCCGTATGAAATTTGTTCCCCACAGGAAAGAGGGATCTTCTTCTTGAAGAAATGTATTAGTATCTAGGTACGCTTGACAGGAGGTGGGAAAGTTGAATGAGATGATCACATAAAAAGACTGTAGAAATAGACTAGAGAAAAATAGCCACTATAATGAAAATGACAAAGTAATAGGGATTTCAGAAATGCTCCAAAGAACCATGACTTTTATGCCTAGAGGCTGCATGCAATTCCCTTTCTTTGTGGATAAAGGTCTCCTGTTTTCTCTTTTTTTTTTTTCATTCATGAGAATGGAAATCATACATCTCCCATGTCATTGTTCTTATCCTTCCTCTTTTCAGGTAGACCTCTTCCTGAGTTACAATTAGGATCAAGAACAACAGGTATTAACCATAGGCTATGCAAGTCCCATATAGGTCATGTGTAGGTTTGGTAAACTTCAGGCATAGCTCCACTGTTTTCATGTTAAGTCTTTGAATTATTATAGTGATTTTAGATTCTCATATATTTTTTGACAATTTCTCATGTAACTTTCAGGCAAAAGCTGTGAGATAAGTATTTTATTCACATAATGGCTTTGGTCCCCCAGGGAAAATGTTAATTGGGTTATATCATCTCAGGAGAAAATTCAATTATTCACCTACTCACTGCCTGCTATAACTGCTGGCACATAATTTAGGTACATGATATGGGCTTATTATTTCTTAAGAAAATGTAAATCTCACACACGTAAATTAGATTAAACAGCAAAAACATGGATTTTGGAATTTGACTTAAATCTTTGTTTCCCCATTAACTACCTATGATGCCTTGGATCAGTTAGTTGACCTGCTGAATTTAATTTTTCTCCTTTTTAAAAATGTATGTGGCAATGGTTAATTTGCAGAGATATTTAGATTACATAAATTAAAGTGCTTAGCACATAAAAAATTCTCAATAAACATTAGGATCCTATAATCTCAATATTGTTTAGCTCTTACAATTTACCCATCTGACAAAGGATTGTGAATGTTACCTTTCTATGTTATAAGTAATTAATTTAATAAGTAATTTAAAGCTAAGTTTAAATATAGCAGTACTATATACCCACTGGAAAAACATGTTATTAGGATCTGAGTTTTATAGGGAAAACTGAGTTTAATTGTATTTATATAAAATATTCACATTCTTAAGTTGATTGAACTCTACTAGTTAATTCTACTTCAATTGGATTAATTATGAAGAGAATTTCAAGCTATGATTTATTTATTGGTTAATCTTTGATCTAACTCTGCCTTCACTGTTTAGTACAGACATACTTAATCACCTTAAAGACAATTGTTTTCTCTTTTCTTAATGTTTAAACTGATCACAGTTGACTGTATAGTGTCCTCTACCACTACATTCTGGATTAAGATGACCAACTCTCACTTGCAGTGTTATATTTTGAAACAGCGTTAATGTATTATGCAGTAGAGACGAGTCTTTCACTGATAAAGGAAAAACAATGTCTTGGTGTCTGTGACATTGTAGGAACAAAAGAGAGGAAATGAAACCTTCAGTTTTCATAAGATTTGGTGAACTGGGCAAATGTGCAATTTGATTTCTAGTTATTTTGTTTCATCTTCTTCTTTCTTTTCTGGGCTCTTTGCTCTTTCTCTTTTTTGGCTTTAATTTACCTTCCCTGGGTTGCATTCTTGACTCTTGAATTTTCACCCTTTCTGACTCTCAGCAAAGAGCTCTGCTTTGCTCCATTGTTTGGGAAATTAATTTCCCTCCTCTGGCTTTCTCTGTGCTGACAGCTACACGTGATACTCTGGAACTCAGATACCTCTCCTCCTTCCTATCTTTCTGATTTATCTACACAGATCATGACAGGTTCTTAGAACCAATATCTCTGAGAATATAAACTATCTTCAGAATTTACTGTCTGCATTAACATGATTTTACTATTCCACTGTCTTCATCAACATTACTTTTCCAGAAAGGTCTTGGACAAGAAGAGAAATGTTGTAAATTATGTTATTGTTCATGCCAGGAAAATTCTGAAAGACCTATCAACTGGTCAATAGAAAACTCAAAGAGCACTTTATACCTTAAGACTCTTTGACCCTTTGTTGTAACATCCTCACCAGTCATTCATTATTATATTATGATCCTTACCCAGTCCTAACCAACCCCTGAATTCATCTGGCCCAAGTCTCCATCCTTGAACTGAAAGACTCAGCTTAAACTAGTCTTTAAAATATCATCAATATGCCAGCTTTGTTTTTTTTCTCTAAGATGCTACTAAGGCTGTGAGGCATTGCTTTCCCTTAGCACAGTAAGCAATAAGTTCAGCTTTGTACAATCAACATGTTGTTTTTGTGGTATTTTGGGGATCCAGCAGCCACCATATCTAAAATTAGTATTTCTCCTCTGAGCAGCTCCTGCGCCTCTTTACTTTTTATCACAATTCTATTAATGGAAGATTTGACTTCAGTTTTTTTTTAATTTTATATTGAAGTATAGTTGATTAACAATGTTGTGTTAGTTTCAGGCATACAGCAAAGTGGTTAAGACCAGGCTTGTTTCATGGATAGAATGGCTGGATAGAAGAGGAATCATCTTTGCCATCTTTCTCTTTCTGACCATCTTCAGATCCTGTCATTTCTATTTTGGAAGTATAATTTTTGTTTGTTTGTTTGTTTGTTTGTTTGTTTTTGCAGTATGCGGGCCTCTCACTGTTGTGGCCTCTCCCGTTGCGGAGCACAGGCTCCGGACGCACAGGCTCAGCGGCCGTGGCTCACGGGCCTAGCCGCTCTGCGGCATGTGGGATCTTCCCGGACCGGGGCACGAACCCGTGTCCCCTGCATCAGCAGGCGGACTCTCAACCACTGCGCCACCAGGGAAGCCCTGGAAGTATAATTCTGACTTCTTTCCAATTTCACAGCAGCTTTAGTAAATTTTATTCTAACTTGTTACTATAAATTCTTAATTTCCCTCCTCTGGCTTTAGAATGATTGTTAACAATACTAATGCCACAAATGAGATTTAATATTAGTTTAATATTAGTTAATTTTACCTTAATGTATAAAGATAATAAATATTTTATTTATCAAAAGGCTAATAAGAACAAACATATAGAACTTGATTAGAAATAGCATAACAGGTCTGATGCTGGTACTATCAATACAAATGCATGAACAGTATCTGGCCCATGGTAAAAGTTCAAGAAATATTTATGGAATAAGTACATGGAATAAATTTCTGAAAATCAAAAATTGACTTTTACTCCATCAACAGCATCTTTTCCTCCTTGTTAAGAAAATCCTAACTTTTAGTGTAAAAAACAAATCATCATCAGGAATGAAGGTATTTACCTGCACTTAGTTGGCCATGTGACTAAGGTTTATTCAAGGACTTGCAGGTAGGTAAGTTACATGGGAAGATAGGATGCCTTCTTAACACATAGGCTTCTTTCCAAAGATGAAAGAACCTAAAAGCCAATAAGGTTTAAACTTCAGGACCCCTCATTATCATGGGCACCTTCGGTAAATTAAATATTTGTAAATGAATTTTCAAATTATTCTGATGTGAGTGTTCCATTTATTTCCTATCAGGACCCTAACTAATACTACACTTTCGAAATGTAGTTCATACTTTGAAATCTCTTTCCCTTAGATTTGTCTCTGAATTAACCTATCTAGTTTAATCTGAATGGTCATTGCTTGCAATTTAGCTCTAGTTTATAATTTTTTTTTTTTTTTTTTTTTTTTGCGGTATGCGGGCCTCTCACTGTTGTGGCCTCTCCCGTTGCAGAGCACAGGCTCCGGACGCGCAGGCTCAGTGGCCATGGCTCAGGAGCCCAGCCGCTCTGCGGTATGTGGGATCCTTCCAGACAAGGGCACGAACCCGCGTCCCCTGCATCGGCAGGCGGACTCTCAACCACTGCGCCACCAGGGAAGCCCCTAGTTTATAATTTTAATAACTTCTCAGATCCTCTTTATTCTTAGTGGACAAGCAATATTTTTTAAAAAATAAAAAATATGTTTTTATCTTCTGACAAATTTGCTTGTCTGATCTTATTAGAGACATCAGGTGGATTATTTTTGAACAAATTGTATAAGTATCTGAACATTCCAATAAAAATTACTGATAAGAATATCCCTTAAATCAGACAAATACAGTGATATCATCATGTTAATTAATAATAGGGCTTCCCTGGTGGCGCAGTGGTTGAGAGTCCGCCTGCCGATGCAGGGGACACAGTCTCGTGCCCCGGTCCGGGAAGATCCCACATGCCGCGGAGTGGCTGGGCCTGTGAGCCATGGCCGCTGAGCCTGCGCGTCCGGAGACTGTGCTCCGCAACAGGAGAGGCCACAACAGTGAGAGGCCCGTGTACCACAAACAAACAAAAATAATAATAATAAAAAAATACAACCAATTAGCATACAGTACACATAATAGCATAATATTTTTTAAATTGTACATGATTATAGCAGCTACTGAGAGTGAGCCATAGAAAGAAAGTAGTTAATTACAGATTTAGAGAAACATTCATGAGGGAAATCCATTGCTCCGGAGTTAGATTACTCCTATACTGAACAATTCATCAATGAGAATTGGTAAGTGCTAAGTGAGAGAGAGTAGAATGCATATGCAAATCTTGCTATAAGGAACAATTTTAAAATGCCAGGGAAATAAAAAATAGAGCACTTGCCCTAAGGATCTTAAAATCTAGTTAAGATGAAATTGGTAACATACTTAAATAGCCTAGAACCTGAGTTACAGCATATGAGAAAGGCTACTGTAGACTGATACATATTAATCAGATCTATTAAAGGAATAATAAAGAAAGAATAGAAAAAGAAGACTGAAGAAATTTATAGCAAATGAGTGGGAACACAATGGGAGAAAGAAAAAATGTGTAGTATATGAATCAATTAAGCATAATAAATGAATTTGTAAGTAAAAAATGTGCTTGATACCAATTCCTTAAACTAAGTATATACATTACATAAACAATTTTTGAGTGTAAATAATGTGCAAGAAATGCTAACAATAACAGATACAATAAATGTAAAATTTATTTCTCTAAAATTCTCTTACCTGGAATTTAAAATTAGGAATTGCTTATTATTCAAAAATATTAAATGGAATTTTTTAAACTTCTTTCCAGCATATAAATTGAGACAATTTTTGTTTTTTCTTTTGAAAATAGTCTAACTCACTTACAAATTTATTTATTTTGAGAAGTTCTGTCCCTGAAATCCAGGTCATTTCCTTCTAGCTATTTCATAGGTTTTACAGTCATTTAATTTAACATTTAAGCTAGATTAGAGTACATGTATTATTATTTATATTGGAAAGCATACTTTTCACTACAATAATGCAGTTATACTCAATACTTGCAACGAGATTCTATGCTGAGCATGAAATTAGCTTTTATCACACACAAAGGTGTGATTTAATAAATGTCCAATACCAGAAAATCTGAAAGCATAGAAAGGAAAATACATTTCTCACAGATGATAGACCAAAACACTTTCATGTGGAAATCTCTACTTACAATTTTGATTCTATGCATATACTTATTTTAAATAATAGATTTTATCAAAGCTTTCACTTTTGATTAGAACAATCTTGCAAGTAATCATTAAGGCCCAAGATATACATTTCTCATGAAATTGCTATAAATATATGTGAAATTATATCTTAAGAAGAAACAATCAGAAAAATCTTTTCTCGCCTATTTTCCCTTTTTTTTTTTTTTTGGTATCAAAAGAGACAGTATGTTACAATGGAAACAGAAACAGATAAAGTAAGTCAAGAAATGTGTAAGAGTCCCAATGTTGCCTTAATTTAATATTTGGTTTGGTTCAAATCAATTAACTTCTCTGGACCTCATTTTCTATATATACAAAATTATGAAATTAGACTAGGTGACACTGAAGTTTCTTTCTATATCTTAAAATATGTGATGCTAATATAAGCATTTAAATACTATTAGGTAATCTTTGAAAAACATGTATACACACTATTTCCACTTAAACTATGTAATTAGCACACAATCCATTTTAGATTTCAGTTTTTTATAAAAATGCTTAATTAAAAATAAAACTAATAATACTTAATTGAGGTATAATTTATACACTGTAAACTGCACATATCTTAAGTATTCAGATGATGAAACAAATGTATGCTCTTGTATTAAAGTTCCCCAAATCATTTCCACTGCCCTAAAAAATTTCCTGGTGCCCCTCTCCAATCAATCCCTCTCTCCCTCTACTACTCCACTGGCAACCACTTTTCTACTCTTCTGATTACTATCACCATAAATGTTTTGCTTGCTCATGAACTTCATGTATATGAGATCATACAGTATATACTTTTTTGTCTGACTTCTTTGGCTCATCATGATGATTCTGAAATGCATTTGTGTTGCTAGACATATCACTGAACTGTTCTTTTTGTGTCGAAAAATAGTAACCCATTTTTGGAATATCACATTGTTCATAAATCCAATCTAATGATTGAGAGACATTTGGGTTGTTTCCAGTTTTGAGCTATTATGAATAAAACTGTCATGGAAATTCATTTACAAGTCTTTTTGTGGACATAACATTTATTTTCTTTGGGTAGGTACCTAAGAAAGGAATAGCTGAGTATTAGGAGAGGTATCTTTACCTTAGAAACTGCCAAGGAGATTTACAAAACAGTTGAATAATTTTACATTCCCACCAGCAGTCTATGAAAATTACAATTGCCCTACCACCTCACCAATTTTAAATTTTATCCACCTATATACTGTGAAGGTTTAAGTTGCATGTCCATGATGAATAATGCTATTGGGTATCTTTTCATATGTTTGATGGTCATTCATATATATTTCTTTGTGAATTGCTTGTTTAACTCAATTTATCAGTTGATAAATTGAACTATTAAAAAATTATACTAATCAAAGATACCGTGAAGCAAATGATAGAGCAAAACACAAATGGAAGAAAGTGTTAGCAATACATATATTATACATAACATTTCCTACATGAAAAAACCCCACTTTAATCCAGAATACATAAATAATTCCTACAAATCAATATGAAGAAGATAAGCAATGTAATTTTTTTTTTTTCTGGTACATGGGCCTCTCACTGTTGTGGCCTCTCCCGTTGTGGAGCACAGGCTCCGGACGCGCAGGCTCAGTGGTCATGGCTCACGGGCCTAGCCGCTCCACGGCATGTGGGATCTTCCCGGACCGGGGCACAAACCCGTGTCCCCTGCATCGGCAGGCGGACTCTCAACCACTGCGCCACCAGGGAAGCCCCAGCTTGTCTTATTTTTAGAATTGATATTTTAGTCTCTCCCTCTCTCATATATTATTTAAAAATAAACATATTAATTGACATGTATTATAGAATGTCACATATTTTCCAACTGAGGCTTACTTTTTCATTTTTATTATCTCTTTCAAAGAACAAAATAGTTTAATTTTGATAAAGTCCAATTTATCAATATTTTTTCTTCTGTAGAAAGCTTTTTTTGTTTGTTTATTGTTTTTAAGTAAGCTTTATCTACCTTGAAGTGATGTAGCTTTTTATCTATACTTTCATGGTATTTTATGGCAGAAGGGCTAATCTTTGCCTTGATTTTTAAATTAATTTTTTGTTATTCAAGGGTTCACTTTTTATGTAACATCTCAATAATTTCAGCAGAAAGCTTTTTTAGTGTTTCTAATCTGCCATGTCATCTTAAGTGAGAGTCAGTATACTGTAGTCAAAACTGTCTTGATATAAACCTTAGTTTCACCATTTATGAGATGTATTAGCTTCTGGTTAAACAGCTATGTCTTTCCTAGTGGAAAATATAGCATTACATTTATACAGTAAGCCCCCTACATATGAAGAGTTCTGTTCTGAGAGCACGTTTGTAAATCCAATTTGTTCGTTAAGTCCAACAAAGTTAGCCTAGGTACCCAACTAACACAATTGGCTATATAGTACTGTACTGTAATAGGTTTATAATACTTTTCACACAAATAATACATAAAAAGCAAACAAACACAAAAAATAAACATTTTAATCTTACAGTACAGTATCTTGAAAAGTACAGTAGTACAGTACAACCGCTGGCATACAGGGGCTGGCATCAAGCGAACAAGCAAGACGAGTTACTGACTGGAGGAAGGAGAGGAGGTGGGAGATGGCAGAGCTGAAGGATCGTCAGCAATAAGAGACAGAGGGCAAGGTGCAATTTCACTCATGCCTGACATTGATGTACAGGTTCTGGTTCCTTGCTGAATTCCATTCTATCTACCGTCTTGAAAAAATGATCCAGTGATGTCTGGGTAGTAGCTCTTTTTTCCTCCTCATAGATGACATGGTAGCACTGGATTGCATTCTGAATGGCTGCTGAAACCTTCATGTACCGTTCTATGTTCAGGAGCTGTGCCTCAAAAACTAACATTGCCTCCTCAAATAAAGAAAATCCCCTTGCCGTTTCCTGCATCGGGAATCTCTTTGGTACTTCAGTTACTTCTTCTTCCTCTTGTCACTCCACTCTCTCAATTATTTTCACTTTTTTTCCATCGTTATCTCTTGGTGCTTCTTAGCAGTACCAGCTACGTCACCGATGCTTTTACGCTTGCTTCCAGATGTCCTGGGCTTGAAATAGAGATACTGTACTACTGTACTCTATACAGTACTCTACAGTGAAGTACACAAAAGCACAACCACTTGTAGAGGATGCACGCATGTGAAAATATATTCCAGACACGTGCACTAACTTACGTGATTGGACATTCGAATGCAAGTTAGCATCTTTGAACGTTTGCAACTTGAAGCTTCCTATGTAGGGGACTTACTGTAGTGTGGAGAAAATGAAACTGAAATTTACAAACAGTTACACTAAGCCTAAAGAGCTCCTTAAGTTATT
This sequence comes from Lagenorhynchus albirostris, assembly GCF_949774975.1. Classification (NCBI taxonomy): domain Eukaryota; kingdom Metazoa; phylum Chordata; class Mammalia; order Artiodactyla; family Delphinidae; genus Lagenorhynchus; species Lagenorhynchus albirostris. The sequence goes on along the minus strand of NC_083098.1, from coordinate 81,134,573 downwards.
TCTAAGCAAACATCTACCTAGGGAACTAGAGGTGTTTGTTAATTCTAACTCAAGGCATTAATCTGCTACTTTGGGAGACTAGATGCAAAGCCTGATACATTTCTTCTGTCTGCTAGGCCTTGAAATATCTCACTCTTCTAAAAATCCATTCTGATCTTGTTTAAACTGTCACTGAAATTTTTGTTACTTTCTTCTACTAGAACACTTCTTCTCCCTATCTGGCCAAGGAACTCACCTCCTTATGATGCTGGCATGTATCAGACGGCTCTATCTCACTCAGGACTTTGCTATCTTATAAATTTTGATCATATCTACTTAACTTTACAGTGGGGAGGCTGCAACTGGTAGGAAAGTCTATTCTTTCAGATGAGAAATTCAGATTCCCAGGTAGTGCTGCTAGAGTATGAAATCATCCATAAATCAAACTTAGTTCACTCTATTTTTCTCTTTAAGTTTTTACTATGAAAAATTTCAAAAACATACAAATAGCAGAGAATAGTATAATAAACTTCATACGGGCATCACTCAGCCTCAACAATTATTAACAGAGGGCCAATTTTGTTTTGTTGATATGCACCCCATTGCCCTTGCCTCCCATTAAATTAGTTTAAACAAATACTAGCCCTTTCAACAGCAACAAAAAACAAAACAAAACAAATACTAGCCACTATACCATTTCTTCCCATTTATAAAAAAATAGGAACTTTTGCTTAACATCAATATCATTATCACACCTATTTTAGTTTATAACAATTCTTGAATATCATAAATCTATATATGTTATCCCAGATTATAGCAGAATGGGTCTGTATGAGAAGTAATCAAGGTTATTTGAAACAAGAGAAATATTTATCGTTTCTTTTAATTTTAAAATTTGTGCTTACGTGCTATAAATTTTATATGAACTCATTACATTCAATTTAAGGTGATAGGATTGGTATCATAACCTCCAAATATATTCTCGTTTTGTAAGGTGAGTTTTACATACCTAAAATAAATTGAGAGTCAATATAATTATATGTTGGTCTGCAGTCATATTAACCTTTCTTTCACTCTTAATACCACTTGTTAAGAGGGCCTTCAAAATATCTGTATTTTCTTAGTATCTTGATAATGAGTATGTGATTGATCTCACTTTACAGATAAGGAAACTGAGGCTTAGAGAAATATTTGATATGAGTCATAAATGGAGAATCCAGTGTTTGAACCCTGACATTTACACTATTTTCAGTCCACTATGATAGGTTTTACCTATGTAATTATGATGGGAATATTAAATCCAGTGTTTCTACTACACCAGCCATGTTACCAAGTACCACAAGATAGAAATTAGCAATTGCCATTATTTCAATGGTAGTCATTCTGAAGTGGAAGCAAAATTCTTTACTCATTCATTACCTTCTAGTGTTTTTTTCCCTCAAAATTAAGACATAAAGAAATGTTACCAAAGTAGTCTACCACTGAAAACTCTGACATTTCCACCTAAACTCTGCTAATGACTGTGGTGATGAGCGCTATCTTCTCCCTCATCTTGAAGTGTTTGTACTGATTACAGAATCAACTCTGCTCTACTACAAGGAGTTCCCAAATACTCTCAATTACATCTCTTCAATATCTTATGAAGCCATCTTCCCCTTCACTGAATTTACTCAACCATTTCTTAAGAGATAACTACATACAAAGGCAAGTAATGTGTTATGTGGTATAGAAAGGTGATTAAGCATTTCATTTTCTTCAAGGGAGTTTACGAAGAAAGTATAAAAGAAATGTACATAAATAATTATAATAAAAGATTTTAAAAAAGAAATTGTCTTAAGAAAGACAGAATGAAGGTAATAGGGAAATTAAAGTGTCCCTAAAACATCTAAAAAATAATAGTACAGAGGTGTAGAAGTATGAAGACATCCTTTGTGAAACTCAGCAAGTGGCACAAGGGGAGACCAGAGGTAGATTAGATTCAATTATCAAGATGCAGATTATCATCTTGTAAACAGATATTCATCCTTCCCCTTCCCACACTTGCTCTTCACTTAAGTCAGTCTCCATACGTCAACCTCCCCCACAAGATCCTTGACATTTAAAGCAGAGTGTTTACAGTCATGCTAAGTAACTCTGACCTCAGATGGCTTGATTAACCTATTTAAATATTATGCATGGTGCTGAGTGCAAACCTATTCATCAGGGTTCATAAACAAAAGCGAGAGCTTTAATCAGTTTCCTACTACATCTAATGCTCTATGGTTGTCTTTATTATACCTGAAAGTCAAACGCTACTTCATGCAATACTTTAATCTGCATTAAAATTCAAATATCTTCATCAAGTTTGGTGTCTATAATGTGGGACATTCTTTGACAATTGTGGAGAGATTATGTCAGCAGACTTCATTTCTAAAAACTAACAGGTTAACATGCTATTTTGACTTATGCAAGAAAAATTGATCAAATAGAATTGGGAGAGGAAGAGTATAGACAGTATCAATAATTTACATTCTTTGCAGAAAACTATAGCTGGCATTCTAGGAAATTCTCAGCTCTGTTAGACTGAATTCCTTAACCCTGGCAGCATAGTCTGAGCACCCTTCTCTCTTTGCTCCCATGTCTCAGTAGCTCTTTAAGGAACCATGCCAACATGCACGTCATCTAACACCATAGACAAGTTGTGCGTACATGTAAATAAATAGCCGAATAAACCTAAGACTTATCAATAGTTTACATATAACTTAATGTAGTCTTATATATGTAGCACAAATATTTTCCAAAACCTATTACTGGAGCTTCAGTCTTATTAATGAGATTAAAATTTAGAGGGAGTTGTTACATGCTAATTCCTAGGCAAATAAAATATTCACTCCTTTGTAGAGTTAATTTTAATTTGTTTAACCTAATCGTTTCATCATGTATTGTTTGATGGAATAACCAGTGATGAATGTTAAGATGATGACACTTTTTAATGGATGATAAATCTTTAATTGAAGAATTACAGTAATGAAGCTCTGTATTCATGATTTTGGATTAATTCAGAGCTAATGTCGCAAGTACAAAAGAATACTTTCTTTATGATCAATTCATTTTCATGGATTTTTTAATTTAATTATATTAAACAGTGGTAATTACTTGAGAGTTTAATTAAAAAGGCTGCTTTGATTTTTCTTTATAGGAAATTGAAATGGCAGAGTACAAATATCATTATTAAACATTTGTTCCCAGGAGGACCTTCAAGATGGCAGAGGAGTAAGACGTAGATATCATCTTCCTCCCCACAAATACATCAAAAATATATCTACATGTGGAACAAATCTTACAGAACACCTACTGAACGCTGGCAGAAGACCTCAGACTTCCCAAAATGCAAGAAACTTCCCAGGTAACTGGGTAGGGCAAAAGAAAAAAGAAAACACAGAGACTAAAGAATAGGGATGGGACCTGCACCTCTGGGAGGGAGCTGTGAAGGAGGAAATTTTTCCACACATTGGGAAGCCCCTTCACTGGCGGAGACAGTGGGTGGGCAAGGTGGGGAGCTTCAGAGCCACGGAGGAGAGCGCAGCAACAAGGTGCAGATGGCAAAGTGGAGAGATTCCTGCACAGAGGATCGGTGCTGACCAGTACTCACCAGCCTGAGAGGCTTGTCTGCTCACCTGCCAGGGCGGGTGGGGGCTGGGAGCTGAGGCTCGGGCTTCGGAGGTCAGATCATAGGGAGAGGACTGGGGTTGGCTGCGTGAACACAGTCTGAAGGGGTTAGTGCACCACAGATAGCCAGGAGGGAGTCCAGGAAAAACTCTGGACCTGCCTAAGAGGAAAGAGACCATTGTTTCTGGGTATGCAAGGAGAGGAGATTCAGAGCACCACCTAAACGAGCTTCAGAGACGGGCGCAAGCTGCGGTTATCAGCACGGACACCAGAGACGGGCATGAGAAGCTAACGCTGCTGCTGCACCCACCAATAATCTTGTGTGCAAGCACAGGTCACTATCCACACCTCCCCTTCCAGGAGGCTGTGCAGGCCGCCACTGCCAGGGTCCCGTGATCCAGGGAAAACTTCCCCGAAGAACACACAGCGCGCCTCAGGCTGTTGCAACGTCAGGACAGCCTCTGCCCCTGCAGGCTTGCCCCGCAATCTGTACCCCTCCCTCACCCTAGCCTGAGTGAGCCAGAGTCCCGTAATCAGCCGTTCCTTTAACCCCCTCCTGTCTAGAAGAAGAACAGATGCCAGAGAGAGACCTACACGCAAAGGCAGGGCCAAAACCAAAGCTGAGTCCCAGGAGCTGTGCGAACAAAGAAGAGAAAGGGAAATTTATCTGAGCAGCCTCAGGAGCAGCAGTTTAAAGCTCCACAATCAACTTGATGTACCCTGCATCTGTGGAATACATGAATAGACAATGAATCATCCCAAAATTGAGGTGGTAGACTTTGGGAGCAACTATAGACTTGGGATTTGCTGTATGCAATTGACTAGTTTCTGATTTTAATGTTTATCTTGGTTTAGTTTTTAGCGCTTGTTATCATTGCTGGATTTGTTTATTGGTTTGTTGCTCTCTTCTCTTCTTTTTTTTAATTACTTTAAAAATTTTTTATTTTAATGATATTTAAAATTTTTTTATTTTAATAACTTTAATTATTTTATTGTTTTCTTCCTTTCTTTCTTTCTTTTCTCCCTTTTCTACTGAGCCGTGTGGCTGACAGGGTCTTGGTGCTCCAGCCAGATGTAAGGCCTGAGCCTCTGAGGCGAGAGAGCCAAATTCAGGACATTGCACCACCAAAGACCTCCCGGTCCCACGTAATATCAATTGGCGAGAGCTCTCCCAGAGATCTCCATCTCAACACTAAGACCCAGCTCCACTAAAAGACCAGGAAGCTCCAGTGCTGGACACCACATACCAAACAACTAGCAAGACAGGAACACAATCTAACCCTAAAATCATAATAGGTTCATAGACACCCCAAAACACACCACTGGACGTGGTCCTGCCCACCAAAAAGATGAGATCCAACCTCATCCACCAGAACACAGATACAAGTCTCCTCCACATGAAGCCTACACACCCACTGAACCAACCTTACCCACTGTGGGCAGACACCAAAAACAACAGGAGCTTCGAACCTGCAGCCTGCAAACAGGAGACAGCAAACACAGTTAGTTAAGCAAAATGAGAAGACAGAGAAATCCACAGCAGATGAAGAAGCAAGGTAAAAACCCATGAGACCAAACAAATGACGAGAAAATAGGCAGTCTACCTGAGAAAGAATTCAGAGTAATGATAGTAAAGATGATCCAAAATCTTGGAAATAGAATGGAGAAAATACAAGAAATGTTTAACAAGGACCTAGAAGAACTAAAGAGCAATCAAACAATGATGAACAAAACAATACATGAAATTAGAGTGGCATGGACATATAAAGACTACCAAATGCAAAAACAGATAGCTAGTGGGAAGTAGCCATATGGGAAGTAGCTCGGGGCTTTGTGACCACCTACAGGGGTGAGATAGGGAGGGTGGGAGGGAGATGCAAGAGGGAGGAGACATGGGGATATATGTATATATATAGCTGATTCACTTTGTTATAAAGCAGAAAATAAAACACCATTGTAAAGAAATTATATTCCAATAAAAATGTTAAAAAAAACTTAAAAAATGAAAAACAATTAAAAATAATAAAAATCTCCAGAAGGAATCATTAGCAGAATAACTGAGGAAGAAAAACTGATAAGTGACCTGGAAGATAAAATAGTGAAAATACCTACCACAGAGCAGAATAAAGAATGAAAAGAATTGAGGACAGTCTCAGAGACCTCTGGGACAACATTAAATGTACTAACATTCGAATTATAGGGGTTCCAGAGGAAGAAGAGAAAAAAAAGGGACTGAGAAAATATTTGAAGAGATTATAATTGAAAACTTCCCTAATATGGGAAAGGAAATAGTCAATCAAGTCCAGGAAGTGCAGAGAGTCCCATACAGGATAAATCCATGGAGAAACACACCAAGACACATATTAATCAAACTATCAAAAATTAAATACAAAGAAAAAATATTAAAAGCATCAAGGGAAAAGCAACAAATAACATACAAGGGAATCCCCAAAAGGTTAACAGCTGACCTTTCAGCAGAAACTCTGCAAGCCTGAAGGAAGTGGCAGGACCTATCAAAAGTGATGAAAGGGAAAAACCTACAACCAAGATTACTCTACCCAGAAAGGATCTCATTCAGATTTGACAGAGAAATTAAAAGCTTTACAGGCAAGCAAAAGCTAAGAGATTCAGCACCACCAAACCAGCTTTACAACAAATGCTAAAGAAACTTTTCTAGGTAGGAAACACTAGAAAAGGAAAAGACCTACAATAACAAACCCAAAACAATTAAGAAAATGGTAATAGGAGCATACATATCGATAATTACCTTAAATGTAAATGCGTTAAATGCTCCAACCAAAAGACATAGACTGGCTGAATGGACACAAAAACAGCACCCATATATATGCTGTCTACAAGAGAACCACTTCATACCTAGGGACACATACAGAAGACATACAGAAGATCCGCGGTATGTGGGATCTTCCCTGACCGGGGCACGAACCCGTGTCCCCGCATCGGCAGGCGGACTCTCAACCACTGTGCCACCAGGGAAGCCCAGAGTCTTTAATTTTTTTAATTCTTTATTATCCAAATAAAATTTCACTTTCTTTCTGGTTCAGAGAAAGAAGTTTTAAACTTAGGTCACATAAAGTGAATTCTTTATTATAAGCTGTCTAATTTGATATGTCTCTAGGTGACCAATGCAAGTAATAAGAGAATCATTATTTTTGGAACAAATTTTTTTTTTGAATTTTTATTTCTCCTTTTATTTATTTATTTATTTATTTTAACATCTTTCTTGGAGTATAATTGCTTAACATTGTTGTATTAGTTTCTTCTTTATAATAAAGCAAATCAGCTATACGTATACATATATCCCCATATATGCTCCCTGTAACATCTCCCTCCCACCCTCCCTATCCCACTCCTCTAGGTGGTCACAAAGCACCAAGCTAATCTCCCCAGGTGATGCAGCTGCTTCCCACTAGCTATCTATTTTACATTTGGTAGTGTATATATGTTGATGCCACTATCTCACTTTGTCCCAGTTTACCCTTCCCCCTCCCCGGGTCCTCAATTCTCTACGTCTGCATCTTTATTCCTGTCCTGCTCATAGGTTCTTCAGAACCACTTTATTATTTTTTTTGATTCCATATATATGTGTTAGCATACAGTATTTGTTTTTCTCTTTCTGATTTACTTCACTCTGTATGACAGAATCTAAGTCCATTCACCTCATGACAAATAACTCAATTTCATTTCTTTTAATGGCTGAGTAATATTCCATTGTATATACATGCCACATCTTCTTTATCCATTCATCTGTTGATGGACACTTAGGTGGACTCCACGTCCTGGCTATTGTAAATAGTGCTGCCGTGGCCACTGAGCCTGTGCATCTGAAGCCTGTGCTCCGCAACGGGAGAGGCCACAACAGTGAGAGGCCCACGTACCGCAAAAAAAAAAAAAAAAAAACAAGAGATTCTTCCTAAAATTATAATTATGTTTATTACTAAGATTTCCACATAAATATACCTGAAAATTAAGTCTCAGTGTTGAGAAGAAAAAAAAATCTAGGGCTTCCCTGGTGGTGCAGTGGTTGAGAGTCCGCCTGCCGATGCAGGGGACACGGGTTCGTGACCCGGTCCGGGAAGATCCCACATGCCACGGAGCGGCTGGGCCTGTGAGCCATGGCCGTGGAGCCTGTGCTCAACAGGACAGGCCACAACAGTGAGAGGCCTGCATACCGCAAAAAAAAAAAAAAAAAAATCTATAAAATGGATATAACTGAACAGCACTAACTTAGAAAAGTTACATTCAGGCAATGGTTTCATGTGTTGAGAACAGCTTGGATTTTCCCCAGAACTCCAAATACTATTGTTAAAATGTTAAACCTGACCCAAATATTAAAAAAATCAAACAATACTTTTAAAATTATTGCAATGCATTATGTCATATCAAAGAGTAAAATAATTCTAAGAGAAGTAGAAAAGTGGAAGACCAGTTCTAGTGGTTCACACCTGGTTGGAAAACAGTGAATTAGGAATATCAAAATAACATCATCAAACATTTCCTGAGCCATACATACGAGCACACCTTGGAAATATTGTGGGTTTGTTTCCAGACCACCACAATAAAGTGAATTTCTAAATATAGTCACACAAATTTTTTGGTTCACCAGTGCATATAAAAGTTACATTTACACTACACTGTAGTCTATTAAATGTGCAATAACATTATGTTTTTAAAAGGAATGTACGTACTTTAATTTAAAAATATTTTATTGCTAAAAAGTGCCGCCCATTATCTGAGCCTTCAGAGTTATATTTGCTGGTGGAGAGTCTTGTCTTGTTGTTGATGGCTTGTTGACTGATCAGGGTGGAGGTTGCTAAAGGTTGGGTTGGCTGCGGCAATTTCTTAAAATAAAACAATGGTAAAGTTTGCTGCATTGATTGACTTCCTTTCACAAACAATTTCTCTGTAACATGCAATATCATTTGATAGCATTTTACCCAGAGTAGAATTTCTTGCAAAATTAGTATCAGTCTTCTCAAACCTTGTTGCTGCTTTGTCAAGTAAGTTTATGTAATAATCTAAATCCTTTGTTGTCATTTCAACAACCCTCACAGCATCTTCACCAGTAGATTTAATCTCAAGAAACTAGTTTCTTTGCTATCCATAAGGAGCAACTCCTCATCCCTTAAAGTTTTATCATGAGCTTGAAGCAATTTAGTCACATCTTTGGACACCACTTCTAATTCTAATCATCTTGCTATTTGCACCATATCTTCAGTTAATTCCTCCACTGAAGTCTTGAACCCCTCAAAGTCACCCATGAGGGTTGGAATCAACTTCTTCCAAACTTCTACTAATGTTGACCTCTTCCCCTGAATCACGAATGTTCTTAATGGCATCTAGAATGTGGAATCAACTTTACAGGGACTTTGCCCAGATTCATCAGGGGAATCACCATCTGTGGCAGATATAGCCTTACATATGTATCTCTTAACTAATGAGACTTGAAAGTCAAAATGACTACTTGATCCATGGGCTACAAAATGGATGTTGTATTAGCAGGCATGAAAACAACATTAATCTCATTGTAGATCTCCATCAGAGCTCTTGGGTGACCAAGTGTATTGCCAACAAGCATTAATATTTTCAGAGGAGTTTTTTTTTCTGAGCAGTAGTTCTCAACAGCGGGCTTAAATATTCAGTAAACAGTGTTGTAAACAGATATGCTGTCATCCAGGCTTTGTTTCTTCATTAAGAGAGCATAGGCAGAGTAAATCTAGCATAATTCTTAAGGGCCCTAGGATTTTTGGAATGGTCAATGAGCATTGGCTTCAACTTAACATCACCAGCTTAGTCCTAACAAGAGTGTCAGCATGTCCTTTGGAGCTTTGAAGCCAGGCATTGACTTCTCCTCCCTAGCTATGAAAGTCCTAGATGACATTTTCTTCCAATATAAGGCTGTTCCATCTACACTGAAAATCTGATGTGTAGTGCAGATACTTTCATTAATTATCTTAGCTAGATTTTCTGGATAACCAGAAAATTCTGTTGCAGTTTCTACATCAGCACTTGCTGCTTCACCTTGCACTTTTATATTATGTAGATAGCTTCTTTCCTTAAACTTCATGAACCAACCTCTTCTAACTTTAAACTTTTCTTCTAAAGCTTCCTTACCTCTCTCATTTTCATAGAATTGAAGAAGGTTAGGGCCTTGCTCTGGATTAGTCTTTGGCATAAGTGAATGTTGTAGCTGGTTTGATCTTGTATCCAGATCACTAAAACTTTCTTCATATCAGCAATAAGGTTTTTTGCTTTCTTATCATTCATGTGTTCATGGGAATAACACCTTTAATTTCCTTCAAGAGCTTTTCCTTTGCATCTACAACCTGGCTGTTTGGCCCAAGAGTCCTCATTTTCAGCCAGTCTTGGCTTTCAACACGCCTTCCTCATTAAGCTTCACCATTTCTGGCTTTTGATTTAAAGTGAGAGACATATGACTCTTCTTTCCACTCAACACTCAGAGGCCATTGTGGGATTGTTAATTGGCCTAATTTCAATATTCTTGTGTCTCAGGGAATAGGGAGGCCTGAGTAGAGAGAGAGATGGGGAACAGTTGGTCTATGAGGCAGTCATAAATGGCATTTATCCATTAAGTTTGCCATCTTACATGGGTGTGGCTCATGGTTCCCCCAAACAATCGCAATAGTAACAACAAAGATCACTGATCACAGACCACCATAACAAATATAAGAATGAAAAGATTAGAAATATTATGTGGATTACCAAAATGTGACACAGAGATACAAAGTGAGCAAATGCTATTGGAAAAATGGCACCAATAGACTTGCTAGATGCGAGGTTGCCACAAATCTTCAATTTGTAAAAAATGCAATATTTGTGAAGCACAATAAAACGAGGTGTGCCTGTACACTATTCTTTCTTAAGCCTTTTCTCTCTACCGTACAACCATTGTCACAGCCCAACCATCTAACATTTATTCTTTTTGTAGAATGCCTGCCAAATTATAACTTCCTTCTCATTAACCATCCACTGAATATTTTCAGTCAAATTTCAAAACCTCTAAAAACTTTTCCTATGACAAACTGAAGTCTTTGGTCCTAGTTCTATCATGTGGATCCATAGATACTATGAATTATTCCATTTCGATTCCATTCCTTTTACACTTGAAAGCAATTACCTGTTCTTCTCCAAGCCTTCTCAACTAAGGTTCTACTTTACATTCATGTTCAAGAGGTAGTTAGACAAATGCATGATTTGTGGTACAAGGAAAACTTTAATGTTTACTTTTTGGGTAAGTAGACTCACCTATTGATGTGAAGGAGGAAAAAAATAAAGCGGCGTTCAGTGACAGTGTCAGAATCTAAATGCTAGCCTGAGTGAATCATTAGTCTGACTTAGTGCGGTCCTTCTCATACCTTTTAACAGATAGATATGCTATATTAAAATATTTTTCAAGCAACTGATCTAGAATTTAACCTAAAGGAGTTGTCAGTTATACTGAATTATTAGTAGAATTTCTAGGACAGCTATATCAGTCATAATTGCTTGGCATAATAATCTGCTTGTTAGAGCAATAGTACTGAGTTAGCAGAACATTATAAAGCATGCTCAAACTCTTTACAGCAAACAAGAAAAAGTTTACAACTTATGAAATATATAAATATACATATAGTTACATATGATATTCAGCATTCTTCAAAGTATTTTGATTTTTAATCTAGATATTAGAAATGTATTCTAAGCAGTTGCATACATATCCTGGGAAAATAAGCTTTCCATTATGTAAAATAATATGGATTAAATGAAAAAATATATATTTTAAATATATATAAAAGTATATATTTATATGTAATATAGTTTTAAATGTATAATAAAAACCTCAGGTCTTTTTTAGGATAAAAGCTTTGAAAAAATTCACCTATTTGTTATGTATTCCTTAGGAGTTCATTCTGTAAAGTTTTTCTAATTTTATGAATATCAATGTCATTTAATATCCAACTTTCACAATGATGCCACTGTTATCTTTCAAGCCATGAACTATAAAATGTTACTTTTCTGGAGGAAATAAAAAAAGAAAAGAGATATGATGGTTTCCATTCCCATTATCTAAAACTCAAAACCCCTGGTTTGTACTATAGCATGTAAAGCATTTTACAGTCAAATCTCAAATTACTTTTCCAGTTTCATCACCATGTTATGATCGCATTGCCTGCTCACACAGGCCATTGTCTCCTGCTGAAATATACTTCTTCTTTTTCTTTCTGCATAACTCATTTTCATCCTTTTGAGAGTCAATTCAAACTGTTTCCTCTAATGTGAAAGCTTCCCCACCATTCCCTAAGCATCAGCAGTCCTCTCTTCTCTGAGCACATAGATTCCACCATTCACAAACCATATTTTATTAATGGCATAATTATATTTCCCACTAGACTGAGATCCCCTCAAGGGATGACATGTGTGTCATTTATCTTTGTTCTCTAATGTCCTGCACAGTGCCTGATACTTGCTAGGAACTGGACTTGGAGATATTCATCTTGGCATTTCATCTCATCTTTGTCTTTAACTCCTCAATCTTGATCAAGTGCTTTAACCTTTTTAATTGTGGAGTATCAGGTTCATGGGCATGTGCACCTTCAAGCAGTAAGAAGACAGTAAGATATATTAGAAATAGCATAGAATTTTGAGTAAGCCAGTTGCTGAGTGTGTAAATTTATTAACTTAGATAACTCTGTTATCCCAGTTATCTCAGGTATAAAAGAGATTAATAATAACCACATCATGGGTTTATTATAAAAATGGTTTAGTATGTAAAAAAGTATCTATCATAGGTTTGATTAGGTAGCTTCTAAAACACCTTAGGAGCTCAAATAACCTATGGATTAGAGAAAACATTTTAGGAACCTCTCTCTGTACAAAAAAAAATGTGTTTTTTTTCTCATAGTGTTTTATCAAATGAAAATGTGGTTCGATTGAAGCTTGTCAAAGCAAAGCAGTAAAAGTAATGAGCTTCTAAAGAGGATGGCTTCTTGAGGAAGCATTGAAAGTACTACCTGGAGTTGTATAAAATTTGAATCTAGTGAAGGTGTTATTCACAGCCACCAGAATTTAGAAGATGTAAATAGGAAAAGAGAAGTATAATTCATTAAAAGCTTTACATTCGAACATAAACTATAGACCAAGAGAATTTTTTAAAAAATACTACTCTGTAAGAATTGAAGGTGCAGGCTAGAAGTAGGATTGTCAAGTGATACTGGTATTGTAGTAGAAAATCAAAGACAAAAATAATTTTTATTAAGAGCTGTGTGATTTTTTAAAAAAAATATTGTTATAGACATTGAGATCCACATTTTAAAATTCTAATAGATTAAATTTTAAGACATGAATTATAAATCCATTTATTTTGATTAGATAATATAGATGATACAATATAGTGTATTACTTACACAATTTGCCAATTGATACTAAAAAAAGTCAGTGACTCAGTTGCAAAATAATTTTTTAGTTTTCACTTTTTTTAAAAATCAATTTATCTACTGGCAATTATTTTTCTGGCTCCATTAGAAAACTATATTTGAACTATATTTCAGTAATATGTTTATGAAGTACTTTCTAAAATCAATAATTTAATATTGGTGATTGCAGTGGTCTTATTCTCTGCTTAAATTTATTTTGAAGATGTAGCAGTTATTTTTTGGTTCTTATTAAAAAATTCTAAACTTTATGTGCAGATTTTGGGTTAAGAAGATTGTGAGTGTATATGTGTGTTTGTGTGTGTGTGTACTTATGTATAAACAATGTCCTCAATACACACAAACACACATATACCTTTTTATTTTACTTCCAAATATATTATGATATTGAGCAATCTGGCCACTGAAAGATATTGATGAATTATTCATTTCGGTTCTACTGATCTACTGAAAGTGTGTAATAGCAAGATATTTGCCTATAAGAATAAATTCACAACTGAATTAACTTTCTTTTCATCCTTTCAATACTATCATCCAATTCCAGAGTTACAGAGCCAAAATAATTATTTTATTAATTTTTATCTCAAAAAAACATTTTTAAAGTCCTACTTATTTAAAGAAAATTATTTCATATATTGTAATAGCTATAGTTTAAGTGATTTTTATATATAAATATCCTCAACTGGAGATTATATTGATATTTAAATCTTTGAAAAATCATTCACTCCATATAATTTCTACAAAATCATGTAATTTAAATTTAAGAATTCAATGCCATCATCTTCATGACTTTTGGTCAGCAAAATAATGGACTTACTCATCCCCTTTCACACTGTGGTGATATAGAACCTGACAGAGCCCTGGAAGTATGTATTTATATTGAAAAACAGTGTGGCACTTTTTACCTTTTGTTTCTGAACTGTTTGGGACTTAATTTGGAAGAAAGTCTCCACCATAAAGATATATGACCTTTTTGACACCTCAGTTGAGAAAATGCATATTAAGGCCTTGAAAAGTATAAAGTTTTAGACAAAGGCCTCAGATTATCATGAACAGCCTAGGAGAGAACACAAAAGGCTGACTAGGCTCTGTTTTCAATGTGCTCACCAAGGGGCTATGTGACCTTCAATGGATGCTCAACATTCCTTGAGGCTTTTCTCATTAATCCAACAATAAAATATTATCTCTCTTACCTTATTGCTAGGGCTATAGAAAAAAAAAATGCTTGAGAAGAATGTAATATTTAAGACAGCATATTATTCTATTCTTTACTATCACACTAAAGATAATCATAATCTACACTGTGAGGACCACATTGGTGTAGTATTAAGCATGGCACCCAAAAACAGAAGATGTGAGTTCTAGTTATGGCTCCCGAATTAATTACCTGGTTGACCTGAGAAAAACTACTTAACTTCTCTGAGTTCCCCTTACAGTTGTGAAAAGCAAATGAGAATCACGGCAGGGAAGTAGAAATAATGTCTTCAGCTTAAAGTCACATGTTTTAGCAGTGAAAAATTCCATTCTAGATTTCTTGAAAATAGTTGATAATGAAATCTCAATAATAATAATAGTTTATTCTCCACAATAATAACAATTAATATTCATTGAGTTCCTACATTATTTAGGAAACGCAATACTCTACATGTGTTATTTCATTTAATTTTTTACAAAAATCTTCTGAGACATACTATTATTATTTTACACTAAGAAAACTGCATTTTGATGTTTAAGTAACAATGCCAAAGTCATAGACTTGTGCTAAATTTGAGATTTAAACCCAGTATCATTCTAAAGCCCATGTCTTTAACCATCTTGCTACAATCTTCACAATATAATATTTTTCAGTATTAATAAAGAATGTCAGTTTGAGTCTGTTGAAAGTAAGTGGTAACACAAGTTATATCTATCTATATATACATATAGGTAGATATATCTGGCAGAAACAATTTAGCCAATGTTAATATGTTGCAACAATTGTGTCTCACTTTTAGTAATAATTTTTCTCTCTTTACTCTGTGCCCAGAATATAGGATATGGCTTTTAGACTGGAAACATGATCATAACACACAGCTATGTGATTTGACAGAGTCAGCCTATATGTCCACTCATCTCACTTATGAACATCACTGCCAAGGCATTCATTCTAGTTATTAGAAAATATATATTAAAGGACCATGCAGGGAAGAGACCGAAGTCAGCCTAGGCCTGACGTTGTTCTAGGCTGAAAGTCTAGTCTACTCCTCCATGAATTAGAAACATTTGCAGTTTCCTTCTTCATAACACAGGCCTGATTAATTTTTTATTTATTTTTCTCTTCTTTATTCCTTAATTAGAAGGAGAATTAAATTGGAAGGATTCTCTGAGGCCGATGGCAGATTGTACTTTCCAATATAGCCACAACAATATCTCTTATCCTTCATGGTCCTCTGCAATATGACATAGTCTCTTTGCAAAATGCAGAAGATGAGAACATGGGCAGAAAACTATTGCATATGTTATGTGTTAAATGTCTGAGCCATTGGGTGAGGCTATCGTGGATCACACCGTATTTTCCCCTTGACACTTTGAGACCTGATTCTAACTCTAAAAACATGTACTTTTAAAGCAAGCAAAGCAACCACAGGGAATTGGTTGTAGCCAAGAGTTAGTCTAAGAGGGCCTTCAAAAGTCTTCACCTCCCACATCCAGCTGAAGCAAGAACAATGGCACTTTCTACTTGGGAAACAGGAGCTCAGGGGGAGGAGCAACTGGGGCCATTTTTGTCTCCTTTTTGTCCATAAGCTAAAAATTATGGGTCTCTCTCTCTCTCCTTCTCTCTTTTTTTCTTTTGATGTCTGTGGTTTGAGACATAAATTCTTAATCTAGTTAAAATATGTAGATGGGATTAAAAAAAGATGCTGCTTGAAAAGTACATAAGTTAATTCAGTAATCATTCAGCAACAGTTGCATAGATTTTACTTGCTACTGTCCTTTTTTGTTCTCAGAAATGTATCACGCATCTAACAAATTTTTTTGTTAGCCAGGCACTGTGTTAGATGGCAATGAATCAGAAAGCCCTGACCCTACCCTCATGTGGCTGACATTTTAGTACAGAAAATAAACATAAAATTACATTAAAATTATGATTTCTGTTTGGAAGAAAAGTACTGGGTTCTATTAGAGTGTGCAGTGGGAGTGGCGGGGTGTATAACCTGAACTGGAGTTTGGAGGGACTTTTTTTCTGATAGTGACCTATAATCAGGAACAAGAAGGAGGAGTGGGTGAGTAGGTATCGACAAGGTCAAATTGAGAAGAGAACTAAGAGAATTCCAGTCAGAGGGAAAAGCGTGTACAAAGGTCTCTCAGTGGAAGGAAGCATGGCACACTTGAGGAACTGACAATTATTCAAAAGGGCTGTGAGACTGAAATCCAGGGAGGAAGGTGAGAAATGAGGTGAGAGAGAGAAGTAGAACCATGTCAAGCAGGGATATTTAGGCTCCATTAACAAACCTGAACTTAACCTGAAAAGCATGGAGAAGCCACTAAAGGGTTTTAAACAGGAGAATATTAAAACCAGGTTTGGTATTTGTTTGCTTTGTTTTTCAGAGATCAATGCAGCTGCATTATAGACAGTGGATTGAAAGAGAAATTGCTCTGAAACCATTTTAGGAGGTTTATCAGAATAAGGTAAGTGGTAAGAGGTGATGGTGGCTTTGATTAAAATGGAGAGAGGATGAGAGATGCTAAAGTATATTTAGAGTGGGGAGTTAAAAAGACTTGATAATGGATTGGATGAGGGAACTGAGAGGTATTGTGGCTTCATGGGTGAATTTCAGGCCCTTTTCTTAGAAGTGGGTTCCTTTTACTGAGACCAGGTATCAAGAAATTTTCTGTATAATTGGGTTTGAGATACTTGTGAGACATTCAAGTAGGGATTATAAATTAATCAGTAGATGGGAGATATAAAGTTGATGACCACCAGTATGATATTTTATACCAGAAAAAAGTTGAATGTGAAAAATGAGATTTGAAGAGAGTTTGAAACCAAATCTGTGGGCTACTAAGATTGAAAGATTGGGGGCTTCCCTGGTGGCGCAGTGGTTGAGAGTCCGCCTGCCAAGGCAGGGGACACGGGTTCGTGCCCCGGTCCGGGAAGATCCCACATGCCGCAGAGCGGCTAGGCCTGTGAGCCATGGCCGCTGAGCCTGCACGTCCAGAGCCTGTGCTCCACAACGGGAGAGGCCACAACGGGGAGAGGCCCGCGTAACGCAAAAAAAAAAAAAAAAAAAAAAAAAAAGATTGAAAGATTGGCTAGAAGATAACAATAATGGGTTAATTCCTATTAAGTGAGAGAAAGTGTATAATACAGTGTTTAGGAGCAGATAATCTAGAACCAGATTACTTGGGTTTGAGTTTTCGCACTATGACTATGTATAACTGGCAAAATATTTGACTCCTTGGGACCACCATATCTTCATTTATAAAATGGGGTTAATAACAGTGCCTACTTTATAGGCCTTTTCTTAATAATTCATTGCATTTATATGTGTAGACAGTACTTAGCACATAGTAATTACTTAATAAGTGATAGTTATTATTAGGATAACTTTATTTTAAAAATGATTTGTTCATCCATTTATTGAACAATCACTAAATGAGTACTAACTATATGTCACTGGTCTGAGTACTGGGGAGAGAGTGTTAACCAATACAGACAAGTCCTTGTGTTCATGGATCTCAGGCTCTGCTTGAACAATAAGTCATCTGATGTGCGATTTTGTTTTTTCTTATATGAATAAAGCAAATAGCAAATCTTGCCGTAGGGACTTAAAAAAGTAATGCTTCCCTCTAAAATCCAAATTTTACCAGGGAAGGATACTAACATTGAAGAACATATAACCCAGGGTACCCAAAAGTTTATCTCACTATTCTTACTTAATGCAAAATAAGCATGGCAGGCACACAGCAGACTTCCAGGCAAGACAAACTTTTGGACATTTGTCAGCAGGCTAAATCCTAAAAATCTGTCTTTCTCTGTTGTCTGCACCTGTTGAATCTTAACATTGCTTCAGTAGAGTATGTGACATTCAGTGTCACTCAGCAGAGATCAGTATGGGTTTGCTTAGTGATATTTAAATACAGGATGATCCTTTTAATTTTTATTACGTATCCAAGGGCATTTGTTCACTGTGGTCTCTTAGATGTAAACTGTGCTCTATCTTGTTGAGCACTTCTTTTTCTTTTGTTTTTGCGGTACGCGGGCCTCTCACTGTTGTGGCCTCTCCTGTTGCGGAGCACAGGCTCCGGACGCGCAGGCTCAGTGGCCATGGCTCACGGGCCCATCCGTTCCGTGGCATGTGGGATCTTCCCGAACCGGGGCACGAACCCGTGTCACCTGCATCGGCAGGCGGACTCTCAACCACTGTGCCACCAGGGAAGCCCAACATTTCTTGATATAGAGTAAATATATTCTCTTCTGACATGCTTTGGAAAAATGCTAATAATTTACACGTGCTACAGCCTTTCAAATTTCAAAATGGGCCTTTCCAACTTGACCAGACCCAAAAGAATACTCAAAGTGCTAGTTATTTTAAATCCAGTATTTACAGTGATAATAAGTGATCTGTTTATCTCACCTTAGGCCAGATTTGTACATCTATAATGATGAGTAATGATACTCTAGCATCCTAAGCTAATTCTCACAGGAGAGCCACAGCTGTGTTAAACTCTGAACCTTCTTGAGGGAGCAAATGGGGCATTATTCTACCTCCTCCTCAATTAATATGTCTATTTCCCTCCAGTGTTTGGAAGGCCGTCAAAACCTGATTTTGATACAGACATGATGGGCAAATAGAGAAGATGGTTTGCATTTCCATTTGTTATCTGCAGTCACTTCTCTTCTGGTGCTACTCATTCAGGTGTCTTTACAGTGAAACCACAGTAGCTGGAGGACAATGAAGAACCCCAACTTGAATGCTTTTCAAGAGTCTTGACTTGGAAAAGGAACTAAAATCTTGAAGCTTGTTCTGGGCTGAACAGTAAGTCTTTTCTGTCTCAAGGAAATTATTTTTTCACAATTTTACATAGGTTTGTAGATTTTTTATTGTTTCATTGTAAGATATATCCTTATTAAAAGCCAATGAGATCATCTTAGTTTTCAGTTACTAAATGACTCTTACATGCCAGACACTTGTGCTAAGGACTTTATATATACCATCATATTTAACCTGTTGGAATATAACCCTCCTGAGAAGAGCAAAATTTATCTGTTTTGCTCATTTATGGCCCCTAGTGCTTACACTGGTCCTTGAGTCAGTTGGCACTAATAACTATTTGCGGACCATATGAAATGAACTCTCTCAAAACTCCTATGCGTGAGACATTATTTGCCCCACTTGACTTATGGAGAAACTGAGGCTTAACAAGCTTTAGCAACTTGCTGAAAGCCTTATAGTTGGTGACAAACTTACAGTCCGGCCCTTGTCTCCAGATTCCTAAGCCTATGTCTCTAGCTTATCGTTGCCTCCAGCGTCCAATAAGTATCACACTAAATATTTTAAAATCCTGAAAACATCTTTAGAATAAATGTGTGTTCACACATGGTTCATTCTATACTTTAAGTTTGCAAAGCAATTATCAATCATAAAGTAGAGATTTAAATGTATATGTATATATGTGAGTGTGTGAGTGTGTACATATATATCTTCCTGGACCTGAAGCATTCTCTGTCATTACTTTGAGGACATTGTACTGTCAGCGATCATTTACTTTGAAATAAAAGTAACTAATAACTCTGAATTTCTGATGTTTCCCAAAAAGTCTTCTCCCCAAATCAATGTGTTTACATTTTAATTGAGGAGAGAGATCTTTTTTTCAAGAATAGATATTTCCTTAGATCTTAAATTTCCTCTTCTACTTATCTCTCCAAAGAAATTCAAATAGTGTCACGTAGCATACGAAAACCTACATTTTTTCCAGTACCCAAGTCTATTTTCCCAAGAAAAACAAGACGTCACCCACATAAGAAGGCTATCATTTTGACAAATGACAACCAAAAAGAGATACTATAGGGGATGTCCTCTCAGTACTCATCTTAGTTACGGACACATAAACCATTAAATTTAGCATGTGTTTCTCTCTCTCTCTCTGTGTGTCTCTCTCTGTCTCTCTCTGTCTCTCTGTCTCTCTGTCTCTCTCTCTCTCTCTCTCTCTCACACACACACACACACACACACACACACACACACAAGCTATTATTAGGTCAGCTAACCTAATTGATTTTTTTTTCCTGCGGAGTGTTTATTTTTTAAAATACATCACTACTTTTAGGGATCCTAAGTTCAGTTTTGTTTTGCTTTGTTTTGTTTTCCCTAAAGTTACCAGCAGAGTATAATGCTTGCTAAAATGATTTTACTCCCAAATGAAGAAAGATTGAGCATTATGGAAAGATGATACCTTGCACATCTATCAATCACAAACCCTCCTTCAACTTGAAAATTTCACAGTATCTAATTTCAATAGAGCAGTGTTACTGAGGCATGCAGTTCTGTGATTTTTGAATTGAAAAAGACACTAGACACTCAAAGCTGAAATATAATTTCAGTGTCTTTCTGAAATAAATGAGAATTTCAAGAGCTCAGAGATAGTGTTTCTTCTGCCCTTCCCTGGAAAGCTATATGGTATATGTCCAGTACATTTTTAAAAGACCTCATAATTATTTCAGTCTTATTCTGTTAACAGTCATATAATTTCTAGGTACTGTAAAACTACCACATATGAACTTTCAAATATTTTAATTTACTGTATTTTATTGCAGCTTTGATAATTATTACTCAACAGTTAATAAAATATCTTTTAATTCGAGGACAATAGAAGTAAAATTATTTTCTAGTAAAGTCCCTTCCTCCAGTACAGTTAATAGCTAAATTATACAGTACAGTAGAAACTAACACAACATTGTAAAACAACTATACCCCAATAAAAAGAAATAAAACAAATAGAGTCCTCTTTTAAAATATATTTATTCTCCAACCTCTTTCCACAAAGGATATGATATTGCTTACATCTAATGCAAAATATAAAATTAATAGTGATAAATTCAGGTTAAAGGAGGATAAGTTTAAGAATATAATAAGACTGAAAATCAAATTAGCATACAGAATTAGAACATTCACAGCAAGCGATCTTCAACAATTGCTAAAAGTAGGTCCCAAATGTGCTCCATACTTCACAGGCTGACGTTAAGAAAAACTGACTTTATATTGTTTCCCAGCTTCCAACTATTCTGGCCATCTCTATGCCATGTGGTAGGCAGAATTCTAAGATAACTTCCAAAACTCTTGTTTTCTCTGGTGTGCCCACAACATCTCCCGCTTATTTAATGAAACATTAATCTAGAGGCTGCTGTTGAAGAGATTTTGCAGATGAAATTAAGGTCTTAAATCAGTTAACCTTATGATACTCATCTCAGTACTCATATTAAAATTGTCTTGGTGGCCTGGCCTTTACATGATCCCTTTAAATCTAAGTCTAAAGGTCAGAGATAGAGAAGGCAGAGACTCAAAGTGTGAGATGGATTCCCTGTGAAGGAGACTCTCTGTAGCCAGCTTTGTATATGGAGCAGATCACATGGTAAAGAATGCAGACAACTTGTAGGGGCTGAAAATGGCTCCAGGAAGATAGTTAGCAAGGGAATGAGGACCTCAGTCCTACAACTGCAAGGAAAAGAATTCTGCCAACAACCTAAATAACATAAGGAGCATATGTTTTCCGTGTAGCACACATAGAATTGTTTTTTGCAAAAATGTCTTGTTTTGTTTCCATGTTTTGCCTTATCTCACAGGCATACCAAGTTGGACATGTTTCCTCCTTAGAGTCTTCCACTTTCAAAAGAAGATGTTAACCTAATCCCAATCCCCCAGTTGACTTTTATGTGCACATAGTCTGCCTTTAAATAGAAACATAGGATATCCACATTTAGGAACTTACCAAAGAGAAACATAAAATCTCTGACTCCTAACTTTCAACAAAAGGTACATTGAGAGAAATAGTTCTCCTGAGGATTGTCTGAAATCTTGACTATCTATCTCTACTCCTGGGTGCTCATAAGGTGTCCCCGAATTAGGCCCAACATTCATTCACTGAGTAGCCAGACTATATGATTTTGAACCTTCCACATTCAAGAATCACTTTTAATATACTGTGTTTTTGCTTCTAGTTGGTTTATCTCTGGGGCAATTTCAGCACCGTTTTCTTTTCCTTTCTGTACTCTGTACATCAACCTTCAAGGAGCTGTTTTGATAGAAGTAAACATCCTTTTGCAATTCCTGGCTATCTAGCTTGCCCTGGGCATCAAGACATAGCCAACAGATTGGGGAAAATGGAGCACAAAAGATGAGAGGGGAGGCTATTAGGGCTCAGAATTGAATTGCCATCCCTCACGTCTCCTCACATTTTATTAGTCAAACCTCAGTCCTATGCTCACACCTTACTTCAAGAGCTGCTAAGAAATGTAGTTAGCTGTGTACCCCATGAGTAAAGAGAAAAGTGAAATGTGTTTGATAAGTAGCCAATCTCTCTTCATCTCTTGAGGATGAACAGGAATACACAGCAAGGTTTTGTCTTGTTTTTCTCACTTATGAATTTTTTTAATTTGCCCTAGTTTTATCTTTTATTTCACCTTGTATTATGTGTTTTTTAAGTTGTTTGAAGTTTTGTTTTTTTATTATGGTGTAATGTGAATCAGTCATCAAACTGTGTGGTCTAAAAGATAAACGCTCTCATAGGCTTTCTGTGAAAATTCAATGTATTATTACATACCTAGTACAAAGAATAGTGCCTAATACATAGTAAATGAAAAAATAATAATTTTCTTAATTTTGTATATAGCAATATAAAGAAAAAATAAAAATGACTGCTTAGAAGAGAAACAGTTTTTCTTAGAGTTAAGTCCTAAGACATATGTTGCTGTTAGGTCTCTGTAAAGTGTGTATGATATTCTTGGCAACAATATATGAATAGAGTCCTTAATCATAACATCTTTCATTTTAGTCAACAACATAACATAAAGCCCATTTCACTGGAAGCAATATTAATATTAATTATGGACTAAGCAATGAGGTCTAGATTTTTCATGCTCTGGTTTGATTTTAAGATGAAATTTTGGATACCTATAAAAATAAATTTCTTTAGGAATTATGCCATTAAATCAATTTTCACAAGTAGAATTTTTTTTTTTTTTTTTTTGCGGTACGCGGGCCTCTCCCTGTTGTGGCCTCTCCCGTTGCGGAGCACAGGCTCCGGACGCGCAGGCTCAGCGGCCACGGCTCACGGGCCCAGCCGCTCCGCGGCATGCGGGATCTTCTCAGACCGGGGCACGAACCCGCGTCCCCTGCATCGGGCAGGGGGACTCTCAAACACTGCGCCACCAGGGAAGCCCACACAAGTAGAATTTTGATGAGTTAAGCAACCAAGAGTTTGTTTTCTTTTCTTATAAAAACGTGGAAATCACATATTACATGTTATTGCTTAAAGACAGAATTATATTCTTAACAATCAACCAAAAACAGACTGTTTGAACTTATATAGAAGATTATTTCATAGTTCCTTATTGATTAGTTTTAATCATGTTTTCTATGACACCAATACTCTCAAACTTGAGAACATTTAATGCTTTGTATTAGGAATAGGGCAGCAAGAACTATTATAGCACATACATTGTAAAGATAGCATTCGAATTAATTTTCAGTCCCTGATACATAGCATTTAAACTCAAGATTGACGTAAAATCAATTAGCAAAAGAAAGTCAGTTTGTAACTAAGTTATGTATGGCCTTATTACCAATTGCATTTGGATTTACAGTACTGTATCATTAGCATGCTACAACTTTCCTTATGACTATTTCTATTTTAAGGAAGGTTTTATAAAATCTTAAAGGCACTTTATAGAGTGGAGGAAGAAAAGAGAAGTAAATCTCTCACATACATAAGCCCACAAAAGCAAATTTTAGATAAGTAAGAGGAACAAACTCTCCCCATAGAGGGAAGGACCACAGAGAAACTGAAGAGCAACAGATGGAAAAATAAATGCATCTCTAGTTATAAAAAGACATAAACACCCAAAACATTTCTATCATATTAGGTTTGTGGTTAAACATAACCTTTCCATAAGTATCTATATGATGATTTTTAAATTTTGATGTTGAAGAGTAACTTTAATTATTTAACCTGTATTACATGAGGCTGTAACTTTTTGTATATCTGTTGCTTTATCAAGTTATATAAATATTTGAGGGCTTCCCTGGTGGCGCAGTGGTTGAGAGTCCGCCTGCCGATGCAGGAGACACGGGTTCGTGCCCCGGTCAGGGAGGATCCCACATGCCACTGAGCGGCTGGGCCCGTGAGCCATGGCTGCTGAGTCTGCGCGTCCGGAGCCTGTGCTCCGCAACGGGAGAGGCCACATCAGTGAGAGGCCTGCGTACCACAAAAAAAAAAAAAAAAAAAAAGTGAGACAATAAACCACTCCAATATTTTACATTTAATAGTTCATATGTATTGGCCAAATTCTACCTGAGGAGATACTAAAATGTTCAAGCTAAATGCCATATTACTGTGTCACTCAGGAATATTGTTTTTTGTTGCAAGTATTAAAGTTTATGTCAATTTCAGGCAAACAGAAAAACTTAAACTCAATTACAATTTTTATTATTTGCTTCAATAAATTTGTAAACACAGTCTTATCCAAATTATGCTACATATATTTCCACTGAAAAATGGGAGTGGGAATAAAAGTATAAGTTATGTTCTGATTGTATATATATATATATCTGAATTTAAAGTTGAATTCAGTTAAAATGAACTGAAATTATTAAGTACAAGTAAACAACAATGAGATATCATTATATACCTATTAGAAGAGCCAAAATCCAAAACACTGACAACATCAAACAATGATGAGAATGTGGAGCAATAGGAACTCTCCTCCACTGCTGGTGGGAATGCAAAATGGTACAGACACTTTGGAAGACAGTTTGGCAGCCTATTATAAAAGTAAAAATACTTTCATTATATAGTCCAGAAGCCACATCCTTTAGTATTTAACCAAATGAATTGAAAACTTATGTCCACACAAAAATCTTCACATGAATGTTTATAGCAGCTTCATTCATAATTGCCAAAATTTGGAAGCAACAAAGATGTCCTTCTGTAGGTGAATGGAACAGCTGTGGTAAACCCATAAAATGAAATACTATTCAGCACTAGAAAGAAATGAGCTATTAAGCCACAAAAAGAAATAGAGGAAGCTTAAGTTCATACTACTACACGAAAGAAGCCATTCTGAAAAGGCTACATACTGTATGATCTCATCTATTTGACACTCTGAAAAAGGCAAACGTATGGAGACAGTAAAAAGATCAGTGGTTGCCAGGGGTTGGGGAAGGGAGAGATGAATAGGTGGAGAACAGGAGATTTTTTAGGGCAGTGAAATGATTCTGTATAATACTATAATGGTAAATATATATCATTATACATTTGCCCAAACCCATGTACACCACCAAGAGTGAACCTTAATGTGAGCTATGGACTTTGGGTAATAATGATGTCTGTGTTGGTTCACTGATCACAACAAACTTATGATGCTTGTGGGTGATGTTGATGGTGGGAGGCTATGGTGGAGGTAAGGAGGACGGTTGTATGTGGGAACTCTCTGCTCTTTCTACACAATTTTGCTGTGTACCTAAAACTGCAAAAAAAAAAAAAGTGTATTAAAACAGTCAATTTGACTTTTTAGAAAAAAGTTGTTATAAATCCATATTTTGTTACGTTGAAGATGCTGCATTTATTTCTTCTCAGTTGTTTGATGACAATCCAAAAAATCAGAGTACTTTGTAATAGCTCCCAGATAAAACATGTTGCATTTGGAATCAATAAATATAATTTTAAAATAGTTATATAAATATCTATATTTTTTGGACTTTAATACAATTTATGTATTTTTTAACTTAAATTTTCCCAGTTTTGTTAAGAAATCATTGACATACATCACTGTTTAAAGTGAATATCCATGGTTTTAATTTCAATTTGGTTTTCTTTTCAATTCAGTTATAGATAAGAAACCAAAGTGGTATTGAGGGAAAGACAATAAAATAGGCGCAATCGATTTGATATATTTTGCCTGAGGTTAACTCTCAATATCAAGCAGCCTTCCATTAAATATAACTGATGAATAAATACATTATAATATTATGAAATAATAGCTCTATTCAGATGTGTAGGAAATATTGATATAGGAATCTCATTTGTGTGAATGAATAATGCAGATAAACACACTTCTATGAATCTTAAGTTCAGGAAAATTCCAGCAAATGTCTCCTTTACACTAACTTAACCATTTTGGGGCCTTTTATGGTCAGCCTCAGAACTGTCATGGTACCTGTGGGTGTGTCATTTAGCATGCTGATGTATTACAATGACCGTAAAATGAGGCTCAAGGTTTACTGGAAGTCGAATCTTCTGCCATCTTGGGCCTAACCGATTTTAACCAGTTTTTGTCTTGACCAGTTTCTCCCAATGTCCGTGTCATTCTTTAAGGGTTGTGCCCTGCGCCCTTCCCTCCTGTCTCACTTCCACTTAGGGGAACTCAAGCATAAATGTACACACTTGAGAAGAAATTCCAAGTCTTCTGACTTTTATATTCTTCAGGGCTATTTAACTCAATTGCCATAAACACTTGTTGAATAAGATCTAAGTAACTGAATTATTTTTTGCTCTAGTTTAGTTTAAAGAATGCCGAACATGTTCAGTAATGTTATCAAACATATGTTCATTTATCTCATGAAAAAACAAAAACAAAACAAAACAAAAAAACCAACCCAAAAAAGACCCATCTCAGTCTAATAAGATACTTTAGAGTAGGCACACAGAAGTTTTCATATCACATTTTTTAAAGAGGCTAATGTAAACAAGTAAAAACAGAGAATAGTATTGCAATTTCACAGTCCAATTTGGAATTGAGATCAAGAAAAACTAATGTATTAGGCTTATACTATTTATAAAATAAACTAATTATGATGAATGTTACAATAATTGTTATGAGACTACTCCAAATGCTTAAACTATTATTTTTCCAAAGGCAATTATCTGATTCTAATCTATTTCCTAGATACGTACAGAAATCCTATCAGTGTGTAAACATACCTCAAATCTGACTGCCTGCTTATGTGCTAAGAATATAATGCAGTCTGCATTGTAATGTTTACTTCCTACTGCTATCTTATGTTGTATCCACATCGTCCATTATCATATAGAGAGTTGTAGATTATTATCATCCAGCAAATCTGGGGAAGTAGTTAATCTTTGATTCCTTCCCAGTCTTTTCAGTGATGGACCTACAACTAAATTAAAATTGCCTTTTCTATAGCAATCTCCTCCTCTGGCAGCCATTTATTGAGCTAGCATAGAAATGTGCACTTCTGCATTAATAATATACTCCTGCTTTGTCTATTGTGGGACTTTTATTTTAAACAAACGAGCTTCATAACCTGAATTTTTCTGGTATGATTGTAAAGAACAGAATTCAGTTACAGGAAACGGTGCAGAGGATGCACTAAGGCTATATCTGAGTATTTTATTAGTGGTTTAAACACATTAACTACATTTCAGTAACTGAACACTAATCTTCTATTAGTCCTCTTTACTCTTTTCTCATTCAAATAATAGACATTAAAATCAGAAATACTCCACATACCAGTTTTCAGCTTTACGATTGCGTTCTGAATTTCTCCATTGTGTATTTCTAACATACAAAAGGTGGAAATAGTGTGAGGATATTTACAGAAACAACTATTCATCAAATCAAAAATTATTCAACAATCTGTATTTGTTGAATTTTGTAGGCATTGATATAACTAATCCTCACCACATTCTAATAAAATTAACATTATTTTTTTGCATTTTAAAAATGAACATATAGAAATGCAGAAAGATGAAATATGGACATGAGACCATATAAGTAACAAACTTAAAACCAATGGTTTTATCATCACAAAAATGGCACAAATAACTAGGGCCATTACAAACATAGATGGGAGAGAAACAAGTAAAGAGAAGAGTCATTCCTCCTAGATACGGTCTTCAAATTGGTATCGATTCAATGCTCATTACAACTTTTCTTGAAATTCTTTATGAATATAGAACAAATTTGAACTTAACTGTCTGTGGTCAGATATCTGTTAGCATCTCAGCGTCATTTCCACTCCCTTTTCTGCACTCTGCCATGTTACAGGGCCTGGACACGTGGAAGCTATATTTTGATACTTTCTTGTCAGAAAAACTCATGGTTGATCATGAGAGGACTCAGGTGAGATACGAAAGGAGGAAGAAAAGCATAAACCATTCTTCAGGCAGTAGCAAGTAATACATGGTCTCCAGAAGACATGAGATTTTGACAGCAATTTTGGACATTCTCCTGGGAATCCACCTGGTCAGGTATGCAGACAGTAGAACTGTTAAAAAATACCTATAGTTTTCCAAATCCTTGCAAACCAGCAGCAAACTTAAAAGCTAACTGCAGATTTCCCCATCCTTCTAATAATTTTATAAGCACTAATTTCATTTTAAAATACTTCCCTTTTTGAAATATCTCCAGTAGATGTTTTTTTTGACCAAATTTTTTCAAATATACATAGTGAGACATTTAGTGAAAATTGTCAAATGATGTTTTCTTTTTTGTGTCATGACATTTACAAATCAATGAGTCCTTGCTCGGGCCCTACCTGCCCCCAGGCTTCCTTTTAAGGTTAGAATCTATTCAAGTTTCAATTAAAATACTTATTTGAAATTCATCTCTGTTTCCTCATTTAAAGGTTAGGGTTCTGAAAGCATGGTGCTCATTTAACCTGTCTTTTCCTAATGACCCCAAACCCTTAATTGCCTGGTCACATGTAACACAATGTTACATACTGCATTTGATAGATTAATTACAAAGATACTTGTCCAATGTCCACTAGACAAAATGTCAATGGCCTTGTCTATCCAATTTCTAACACCTTTTATGCAGAGATATTTAAGTGTAGATACCCGAGATCTCATCAATTAATCTAGATGGGGCATAAAAGGTAATAATGTATTGGCATTGGATTTGGGTATCATTTCTGTCATTGAAAATATGAAGCACCATTTGCGGTTATTGATTTTGAAAAAGTAATGACTGTATGTGGTTTTGTAACTTTCCTGAGGTTTACATTATTGCAGTACACTGAGAATAGAAATCCCCAAATAGCTTTTTAGAATAGCCTCTTGTCAAAGAAAAGGGAGATATGAATCCTAAAAACCTCTTCCTTGTAGAGAAGTTACAGTTTCTCCTATTGATCTTTCTGACTGTTTTCAACTAAGAAGTGCAAGGAGTTGAAAATGGGTTCTGGAAAGATGTAGTGTACCCCAGCATAAACCATCCCCAAACAGACATTTGTGTAATGAAACAACTAAAAAACAGTAATAAAAAAATGCAGCAGTATTAAAAATCAAAGTTGTTCACAGATCTTATTCCCGTTACCAAAATATTAGTACCTAATCAATTCCAAGTCTCTCCATTAACAAGTTCAAATTGCACTTTCCTAGTTAGTGAATTTTTAAAAAATTAATCACTAAAGTTAGCCCCCAAATCGCAAAGGTAACTTCAAAAAGAAAAAAATCCAACTTGGTGCTGTCAAAATTATCCATATTCATTTTAACTGTTTCACAAAAGCAACAATTTTATTAAGATTTTATAAGAGCCAATAAAATTTAAACAAAAAGTAAAATTCTATTGGTTTCTTTTTTTTTTTTTTTAACTAAAATATCCAGTGACAATTATAACGGCTACTGACTTTTATTGGACACTTGCAGCCTGCCAGCTCTTTCACATGATTCACCTCATGTAATACTCATGGCAGACCTATGAAGTGCTAAAAATATAATGACCAATTCACAGCAGAGAAAATTAATTATGGGGAGGAGAATTACTTGCTTAAGTTCACACATCTATTAAGGAGAAAATGCAGAACTAGAAACTAGGGAATATGACAAAAAGTTTCCATTATGAAGCATTGTAATATATTGCTCTCCATTATATTTGTGATATCAGGCAGTCCTCTCCTCATTTGCAGTTAGTGGAGGAGCAATGATAAATTGTATCAATCCAGTAAAGATTTATTGAGCAGCTACTGAATGCAAGACATTTTACCAGATATTGATGATAAAACCTTGAAGTTTACTGTCCAATTTTAGCAGATATCTATGTCAACTCATTTCTGGGAAGTTATGATTGTAATTTCCACATTATGGACTCATAAAATGTGACCTTTCTTCCTAGACACATTTGATTTTCCAGCCAGATACCTATTCCAATCCATCTTGTATTACTTCTCCCTGGCTATATCTAATTGGTCCAGGGTCAGGAAATTGATATGACTGAGTCAATGGATGACATTCTCTAGAAATGTAAATTAGGAGTTGGGGGTTCTGACTCTTTACTGGAAGAGATGCCTTATAGACTCAAGAGACCTTGGTGGCATTATTTTTCTGCTATTATTCTGGAAAATAGCTTGTCTGAAGATGAAAGATAAAGCAGACCAGCAGTGAGAAGCAATATGAAACAGAGAGAGACACGGTGGCTTATTTTCAATTGTTTCTGAGACACAGCTGCATCTCTGTCCTTGAAGTCTTCGAAGCACCGTTGTATCCTATAAAATGTTTTCCTTTTTGCAGAAGCCATTTCAAGCTGGATTTCTGTTACTAACTATAACAGCAGAGAAAATATGACTTTTCAAGCCATAATCAACTGTACCACTGAAGAACTTTACCAAATTTGTGTTTCTTTTGTTTTTCTTTTGTGGTACGCGGGCCTCACTGTTGTGGCCGCTCCCGTTGTGGAGCACAGGCTCCGGACGCGCAGGCTCGGCGGCCATGGCTCACAAGCGTAACTGCTCCGCGGCATGTGGGATCTTCCCGGACCTGGGCACGAACCCAGGTCCCCTGCGTCGGCAGGCGGACTCTCAACCACTGCGCCACCAGGGAAGCCCCCAAATTTGTGTTTCTGATAGGAGAATTTAAACACGTGAAAGTGTAGAGCAAATTCTTTTTTAAAAATTCAAAATGCATTAACCTTTTGGATAAGGCAATAATGGCTATAAATAGGATCTCTTAAAATTTCCTACAATGATTTCCAAACTTGGTAACCAATCTATTTCTCCATTTCATTTTCCTCTAGTCCCTATTACTTACTTAAACTGCAGCTAGGATAACTAGTCCTCATCACCAGACATCATCCACCATTCCTCTCAACTGGGTTGATATTCAACTGGTATTCACTTGTATGATGGTTTGGTCAATGTTCAATCTGACTGGTCAGAGGTGCATTCTGATCAATGCTTATGTCATATTATTTGATAAATATTTTAAATTTCACCTTCATCCTTCACAAGTATGAGCTGTTACATATGTTTCCATCAGCTTAGTATGTCCTTCTCTAATTGGCTCAGTGGCAAATTCCCACTCATTGATTGATTCATTCATTCACTGATTTATTCATTCATTCATTCATTCATTCAACAAATACTGAGCACCTATGAGACATGCATTATTTTCCTCATTGGGAGACTAGTGCATGACATTTTTTTTTTTAACAGGGTCATTTTGCTGTGTAAGGAGGACTCCAGAGGCAAGACTGAGGCAGGGAGACCAGTGAAGGGGCTATTATGAGAGCCTAGTCAACGTATGATGTTATCTAGGATGCCGATGGTAGCAATGAAGACAGTGAAAAATAGTGTGCTGTAAGGTAGAGTCAAATTATTTGAGATTTAAATATCACTTTTTCTGTGAAGCCCTCCATAATTCCTCAAGCAGTTACTTGCTCTATCACATGTGCTTACACGAGATGCTCTTAACATTCCTACTGCAGCCCTTATCAAATTGTAATGCAATTAAGTTGTAAATGATTGACTTTCCAAGCAAAGTTTGAACTCTTAATTCTTACTGTCTTCATCTTTCTTTCTCAATATCTAGCCTAATGCCTAGCTCATGCTAAGTAATTAATCTTTCTCAAGAAAGAGTAAGAAAAAAAAAAAAAGAAAGAGTAAGAGAAAGAAATTGCACAGAAATAAATAATGTTTTCTAAATTGAGAATATCTTGTGCATATTACTTATTTTATGCATTCTCTGGTATTATTTATTCAGTTAATTTTTATCGAATCTTTGTGTTAATTTAATAAAGGTATGGAAGAGCAAAAGTTAATGAAGATGAGTCTTTCATATATATCTTTCCATATATATACACATATATATTTATATAATTTATGTAGTATAATTATTTATTTATTTCCCCTGGGAAAGATGTTGAGATATATATATATATATATCTGCTTTTTATATATGTAAAAAGTAGTTCTCTTCCTTTTGATCAAAAGATACATAAGTATCATAGATATATGATATGATATATATATATGATACTTATGTATCTTATGTATATTTTGATCAAAAGGAGGAGAACTACTTTTTTCCTATGGCCAGTTTTGCAATGATTATCAATCCACTGTATTATATTGGCTAAAGAGCAAAAGAAAAAAACAAAAATGTGGTAAGAAAGCTTCTCAGAAAACATCCCCGTTGAAGTACTTGTCTAAATTGTTAGCAACCAGAAGTCAACATTTTGCTCTTTAGTCATGCTATATATTTCATAATTCGTCAGGGGTTGAAGTGGCAGCCTCAGTAATTAGATGAAGCTTATTTGGCTGCCCTCCAAAATGAGTAATCCACAGAACAGTGTTTATTATCAAAAACAGTCACTGCTCTACATGAACAAAATATGGTAGCACCACATCGTGGTAAAGGGACGAAGCATCACGATATTTAAGTATCTGAGAAGTGGCGATGTGCTAGTGATATCAGAATTCCCCATCATCTAGAGGCTGTGACTTGTTTCTAAATCTAACTCAACTTATGACAATGGGGAAATATTGGCTCCCACAGTTTAAGGAGGGCCACTTAATACAAAAGAAAAAGAACTAGCAGAAATGATTAAGTCTGGGGTCCAGCTAAGCATAAATATATACTTGTGTCATCCCATAGGTCTCAGACAAAGTCCTTGGAAAAGATACTGAGAGCAAAAACAAACAAAAAGTCTACTTATTACATTGTAATTTCCAACTACTGCTTTGATATCTGAGATTTACTCTTTTCCCAGAATAAATTGTCCCTAGACATCGATACATGTCTGAAGAGTATTCTTAATTAAAGAGGTACCATACAATCTGTGGTTTGGTACAATTTATAACACCTTTGCCTTTTACTCCATAAAATATTGTACCTCTTTCAACTGATATTTTGGGATCATATTTTGCAAAGCATTTTCCCCTGATTCCTACTCACCTGCTACAAAAGGGTACTTGCAAAACAAACAAACCAACAATCTTGTAAAGACTGTCACCTGTGCAATGCATTTAATTCATTTCTGCATATTAGCAAAGATGTACAGACCCAGGACCTAAAAGAAATTATCAAGCTCAATACAAACCAGGAAACCATCAAGCAAGATTTTTAAAATGGTAATAAAAATGGTTGCCCTTTGAGCTGACGGTAAATCATTTTGCCCTCATATTGAGGATTTACCACATACTAAATGAGAAAGGCTAAAGATTATTTGGCTGGAGGATTTCAACATTTAAAAAAACATTTTTTTCAACTGTAGTTCCTGACATCACCTGTGGTTGCCAGTGGGCGACCTTGAGTGAACAACTCACATATCTGTAATTGCTCTGGAAAAGCTGCTTAAAATTATACTTTTTATATCAAAAAATATTACATACAAAAAATGTATTCTACCCACCTGTATATAATCACTATTATTATCTAGATGATATAATTCCAGACTTCCTTTGGACATATATAATGTATGTATAAATTATCTTCCACAAAAATAGACTCATACTCTATATACTGTTTTAAAATCTTCTCTTAAAACTTAATATATCAATATTATATTTTAATGTCAATAATTGTCCATGTCATCATTTTAAGAGTTGCATAGGATAAAACTGCATTAAAAGACTATCCCAAAGATTACTTAATTTAGATTAAAAATTTAAATATTGATAATTAATACTTGTAGAGTGTCTACTGGCATCAGGCATTATTTTAAGCACTTAAAAAAATACGTTGCCCCATTGTGATTTTACAACAGTATCATAAGGTATTATCTCTATTTTAGAGATACACTTCCACTGGGAAAATAAGACAGGAGACCAAAATAGAAGTAGTTGAAAAAGAAAAATTCTCATTTTGTAAACAAATTAATCTGAACTCTAATTTATATCCATATCTTGATATATTTGTAGTATTAAGAAATGTATTTACATTGAAAGGCTCTAATAAAACATATGAAAGTTCTTTTATCAGCACAAATATAAATTATATATAGTATTTCAAATAGATGTATATCTATACCTATGTCTATTTCTGTCTCCTACCTGTCTATCTATATTTGAAATATAGATATATCTGGTTGTGAACCAGAAACTTCTATTCTCATATTGTTATATAACCTGTATATTCAGTTATCCATTTTTTATATAAATAAATAGAGATTAGAACATAGACCAATTTTAAAGGAAAGCTAATTTTTATTATATTATAATCTAAAATGATTAGTCTTTCCCTTCCGATTATTTGTATTAATTTAAAATCTATAGCTTATAAAATGAACAAGCTGCCTGGAAATGTTAATAATAGAAATGCTATTCTATTATATTCTATTATAATAAAATTTATACAGTTTTCTTTGATATAATTTTTTTCACCTAGTCAATAATGTTCCTATGAGCATTCTTTGATTTCTCTCAAGCTCTGGAAATAGAACATAATAAATCTCTGGCATATCTTAACATTTTTCTCTTTAACAGTCCTAGAATTTATTTCATCAGATTAAGCACAATTTTTTCCCCATACGGTCTTCTTTTATTATTCATAGAGAGTTTTTGTTTAAAGAAAATTTATAATCACAAATGTTGGTTGTGTAAAAATATTCAAGGCAGCTCTAAGTTTTTTAATATCTGAAATGACTTTTGTGAATCAAAAAATACACAGCTTTCCTGGGTTCCAATTGTAAAGCATGCCCTTACCTCAGCAGTTATTCGTCATGTGCCAATTTTTACTGCTTTGAAAATATATAAGTTAGTAGTAACTTTTTCTCATTTTAAAGCACACATCTGCCATTGACTATATGTGTTATCCAGACTCTTCACATAAATGGTATTAGCCAGGGGCCAACTTAATGACACTATTTTATGGCTGGTGGTTGAAAAGTTAATCTTCATTATAAGTTTTTCTGCTGAAGCATCATTATCTCTACAATTTTTAAATTCAGATGAACTAGGAATAAAACTATATATCTTCTGTAAACTTTCTGGACCAAAGAAAGCAAATATACAGGAAGGTCTTTATTTTAAAATATTTCAGTTCCTCTTTTTACCCACAGATGAAGCAAATGACAAGATCTATATGTTTGTCCTTCCGTTCATCATGACTTTAGTATGCATACTTGCAAGGGAAATTTTTTGCTTATTTTAGTTGAGTAAACAGCTTAGATCAATTAGAAAAAGATAAGCTGTGGAACAAATTAAACCTCCAAGCAATTATGCAACTGAAGACCTTACTCTACAGTCAGCTTTTTTGGCCTTTAAATTTTTACGTAAACTTATATATGACATAACGTGGAAGTTTAGCAGCTAAAAGTTTTAAAACCTAAAGGTCACCCTAGAGGGGTGGGATAGGGAGGGTGGGAGGGAGACACAAGAGGGAGGGAATATGGGGATATATGTATACGTATAGCTGATTCACTTTGTTATACATTAAAAACTAACACAACAATGTAAAGCAATTATACTCCAATAAAGATGTTAATAAATAAATAAATAAGCATTTCTAATGTGATAATAATGAGGTGATTGATATACCATTAAAAGTAGAAGCTTTTTTTTCTATTCTAAAAAAACAAAACAAAACAAAAACCTAAAGGTTATAGTTTTCTGGATCAGATAAGTCTGAATACTTATCTTCAGACTTCATGAAGAAATTTTACTTTAAATAAAACAAGAGAAAGTTGTTTTAATTTTATTAATTATATTTATTTTATTTTTTAAAATATCTTCATTGGAGTATAATTGCTTTACAATGTTGTGTTAGTTTCTGCTGTACAGCAAAGTGAATCCTCTATACATATACATATATCCCCATATATCCTCCCTCTTGAGCCTCCCTCCCACCCTCCCTATCCCACCCCTCTAGGTGGTCACAAAGCACCGAGCTGATCTCCCTGTGCTATGCGGCTGCTTCCCACTAGCTATCTATTTTACGTTTGGCAGTGTATATATGTCCATGCCACTCTCTCACTTTCATTCTAAAATAACTTCAAATTTCTAATAAATTCTGCACATATCTTCAGTGTAATTATTGGAGGAAAGACTAGAAATCAGTTTGCTTAGCACTGAAATGTTCTCTCCCATTTGTTACTTGACTGATATATGGCAAGTAATTTAATCTCTTTGTGGCTCAGTGTCTTAAAAACGAAAATAAGGATAATAAGTTAGCTAACAGGGTTATTGTGAGAATTAGAAAATATGTCAGAAAGATTGTAGTTTTCAATTCCTATTATTGACTATATAAATTGAATCTACAAATTAACCAATATTTTATTAACAGCTAGTCCAATAATTATTTTTTAGAGGGAAATGTATTTGTTTGGAAAACACATTGATAAGCCTCTTGTGAAATATGGGCAAAGTGTTCTTTATGAAAGTTGGAGATCAATTTATTCTTCCTCTGAAATGTTGGAAGAGAGAAAAGAGACCATCAAAGAATACAGGGAGAAAAGAAAAGAGCCAAAGAGAGTGTGTGAGACATAGCACTATTTGGAGAAATGATAAGTGGAGTTTCCTCTTTACTTTGTAATCAGAACATTTAAGCACTAGGGATGAATGATGCTGAATTTCAAGTGATTTGATTGCTACAGTGTAAACCTTTCCCTATATAAAAAGATCAGCCCAACCAAACAGTCACTAAAGCCTAACACACTCATGAATGCTTGGCATGACTTGGCTTACTACTTTGCCTTGTGGAAAATTTAAAAAGGCCCAAATTTTGTGACATATAAAACATGGACTGCTATAGCAGAGGAAAGATCAAAGAGACAGTCAGCCTGGAGGTGATGGGAAAACCCTAGGGGTTACTTTGGATTTCTGTGGAATACGGTACTGGGAATTTTAGTTACTCATATCTAGATATAAAGGGCTAGAACATTCTGTAGTTGATACTGACTTTATGGATAGATCCACAACCATTACTTTTTAAAGCACTGTATGGTTTCTAAGGAAATTTTTGGTATATTATCTTGCTTGTTCTTCACAGAGCTCTATAAGGCAGGAGCAGGGGAATTCTTCTCTCCTTTTTGAAGATCAGGAAGCAGCCTGAGATTAAGAGACATGGCCAATGTGATATTGTGATATAATAAGAAATATATATTTGGTCTTTGTCCCTCAGTTGCTGACACAGAGCTCCTAAAACCTTATACTTCCTGAGTGATAAGGGTGAGACAAGCATTTTTTGCTATTTATAATAAACCCCTTTCCACCACATCTCAGTTTATGTTAATGAGGTGACTCTTGATTGGCCCCTGGATAGCTTCAGGATGGAGGCTGGTTGCCAGAGGAACCAACCATGTGATTAGAGGGTTGGAATTTTCAGTCCCGCCTTCTTGACCTCCTGGGAAGGAAGAGGCTCTGGAGATTGAGATGATCTTCATTGGCCAATGGTTTAATCAATCATGTCTATGCAAAGGAACCTCCATAAAAACTCTAAATGACAGGAGTTGGAGAGCTTCTGGGTTGGAGAACATATACACATGTCAGGAGGTGTCAAACCACAAACTCCACAGGGACAGAAGCTCCCACACTCAGGATCCTTCCAGACCTCATCCTATGTACTTCTTCAAATGACTGTTCCTTTGCATCTTTTATAATATCCTTTGCAGTAAACTGGTAATAGTAAGTTAAGTGTTTCCCAGAATGAGCCGTTATAACAAATTATCAAATATGAGGTGGAGGTCGTAGGAACTCCTGATTTGTAGCCAAATCAGAAAGAAGTGTGAGTAATCTAAGAACTCACTACTTGGAGTTGGCATCTGAAGTGGGGGCCGTCTTGTGCAACTGAGTACTTAACCTGTGACATCTGTGTAAACTCCAGATAGTCAGAAATTAAGCTGTAGGATACCCAGTTAGTGTCTGCAGAGAAGTGGAGAGTTGCTTAGTGTGGAAAACCCACACATTTGGTGTCAGAAGTTTTGTAAGTAGAGAAACCGATTTCCTTTACCCAAGGTCTCACAAACTTGGAGAACGAAGAGAGCTGGAATACTTCAGCCTCCTCTCCTATGTACAGGATAGGAATCTACAGATTGAAGAAAATTACTTTGGATCTAGTGACCTTTCATTTTAGTTTATGTAAAGCACACTTTTTATGAAACCCAAGGAAAGGAGGGGATATGTATCTTCTTAGGAAATAAAAAGATCAAGTATATTATTTTAAAAAAAACAGTTTTTTGAAGTAGCGTTTAAAATAAACGAATTTCTCATTTAGATTAAATAGGAAGTTTTTAGAAGGAAACTGATCCTTTTGGTAACAATCTGTGTTTGATTTCAAAGGAAACCAGCCACAGCCTGGAATGAAAGCCTCTTGTTCCTTAAGCATGCCCCTGGGTACACACACATACCCACAGAGTTTCTTCTCCCTCCAAAGTGGAACCAGCAGACTCACAGCTGAGAACTCATTCATCCTCACCACAGAGGAAAGCTGTCTAGAGAATAAAATCATTAGTGTATTTCATGCCTTGGGCTGCTGATTAGACAAGACACTTGGATAGATATAAGGATTGATATACTATGATTCTAAGTATATAAATTATATTTTCCCAAGATGAGAAAAATGTAACACTTTAAAGTGTTCTTTTTGAGGGATGAGAGGAAGAATGGGGGTCATTAGGAATCAAGGGCCCACACATTCTGAAGATCTAAGCAACCTGAAAGAAAACTTTCCTATTTGTGAAATAGAATAGGAGATAAAATACCTTATTCTGTTTCCAACTTGAGCCAGGACAAAGGATCAAATTATAAAAATAGACTCACATGAATTGTAGATCTTACCCAGGATCAATTTTACTAATAGTTTCTAAGCAATCGAAAGGCACAGACCCAGGGAGAGGTCTGACACAATGAGTGTGGCTTCCCATTTTTTCCTTTTCTATATTGGACTCACACTGTTTGGCTCAGTGATAGATGAAGTAATTGACATGTGTGAATTACCTCACACTTTAGGGAGGAATTAAATTATGAAACATTGCCATTTTTATACTCATGGAGTTGTGCACCTTACATAATGTTTTTCTAGGAAGCCATTCCTCATAAATCCATAAACTCTAGAATTATTTACCATAAGCAATTCTCAAACAAGGACATCCTGCTATAAATATTCCAGAGATGAGTACCTTATTTCTAGCAAACGACACTTTTTGTTGTCAGCATACTCAGAGGTTTGATTGGATTATCTGCTTTCTTTTTTCTTTTCCAGGAGCATCTGTCCAGTAAGAAGAGAGAAGCGAATCATAAGCCCATTGTTTAACTTCTTCCTCCTTATTACCTTTCATCTTATCCCCCTCACCCAATTTCAATACTTTAGAACACAGATCTCTAACTACTCTCGGGGCAGTTACCTAAAATCTTAAGTAATGTGCTTTTATAACTTCATGTGAGATGGCCAAGGCATATTTTCAAAATGACAGGGGAACTTTATTCCATAGTCATTGAAAAGAGAGTAATCCAGATGGTGTTAGAGGCTAGTTTTCTTCCCCTATCCTGAGTTTATCAGGGAGGTGGTTTATTTAGGTAATGGATGAACAAGCTGATCAAGAAAGTCTTCTTTCTTTCTCATAAGGCTATTTCCTATCCTGGGAAGTCTATTATTACTTAATTTCTTATATGTTTCTTAATCTTCTTTTGCTCTAAGTATCTACAGTTATGGAGGTAAGGTCCCTTTACTGGAACCTTTTTCATGGTATGTCCAGTTCAAATAGTATCAGTCTAAACACATATCTCTGTTGTATGATTAAAGCTTGGGGGATTACCTGTGCCCTGCTACTTCTCTACTTGTAAATTTTCCCCCAATAAACAGTATATTATATTTGCATTGCGTCACGGTAGTTTTATGGACTTCTATTTCCTTTTTGCACAGCAATCATCAGATGGGCTTTGACATACACTCTGATTTAGACTACTGAGGTTAGGAAAATTGACCTGTGGGTGAAAAACCAATTAGAGACATGATAACACCTATCCCTTTAACCATCAACTCCTCTGTGGTATAGAGAGAGGAGATTTTACCACCAAGATGACAGTGATGGTATTCCTATAACCAAAAGTTAAATCTAACAATGCCCAGTAGAATAAATTGAGTACCCACATGGTATATAAAAATCCACGTCCAAAAAAATATCTATTGCTGTATTAAAGGGAGAAATCCTATCATTCTGTATACAAGCGGTATTTTTCCATTTACAGAACACTTAAGGATAAACATATGATAAGAAATAGAGTATCTCAGAATCATTTAAGTCATAGCTTTTGAGAGGGTAAGCTTTCCTTATTCTAAAAGGAGAATGTACACTTGTGCTTAATGTTTTAACTAGCAAATGACATAATATGTTACATATTGTGTAGAAGTAAAAATATAAAGGCATATCTCTCAACCATATTAGCTTGAAAATATAATAAAGATAATTTAAATCCAAATTTTAAAATATGTCGTGTTTGCATTTGCACATATGAATTATAAATTCAATAATATTTGGGCCGTTCTAGGTGCGATTCGTGTAGAATAAACAAGAAAGTTTAGAAAGTGCCTCTGGGCTTCCCTGGGCTAAATTTAGCTAATAGTAATTTGTTAGAAAGTTGATGGCTATAAAATAATCCATCAGAATAAATATTCTGAAGGGAAAATAGAGAAAGCAGGGCATAAGCAGTGACACTAAAGCCTTGGAGACCAGAAAGCAAATGCTTCAACAAAGGCCATGGCATTCTCCTGAGGCAAGAGATCCTTGAGTCCAAACAGTGACTCTCATTATATGTTGGGCTCTCCATACACCACCCCCTTATTTAGTATGAGACTTTTAAAGATAAATAAAATAGAGGAAGGATGAAGTTTTAGACCTTAGCAACAGGGTTAGTAATGCACAAGACAAAATGTAAAGTCAACTTTTTTAAGGCCCACACTGTCATGGGACTTGTGTGATATTTAGGATCTATTATTAAGTTTCTTTACGAGCTATCTTTTACCAACAATGCTGTGTAACAATCTACCAGAAAACCTCAGTGGTATTTGGCAATACTCATTTATTATTTTTTATGAGTCAATATGTTAACTGGGTGATGCTACTGATCTGGTCTAGGCTTATCTTACCTTGGTTAAACTTATTCATTTGTCTATGGGTACTTTGCAGAGCCACTGAGGGCTTGCTAATTTAGGATGACCTTGGCATGGATTTCCCATCCATGCTCCATGTGGTCTCACCTTCACTATCAGTCTAGCCCAAGCTTTTCATGATGTCATAGACAGGATTGAATAGAGAGAATGGAAATGTGTGGCCCCATCTCAGAAATGGCATGCCATTACTCCTGCTTCAATCTACTGGTCAAAGCAATAGCTTTTCCAGACTCTAAGTATGAGGTAGGGGTGAGGAAAACATCATTTTTCCTATTGTTCTCCTAGGTTCTCTTTACTGGATTGGCACGCAAATTTATTTAATAGAAGTTTTATGTGACACAGGGGACCTCATAAGGAAATGAAGACCCAAAGAAATGGTTAAACCTGAGCATCTTTATGTTAGGTTTGATGAAAGGTGGGGAGTCATGAAAAAATGTGATAGAATGAAAGGGCATGAACTAAGGGTAATAAACTGGGGGAAACTTGCCAAGTGCCGTTCATGCCGATTCCTCTCAGCATGTCTCTATCTTCAGAGATAAGTAGGCTTCTTTCCTCTGGGTATCTCTCACAAGAGAGTCTTATGACCTGCTTCAGGGGAGAGGGGGAAGGTCAGAGAGTCCCTTCTGCACCTGTCATTTCTCAAATTCCTTCATTTTAAATGATCACTATGCCAAG
This sequence comes from Lagenorhynchus albirostris, assembly GCF_949774975.1. Classification (NCBI taxonomy): domain Eukaryota; kingdom Metazoa; phylum Chordata; class Mammalia; order Artiodactyla; family Delphinidae; genus Lagenorhynchus; species Lagenorhynchus albirostris. Next base: position 81,092,283 of record NC_083098.1, on the reverse strand, counting down.
GTGTCATATTGTGTGTGTGTGTGTGTGTGTGTGTGTGTGGAAATTCTCATTTATTAAATTTGGACATAATCATCCCAGTAATGAAATAAAAATAAAATACTACAATATAAAAAGGAAAAGAGTAGTAGATAATAATTTTTAATTACATGAATGTGTTTAAATAAAGGGAAAAACTACCTATATATTGGTGGTTTTAATACTTAATTTATCATTACAGTTTCTGTCTTCTTGATGTGTGTTTTTAGTTTTAAAATAAACAATTAAAAAAATTTTAAAGAACAAATCTCAACATTAACGATATTGAAATTCAGTAAATAGTCACATACTAATTTAAATTTACACCTTAAAAATATTATACTTCACAATTTGCACTCTGTTTCACTGTTGTAAATCTTAAACAAAAATCCTCTTTCCAAATGGTGACAAAGAGTGACAGAATAGAAGAAAGTCAAGTTCTGTTTTTTTCATTCTTGGCAATCACAGTAGTTAACACTGTTTATATTAAGCCAACCGTTTAAAAGCAAGAATATGTGATGCTACAGGGGATGAGAGGCACGAAGCATGGCCAGAGCCAGCTCGGACGATTCTGAAACCTTAGAACTTACTCTCGAAGCAAATGCAGGTAACAGGGAGCCACCGTATAACTGCGAATTCTCCAAACTGACTTCCACGTGGAGTACAGGCAAGGAGAGACTCAAACAGATGTTAATGGGAGAGAGTTGCACATTTTGCAATGAATTGAAGCATAGAAAATTCCTCCTACACCAGGTAAAGATAAGAGCTGCCGTTTAGAGGAGACAGAATCTTCTCAGGAGGAGTGAGTCATGTGTTTTTTGAACTAAAGCCAAAAATCATAAATAAGTGTGGGGTTCTGTAATGAATGTCAGTTTGTTTTTATGTATTAACCACTGTTATTTATCCAAGTTAAAATTCTTGTGGAAGTAGCTCATATTTCCTTTCTGCAATTGATCTGAGAACACATTAAAACGTGGGAGACAGGGAGCAATGAAAGGTATTTAGCCAGTCCATCCCACAAAATCAATCCCCTTTTAAATCCGTGTCAGCAAAACCTTCAGATAAACCCATCTCTTGAAAGGTTGTTTTTATTAACGTTACCTCGTGAATAATAAAAATAAACATATATTGCATACAGAGAAAAAATGGCCACTGAGAAAGTCACCTCCCCACACAGATCGCACTAGATTTCCAAAAATATCTACCACCAAAATTAGTTGAAAACTTAATGATTTTAAAAAATACCTGTTAGCTTATTTGTTGTCAAAGTCCACATGTTAACTAGAACATTAACTTCTTAGAGAGGTAGTTATATTCGGAACAGTCTTATTAAAAAATGTAGTTTAGTCAGATGTTTTAGCAGCCATTTCTAACCCTCTTGCCTGTTGTCTGTCCCAATATTTGCCTACTGCACTTCATATTCTGGGTTCCATCCTTTGGATTCAACTCACTTTTTGTCTATAGTTAGTGGTAATGATTCCAGCTACCCTCATCTCTGCACATTATGTCTCCCATGCAAAAATACTTTACCCCAATATATAAATTCCTCCTAAATATTCATAGAGGCTGGGAAAAATAGTAAAGATTTCAGCTCCTGTTAGCAGATTCTTGGAAAGAAAACTTTTATATGAAACCACTGCAAACTGCTAACAATCAATAAAAGGCTAAACTTGTTTTTCATATGATTGCTAATTAATTGGTCTATTGTCCTTGAATGTATCATATTTGTTTACTCTCGAAAACCTAGGCAGAATTTTACGAATTCATAATCAATATCCGTTACATTCAAGAAATCGCTGAATTCCGGTTGACTCAACTCTGAAATATGTCTCAAATTTAATAACTCTTTTCTATCTCCCAGCCTACTGCCTCTGTTCAGGCTTAGTTATTTTTTCCCTGGACTATTCATTAGTCTGCTGCCTTGACAATCAGCCTTTAGCACTGCTCCCAGCCCAAACTCCAATTTAGTATTCACATTTCTATCTAACTTATCTAAATTTATTTTAAAATTTCATAAAGAGCACTTTCAGTGAACTCCTCATAGCCCATAAGATAAAATTTTAAATCCTTGAGTATGAGACCATACCATGCATATTCAACTCTGTAGTTCCATTGCCTACTTCTATGCCTGGTATTGAGAAGGTACTCAATGCATATTTGAGAAATGAAACAAATGGTCCAAAAATTAGGAGAGATGCCTGCCTGTTGAGGAGGTTAAGAGATATTGCACTTTTATCTTAGAGACTCTATTATTTGCAGGGAGATAAACTGTATTTGAATTCGCAGACTATCAGGTCAGATGAGCAGATGAAAGTTCATTCTTACCTGGCTACTCATGTGCAAAATCAATACAGGTGGCAAAAAGACATAGAGGAAAATTTTCTGGCTTTTTTTTAAATGAGAAATTAAGGAGGGTTGCAGCTGTCAAACTGTCAAGAAGACAATGATGATAAAGTCTAAGGGAAGTGAAAAGGATTTTTATCTACAACATATATATAGTATAGCAGAAAACTTAGAAACTTACACTGGGACTAACTAGTTAGAAGGAAAGCCCCACTGTCAAAATATATTTCTGGCATCTCTTCCTGTAGCATGTCCCTGACCCCTGACTCTTCACTAACTTCTGAAGATGTTGCTGTCAGCAAAATTCATGTAATTAACATAAAGATTAGCTCCTATTAAATAGTCACAAGCTGATCAGTTTCTCCATGCCCAAGAGGACAAGACAGATAATATTTTCTGAGGATTATACTTGAGTTATTACCATCAATCACAGAATGAGTTTAATAAAATTTAAAAATAAGACATTCTGTTTGACATTTCAGAGACTAGAAAATGTTTACAACAGGAGTGATTTATGCAATCTTCTCTCTATTTGTTTTCATTAGGTAGGATAATCAAGAATGTAGCAATATCCCCTGTTCTAGCACTTTCCACTAGGTATTTTAAGGACATATGATTTATCTTCCCATTTAAAGTATCTGGTCTCTGCATGGGTAAGAAAGTGTCTTTTGCAAGATTTTGTAGTTCACATAGTCTCACAAAGTGTTATGTGATCTTGAACTATGTACTAGCTGATTTAATTCCTTATTAAAGAATAACTGAGAAAATATATTAAGGGATCTGGTCAAATTTCCACTAATTTGATTTTGTGTTCTTGGATGGAGCTACCAATAAAACATGATCCGGTATCCGGGAGTATGGAGCCTTAATAGTTGTAAAGCTTAATTCTATGTGTAAACTTCACTGAACCATGGGGTGCTCCAATCAAATATGATTTCTGGGTATTTTCAGATGAGATTAGCGTTGGAATCGGTGGATTCAGTAGATTTTCCTCCCCAATACGGATGGGCCTGAATAGAACAAAAAAGAGAGGAAGGGAAAGTTCATTCGCTTCCTGCCTGACTACTTGAGCTGACACATTAGTCTTCTCCTGTCCTTGCATTAGGATTTATAAATACATATAACAGAACTCCTATGAGTTCTGTTTCTCTGGAGAAAACTGAACAGAGGCCCTTGAGATAAACAAATAACAGCTGAATTATTAAGCTAAAATTTAGCCCAAGAATGGCTTCAGTTGCTTCTATTCCATGATCAATGCCTTATAAAGATTGCTCTGGATAAAAAGGTACATTCCAATTTAAACAAGCACCTAACGAGACTGAAGGTATATTTGGGGGATTCCCTTGAGGGCTCATAGATATTATAACTGGATGGAAGCTAATGGTGGCAATTGTCTTCATCTTAAAGATGATGAAATTGGTACAGAAATGGTGCAGATAAGAATTTGGAGATACATCACATGCAACTCAAATTTTGACCCTTCAGGACATGAAACAGATCCAAACAATCATTAATGGTTATTTGAAGTCCTGAGGTTAGAAAGATCATGTACTCTGCCCAGGTTCAGGTGAGGGTGCTGTGGGAAGTATTGGAGGAAGCTGTGCCCTGCTTACTTTCTCAGTCCTAAAGCTTTTGCACAATGAGTGTGTCTCAGATGACACTCGAGAGGCTGTCAAGAAGACGAACTAGAGAAAGAAATTTAAGACAATCATTCTGGATGAAGAGAAGCCCTTGTTTCATGTGTTTATCCATAGCCTTGCTTGTTATTACAATTTTAAACATATAAATTACTATTCTAAACGTGAGCATTTACTTTCATTAATTATAAGAACATGTTTTATTAACCTTATTTGTGTAAGGCTCTGTGCCAGGAGGTGGTTCCTGACTACAAAATGAGTTAGCCACTGTGTCTGTCATCAAGGAGGCTACAATCCATCAGTGACCAGAGGATGACTTTACACTTCAGTGAGCTGACATGAGCCATGTAGTTCAGGAAAGCAGCTTTTTCATGTTTCCTATTACATTATGCATAACTTTATATCTGCCCTGAAATGGGAGTGTTAGTGGTGAGGAAAGAGAGATGGTACTTACCGTGGTCCTCTTCATAGCCTTAGGGATTTTGTTAAGTGGCTTATAAACTTGTTGCTTTTAATCCTCTCAACTACAGTTCTTCAGGTTGGGTATAATTATGCTTGTTTTTTGGATAAGGATTGCTTAAAGTCACTTAGTTAATAAATGGTACACACTATTTGGAAAACCTAGAAATTTCAATTATTTTAGTTAATGGTAAGTAGGGATATGCAGAGAAATGGAATGAAGCATATCATTTTTATGGGTTAGGAGGGAATATTTTCAGGAACAGTGTTGGAGGGATCTAAATCCTTTACTATTTTGTTACCTAAGAGTTGACAAAGTACTTAGTTCTTCTGCTAAAAAAAGATGCCGTATTTCTAATTGTCCACAGTGGAATTTCCCTATCACTCTCTTGTACATTTTGAACATTGTAGAAATTAATATTATTTCCATTCAAACTTTGGTAAAGATAAACTTAAAAGCTAATATCTGTGAATAGAGCTATGTTTCCTTTAAAGAAGTGCAGGCTATGTCAAATACTGGCTATAAAAATGTGTTGGAGAGATTCATTAAGTAAACATCATAATTGAAAATAAATTTAGTAATATTAAGCCTAGCTTCATCAAACTGAATTTAAGAGGAGTCAAGAATTCATGAAAGTGTCCTGTAATGGAAAAAGCCACTTGTAGAAATTCATATGTCTGTTGAGAACATGAACCACACAGCTGTGCTCTCAGCCTTACATCTGTCACCAAAGGAGAAGCCTAAATCTCTCTCAGGCTAGAAGTTAAAGACTATGATCCCAGAGCCATATGTTATCACCACAACCCCTAAAAAATTGGGATGAATTTAACTTAATTACATATAAAGGAAAATTAGAAGTTAGAATAAAGAAATATGAAGGTCCCTTCAAAAATTATCAAAGGATTTTATGTTTCAATTTTTGTTCGCATCATGAGAACTATACAAAGTATATGTTCCACTCATTTAAAATAGAGCTCTATTTCCATGTAAAAAATGAATGAGTAGTTGGAGAGTATTTTACATTCTCTTTATTTTAGCTCAAGACTCAATGGGCAGTCGAGATAAGTGGATCATTAGGCCACATATAAAATGTGAATGTACACTTTGAGACAGTTGATCTTAAGGGAATATGACAGTTTATAGGGCATGAATATTTCAGCTGAGCTATATATGGATGGGGTTGACAGCAATAACCATACCACATCTGGTACAGGATTTAGGCAGCCTCAGTTACCAAATGGAAAGACTTGTCATGACCTTTATATAAGGATCCAGGAGATTAGGATGCATTCCCTTAAAAACAAAACAAAACAAAACGAAAACACTTGAATCAGCATTAAAATAATGGAATGAAGGGAAAAAAAGAATTAAATGACAATTTGGCAATCAAAACAACAATAACAACAAAACAATTTTTATATTTAACACTGATGATGAATAGAAAGAGAAGAAAAAAACAAAAAATTCCATTGAGGGCATATCTATTGCTCATCTTGGCATCAGAACTAACAACTATTTTAATTTCCATTCTGTTTATAATTCCTAGGTTTTGTGTATCTATTTTTAAAGTATGGTTTAGCAATACAAATTTATTCCTAACTAAAGCAGCACACACACCACACACATACACTTTTGGACCATCTTTACATGCCTTAATAAAGCAAAAAACTATCATCTGATGAACTATAAACCATTTAAAAATTTCTTATAAAATATTAGTTTTTAAGTTAAATGTTTAAATCCATATTGGTGTTTTTATAACCACACAATAAAAAAATAGTTGCAGAATCTAAGAATTATCTCACTGAAAAATAAAAATCAACCTTGCTGCCTTGTTGTAGCCTCTAAGACATAGTTTCTTAATCACTAGATTAAAACCAAGATCTATAGAGGATTTTGTCTCAAATCTCTATTGACATTGCAGAGAAGAAAAGGAAGAATGTGAAAGCATAGACAGACCCCTCTTCCCTGTTCAATTTCAGGATTTTTTTTTTTTTTAGTCTAAGGAGGGTTCAGAGTCTATTCTGAATATCCTTAATAAAAGCACAGAATTTAAAATTTTCAAATTAGACTTCTAAAAACAACAATTTAACTTGATTCAATTTTTTATTATTGCAAGTCTATTTTCTTTGGATTTATATTGATAAGCTATTGATTTCCTCTCCTCCTGAATCCTCTACCTCTAGCAACCTTTAAGCATAAGTAATAGGAATAATGAATATACATATTGTTTTTTTAATAATTTTACAAAGGACCTTTTTCTGTCTCATATAAAATAGACATTCACTGAAGTTTTGTTCTTTACTCTCTTCTTTTCTTTTGCTATACTCCAAGTTTATTCATTTTCCTATAGCCCAGGTACATCTCTGTCAATATCTTATTTTAAATATCTTCTCCTGAACTCTATCCTTAATTTTATATTCAACAGAACTCTCTAAAATGATGGAATTACTATTTAAATGCTGAAAAATAGCCATTAGCCACATATGGCTACTGAGTACTTAAAAGGTGGCTAGTGCAACTGAAAAAACAAATTTTAAATTTAAATAGCCATTTGTGGCTAGTAGGTATTGTATTGGACAGCACAGTTCTTGACTTTCATTCTGAAAGTCCATTAGACTTCCTATGAATACACTATAAAAATCTCAACTTTAATACATCCAAATCTAATGTTCATTTCCTGGTGAATGTAGCCAGTATCCACTCACCATCAAATTCTACACACACATTTACTACTTTCTGTTTTTCTATCTGTTTATCTCTGTCACTTTTATTTTTATACACACACACACACACTCATGCACAAATGATGACAAAACTGTTTTTCTTTTAAGTGCCATAAATTAAATAGGCATTCTTCCATACTGCATGTCATCCAAGTTTGACACCTAGACCACTCCAGTGGGTCCGCTTCTCAAGTACTAGCTATATCAAATCATAATCACCCCCACCCCAGAAGATGATCAAAAATTAAAACCATATAAGCAGCAAAAAACCTGTAAGAGTCACTAGATATAACAAATGAAAGGACTAACATCTCTAGAACAGAAAATAATTGACTTTAAGCCAAAATATTTAAATAGAAATAAAAACATATAGTTACTAAAATACAAAAACAATAAATGGATTAGATATCAACAAGAGAAACATGAGAGAGAATTTATGAATTGGATAACCAAGTGATTTTTTAAAACTATAAGATATAATAAAATGTCCAAGAGTTTTGGTGGCTAGAATGAAATATTGCAAGATGTAGCTAACAAAATTTCTAAAGAGAGAACATAGAGAATTGGGTTAAGGTAATGACTAAGAATTTTCAAGAATTGAGAACAAATTTAAGAATTATTCCAACCCCAAAGCGGAAAAATAAAACTTGCCCAACAAGGGCACACTTCAATAAAATTGCAAAGCAATAAGTGCAAATAGAATAAACAAAAAAGATTCCCAGCAAAGAAATGTCAATTGGATTAGTAACAGATTTCCCATCCACTGTCGATGTCAGAAGACAATAAAATAATATAGTAATGATGAGGGTAAATAATTTTCTCTGTAGAATTCTATTACCAGATAAATTTCAACCAGTTAAATTCTCTGATCAGCTAAGAGCAAGTGAGAATCAATGACATTTTTAAACAAACACAATTAAAAACGTACAGACTTCCAGAAGATGGGGAATTGTGGTTTTTTTCAGTTAGCTAGCTTCTAATTCATTACCTTAGAATATAGTTTTGAACACTCTATTTGATTATTTTTTATGACCACAGGTTCTTGAAACTTTATTCAATACGGTTATGATTGAAACTTTATTCATTATAGGTATTGTGCTGCTAGTGGTTTTGATTAGTGCTGCCTATTCCATTTTTTTTTGGGGGGGGGTTGCGGGCCTCTCACTGTTGTGGCCTCTCCCGTTGCGAAGCACAAGCTCCGGACGCGCAGGCTCAGCGGCCATGGCTCATGGGCCTAGCCGCTCCGAGGCATGTGGGATCTTCCCAAACCGGGGCACGAACCCGCGTCCCCTGCATCAGCAGGCGGACTCTCAACCACTGCGCCACCAGGGAAGCCCACTGCCTATTCTTAATAGAGTTCCTACCGAGTATCTGTGACTATCTTGTAACAAATTCTTCATATCCTTTCCAACTCCAAATTGTCACCCTGCAATTGTCCCCATCTCAGTAAAAACAGTTCAGTTGTTCTGTTTGCTCAGTCTGCTGTCATCCTCTTCTCTAAACCTAATGCCCTAATCTATCAGCACATCTTTCCTTCTCTCCTTTGAAATATATCGAGGTCCACCCTACTTTCCACCACCTTTACATTATTGCAACCACCTAGCCCCATAACTTGTCACCTAGACCTTCATAATAGAAAAAAAATTGGTCTCCCTGCTTTCATAATCTATTCCACACGTGACTATGAGCAGGATCCTTTGAATTTATGGCTTGATGGTTGTAATCAGTTTGGAAAAAAAATTCTCCCAAAACTATTATTTTTCAAATTCTACTTCTGACCTATAATTTTTTGACTCCAAAATACACATTAGAAGTTGTCACCATGTCTGAAAGTTCTCTTTACTCTTTTCAGTATTTTCTGTCCTCTTAGTTACTCAAACTTCCACCTGGGCATTTTACTTTGTCCTATAATCCTGCTTATTAAACCCCTCTTACTGTGCTCAACTTTCTGCTGAATTCCTCACTGGAGTCTTAATTTTTAATTATGGTATTGTTTCCTGTTGCAGAATTTCCATTTGATTTTTTTTATAGATAATAGGTTTTTCTTAACTGTGAAATGCTCTCTCTTATAATCTATTTTCTTGAATAATAGCCACAGTTATTTTTAAATCTATGCTATAGCTCCAGTAACTGGGTCATCTGTGAATCTGTTTCTATCATCTGCTTTTTTCTTAGTTTTTGCTCTTAGTTTTGATAAGGCTCATAATTCTTGATTGAACATTGAACCTTGTGTATAAAAATTTCTAAGAATCTGAATAATGTGATTTTCCTCGACGGATAGTTTACCTTATCTTCTAGTAGGCACTTGGAGTTGGGTAACATCATGGTAATTCAGTTAGGAACTGAGCTGACTTAAGTCTAGGCTTCAGTTTTGTAAGCTTTGTCTACCTCTGGTTCATCCAACTCCAGAAGTTTCAACAGAGAGCCTATGGTGCTTAACAGAACTCTTCTTCCTACGATGGACCCCCTGGGGGGGGTTGTCTCAAATTCTAAATTTTGTCGCTTCAGTCCCATAAGACATTCAAAAACTCTGTTACATTTTTAAATGGGTTTCTACTTTACTTCTTGGACAGCTGTGAAATGTAGGAAAAAAGAACAAATTGGAACCTGTGAGGATGGGCTGGAAACCATCTCTGAGCTAGAATCCATGAAGATAAGTTACAACTTGTTTCACTACTCCAAGTCTCCAAACTCAAAGATGGTAGTTTTAACAGAACATGCTAGCACTCCTTCTCACCTAACTAAACTCATACCCGGGCCAGGAGTTGGAGAAGCTAGAGAAGAAAATGTGCCATGATTTGAAGTCACTGCAGGCCCAGCTACTACCCAATACCAACAAGGGGAACCAGCAGACGATGAGCACATTGCATGAGCTTCAACAGCTCCTTGCACCTTCACTGACCTCTTGCAGGTTACACAAAGACTGCTGCCCTTCTACCTCCCTAATCTTGTATGAAACATCTCTTTTTGTGGCCCACACTAAAAGTGAACAATGCAGGGAAAGGAATTCTGGAAAATGGAATCTCAGCTTAGCTAAGTTGATGTAATACAAATCCACCTTTTGTCAATTTATATCCATATGTATGTCTCCTTTATCGATACTTAACATACAAATAAAGACAATAGCAAAAGCACACTTCTGCTGACTTTTACAACTCTCCTTTGTATAATTGAAGATATGCCAACTATCTCTACCCAAAAGGACACAAAGTCTCTTTATTTGTGGGTGACATTCATTTTTTATCTAGCTGAGAAATACTCCCCTTTTGATATTTTGTAATTTTAATTGTGAGACCTAAGAGTAATTATTATTAACACATCTAATGATAGATGACAGAGAAATGAAGAAGAGGAAGAGGAAAAAACTGCTTAATATATGCATAAGTTTATCTAGGTTAGAATAAGTAAGAAACATTCATAGATATTATAGTCCTTTTTTGTACAACTGATTCCACAGTCCTAGCTGATATTCACAACTGCCTCTTTTCAATATTTTTTGACTTACTCAGGCAAAAAACCTTGGTTTGTCATTGTTCCTTGCCTGATGGAGAGTGATCCAAACCTTCCTTCTCGAAGTGTATGGACCACCGTTAGATCTGCTTGAATTGTGTTATATAGTTTTTCTTTAATCATGGACATGAGAGTACTAAGAAACACCCCAGGGGATTTTTGCATTACACACATATTCCTTCTTATCATTATTGTGTAGGAGAAACAAATTATCCATAAGGAAATAAAAATCAATGGTCACCACTAGTACAGTAACCCCCTTTATTGCTTCTTTATTCCCTGGCATGAAAAGTCCTAGGTATCTTGTGGCGGTCTCAAATCTAATTTTAAAAAGCCACTGATATTTTCTCTACTGGAAGCTATCTTAGACATGCAGATCCTAAAGTTTCAGGGAGAGAAAATAAACCTTTTACTAGAGCATCAATATAGATAATAGTGAGAAGAGCCACTCCTCTTCTACTTCTTAGATTTTCTGACTTTTGAATCCTGGCTATAGGAGAAAGAGCACTGTATTGGTTGCTGATGTTACTCAAAATTTTCAATGTGTTGATATCACCTAGTGCATAACTGAGTCTTCAGAAATAGTTCCAACTTCTGCTTCTAGCCAACAGGAAGTAATTAGGAGCCAGAAAAACCCTTCCTCCTGAAAATGTATATTTTTTTAAAAAAGAGGAAAAATGATTTTCAAGATATTGTACATCAGTCAATGAAGGATAGTGATGGTTGATCTGTTTCTATTATGTCCAGCTGCCTCAAAATTTAGGCTTATTTATATTTAAATGATGGTTAAAAATTGATAACCACAAGCCAAAGAGAAGTGACACTTGGATTATCTATGATAGTGAAGGATGTATCTCTCTATTCTCTCCCCTAGTCTATTATGGTGAGGTTTACTGTACAATTACTATTAGCATTCATTCAGTCAATAAGTAATTTTTAAACATTTTATTTTTGTAAAAACTGTGCTGACAGTCATGCAAAAAGAAAATATAAGCCTTATTTCCTCATAGGGAATGCTCAAAGTAATCTTTATTCCTGTAAAAGCTGTGAAATTCCATACCAATCAGCTTCAAAACGCAGCGTGAAACTCCTAGTCCCTGGATTGTTTTGTTCTCTTCAGAAACCTATGAAGAAGAAGAGTATGAGGGATCTAGCCCTTGAATTGGTCTTTTGGAGCTTATATTGTAAAAAAGGAAAGCACTCAAAATACTCTGTATGTTTCATCTTTGGACATGACTTATTAGAGGAAAATCCATCAATAATAGTTATTGATTATCTTCTACGTTCAAAACTACATGCTTTTTTCCTGGAGGTTTTTATGTCATGGATATACAAATGCACATCACATAGATTTCTCTATACTCAATACATTTATGAGCTTGGTAGTAATTCTCTCTCCTCCTTTCCCTGCTTTTTCTGGGAACTGTAGTAGGGAGTCTGTTTCCTTGATTTTCCAAGAAGTGTGAAGTCATTCTGTTACCAAGTCCTAGCTCACTCTGCTTGCCGCACGACAGGCCAATGAATTGGAAATGAGGTGTTGAGGCAAGGAATACGACTTTATTCGGAAAGCTGGCAGACAGAGAAGATGGCAGACTAGTGTCTCTGAAAAACCATCTTATCAGGGACTGGATGCCAGTTCCTTTTATAGAATCAGGAAGGGAGAGGCAGTGAGGATGTAAAGGGGCCATCAATCTTGCAAACCATCTCCTGGAATGATTGGCCTCTGGTGAGGGGATGTGTTAATTTCTTCCTTCTTGCAGCCATTCAAAGGAGGGCAGGGTCAGATTGTCTCTCTGTGAGCTATGCACTTTAGTTTAACATTCAGGCAGAGGGGCAGGATTCCCTGAGGCAGGGAATCATTCCCTGTATGATTATAGTAACAAAAGCAACGAAAAGCAAAGGCTAAAGTCAAAGAAACAGATTGAACATGGAGTCCAATTTAGCTCTTCCCTGTTACAATTCAACCCAGTAACAAATATTTTATTGAAAATCTACTATAAGTCAGATATTGTTCTTGACTGAAGAGGTACAACAGTAGCCAAAACAGCTTTGCCTTCAGGGAACTTACATTGTCATGAAAAGAAACAATTATTTGCTTAAAAATAGCAAAAACAACAACAACAACAAAACCCTAGAAACACAAATTTACCAAACAGATGATTAAAAGAGTGATTATTGATATCCAATCAGAAAAGAAATATTAGCAAACAATTAGACTTGAAATTAGATGAGCCAAAACTTTTTGGGTCTTCCCCTTTCTTCTATATCGCATATTTTCTTCTCTACAGGGCATAACTCTGAAAACCTTTATATAAGATCATTTGCATAATAGTATTCATGCTTTCCTTTCTTATCTTGTAAGTTGATTTAGGATATCACTTTCAGTATTGCTTGGTTAGAAATCAGTCTCTCTGATTTGGAAAATATAGAAGCACAAATATTTGAATACTTTAATGTGTAATTTTATAAAACCCTTGTGAACATAGGTTTATGTGAGTCAAGCTTAGACCATGGCTTTGACTGTGGTTCCTATGATGTGGCAGATTTAAAAATTAATAATTAAAATATAAAAATGGAAACAAAAAGAGCAACAAAATAAATAAACAATGACAACAAAACCTTCAGATTCTTCAAATACTTTATGTCTTTTCCTATAAGCCATCCTAGTATGCTACCCAGTCTGGCCTATCAAAAAGTTTGTTTGAATGACCTAAGAATTTGTTGCCTTTACAGAAGGATTCATCCATAGATTGCTTAATAAGTTCCTCTTGCATTTGAAACTGAACTTAATTTCAGTGTTACATAATACATTATATTTTTCATCAACATGTGATAAAGAAAATTTATCAGAGCTTTTACTAGACAAGAAGTTAGATTTCTGGGAACTCTTTTCTCTATGACTTGTAGAAAAAAAAAACATTCAGATGAACTACTTGGGTGAAAAAACTCACGTATTACTTATGGGAAGAAAATATTATTTCTGGTAGAATGAGTAATTTATTATGAACAACAATTAGCCTAAAACTTCTTCTGAGGAAGCAGTAACCCATCCACCAAGAGAGCTGTCAGTCAAGAGCCTACTAATGTTAATCAGCCATTTTTTCTTTGTCTATTTATTTCTAACAGTCATATTTCTGAACTCCCTTTTCCATAACTAAATCTACTAAAAGAGAAATATTTGAATTGATCTGTTATAGGCTTTTTGTTTTGCAGAAAGGTTATAATAATACTTCAGTATGTACTTATAAGTAAATTGTCCAAAAAGACTTTTTCTTAAAAAAATAAGACCTAATACAAACAACACTGAGAAGACCAATATTAATGTCTTTAGGACCTCAATGAATTTGCTTTTCTAAATGTTAACTGAAGACAGCTCATTTCTCTTTGAAAAGAGGAATCAACAGGATTTTTAAATCAAATAATGGAAGCAAATTTTATCTCTTTCCATAAAAATGATTTCAAAAACTCATAGCTAAATTTTGCCACTTATTAATTATTAGTCATAAAATTCACTCATCTCTTTGAAAAATTACATAGCTAGTTAGAAATAGAGCTTTACTGCAATGACACCTATTCATTTGCAGTGAGATTTACTGAATAATAAAAAGGAAGGAGGTATTTGTTAAGTAGACAGAAAGCACAGGTTCCCACCTCTGGGGTCTTTGCTTCCAGATTATTCCCAATTCACCTGTTAAGCCTTGTTCTTTTACCACCTTCAAATCATATACCTCTGAGTTCTCATATCTTAAGGAAACCAAAATCTCGGAAGGTGAGTACTCTAACCCCTTACACACAGACTCAGATGAATGACCCTAGTGTGTTCTTCAATCATTAGTAGAACTTTGTCTTTATAGGAGACAATAGCTCCTATAAAACTAGGAGCCCCTCTAGCTCTCAATATTCCTTTTCTGAGAATTCTTCTCCCACTACATCATCCCTGTGTAGTTTTCCAGCAACATTTTCAATGATGCTAGTCAATTTTGGGCATTAATAGAAACTTAATATAGAAACTTAGCAACTCAGGTCAGGAGTGTTCAGACACAATCACTAAAAGGAGCAGAGGAAGTTGGTTTATAGAGAGAGAGAGATGAGAATGAAGAAGACATTGAGAGAAAGAAAGATGAGGGACATCCCTTGTTGGAAAGAAAGAGAGTAACCTTGGTTACTCATGCATTTCCATCTTCTCTCTCCAGTTCCTAAAGGGCCTTATCACACACTCTCCCCTTAGTAATAATAATAAAAATAGCTTCCTTACCACTACAACTAACAATGATAATAACAAGTACTTACTGAACGTTTGCCATGAAACAGGTAGTATTCCAAGCAATTCGTATATACTAACAGTTTTAATCCTCATATCAACTTAGTGAAGTAGTTACTTGTGTAGCCCTTATTTTACACGAGTTAAATGATCATAGACATTCAAGAAAACTGCCTAAATGTTATACTGATGGAGCCAAGATTTAAACCCAGGAAGTCCGGTTCCAAGTTCTATCCTGTGTTCCTATATGAATTCAATTTTTAATTGTTTCCTTCTGTGGATTTCTATTACTTAAAACCAAAAAGACTTTTGATTCTAGATAAAATAGAGTTATCATGCAATGATTTTACAAATCCACCTGAAAAAAAAGAACAAATAACCAGACAAAATGTATGGAATAACTATATTCAGTACACTGGGCATTAGGCAATAAAGACAGCTTTTTCTCATAGATAAGGAGCAAATGAGATAAGCTTAGCAGTTATCAGGGCATATGTCTATGAGAAAGTTCCCCAGAGGTGGTCCCAGGGAGGAGAAAACCAAAGGGAGACCAGTGGATGCTCTGAGTTGGTGAGACAGAACTGAGAGCTCAGGGAGACAAGGACAGCTATGCTTAGCAGGGAAGATTACTTAGAAGTTTAAAGCTAAACAGAGAGAGAACTCTGAAAATCTGCAGTGGATCCTTCTATAATACTAATGAGTGCTGTTCAGCACTTGTGTGAGAAACTACCAGAGGCCATGTAAAGAACCACCCAATGGATCAGAAGAAACAGCACCTAAAGCTAACATGGTATAGAAATAACGCTTGCTATCCAGTCAGACTGGAAAACCTGACAATTCACACAGAATTGGGCAGTACACCAAAAGGACCTTTTGTCAGTAGTGGGGAGAAATGAGTACTAGACTAATAACTGCTCTTATCCCACCTAAAGAATGTGAACAACATGCCCCAAAAGGCTTTAACTATTTACAAATAACTTAAACAATTCTCAGAAAAATCTCAAGAAAATTTATATGACTAAAAAATACCCAGCATTCAAGGCAAAATTGTACTCAACAGGCAAAATTAATAGTTTTGCATCTAATAAAAAATTATCGATCATGGAAAGAAGCAGGAAACTATGACTCATAATGAGGAGAAAAACTGACCAATCAAAACCAGCTCAGAACTGAAACAAAAGCTAGACAAGGGCTTCCCTGGTGGCGCAGTGGTTGAGAGTCCGCCTACTGATGCAGGGGACACGGGTTCATGCCCCGGTCCGCGAAGATCCCACATGCCACGGAGTGGCTAGGCCCGTGAGTCATGGCCGCTGAGCCTGCGCATCTGGAGCCTGTGCTCTGCAACAGGAGAGGCCACAACAGTGAGAGGCCCACATACCGAAAAAAAAAAAAAAAACTAGACAAGCATCATAACACAATTATTACAACAGCATTTCACACATTCAAAAAACTATAAGAATGAATAAACATGTTAAGTAGGGACAGAGAAGATATATTTTTTAAAAAGGCCAAATCTCACTGCTAGAGATAGAAACTATGATTGAGATTAAATAATCCACTGGATAGTATGAAGGGAAGATCAGATATTGCAAAAATTAAGTTACTTATCATGACAACATAACAATAGAAACTATCAAACAGAAAATACAGAAAGAAGAAGATATAAAATAATGAACAGAGCATCAGTAAGTTGTGGGACAACTTCAAGCAGCCTAATCTACACACAAATTAAGTCCCCAAAGGAGGGGAGAATAATTTAAAAATATATTTGTTAAAATAAAGTCCTCAAATTTTACAAATTTGATGAAAATTATAAATGGACAGATTCAAGAAAGTCAAGACTCCAAACAAAAGAAACATGAAAAGAAAAACAAAAATATGCCAAGGTACATTCTAATCAGATTCTTCAAAACCAATGACAAAAAAAAAAATCTTAAGTACAGCCAGAAAAAAAAATGTTATATACAAGGGAACAAAGATAATAATGATGGATTATTTCCCATGATAAACAATCAAGGCCAGAAGATAGAAAAAATCTGAAGATGTTTTTGATGACGTTTTGAATATTTGAAGAGATTATAAATGAAAACTTCCCTAACATGGGAAAAGAAATAGTCACCTGAATCCAGGAAGCACAGAGAGTCCCATACAGGATAAACCCTAGGAAAAACACACCAAGACACATATTAATCAAACTAACAAAAATTAAATTCAAAGAAAAAATATTAAAAGCAGCAAGGGAAAAACAAAAAATAACATACAAAGGAATCCCCATAAGTTAATCAGCTGATTTTTCAGCAGAAACTCTGCAGGCCAGAAGGGAGTGACAGGATATACTTAAAGTGATGAAAGAGAAAAGCCTACAACAAAGGTTACTCTACCCACATTGGATCATTCAGATTCAATGGAGAAATCAAAAGCTTTTCAGAGGAGAAAAAGCTAAGAGAATTCAGCATCACCAAACCAGCTTTACAACAAATGCTAAAGAAACTTCTCTAGGCAGGAATCAAAAGAGAAGAAAAAGACCCACAAAAACAAACCCAAAACAATTAAGAAAATGGTAATAGGAACATACATATTGATAATAACCTTAAAAGTAAATGGATTAAATGCCCCAACCAAAAGACACAGACTGGCTGAATGGATATAAAAACAAGATCCATAAATATGCTATCTACAAGAGACCCACTTCAGACCTAGGGACACATGCAGACTGAAAGTGAGGGGATGGAAAAAGATATTCCATGCAAATGGAAATCAAAAGAAAGCTGAGTAACAATACTCATATCAGATAAAATAGATTTTAAAATAAAGAACGTTACAAGAGACAAGGAAGGACACTACATAATGATCAAGGGATCAATCCAAGAAGAAGACATAACAATTATAAATATATATGCACCCAACATAGGAGCACCTCAATACAGAAGGCAACTGCTAACAGCTATAAAAGACAAAATTGACAGTAACACAATAATAGTGGGGGACTTTAACACCTCACTTACACCAATGGACAGATCATCAAACAGAAAGTTAATAAGGAAACATAAACTTTAAATGACACAATAGACCAGATAGATTTAATTGATATTTATAGGACATTCCATCCAAAAACAGCAGATTACACTTTCTTCTCAAGTGCATATGGAACATTCTTAGGATAGATCACATCTTGGGTCACAAATCGAGCCTTAGGACAGTTAAGAAACTTGAAATCAGATCAAGAATCTTTTCTGACCACAACACTATGAGATTGAAAATCAATTACAGGGAAAAAAAAAGTAAAAAACACAAACACATGGAGGCTAAACAATACGTTACTAAATAACCAAGAGATCACTGAAGAAATCAAAGAAGAAATTAAAAAAATACATGGAAACAAATGACAATGAAAACAGAATGACCCAAAACCTATGGGATGCAGCAAAGGCAGTTCAAAGAGGGAAGTTTATAGCAATTCAATCTCACCTCAAGAAACAAGAAAAATCTCAAATAAACAATCTAACCCTACACTTAAAACAACTAGAGAAAGAAGAACAAAGAAAACCCAAAGTCAGTGGAAGGAAAGAAATCACAAAGATCAGAGCAGAAATAAATGAAATAGAGATGAAGAAAACAATAGCAAAGATTAATAAAACTAAAAGCTGGTTCTTTGAGAAGATAAACAAAATTGATAAACCTTTAGCCAGACTCATCAAGAAAAAAAGGGAGAGGACTCAAATCAACAAAATTAGAAATGAAAAAGGAGAAATCACAACTGACACTGCAGAAATACAAAGGATTATAAGAGAATACTACAAACAACTATGTCCCAATAAAATGGACAACCATGAAGAAATGGACAAATTCTTAGAAAAGCACAATGTTCTGAGACTGAACCAGGAAGAAATAGAAAATATAAACAGACCTAGCACAAGTAATGAAATTGAAACCATAATTTAAAATCTTCCAACAAATAAAAGTCCAGGACCAGGTGGCTTCACAGGCCAATTCTATTAAATATTTAGAGAAGAGCTAAATCCTATCCTTCTCAAACTCTTCCAAGAATTGTAGAGGGAGAAACACTCCCAAATTCATTCTACGAAGCCACCATCACCCTGATACCTAAACCAGAAAAAGATATCAAAAAAAAAGAGAAAATTATAGACCAATATCACTGATGAACATAGATGCAAAAATCCTCAACAAAATACTAGCAAACAAAATCCAACAACACATTAAAAGGATCATACACCATGATCAAGTGGGATTTTTCCCAGGAATGCAAGGATTCTTTAATATATACAAATCAATCAATGTGATATACAACATTAACAAATTAAGGAATAAAAACCACATTATCATCTCAATAGAAAAAGCTTTTGACAAAATTCAACACCGATTTATGATAAAAACTCTTCAGAAAGTGGGCATAGAGGGAACTTACCTCAACATAATAAAGGCCATGTATGACAAACCCACAGCAAGCATCATACACAATGGTGAAAAACTGAAAGCATTTCCACTAAGATCAGGAACCAGACAAGTATGTCCACTCTTGCCACTCTTATTCAACATAGTTTTGGAAGTCTTATCCATGGCAATCAGAGAAGAAAAAGAAATAAAAGGAATACAAATTGGAAAAGAAGAAGTAAAACTGTCAGTTTGCAGATAACATGATACTATACATAGAGAATCCTAAAGATGCCACCAGAAAACTGGGAAAACTAGACATACATGTAAAACAATGAAATTAGAACACTACCTAACACCATACACAAAAATAAACTCCAAAAGGATTAAAGACCTAAATGTAAGACCAGACACTATAAAACTCTTGTAGGAAAACATAGGAAAAACACTCTTTGACATAAACCACAGCAAGATCTTTTTTGACCCACCTCCTAGAGTAATGGAAATAAAAAAATAAATAAACAATGGAACTTAGTTAAACTTAAAAGCTTTTGAACAGCAAAGGAAACCACAAACAAGACAAAAAGACAACCCTCAGAATGGGAGAAAATATTTGCAAATGAAACAACAGACAAAGGATTAATCTCCAAAATATACAAAGAGCTCATGGAACTCAATATCAAAAAAAAATTCCAATTAAAAAATGGGTGGAAGACCTAAATAGACATTTCACCAAGGAAGACATACAGATGGCCAAGAGGCACAGGAAAAGATGCTCAACATCACTAATTATTAGAGAAATGCAAATCAAAACTACAATGAGGTATCATATCACACCGGTCAGAATGGCCCTTATCAGAAAATCTAGCAAAAATAAATGCTGGAAAGGGTGTGGCAAAAAGGGAGCCCTCTTGTACTATTGGTGGGAATGTAAATTGACACAGCCACTCTGGAGAACAGTATGGAGGTTCCTTAAAAAACAAAAATAGAACTACCATATGACCCAGCAATCCCACTACTGGGCATATACCCTGAGAAAACCATAATTCAAAAGGAGACATGAACTACAATGCTCATTGCAGCACTATTTACAATAGCCAGGAAGGACATGGAACCAACCTAAAGGTCCATCAACAGATGAATGGAAAAAGATGCGGTACATATATACAATGGAATATTACTCAGCCATAAAAAAGTGAAAGTGAGTTATTTGTAGAGACGTGGATGGACCTAGAGTCTGTCATACAGAGTGAAGTAAGTCAGAAAGAGAAAAACAAATACTGTATGCTAATGCATATATATGGAATCTAAAAAAAAAAAATGGTACTGATCAACCTAGGTGCAAGGCAGGAATAAAGATGCAGACATAGAGAATGGACTTAAGGACACAGGGCGGGAGGGGGAAGCTGGAGTGAAATGAGAGTAGCATCTACATATATACACTACCGAATGTAAAATAGTTAGCTAGTAGGAAGCAGCAGCATAGCCCTGGGAGATCAGCTCGGTTCTTTGTGATGACCTAGAGAGGTGGGATAGGGATGGTGGGAAGGAAGCTCAAGAGGGAGGGGATATGGGGATATATGTATGCATATGGCTGATTTACTTTGGTGTACAACAGAAGCTAACAGAGTATTGTGAAGCAATTATACTCCAGTAAAGATTTATTAAAAAAAACTTTTTCTAAACAGCTAATGACAATAGAATCTGAGGTTTATAACATATACAAAAGTATTATCATAATCCCTGAAAGGGGAAAAAAGAAAGTATACTATTAGAAATTTTTCGATGCTAATTGAAGTGACATGGTATATATAGAAGGTACAATATGATGTTAAAAATGTATACTCTACAACCTTAAGCAACCACTAAATTATCAACAACAAAAAGGGTTATAGCTAATTATAGCTAAGGGTTATAGCTAAGGGTTATAGCTAATAAGCCAACACAAGAGATAAAATGGATTCATAAAATATAATTCAAAGGAAGGATGAAAAAGAGACAAAAAAGCAATAGATAGATGAGAAAATAGAAAAAAAATCAAAGTGGTAGATTACAGACTGACAATATAAAATTTCAAGAATTACTTTAATAGCAAGTGGACTAAACATGCCAATTAAAAGGCAGAAATTGTCAGACAAAATACACAGAAGTAAAACCCAACCACATGCAAACTTAAAAAAGAAACATTAAAAATAAAGGCACAATAAATTAAAAAGAAAGGGATGGAAAAAGATAAATCCTGGTAACACTAATCTTTTAAAAGAAGAAGTAGTTACATTAATATCAGAGTTAATTTCAGAACAAAGAATATTACTGGGCATAAACAAGGTCATTTCATATTAATGGAGCAGGGATTCAAGATGTTACAGTGTTGTACCTAATGTCTTTATCAAGTGCACACAGAACAGCCAGAATGATTAGACAGAGGAGAGGGGAAGAAAGAAAATTAAATTTTCCTTGGCCCTTCTCTGAAAATTGAATTGCATATTTGAAATATCTACTTGATGTTTTAATTTGTATGATCTCATATCTAATTTCAACACTAGTAAAGGCAAATTTTTAAATCTCTCCCTACAAAGAAAAATATATATGCACACACCTTTCCCATTCTAACCTCCAAAACTGATCTTCAATCTTCTTTCTCCCGTGGATCTGTTTCTCCCAGTCACCTACTGTCTTATTTTTCTAGCCTCAAAATCCATCAATTTCGATTCCTTTCTCCTTTTTATTTCATATTAAATTATTCAAATTCTGTTCATTTATACTTTTCTTTGCTTCTAATTCTTCTCTTGCTGATGCCCTTCCAATCTGCTTTGCAACACGTTCCTTCTAAATTCTTTCTCTCAGTCTCCTATTTGAAAACCTGTCCTATCTACTCATTTCCATCAGGGCCATTAGCTGGAGTTCCAAGTTCTCTACAATTTGATCCTAATTTATTTTTCCAAAGCTGCCTCTCAATACTTACCATCATAATCCCTTTATTTCAGCCAGACTGTTTTTCTCATTATTCAATACACCTTCTTAGATCTTACATCTAAGCCTAAGCTCACACCATTTTCCTGACTTTATGCTTCTTCCCAGTCATGCAATTTCATCCACTTCTCAGTTTCAATCACAGCAGCATAGATAATTTAAGATGTAGCATTAAAATGAAATTCAAGTCTCTGGCCATTTTCAAATCATGATCATGCAGCCCTTCCTAGGTGGTGATCTAAAATGAAAAATGTTCTTTTATGTTTAGGACTTTTTTGGTTCCCAATGAAGATTTTATTAGAATCAAAAATGGTTTATGCTTTTTATTGGTAGTAAAATTCACATAGATGTTACCTGCTCATTAGAGTCATAGATAATATAATTTTACAGAAAGATCTAGAATTTTAATGGTATTCAAATTTTACAGCAGATATGTCCTTCTTTTCTGACTAAGGTATAGGAGGCTGAGAATAACTAAAGAGGACCTAAAGGGAATTAAATAATAGAGTTTAAAATTTTAATTTAAGTATATTTTGTGGATAATGTTCAATCATTTACTTCAGTATGAGAAAAAGTTTGCATATTCAGGAATGATTATTCAAATGCAAATTTCTTTATTCATTCATTTGGTTAAAAACAACTCTGCTCATCCACAGTTAAAAATAATCTTTCACATAGATCCCATTTGTTGAATGGCACACATTCTTAATGATGCTTTAGTACATTTGAGGGCTTAACCAGGTGCTGTGGTCTATTAGAACACATTGAAAACTGACTTAAGAAACAGGACCAATTCACTTAAATCAAAGTACAACTTTTCCTGGCAATTTTAATAATTTCAAGGCCTGTTCCTGTCTAGACAGCAATGAGATATGTAGGAACTTTAGGCAGAATCCTTACAGCTTATATTCATTATTTGAGGATAGAATTAACATTGAATTAGTGTTAGGATCGTTTCAGCATGCACTGAATGGGGACAGGAAGAAAACGAAGGTCTTTTATTAACAAATGATTATGGTAATTGGTATCATTTTTCAAAATATTTCCTATTTCAGGGAGATTTATAGTTCCTTTTGACATTAATTTAGGCTTGGCTATGGTCTCGAGATGCATCCCTCTTCATGGGAAGATTATACATCCTGTCCTATTGAATTTAGAAACAGCCATATGACTTGCATTGACCAATAAAATGTGGCTAAGTAATGTCTATCACTTTTTAAGAAATCTTTATGATCTTACGGTTCACTATCTCCCTCTTTTCCTTCTAACTTGAGACTCACACATAGGGGCAATTCCATCAACATTGACCTGGAATGCAGACAATATGGGAAGGAACAGAAGCAGATCTCAGCAGACATATAGCATGAGAAAGAAAGAAACCTCTTTTGTAAAGCCCTAAGGCTTTGTGGGGGATTGTTACTGCAACCTAACCTATCTTGACTGGACCCTGACTAATACAATGAATATTGTTCTTTGAACACTTCTTCTTCTTTCTTTTTTTTTTAATTAAAATGTACTGTTTAGTCAGTGGGAGTTGTATCAGTTTGTCTTTTGTACAGATGGAAAAGTTAAATGATTCCACATTCCCAATTTTATTCCAATGACATTTGATAAAAGCTTTATCCATTTAATTTTCCAATAAGTAATATATGTATAAGTATAAACTGGTGCACAGTGAAAAGTCTCCTTCATTTCCTGCTTGTTCCTCTGTCCATTCCCCTCCCCCCACTATTAAAATCATTATTAGATTTTTATGCCTCTTTTCAGTTTCCTTATATATGCCAAAAAAGCATAGACGCAGATTCTTACTTTCTTTATTTTTACACAAAAGGTGGTATACTATGCACATAGCTCTGAACATGATTTTTTACTTACAATATATCTTGGAGGACTTTCCACATCAGTACACAGTTAGCTGCTCATTCATTTTTAGCCACATATTATCCATTATATGGATGTGTCATAATTTACTTAAGCCCTCTCTTTTTGGTGGTAATTTGGGTGGTTTGATTCTTTGGCTATTACAAATAATGCTGCAACCAACAAACATAATAAATATGTTATAATATAATAAATATAAAAAAATAAAAATGACATAAAGTCATTTTGCATATGTACATCACGTATGTAGACTCAATTCCCAGAAGCAGAATTGCTTGATCAAAAGTATATGTGTTTAGGGGACTTCCCTGGTGGTCTAGTGGTTAAGAATCAGCCTTCCAATGCAGGGAACATGGGTTCGATCCCTGGTCAGAGAACTAAGATCTCGCATGCCACGGGACAACTAACCCTGTCCACTCTACAGCCCACGTGCAACAACTAGAGAGCCCGCACACCACAACGAAAGATCCCGTGTGCCGCAACGAAGATCCTGCATGCTGCTACTAAGACCCAACACAGCCGAATAAATAAATAAATAATAAAAAAGTATATGTGTTTAAAAATTTGATAGATATTGCTATATTTATGATTATAGGACTTGTACAAATTCATGCTCTCACCAGCAATGTAGTAAGTCTCTAACTGCTTTGCCAAGAGTGTGTTACCAAATTTAGGAATATTTACAAATCTGATAAGTGAATAATGGCATCTCAGGGTAGCTTTAATTTGCATCATTCTTATCATAAGAGAGGTTCCATATAACTCCCAACAATGTAGTTAATCCTCTTTATTTGTTGGCGCCCTGGACACCCACTTAGCAAATCAGCCTCGAATCAGGCTCTGCTCCAATTCAATTTCTCCTTTCTTTCATTTGTTGCTATTATTCTAAGTCGTGCTCTCTGGTTCTTATTTCTAATTTTGGCTTTTGCAGCTTTCTCCGTTTGGCTTAGTGCCTTGTTGACTAACTAGAATTTAAATATCCTTACGCGGGGTGGGGAGGTCCTTTACAACAAATCGGTCTTTCACAAAATAAAGAAAATAAATCCATTGGTATATTTTCTAATAAGATTTCTAAATGTGAAAAGCTGAGAGTATCAGGCATATACCTGGAGAGAAGGAGGAAATGGGAGTATAGAAAAGATGCTTGATTGCACCAAGAGAAATCTCTGCCCAAGGAACTTGACTTGAAATTTTTCTTTCAGTTTTCTCTGTCCCTTTCTCTCTCTTTCTTTCTCTCTCCTTCCCTCCTTCTAACTCACTCCACATTATATCTCACATAAAATTAGAAACATAGAGACAATTGACTGAGGACCTTAGTTGAATATAGCCTTTCCTGGGCAGAAAATTTAATGTAAGAACGGGAGAAAATGAAGCAGCATTTATAACTTATTTTTGTGTGTGTGAACTGTATCATGATTATTATCATGCAATCAAAGATCCCAGTTGCATATTTATTTACCAATAATTCCTGGCTGAGAGTCTTATGGTATATAACAAACTGATTCTTTCTATTATGCTAGAATAGTTGTTCATCAAATTGAATTATGAACAAATGGAATTTTCTCTAAGAAACACACTCTTACGTTTTCTGCCTAGCTGTTACATGGTCATTATTTAGGTAATTGACATCTCCCATGAGCAGTATTATGACTTTTTCAGACCTTTTGTGGTGTATACAAATATTTCACAATTTGATTTCACTAATGGTCTTTGCAGGTCAATAGGAAACCAGAAGCATCTTGTTCCCTTTTTCAATGTTAAATTTTATCTACATAGTAAAGAAAATCTGTCAGTCAAGATGTTATGCATTCACTCGTCTAGTAATTCACAGCTTTCAACACAGACCCTGCCAGAACATCAAAATCCCTAGGTCAGAGAATAGAACACTTATTTTTAAGATGTATAAAAATTTTAATGTCAATATTTATAAAGTAAGAATGCAAATCTATCTTTAAATCAGAAATGTGTTAAGTTTCTGAAACCCCTAAGGGCCCTGAGCCTGAGTTAGGCATGTGTTAGGTACTCTAACCAAGGTATAGTGTTAATGGGAAAAGCAGTGACATTGCGTGGTTTACTTGTATTTAATCCAGTTCCTTCCCTTACTCCTGGCACACATTTTGAGAAATCAGTCTAGAGAAATATTTTCCTCAGCCAGTTATCTCATCCTCCTGCTCCCTTCTTCATTTTGAAAGGGCAGTGATTGCTGTCAGCATAGAATTCCCTTCTAAAGGAGTCCTATTTGTCATTGATGTAGTTTGCAAACTCACTCTGAAGAAAAGAGCAATTTTCTTATCACCAACCGGGGTGACACAAGGAGAGACTGAGGATCCCTTCTCAGCCTGGGACCCCTTTATAACTCCACAGCATGATGTTTGATTCTTTCATATGCTATTGTCAAAATTTCATATAATTGATATTTATGTACTTGACTTAATACCCTCTAGGAGTATGCTTTTGAAGAAAAGATTTGTTTATTCCCCTCAGAATCTGGTACCTGTTGCTTTGTAATATACAAATAATGAACAAATCTGTGTTTATCTGAATTAAATAGTTAATGTGTTTCTAAGTTTGATTGATACCACCTTGTTTCACTTTCCTAGACTACTGGTTTTCAACTGAGTAGTGGGCAACATATCAATGCATATATAAATTTACATCTACATTCACATTTTATCATTTAAGAGTTATTCATCATGAACTTTTTTATATTTGCCTATAATTTAATATAAGTTTTAAGATATACATTTTGCGTATGTTTTATAATACATTCAGCATTCATTTTAATAGAACATATATTTTGTTTATAAATAAATACACATGTATTTGAGGTGTGCACTCAGTTTTTTTAATTGAAATAACTACAAAATCATAAAATATTTGTAAATTACTGTCCTAGAATATAATGCACAATGAGAGTGTGGGATTGAGTCTCTAAAAAGAGAACAATTTTGTGAGAGCATTCAAGTAATGCTTGGATTGTTACATCAACTTCATTATTTTTTCCTGGAAGAATAAAAGGTAAAAGGCTGGAATCTGAAATTCAATACGAAAGGAATACTGCCTTTCAATTACATATAATTTTATTCTCTTTCCCTAATGTTACCCTTCTCTTTTCCCATTAAGGAATTACAAATGAGGAAGAAATGTCAAT
The DNA here is from genome assembly GCF_949774975.1 of Lagenorhynchus albirostris. Lineage (NCBI taxonomy): Eukaryota > Metazoa > Chordata > Mammalia > Artiodactyla > Delphinidae > Lagenorhynchus > Lagenorhynchus albirostris. The sequence goes on along the minus strand of NC_083098.1, from coordinate 81,064,934 downwards.
ATGACATTTAGCATACAGGCGGGAATCCTAACAAGAAAGCTTACTCAAGCAGCTAAGTGCAGCACCGAAGTAGGAGGGCCTCAGGAGAGCCAAAGTCAGATTGTGTAAAAATCTGGATTTGTATTCCATGCATTCATCACGTAGCTTAGAAGAAGTCATTGACATCTCTAAACATCTTTTCCCTAATCTGAAATGAAGAACAGAAACACACCCTATGGACATAGCAAGATTGTTTCAATTTTTAAGTGAAAGTGAAAATATAAGGCACAAAGCAAACTAAGTTTTTCTTTCTCTTTATATTTTGTCGTAGTATTTGGAATTAGCATAAAAATACTCAAGAATAAAGAGAGGATATCCTGTGAATGAACCAGGCAAAACAAAAAATATTTTCTCACAGTCTTTAGATCAATTCTCAATATATTTATTTGAAAATGTCTCCTGTTTTAAAATATTATTTAAAATAAATAATACTAAATAAAATTAAACATATAATTTTATAATAAGAAGTTCTTCCTCAGTTTAAACTATATTTAATTGAAAATATATCACTGCAATCTGTATTATGCTAAGATGTTGTGGCTGTTTCTTATTTGCTAGGTGAATTTGAGTGAGATAAATCATAGTCAAAGACAGCAACATTTATATATAAGTAGAGTGAGGCCCTAAAATTAGAGAATGGAAGTGATTATACATTGGCAAATCTATTTTGTAAAAATATTTGTACTAGTTGATATTTTTAATAGACTTCATTTTTTAGAGCAGTTTTAGGTTCAGAGCAAAACTAAGAAGAAAGTACAGAGATTTCTCACACATCCTCTACCCCAAGACATGCATAGCCTCTCCCACTATTAATGTCCTGCACCAGAGTGGTACATTTGATGCAATGGATGAACCCACATTGACCCATTATTAACATAGAAAGTGCTTAGCCTATCCTAGGGTCACTCGGTATTGTACATTCATTGAATTTTGACAAATGTGTAATGGCATATATCTACCTTTATAGTATCAAGTAGAGTAGTTTCACTGCACTAAAAATCTCCTGTTTTCTGACAATCCTTCCCCCTCTCCTCCTTGAGTCCTGACGACTTCTGATCTTTTTATTATCTCCATACTTTTGCCTTTCCCAGAATGTCTTAGAGTTGGAATCATTATAGCTTTTTCAAATTGGCTTCTTTTACTAAGTAATATGCATTACTAAGTTTAAGTAATATGTGTTACTAAGATTTAAGTTTCCTCCATGTCTTTCATGGCTTGATAGCTGATTTCTTTTTAATACTGAATAATATTCTATAGTCCGGTTGTACCACAGTTTACCCATTCACCTACTGAAGGATATCTTGGTTGCTTCCAAGTTTTGGCAATTGTAAATAAAGCTGTATAAACATCTGTGTGCAAGTTGTTGTGTGGACATAAGTTTTCAACTCCTTCGGGTATATACCAAGGGATGTGATTGCTGCATCATGCGGTAAGAATATGTTTACTTTTCTAAGAAGCTGTCAAACTGTCTCTCAAATTGGCTGTTCCATTTTGCATTCCCATTAGCAATGAATTAGAGTTCCTGTTATTCCACATCCTCACCAACATTTGATATTGTCAGTGTTTTGAGTTTTGGCCATTCTAATAGGTATATAGTGGTATTTCATTGTTGTTTTAATTTGCATTTCCCTGATGACATACAATGTGGAACATCTTTTCATATGCTTATTTGCCATCTGTCTATCTTCCTTGGTGAAGTGTCTGTTCATATCTATAGCCCATTGTTAATTGGCTGTGTTTTTATTGAGTTTTAAGTGTTCTTTGTATATTTTGGATAACAGCTCTTTATCAGATGTGTTTTTTGCAAATCTTTTCTCCCTGTCTGTGACTTGTCTACTCATTCTATTGATAATGTCTTTCATGGAGTAGAAGTTTTTAATTTTAGTAAAGTTCAGTTTATTAATTATTTCTTTCATGAATCATGACTTTAGTGTTGTATCTAAAAAGTTACTGCCAAACCCAAGGTCATCTAGATTTTCTCCTATTATCTTCTAGGAGTTTAAAAGCCTTGTGTTTTACATTTAGGTCTATATCAATTTTAATTTTTGTGAGAGATATAAGACCTGTGTCTAGATTCAATATTATTGCAGGTGGATATCCAGTTTTCCAGCACCATTTATTGAAATGTTATCTTTTTTGTGTGTATTTTCTTTGCTCCTTTGCCCAAGATCAGTTGACTACATTTGCATGGATGTTTTAGATCACTTAATTTTCATTATAAACCAACAGTTTATTTAAAGGCCTTGGCTTCTCTGACTCTCTTAATACTAGATGAGAATATTCAGGTCTAGAGATTTTCTAGAACTCAGTTACCATGGCCAAAGCAATCAATAAATTTTTGTTTTCCAGTCCAGTGATTTTTTCACTCCCATCCATTTTTTTAATCTGAATTCTGTTGTTATAACATTTATCTTTATTTTGATGACCTAACATTATTGTTTATATTTTGGAAATTGATTTCCAATAACTGTTAATAATATAAGGTTACATTGTTTGGCTGGCGACCAAAGATTTCAAGAGTGTCAATCAGGCTGATGTGAGGAGTTTCAATATTCTAATATAATTAATTTCATAAGGTCTCTAATAAGGAAAAGGGTCTTGGGGTCACAGGCCTTATTGGAAGATGCCAACCATTGTCTGGTTTGATCCTTTCTAGTTGTTGTCCTTTTGGATTCTACTTCTCTATAATTGAGGTACGTGAATTTCAACTCTTTATCTAACCTTATATTTGGAAAAAAACAACTGTTCTTTCTTTTCTCATTAGCTTACTCATCATTCTCAAGGCAACCAAGGCCTTCAGTTAAATAAAAAAGTCATGTAGGACTTCCATGGCAGTCCAGCTGCTAAGATTCTGTGTTCCCAATGCAGGGGGCCCAGGTTTGACCCCTGGTCAGGGACCGAAAACCCACATACCATAACTAAGAGCCCACATGGCAACTAAGATATCCCACACGTGGCAACGAAGATCCCGTGTGCCACCACTAAGAGCTGGCACAGCCAAATAAATAAATAAATAAACAAATATTTTTTTAAAAGTTATATTGAAGGAATATTTAAATGAAAGTCACAAGTGTACATTTCAAAAAAAAATTGTATCCCTCATGGCTTCATTTTACTCTCTTCCACTTCTGAAATCTAAATATCCCAACCTCTGACTGTGCCCTTGTGTTTAAAGCGAGTCTCATATAAAAAGGCTATTTTTTCTTTTTATTCTGTCTGATAAATTATCTTTTATTTAGAATGTTTGGTGTATTTACATTCAATGAAATTACTAATATGGTCTAACTACCACTTTACTCTTTGCTTTCTTTTCGAACTACTTTTCTTTGTTCATTTGATTTTCCTTTTCTGCCAAGAACCGTATGTGGGCAAAAATGTTGCCTGTCATTTCAGCAAACAAAGAACATTACCTACCATTCTGGTAAACAATGAATATTCCCCACCATTAAGCCATCAACCACTGCAGCTGCCCCTAACAGTGTGCCCAGAGGGGAATTCAGAATGGAGAAAAGCAGGATAGTGGTCCTAGATAGTTAAGATGCACATCAAAGGAATCATTTCAATGATCCCAGACTCCTGCATCTTCCCATACATAGAAAAGCACTAAAGTCATTAACAAGATGTCTGTTTTTTGTGATTAGCAGTAATCGTTTGATATCTGACTACATGGGCTTTTTTTCAGCAAAAACTCCTATACATCCTGGCTCCTCCCTTATCCCTTGGCAACAGTTTCTCAGAGAATCTGAAAGGCTTCCCTCTCAGGCTATAGTCCTCAGTAAGGTCCTTGAAGAAAACATAACTCTCAACTTTTAGGTTGTACTTTTTTTTTCAGTTGACAGGTTCATGGTACATAGTTGGCATTCAATTCTTATTCATTCCCATTTCTTAAAAAATCACTAATTCCTTCAAATGTAACTCTTTAACACTTGTTTTAAAGTTTTCAAAGGGAATTTGGAGGCTACATGGAGAAGAAACCAAAGTTTTAGGTTACTTAGGTTATTACTACTTCCTTTGTTCAGACGATTTCCAGTTCATCCCTGGTTATAACAGTAGACTTTTAATTTCCTGCAACTGTTTTTGCCTCAATTCACCATATTACAAGCAGAATGATCTTTCTAAAATGCCATACAAATTATGTGTCATCTTCCTATGCAATCATTCAATGGCTAAACTTTGCACCCCAGTTTTGGAAAAACCCAAATTACTTAAGTAGAGTTCAAAAATTCGTTTTCCTTCTATAACTTTCTCATGTTGAAAAATGGAATATTTCCTGCCATATCAGTAAACAAAGGATGTCATAGTTATCAGCACTTGCATCCCTCCACTGTGAGCTGGTGAGCCCTGAGGAAACTAAGGGCTGAAAAGAATACCTGCCATCTAGCAGCCATTGGACTGCAGCCACTCCCTACAGTGAGCCCTGAGGAAACTCAGGATGTGAAAACACTGGATACTGGCCCCAGATAGCTGAGGTGTACAACAAAGGAATGATTTCAGTGAGCCCAGACTCTTGTATCTTCCCATACATAGAAAAGCGCTATTCCTTAATTTGAGATATCTGGTTTTCCTTTAATTAATAATCATCTTTTGACATTCAGACTACCTGTCCTTTGTCATGAAACTTCTATATAACCTGGATACCCCCATCGCCTCCTTGGGGAAATTCTCTCAGGGTCACTTGCGATGCTGCCTCCAGGCTTAAAGTCCTAAGAATTCCTGCCAAATAAAATAGAAACCTCAACTTTTAGGTTGTGAATAGCTTTTTAAGTCAACAATGTTTTATGCAACAAATATACTGAACTACATGCTATTCTTCAAACACACCACTTTATTTCTCTGCTTTGAGCCTGAGAATGCCCTCATTTTCCTGGTAACCCCCCCAAAAACCCAAAAACCCCAAAACAAAAACTTCTCCATGTAACCTCCAAATCAGCTTCCAAAAGAGAGCTAATCACTTCTTTGTTCCAAATCCTTTCCCTGCACAAATACCTATTTTAACATGTCATATTGAATCACAATGCCTTGTCTGTTTCTTTTCTAAGCAGTGGAATTCTTCAGGGTTTGGAAATGAGTTTTGTATATGTAACTCTTGAGACATACTAAGCATAGTCTAATGTTAGTTGTTGTTATTTCCTATCTATAACAAAAGAACAGTACCTAGTCAACAGGAGGGCCTCATTAATAGGTTAAACAAATGTTTCTATGCATGCATGAATCAGTAAAGGGTGAATAAGCTAAAGTATGAAAATATGCACTAAAAAAGAAAGTTATACCAGATGGTAACAAATATTTCACTTCATCTTTTAGAATCTCAGAGGCCATACCAATGTCAGCATGTACTCAGGAGACTCTTTCTTATTTTTCACAGTTTATGTTGAGAATGTCTTTCCTTTAACCAATATCTAGAATTGGAAGGCACTATGACAGATCTTAGAGAAGCAATGATAGTTACATTGACACAGCACTGAAGACTTGTTGAGAATAGTTGTCAATTAAATATAAACAAGTGTAGGAGAGAAAAAGTAATAATTTTCTTCTATCTTTCTAAGTCCTCAGTTGGGACACTTCTAACAAATGACAGATTAACAAGAGAAAAATGAACAGGTTTATTAACATGTATAATTCATGTACATATGAAAGATACCCAGGGAAAAATGAGTAACTCAAAAGTTTGGTTAGAACTTGAATTTATATAGTATCTTATCATAGGAACAATACATTTTTAGAGATGCAAGAAGACAAAGGAAAAGAGCCTTGAGTCTCTAGGGGCACCACATTGTGGGAAAGCAAATATAAGCACATTGTGGGCAATGTTAGTAAAGTTTCTTATGTAGATTCTGCTGTTGTCCTCTCCAGGTTGTTGGGGCCTAAAGTTATCTCTGACAATTAACTTTTGTCCATCCTGGGAGGGAAGGGAGGAGGACCGTCTTTGAAAAATGTATGTCCTGCTTTTGGAGGAAGGTAAAGAGGAGGAAAGCAGGGAGATTTCCATGTATCTGCTTTTTCTCAATTTCCTTAAGCTCAAAATAATCCTCATGAGTAATTAGTATATTTTACAGTGACATATTCTGCCAGCCTTCAAGAGAAATACACTTGACTCAGCTGAGTGTAGTCAAGTTAAGAAACGTTTTTGATAACAAAACCGTTAAAAATAACTTCAAGTTCCTTTAGTGCATTCAGTCATACATTCACACCCATATGTAGTTTCCTTCCTGATACAGTTATTAGACTTTTTTCTTGGTTGACATTGTTGAACTTTGCAAATCCATGAACAGATAGAATTATTGTCTGTATTTTAAAATTCACTTGTTGAATGTGAGCACAATTTAGAATTTTTAAGCTAGAATAGCAAACCTCTCTTGAAGGGTCAGAATACTTTACTAAATAGAGGTGTTTGTCATTTTCTTGACTTTACATAGGTCTGTCTTTTTCTTCAGTGGCCATAGTTTACAGTCTGTGATTTTTCAGTGAAGGTTAATACATATCTAAAACTCAGTTTCTCTTCCTCATTTGTATTTTTATTTATCTAACATTGACTTGACTAGTAGTTTCCTATTTTTCAGGGTAAAATATTCATGGAAATCAGAGTTATAGGCACATTTTTTCCTGAAATTTCAAAAGGATCATATTTTTTCTAATCCAGAATCAAAGAGGAAGATATAAAGAAAAATGATGCTGAGGTAGAAACCCCAAACTAAGAATGAAAGGAACTAGACTCTAATGCTCCCCCTCAAAAAATAAGTTTAAATCCCACCTCTGATATCTGCACTCAATAGATGTGTTACATCAGGAAAATATCAATACTCCTCTGAGCCGTAGTTGTCTTATTTTGAAAGTGAGGGCAATGGTGCAAATTTGTTGAGACTGTATATTTGATCATGGAACAACTGAGACTATAAGCCTAGAACCTCCATATGAAAAGAGATCATACCTCTTGCGCTTATTGCTGTGAGTCCAACACAGCACATAAATGGTGCTCAATAAATATTTATTTAAGAAATAATACATTTGGAGAGTTGTAGTGAAGATTGGTTTGTAAATTAACTGACACATTTGTAGGTACTTGACTTGAGTACACACTTCACTTATTAATTTGAATTGGTCTTTTCATGTTTTTCACTTTTATTATTTTGTTATAAATGTTTTGTCATTTTTGGGGGTGGTGACATTGTTAACCCTTTTTGGATATTACTAACTGTTTTCATGGATAAGCATGTTATATTTTATATTTGGAATTTATTTCACAGTTGTTTATTGTCCCTAGATCTTAAATCGTAGAAAATTCAATAGGAAAAGTAAAATGTGTTAATAATAGAAGAGGAGATTTTCATGGACTTTCTTTATAATAACTGCAGTGGTTCAAACATAAAGTTGCTTTTATTATCTTTCTGCATCTGCAGCCCTTGGAAAGCCTACGAGTCTCCAAGGAGATTATGGCTCTATGTAAACAAAGAAAAGAAAATTAAAATTGTGAGAGCTTTCCCACCTCATGAGTGGCTCTGTTTAAAGAAGAAAATAAATGGCTTTCCTTACTTGCATGTCACAGAGAAACAGGTTTAAATCACTAGAGCTGTAATGTGAGACATGTTTAGTAATTCAGCAAAGCATAAGAAGAAAAATGCTCTCAATGTTAAGTAGCAGCATCTCATTGACATAACTGTCCTCCTAAAGTGTCTAAATGCTTCATTTACCTTAAAGGATAGCTCAGATCACTCAAGAAGTTCAAAAAACAGATGAGCACTTGCTTTGACATCTGTGCTCAAGAATTAGTTTTAGATTCAATTCCTTTGTTAAACATTTGCCCTTATCCTTGACATCTCTTTTTTCAAAGGTGTAACTTATTTAAATCTGGAGAGAAAGAATTTACATTATCATAAATATTCCAGGATAGAAAAGGATTAAAAAGTTATTGAACCAATCTCCAACAGTTTCTTGAATGGACTCCACAACAATAACTTCATAAAGTTTAGTGCATGTTTGCATACCTCTAGAGAGGGCAAACTCACTATTTGTCAAGGAAATCCATAGCATCATTGGATACTCAGGTTTAAAGAAAGATCACACTAGATCTAGTATTTTTCTGTATTATAGAGATACACTCATTTCACAATGCAATATCTTGATTTTTAATCTAAATTATTTTACCATTTTTTCCACCTGATCTCAAATGATATATAATAGAAATATTACATTCTAGGATTCTTGATAGCATACAAATAAGTAACAAAAACAGTATCTATATTAAGTTTTACCAATTAATTAGTATTTTTTAAAGAGGTTGTTTCCATTAATTAAACTTTTCAATTTACATAATTTGTGATGAATGGAAACAAATGTGTATTGATCATTTTCAAGCAATATAGTCCCTATATATGCCAGGCACTCTTCCAAACACTCTACTAATACCAATTTATTTAATTACCATAACAACTTACAAAATAGATATTTTTATGATCCCTATTTATAGAAGAAAAAATTGAACACTTGAGAATAAACTGTGCAAGATCATATGGTTAGTAAATAACAGAGCTAAGATTTGGGAGCATGTAGTCTGCCTCCAAAGCACATTCTCTTAACCAAGCAATCTTATAAAATAGGTATTATTAGTCTCATTTTACAAATGTGGAAACTGAGGTAGAGAGATTAAATAATTTTCTCATGATTATAGATAAGCAGATCTGGAATCTAAACTCTGTAAGAACGAAAATATAGAAGAGAATTTGAAATGCAAGTTAGTAAGAATAAATGTAAAATAAAAATAAATGAAAACTAAGCCTTTGATAAGTTTCATCAAATTGAATTGATGAATGGCATCTGGTGATATTAAGAGTATAGATAAGGTTATTCAGCAGTTTATGCCTAAATCCACTAACTCAATATATTTTACCTGCCAAATAATTTAAGCTGATTTACTTTTTTTTTTTTTTTTAGTCTGAGAGTCAGTGAGATCTTCTAAACATATTATTCAAATTGGTGACATTGTCTCTACTTTACATCTGTTTCAAATGCTGCTTCCAGCAACTCTCTTGATGGTCGGCAGATGTTTCTTTTCTCATTTCTTCAATGCACCAGTCTATTGGGCCTCCATGCTCTTCTTCAACCATGTACGCAATAACAGTGATCTGCCCTGATTTTGATTCACCTAAAAGTGTCTTTTTTCTTTGCTTCACCAATTACAGCTATGTCCCTTGATGCTTTATCAGAAGCTGTTTGAACTAGGAAAATGCCTTTTCTATCTCTTGTGGCATTTTGCAACATAATAGCTTGTGTTCTGTGAGGAGAAGGAAACATTGACTTTGCAGCATCTACTCACAAACTTTGATTTCCCTCTGGAAAACAACATTCACCCACTCTCAGGCCATTAAGGTTCAAGTGAAGCTGACACCACTTTTAACTCACAGAATGAGAACATGACTGAAACAATCTAATATTACAAAACTGTTTAGTTTTGTGATGGAAATATGACTCAATCAGGACAATAAAATACAAAAGCTTTTGGAAGAATATTATGTGAACGAGTCTCTTGATTCTTCTTTGGAACCTGGGGTTTAAGAACCAAATAGACATGATCATTCTGTTGCACATGACACTTAAGAAACCGGAACCAAGAGTTGGAAAGAAATCTTGTTTGATGATAACGTTTGAGTCCTGAATTGAGTCATTTCTGAAGCCTCCACACCACCAGATAGCTTGGGTTAGGTACTATATAACTTGTGACAAAAAAAAAAAAAAAGGTTCTGGGTAGCTTAACCTGTGATCCTCAGACAGCCAACTCTAGGGAAAATGCTTATTTGCCACTATCTCATTAGAAGTTGAACCCAAGGAAGCAAATGTGAGGAGCAAAGAAAATGACAGGCAAAGAAGAACGAACCTGAGGCCGCTAGGGGTGACTGTCCTAATAGCTCAGGATCTTCTTCTTAGAGGTTATCACATGAACTATATCTTAAAACAGTCTACAGTGATGAAGGGTGTGTATGGTAAATCCATCCATCAGATCTTATTTTCTATTGGTGAAATTTTCAGCCCATGGAAAGTTATTTTCTCCATATTTCTGGGTTGAAAAACATGGGGTCCAGGCAGGATCCCAAGGTATCCCAAGCCTTTACACTGACAAAAAACTCTCTCCTTAACCAAACTTTAGTCAGGTACCTCTAAGCCCTTTCTGAACTAAGCTTTATCCTTGGGACTTGACCTCAAGATCAAGAATCCTGCCAAGGCAGTTTAGGAAGAATTTTCCACTCTCAATATCTGGTCACACTTGATATCCTGATGATCAAATTCTTCATCCCCAAATGCCCCAGGTGATATCTGATCATCGTGGACTGCTTGCAGCAAGGATTCTGTCAAGTCAGTTTAACCAGAATCTTTCCTTACCCCTGGTGTTTCCTCTTAGTAATTTTCCATCCATTGACCCCACTCCTCTCCTCCTTGGATATAAATCTCATTTGTTCATACTGATTTCAGAATTAAGCCCAGTTCAATACTAATGTCTCTTTTCCCCTTTTGCAAGAGTTCCTAAGTAAACTATGTTTTTACCACTTCTTGTCAGGCTCTGTTTTTGGGTGTTTTTTTTTTAACAACATCAACAGGAAAGTCGGAAGCAGGAAGTAAAACTTTTGGCAATGTATCATCAGGTGAAATTTCGTGACACTGATCAATGCCTTCATTTCGCTGGTTATGGCATTTATGTCTGGAACAAAAGACAGGAGGCTCCAGAGGATCTGAAGTGTTTTGCAACAGGTACCTGGTACATCTATTCACTCTAGTAATTTAGCTCTTATAGTTTTATTACATGGCACTAAGAGAGTCCCACCATAGAATTTCCTGTACTACTAAAGTCACCGTTCTTTCGATTTTACTTCATAAACATCTCCTTTGTAGGCCATATAGGAATGTTCCTTGACAGAAGATTGAGTTGGGATTGGTTTAAATAAATATCTGCAGTATTATTTGAATCCCTGGTCCCTTACAACATGAGGATACTAAAGCTAAGGCACACCTTCTCTCATCTTTAGCAGTTTTTGTATTATAAATTCCATTGTTCAGTAATCTACTTTCCTTTACGAACTATTCTCTGCTTCTCAAGTCCATTAAACATAACTGTGTATATGCAGAACCTGATTTTGAACAAGGCTTATTTTTCCCCCCAAGGAACAATGACACCCAAGAAAATCAATGGGTTCTTTTCCTACCTACACACACTAGACAATTCAAAACTACCAGTTTTCCACTGACTGAATAAGTTAAAATAGATAAACATTCAAATATAAAAATAAACATTCACAGCAATGAAAATAAATCACAGCAACAACAGGACAAATACATTAAGTGATTATAGTAATTGACAGTAGACAAAAACATAAAGTGAAGTAAGTCAGAAAGAGAAAAACAAATACCGTATGCTAACACATATATATGGAATCTTAAAAAAAAATGGTTCTGATGAACCTAGGGGAAGGACAGGAATAAAGATGCAGACATAGAATGGACTTGAGGACATGGGGTGGGGAGAAGGGTAAGGCTGGGATGAAGAGAGAGAGTAGCACTGACATATATACACTACCAAATGTAAAATAGATAGCTAGTGGGAAGCAGCTGCATAGCACAGGGAGATCAGCTCGGTGCTTTGTGACCACCTGGAGAGGTGGGATAGGGAGGGTGGGAGGGAGACACAAGAGGGAGGGGATATAGGGATATATGTATATGTATAGCTGATTCACTTTGTTATACAGCAGAAACTAACACAACATTGTAAAGCAATTATACTCCAATAAAGATGTTCAAAACAAAAAAAAGAATTAGAAAGCAAAATGAAGTATTATTTATTAATAGTGATACATAAAACAATATAGAATCGATTCTCATTATTTGTGGTAGTTATGTTCTATACAGTTACCATGATTGCTGAATTAGTAAATACTGAACCACTCTTCTTTGGGGAAATACAAAGTTAGATTCTGAGAGTCTCTAGTCACATTTTTGTCAACGAATCAATATATAATTTTGTTTTGTGTGTTTTTCTATTTAAAGATGCTTTATTTAATATATGTTGCTGATTTATTGATTCACAGCCAAAAGCAGTGTAACCCATACCTAAATGAAGCTTACCTAACACACATATTTTCTCTAGAAGTCTTATCATTAGACATCTTGAACTTCTAGATAGCACTTTAGCACTATGCTTGTGGGCCATTTTAAACAACAAAATCAACCAAGAAGCACAAAAATGTAGAAATTACAGCACTAAATAGATCACAGAAAGGGCATTTTTTTGTCTTCATTCTGAGAGTTAAAACAAGGCCAAGTATTCCCTTGTTCAACATCAGCTGGGAACATGAGCATCAAGTAACTCAAATTTTTCACCACCCTATGCATGTTTGTGAATGATCACAAAATCACCAGTGAAGATTGATATGGGGATTATAAATAGATATTAGCAAGTTGGAAAATTTGCAAAAATGGGATTGATAAATAATAAGGATCTACTGAAATAAAGTATAATATTATATTATATTATAGATTAAGGAATTTGAAAATCAAAACACCGGTGAATTCAAAGAAATCAAGAAAGGAGGCACCAGTGAATGCTGTTCTGAGGCAGCTCTCTTGGCTTTGGATAAAGAACATAGAGGCAGAGAGAAAAAGCCTTGGCTTCATTCATTGATTTCATTTATCTTCTGCTTCAGGAGGTTGAATGCTGTAGGTAGAGTTAGAGGTAGGGTACAGAGAAGGGAAAGGGCCTGACCCATATACCACATAGCTCAGATAGCCAGACTAACTTGATGATTCATGTAAATACACACGAAATGTTATCCTGGAAAAATTCAATGCTTTATCTACCTTGTATTTATATACTTTTAATGTGATTTTGTATTTTCAGGTTTTTAACACTACTTAAGATTCCCATGAGTATTATATCCATCCTGAAATTACCTGTTTCAGGTAATGGAGATTTACTCCTTTGAGTGGAGTTATTTCCTCTTTTTTGAGATACATGCTTTCTAAAATTGGTAAAAGATAAATATTTGATTAGAATATAAAAATATTTGAGGCCATCTATGACAGACCCACAGCTAACATCATACTCAGTGATGAAAAGCTGAAAGCATTTCATCTAAAATCAGGAACAAGACAAGGATGCCCACTCTCACCACTATTATTTAACATAATATTGGATGTCCTAGCCACAGCAATCAGATAAGAAAAAGAATTAAAAGGCATCCAAACTGGAAGGGAAGAAGTAAAACTGTCACTATTTGCAGATGACATGATAGTGTATATAGAAAATCCTAAAGTCTCCACCAAAAAAATATAAAAACTACTAGAACTAATAAATGAATTCAGTAAAGTTTCAGGGTACAAGATTAATATACAGAAATCTGTTGCTTTTCTATTTACTATTAATGAACTATCAGAAAGAGAAAGCAAGAAAACAATCCTGTTCAAAATTGCAAGAAAAAGAATAAAATACCTAGGAATAAACTTAACCAGAAGGTGAAAGACCTGTACTTTGAAACTTATAAAACACTGATGAAGTAAATTAAAGATGATACAAAGAAATGAAAAGATATTCAGTGGCTTGGGATTGGAAAAAATAATATTGTTAAAAGGTCCAAAGAAATACCCAAAGAAATCTACAGATTTAATATAATCCCCATCAAAATACCCATGACATTCTTTTTACAGAACTAGAACAAATAATCCTAAAACTTATATGAGACCATAAAAGACCTCAATTTCCAAAGCAATCTAGAGAAAAGAGAACAAAGCTAGAGGTACACTCTGTGATTCAGACTATAATACAAAACTATAGTAATTAAAACAGCAAGAAATTGGCACAAAAACAGGCACAAAGATCAGTGGAACAAAAGAGAGAGCCTGGAAATAAACCCACGCACCTATGGTCAATTAATCTACAACAAAGGAGTCAAGACTATGCAATGGAGAAAAGACAGTCTCTTCAATAAGTGGTTTTGGGAAAACCGGACAGCTACATGTAAAAGAATGAGATTTGAACATCTCCTCAAACCAAACACAAAAATAAACTCAAAATGGATTAAATACCTAAATGTAAGACCTGAAAGCATAAAACTCCTAGAAGAGAACATAGGCAGAACACTCTTTAACATAAATTATAACAATATTTTTTTTATTTTTTGGATCTCTCTCCTAAGACAAAAGAAATAAAAGCAAAAATAAACAAATGAGACCTAATTAAACTTAAAAGCTTTTTTGCACAGCAAAGGAAATCATTGACAGAATGAAAGATAACCTACTGAGAGAAAATATTTGCAAATGATATGACCAATAAGGGATAAATATCCAAAATATATAAATGGTATATATAGCTCAATTTTTAAAAAAAACTGATTAAAAAATGGACAGAAGACCTGAATAGTCACTTTTTCCAAAGAAGACATACAGATGGCCAACAGGCACATGAAACAATGTTCAACATCACTAATCATCAGAGAACTGCAAATCAAAACCACAATAAAATATCACCTCATACCAGTCAAAATGACCATCATCAAAAAGATCACAAATAACAGATGCTGGCAAGGATGCAGAGAAAAGGGGACCCTTGCACACTGTTGGTGGGAATGTAAATTGGTGCAGCCATTATGGAAAACAAGATGGAGGTCCCTCAAAAAGTTAAAAATAGAACCACTGTATGATTCAGCAATTTCACTCCTGGATATATAGCCAAAGAAATCAAAACAATTAATTCAGAAACATTAATGCACCCCAATGTTCATAGCAGCATTATTTACAATAGGAAAGATATGGAAGCAACCTAAGTATCCATCAACAGATGAATGGAGAAATAAGATTTGAGATATATAGATTATATATAGATAGATAGATAGATAGATTAAAATTATTTGCTCCCCCCTCCCATATATATATATATGGGAGGGGGGAGCAAATATTTTAATTTTTTTATAAATACACTGAAGAATCATGCAATACTGCCAGCATTGGATACAATCCTGGGCCACAAGTCTGCACATTCCTTTGCAACTGGTCCTGTGATGGCAGAACCTTTCATCTCACCTTTATCGTTTACTATGACCCCTGCATTATCAAAATAAACACACCATCTTTTCTCCAGTATGACTTTCATTATCAAATTACTACTGATGGATGTACCTTCTTTCTGGTTTGCCTTTCTTGACTGTGGCCATCACCATGTCACCCACACCAGCAGCAGGAAGTCTATTCAATAATATTCATATATATGTATATACGAATATTACTCAGGCATAAAATATTCTGCCATTTGCAACAAGGTGGATGGACCTATTTTATTATGCTTAATGAAATAAGTCAGACAGAGAAAGACAGATACTCTATGTTATCACTTATATGTGGAATCTAAAAAAATAAAACGAATGTATATAAGAAAACAAACAGATTCACAGATATAGAGAAGAAATTAGTGGTTACCTGTAGGAAGAGGGAAGGTGAAAGGGGCAAAACAGGGATATGGGATTAAGAAACACAAACTACTATGTAAAAGACAGATAAGCAACAAGGATGTATTTACAGCACAGAGAAATTTAGCCATTATTCTGTAATAACTTTAAATGGAGTATAATCTATAAAAATATTGAATCAGTTGTGTGTTACACACTTGAAACTAACATAGTATTGTAGATTAACTACACTTTATTAAAAAAAGAGATGTGTAGCATATAGTACATTCTCCACTTTAATTACTTCTTTTCTGAGTAGTACTTTCATATTCAATAATTTGGAGTACTCACTTCACTGTTTCTGAAGCATTCTTATTAATTGAATAAAGAAAAATTGTTATTTTTTAAGACACAGTAATGTCCTAATTTGCTTAGATTTACTGTTTTTTCTTCATGAATACAAACTACTTTCAAATTATTTTGAAGCATATTCATGACATTTTTTCTTTAATCTACAACACAGCTATTAATATAAGCTGTTATTGGGTAATATAATTTTTTTCTTGGTTTACAGAAACCACAAAGAATGCATTCACTAATATGTGAAATGTTTGATACAATGCTTGCTTAACACATTGTAGGGATCAATACATGGGTGTGACTAAGAAACCAGGTTTAATAATGAGGCTTAATTTTTATTTTCAATGAAATAATCCAATTATTTTTGGAAAGCTCTTATTTTATGCACATCAAATTTATTAATTAGAAGGGGTAAAGTTAACTTTCCAGGCAAGAGATTTCAGAGTTTCATTCTCTTCAAATTCATACAATTAGAAGAAAAATTAACCAAGAATTTTTAACAAACCAGAATTTTGAACACATTCCAATGAAAAAGGTAATTCACTAAGAAAAGCAGTTACAACAGTATAAGGTGTTACTATGGTATTGATTCAAATGAGAAGTCTAAAGATAGAGAAAATCAAGGAATGAAAAAAATACATTAAAATTGAACATACAAAAACACTTTAGAAATAGTATTTTTTCAACCTGTCAAAATAACCAAACTGAAGACAGTCTTTGTATGTTAATATGAAGTAAGTTTGCCAGTCTCTCATGTATTTTTCCAGTTTCATCCACCATATTTACATTAGCATTTCTCATGCACATACCAGTGACATCACACTGGTACCACTATCATTTTTCAGAATAAAAATTTAAGTTATTTTGTTGTCCTAGTAAGATATAGCAATATTTTGATAAGTTGCTTCAAAACAAAATGTCATAATATTAAAGCTGAAAATTACTCTTCATCCTTATGTGCTGTGATTGGTACATTTTAATAGAATGAACTTTAATAGAATGAACTTAGGAAGTTGGCACAACTTTTTAAAAGGTTCTTGTCTTCTGAAATCCTCTGTTTCCAAAGGCAATGTATTTCAAAGATTAACAAGAGTGTCAATAATCTAGAGTTTTGTTCAGGTTCACTGAAATAATAACAGTAAGGTTTTTTTTTACTTACATCACATACCTTTTGAGGAAAACAATTTTGAAGTTATAGTGATTCAGATTCATTATGATACACTTGTATAAGTAAATTCATGCTCAGATCATAATTGCAGGCACTGAAACATTCTCAACTATTAAAGATATATTTTGATGTTTCATGCTGTCTAAGACAGACAGGTGCCTTTTTATATTTTAGAGAGCTTTTAGTCATGGTTGAATCAGAGTGATGCCTGCATAATAATCAGTTAACATGAAAACATCAAGAAAGTAGAGTCTGAGTTCCTAAGCAATTCCAATGTTTACTTATAGTTAGATTGAAAAAAAAAGTTAACTGGTTACTTCCATTTGTCTGAAATACTATATATGTTTTTAAAATATATCATCAGATTATAACTAATAACAGACATCTGTGTAGGCATTCATCTTTCTCTGAAAATTTGAGACTCACAATTTTTAAGATGAGGCAGAAATTTAGCAGATTGTTTCCTAACCCCAACAGAAATAAGCCATTTCTTTTCTGCCTACTGGTGCCTCCTGACTTCCAGTCCTTCTCCATCCTTCACTAAAGATTCCCACACCTATATCACTGACACCCTCTCTCTACTGCCCCACTGTTAAGGTCAATATTCATGGTGATTTGAACATTGAGGTCCATTTAAAATTCATTCTGTATAACATAGTTTCTTGATCTCCTCAGTTAACCACCTACCTACCCTCTGTGTTATCCTCCATAACTACATCAGTGTTTCATTTCAAAACTTGCCCCTTTTTGGTCTACATAGAAAATCCTAAAGATGCCACCAGAAAACTACTAGAACTCATCAATGAATTTAGTAAGGTTGCAGGATACAAAATTAATGCACAGAAATCGCTGGCATTCCTATACATCAACAATGAAAATCAGAAGGAGAAATGAAGGAAACAATCCCATTTACCATCGCAACAAAAAGAATGAAATACCTAGGAATAAACCTGGCTAAGGAGGTGAAAGACTTGTACTCAGAAAACTATAAAACACTGATGAAAGAAATCAAAGATGACATGTTCTTGGATTGGAAGAATCAAAATTGTGAAAATGACTATACCACCGAAAGCAATTTACAGATTCAATGCAATCCCTATCAAACTACCAATGGCATTCTTCACAAAATTAGAACAAAAAATTTTACAATTCGTATGGAAACACAAAAGACCCTGAATAGCCAAAGCAATCTTGAGAAAGAAAAATGGAGTTGGAGGAATCAGGCTCCCCTACTTCAAACTATTTATACCACAAAGCTACAGTAATTAAGACATGGTACTGGCACAAAAACAGAAATATAGATCAATGGTACAGGATAGAATGACCAGAGATAAACCCATGCACGTATGGTCACCTAATTTACAACAAAGGAGGCAAGAACATACAATGGAGTAAAGACAGCCTCTTCAATAAGTGGTGCTGGGAAAACTGGACAGCTACATGTAAAAGAATGAAATTAAAACACTACCTAGGGCTTCCCTGGTGGCGCAGTGGTTGAGAGCCCGCCTGCCGATGCAGGGGACACGGGTTCGTGCCCCGGTCTGGGAAGATCCCACATGCCGCGGAGCGGCTGGGCCCGTGAGCCTGCGCGTCCGGAGCCTGTGCTCCACAACGGGAGAGGCCACAACAGTGAAAGGCCCGCGTACCGCAAAAAAAAAAAAAAAAGGACAACCCTCAGAATGGGAGAAAATATTTGCAAATGAAACAACAGACAAAGGATTAATCTCCAAAATATACAAACAGCTCATGGAGCTCAATATCAAAAAAAAATCGAATTAAAGAATGGGTGGAAGACCTAAATAGACATTTCACCAAGGAAGACATACAGATGGCCAAGAGGCACAAGAAAAGATGCTCAACACCACTAATTTTTAGAGAAATGCAAATCAAAACTACAATGAGGTATCACCTCACCCCAGTATGGATGGCTATTATCAAAAATCTAGAAACAATAAATGCTGGAAAGGGTGTGGTAAAAAGGTAACCCTCCTGCACTGTTGGTGGGAATGTAAATTGATACAACCACTATGGAAAACAGTATGGAGGTTCCTTAAAACTCTAAAAATAGAACTACCATATGACCCAGCAATCCCACTACTGGGCATATACCCTGAGCAAACCATAACTCAAATTCAAAGAGTCATGTACCACAATGTTCATTTCAGCACTATTTACAATAGCCAGGACATGGAACCAACCTAAATTGTCCATCAATAGATGAATGGATAAAGAAGATGTGTCACATATATACAAAGGAATATTAGTCATAAAAAGAAACGAAATTGAGTTTTTTGTAGTGAGGTGGATGGACCTAGAGTCTGTCATACAGAGTGAACTAAGTCAGAAAGAGAAAAACAAATACCATATGCTAACACATATATATGGAATCTAAAAAAAAAAAAAAAGGATCTGATGAACCTAGGGGCAGGACAGGAATAAAGAGGTAGACATAGAGAATGTCCCTCCCTTGAGGTGGGAAGGGGGGCAGGGGAGAGGGAGGGTGAAGTGAGAATAGCATGGACATACATACACTACCAAATGTAAAATAGCTAGTGGGAAGCAGCAGCATAGCACAGAGAGATCAGCCTGGTACTTTGCGATGACCTAGAGAGGTGGAATAGGGAGGGTGGGAGGGAGACGCAAGAGGGAGGGGATATGGGGACATATGTATGCCTATGGCTGATTTGCTTTGCTGGTATTCTGAAACTAACATGGTATTCTGAAGCAATTATACTCCAATAAAGATATATTAAAAATAAATAAATAAATAAAATGTTTGAGATCAACAATGGTCAGAGGAAGCATATTACAGCTGACCAAGCAGAAAGGACTTTGGAAATCTCTGCGTCTGCTCTGTGATCCCATTGTCCAATTCTTCTCTCATGAAGAAAGAATTTAACCTTCAGGAAGGATGGTCTGGAAATTTTCTCTGCATCGTATCAGTGATTTCACCAGATGCACTCTTGTCTCCCTTACTTGCTAAACAGCAGGATATACAGTTTTCCATGTATCTGAAGGCTCCAAGGAGGGTCCTGAATACTCTCAATGTAAATAAAGAGTAGACAGGGATGGCCCCCTCCTTCTGGGTGGGGAGAGCTTCCCCAAGATGCTCTCATCAGTGATCTCATTTGCATGGCTGCCTCCTGCCTCTTAGGGGAAGTACCTGAAGGCCTCCTGGGCTGTCAGGGAGGGAATTTGATCACAAACGCTCTGGTGACTTGAGAGATTGAACTGTTTGTATACTTACTAGCTAATGGCACATTATGTTCTACATAGTGCCTGTTCAGATCTTGCCTATTTTTTGACTGGTTTATATTTTTCAGAAAGTATCTCTTGAACCAGGATCAGAAAACTACAGCCTGCTGACTGGCTGCCTATTTTTGTAAATAATGTTGAATCAAAAGATGCCTGTTAAGAACCCTCCTACACCATTGGTGGGAACGTAAATTGGTGCAGCCACTATGGAAAACAGTATGGAGGTTCCTTAAACAACTAAAAATGGAGTTGCCATATGATCCAGAAATCCCATTCCTGGGCATATATCCGGACAAAACTATAATTCAAAAAGATACATGCATCCCAATGTTCATAGCAGCACTATTCACAATAGCTAAGATGTGGGAACAACCTAAATGTCCACTGATAGATGAATGGATAAAGAAGATGTGGTATATATATACAGTGGAATATTACTCAACCATAAAAAGAATGAAATAATGCCATTTGCAGCAACATAGACGGGCCTCAAGATTTTCATACTATATGAAGTAAGCCAGACAAAGAAAGACAAATACCATATGATATCACTAATATGTGGAATCTAAAATCTGACACAATGAACTTATCTACAAAACAGAAACAGACTCACAGACAAAGAGAACAGACTTGTGTTTGCCAAGGGGTAGGGCATGTGGGGGAGGGATGGATTGGGAGTTTGGGATTAGCAGATGCAAACTATTTTATATAGAGTAGATAAACAACAAAATCCTACTGTATAGCACAGGGAACTATATTCAATATGCTGTGATAAACCATGACGAAAAAGAATATGAAAAAGAATGTATATATATATATATATATATATATATATATATATATAACTGAATCACTTTGCTGTACAGTAGAAATTAACACATTGTAAATCAGCTATACTTCAATACTATACTACAATACAATACAATACTACTTCAATACTACAATACAATACTATACTACAATACAATATTACTATAATTCAATCAGCTATAATTGTATATACTTCAATATACAATAAAATAAATTTTTTAAAAAAGAAAAAAAGACACAATGACTCTTACAGTGGACATTACAGTCACATGTCCTCAGTTCCCTCTGAACCCATCCCAAATTCTATGGTCCTGTACTATGTTTATTCCTTTGTAAACCTATAACTCTTCCCTTATCTCTCCTTTTTCTTTCTCACCTGACAAAATTCCAACCCTAGTTAAAGCCAGGATCTCATTTCTATTTAGCCAAAAGTTGCTGTATAGAAATATACAGAAGTTTTGACTGAAAATAATACTAATATAAAATATTACTGTTCTTTGCTTAAGATTTTATTTTCTCACAATCTATTACTACTATTTATACAATCTCATTCTTAACCCTCCACCACTTCCTGTTCTCCTGAATCTCAGGTAACATATTCTATATTCTCTGGCTCATCTTACTCAAACCCTCTTCAACACTTGACACAGATGATAATCCCTCATTTAAATACTTTCTTCTCTGGAATTCCAGGATAATACATTCTTATGGAGTCCCTTCATTTTTTCCATGGGGTTCCTTCTTACACATGGCTTTTACTGTTGGCTTTTTGTCCCTACTAATCCTCTAAATATTATGATAACTAGGATATTATATTTGATGTTCTACCTTTTTCTTTTCATCTGCATTCTATTTTATTTTCTGCATTCTTAATTAGTTTATCCAGTTCAGCAACTTCAAATATGATTCTAAGTTTATATTTCCATTCTAGCCTCTCTCCTGAGCCTTGAGCTCCTGAAACATATATATTATAATTATATATTACAATTATTTATTTTAATGCTCCATGTTATTGATTAATAATCATCTCTGATTAAACATGATGGTTACAGAAGTTTTAATCTTTTTCTCATTGCAACAATTCTCACTTAAGTCTTCTGTGACTCAGTAAATGATACCATGATTCAGTCAGTTGATTTATCTCTTTTTAATTTTTATTGGAGTAAATTTGCTTTACAATGTTGTGCTTGTTTCTAACGTACAATGATGTGAATCAGCTATATGTATACATATATGCCCTCAGTTGATTTATCTTTGATTTTTATACTTTTCTCACAAAATTTTTCTATTTTTTCCAGTATATTAGCAAGTCATACTATTTATATCTTCAAAATGTATTCATTTCTCAAAATTTCAGATACTAATTTTATAGTTCAAGTCACCATCCTTTCTAATATCTAACATAAAAATAGCCTAACACTTGATCTTGCTACCATTATTGTCTCTTCAAATGTGAGCCAGCATGATTGTTCTAAAATATAAATCAGAGCTTGACAGTTTCACCGAACACCCTCACAAGTTTTTCTATTACTCTTAAAATAAAATCCAGCTC
The DNA here is from genome assembly GCF_949774975.1 of Lagenorhynchus albirostris. Classification (NCBI taxonomy): domain Eukaryota; kingdom Metazoa; phylum Chordata; class Mammalia; order Artiodactyla; family Delphinidae; genus Lagenorhynchus; species Lagenorhynchus albirostris. Next base: position 81,042,334 of record NC_083098.1, on the reverse strand, counting down.
CTTAAAAATGGCCAGAATTTTACCCATCCTCTGATATAGGTTCTCTAAATTCTTCCTCCTTTCTTCCCATCTGTCATTATGCATTAGCAACTTTAGCTTTTTTTTTTTTTTTTCCACTCTCCTTAATCATGAAAAGCATGTTGCCATCTCGGGGTCCATGAATTTGCATTTCCTGCTTCTTAAACTCTTTCTGCAAGGCTGCTTCCATTTCCTAGCCCAGGTCTCAATTCAAATGATTCCTCCTCATACAGCCTTCTCTGGCTACCTACTCTGAGCCTCACTGTGAGCATCTTATTGAATCCTCTTCATAACACTCATTAATATCTGCCATTATCTTAAACATGTATTTGTTTTTGCATCCATTAACTGTCTCTCACTCTATACTATAAACTTCTTGTGAAAATTCTTACTTCTTCTTACTATCCTAGCAACTAGGACAGAGTCTAGCACATAAAAGGCAATCTAGATAAGATTTTGGTCACTTTCTGATTGCAGAAGAAAGAGCTTTATTATAAGTTTGTTTGCCAGAGAGAGAGAGGAGTATATATATATTGATATTAAATATCAGGTAGAGGCTATGCTACTAACTCTTTCCTCTTCCAAAAAAAAGAGGGGTTGAGTAAGTGGCTATAATCAGTATCCCATCAAGATTTCACATTTGATCATTTTCCCGTAATCATTTTCAAGTCCATCCCATTGTTAAGTGGTGATTTAGAAGTACCTCTCCAGGAATTTCTAGAAAAACTTTACCTATGAAGAGATATACATTCAACTTTAGAATCCAACAGATAGTTATAGAGTGTTTGGTATGCACCAGGAACTGTGTCAAGCGTAATGGTCATGAAATACAAGTTTCCTATCTTCACAGAGTGATGTTAGTCAGATAAGTATACTGTAAAAGTCTGGTGTCATGGAATCCAAGGAAATAAAGTATTTGAAGAATGAGAAAAATGGAAAACTATATATTCAGTGCAGCTTGAGTAAGATAAGTATTGAAATGTGAATACCGAATTCAATGGCTGGGAAATTATTAGTCACCTTAATAGGAATAGATTCGGTAGAGATGTTAAGGAAAGGAGTGTGCAATTCTTATTATACTAGGGTTAGAATGAGTACAGCTTTGAAAAAATGGTAGATATAAGCATAGATCTAAGGTAGAAAACCATTTTTGTTTTATTTCAAACAAGGAGAGAAGTTAAGAATGCAAATACTGCTGGAATGAGCTAGTCGAGAGAGAATTAAAGATAAAATAGAGAAATGAGAAATGTTTTAAGTATCAGTGCCTTAAGAAGGGAAAAAGATGTGGCAATTTAAAACAAACATTGAAAGGAGCTCCAAGTATAAGGAGATTCTGGCTGTAAATTTACTTAATTTTGTAGGTTTGGGATAAGAAGAGAAAGAAATTTATAAGTGATGGTTTGCATTTTTTTCCCTAGGAAGTATTAAAAAATAATCTGCTCAGTAGAGAGGGAATCTGAGGTATGGAAAGGATGGAGAATATTTAAAGTAAACACTGGAAATAGGAGAAGGTTTGAGACACAGAAAAGAATTGCTGAATGATATGGAACAGTGCTATGAAATAGAACTTTCTGCAGTAATGAAAACTTTCTATACCTTTGCCGTACAAAACTATAACCACTATAAAACATGAGGTCACTGAGAATTTGAAGTGTGTCCAGTGCAACTGAGAAACTAATTTTTAATTGTATTTCAATTCAATAAATTTAAATTTAAATAGCCACATGTGGTTAGTGGTTATCATACTAGATAGACAGGTATGAAGGATGTAGTTGGAGACTATAACCATGAATCCACATAGGTAGGGAAGTTTTTTCTGGCAATTTTAATATAAGGTAAAACAGGAAAGGGTTAGGTTTAGTGTATATATATATATACTTTTTAAAAGTATACTATCTGTCTAACCATTATACAACTTTAAGTCAATATCATGTAACCATGATGATATTATTTAACTTTGAATTGATCACAGATTCCTGAATCAGGAGCCACACTACAATTAATTCAGTCTGTTCATAATGAAACTTCTCAAGTTAATTTAGCAGTTTTAAACACCAGACCCCACCATGTACTGTTAACTGTTTTAACTGTTTCTTACTCGCAACTGCTTAATTCCTACCCCTACAAAAGTCTAGCTCTCCAAGCCCTAAGGAAATCTGAGGAATATACATTAATTCCTTATCAGAGACAGTTGCTGCTCTTCCTGAATCATTGAACAATTAATGTCCTCACTCCCTTGCCCTCATATCCCATTTTCTCTGGTAAAGCTTCTGATGCTAGTGGCCTACTTGTTGCTCTTACCCCAATCTCTTTAAGTGAGATTCATAATGTATCTTAACCTTTTATTTGTCACAGACATTGCTTCAGTATTTCTAGATTTAACAGAGCTCCTGTTACATAAAAGTATATAATTAAATCTATGAATCTAGGTTTTTATTGAACCAACCACTATAGAAGACACAAATGCCTCTGGAATTAAAGCTTCATAAAAGTAATTTTATCAACATGATGTCTGTGCTCTTGTATCACACATTCTAAATACAAAACTATGTAGAATGTGTCATATTTTGATAGGATTTTAAAATTATCAAGTAGCACTGTTTTGTTCTTGCTTCATCACATCAAGCTTGGCATGTCCAATATTCTACAGAACAAATGGGTTCTCTCCCAAAGGTGATGAATTTGGGTTACCTTCGCCTCTTCCATATCTATACATTTTTCAAAGATTTAGAGCTTTACTTCCAAAAAATTAGGAAATATCACAAAATTGTTAGTAGGAAATCAAGAATAGTGAATACAAATATTTCAGTGTTACATGGATTTATTTTTACCAAAAAAAGCAAGGGTTGATAATTATGACATTCAATAACAACAATTCTAGGTAATAATTTTGATACATATGGTTATCCTCACTTTATAAAGGAAGAACTGAGGCTTAGAAAGCCTATGTAAAATTTTAAAAATAATGAAATTAGTGAGTGGTGAGCCATGACCCAGCAGAGGTCTAATTTCAGTGTTTAGGTGCTTGATACCTACATTGTTTTTCAACTACTTTAGAGGAAGTTGTTTTCATTGGAGGAAATGAGAGGTCTTTTAAGTAAAAAATATATGCATATTTTAAGTCCTAGCATTGTACCTTGACTGCCTTTTCTCAGACTCCTTCACTTTTGTAGGCTTGGCCATGAAAAACCTGAATTGCAGCAGCAGAAAAGTGGATAAAAGAGATTAGACAAAAGGTGGATGAGAATGGAAGATTTAATCTGATTGTGAGTACAACTTACTTGAAAGTAAAGGAAGCACAGCAAACTAGTGTGGGCTCTAAATTGACTTTGATATCTACATGGTCCGGTCTGGAAAGGTAGTTCATGGTCATAGAGCTCTTGAGGAAGAAATATTTTTTCCATTTATTGAAATATTCTTATGGAGAGTTTATTAATGTTCTGTAATTGTCTTTGTAAGATCTACTCATTTCTGATTGGATAGATTTATACTTATTTAAAGATGTTTATTTTTTCTATTCTGAATGGATGTATTATTTTCATTTTTCTACCTTTGTTTTCATGTAAGAAAGTTTTGTTGCTGTTTTTGTGTGATGTGCCCTGTGTGTACGTGCTTATTAGTGTTTATCTCATTACCACTCACTTTCATAAATTCGATAATTCTAAGAAATGTTCCCATTGATTTCCACTGGCTTTCTATGGATCAAGTAATGCAGCCTGAAAATAATGATGATCATGTCTTTTTTATTAATTTTGCTCCCAAAACAATAAACCCTCAGGTCTATGTTAGCTGCTAAAGTTTTCTTCAAACTGCAACTCATTTAGGCATATGTAAGTCTTATGCTGACTTTGCTCTCTCTGTCTTCTTTGTGTGTCTCTCTTGTTTAATCATTTTCTTTAATATTTCTTTTATCACTATTTTTGTAGAAAATTTCCACAAAATTTCTATGCATTTAGTTTTCTATTTTCTGCAGTTAATTATATTCCACAATTTCTGATTTATATTTTCTGTAGTCAGTGAATTTTGAGTTGTCTTAAGTACTTTGATGAACCCAAGCAAATTTTCCCACTTTAGATTGAAAGTGATTTTCAATCCACTTTCTCTTTATTGCTTCCTATAGCTTTTCATCCATCCTAGATCATAGAACTTTCTACAATTTTCTCCTGATGTTTTTAGTAAAATATATCAAAGGGTTTCTGTTTATCCATATTCTCATACATGTATTACTGTATCTTCATGCATAGGACACTCTTTGTGACATAGATCCCACGGTGGTTTATTTTCTTCAACTAAACATTTTATCTAGTACGGGAGTTTGCCAATGTGTGTAAACAATGAAGGGGAGGGAGCAGGTAAATTAACTCTTGCCCAACAAAATAGAGGGTATCTTTCACTTGGGTGGGGGCCACAGCTGTTTTGATTACCACTGTATACCTAGTACTTAGCAAAAAAGCTCAATATATAATATTCTTGAATAGATGAATAATAAAATCTCATTCTTAGATAGTTAAGTGAAGAATCAGCTGATATGCACAGCTTCTGGTCCAATTAACAGTATATATCAGTAAAGATATTAATCTTTACTGATCTGAGGTAGACTTTTCCTCTTTTTCCACTGAATACTTCTATGACCACATGAAGTTAGTAAACAAAACCACCTTCTCAGCAAACACACACACACACACACACACACACACACACACACACACACACACACATACAGAATACCTACAATCCCTCATGTAGACCTATCAAGGTTTTCACTGAATCCTACAGGACTTTACTTGTGAGGATTTCATTTCCTCCTTTGCACTGTGCCATAGGCAGGTCCACCACTTTGATTTTTGTGGGAATTTTACTCTGAAAGTTTGGAGACCAAGAGCAGAACATAAATACTCAAAACCTTGTGTAATGATGGCAAGTTTTCCTGACTAGTTCTGGGTGGCAGGAATTAAATAAGAAAATGTGTTTAAGTTGGCCACGTGTCTCCCAGTGAAGCTCTTTTGTTAAAGGAAAGTCTTCCTGGACTCTAAGAATTTGTGTAACCAGACATGTTAATTCTTGATGCTCTCATGAGTTTCTATCTTTTTAATGTTTTCACTTTTTATTTTCCTTCCCTGTTTTGCTAGAACTTCACAGACTGCTAGACAATATTTTATTTTGGAAGATATATTTGTTTTGTTTAGGATTATATGACTGCTTTGAGATGCCTTAATATACAGTTATATATATGTAATAGTTTCTCGATAACTGTATAAGGACATGGGGAAGAAACTGCTGGTTGCCCCCAATATCTGTTTGCCTCTTTATTCAATCATATTAATATTCATCTTGGAAAATGGCTTCTCAACAACAAACCTATGTTTCCCAGCCTCCTTTTCTGTTAACATGGCCAAAAGACTAAGTTCTAGTCAGTGGGAAGGAGGTGAAAATTACCATGTAGCAGATTCCAGAAAACTTTCTTCCAAGACCACTGGCATAAGTGTTACTATTTTATTCTCAATTCTTCCTCCATCCTGCTGCTTAGAACATGATATCTGGGATGTAAATGTCATTCTCCTGAACTAAGTTATTGAAGCATCATTGAGCAGCAAGATTGAAGAAGTCTAATTTCTTGAGTCACAGTAGGAAGAGGATTTATTTTTCTGGAATTATAATTTAATATCTTGTATTATAACATTAAATATTATAAGTTAATATCTTGTAAATTATTTTCTGTTTTATTTACAAATATATCAGCAGCAATTCCTTGTGTGGAAGATGATAGGGAATAAAAATAAATAAAATACCCACCTGTTATTAGATGTAAAAAAAGTCACCATTTCAATTAAAAGCAAATCCTCCCTTGAAATCTTTTTTTCTTTTTTGTAGCTTAAAACAGCATGGGTTTATTATGACAAGTTTGGGAGTTCAGGAGTCTGAAATGAGCTTCACTGGGCTAATATCAATATCAGTATCTAAAGGCTGCTCATATTCTTGGCTTATGTCCTCCTCACAACTCCAAAGTCAGCAATGGCCAGTCAACATTTTTCCTGCAACAACACTCTGACCCTGATTCTTCTGCTTCTTCTTCTTCCATATTTAAAGACCTTGTCGTTGCATTGGGTCCACTCAGAAAATTCAGGATAATCTTCTTATTTTAAGGTCATCTGATTAGCAAACTTAATCCCATTTTAAATATTAATTGCTGCATATCATATAACAAAATATTCACAGATTCTGGGGGTTAGGATGTGGACATCTTTGGGGACTATTATTCCACCTACCATGCATATTTGTTATAAATTCATATAATCTACCCTTGATGAACTTTCAACTTTCATTTCTTACCATTCTGTGCCTCCCTTGATACAACTAAACTATTGTAATCTCCTTGTTGTTCTTTGAAAATGTGGATTTCACTCAAATGGCAGGGACCTTATGTCATCTTTTCCTTCTTCCTTGAAGAGAAGTCTTCTCAAAGATGTATGCTTCAAATTTTCCTTTGTGTTGTTTCATTTGCTCAAATGTGCTATTTTCAAAAAGCTCTTCACTAACAAACCTATGTAACATAATATACTCTGTAACTATCATTTCCTTACCATGCTTTACTTTTCTCATAAAATATGTGTACTTGTTTCTTTTACTATTGTCTGACTCCCTCATAAGAATTTAAGCACAATCAGGGCAGAGATTTAATATGTTTTGATTCACCTCAGTGTCCTTAGCATCTAAAAAAGGGACTGTTAGAGAACAAGCACTCAAATATTTGTTATATAAATGGAGAGATGTACAAATGCATGCTTTTCATGCTCAAATCTATGGTAAATACTTCACATTTGATACATCATTTGATCTTCTTGGCTTGCTGATGAAGCCATTTATCACTTATATTTTATAGTTCAGATAACCATGGTTCATAGAAATTATTTTATCTGAGACTCCACAGTAGCAAAACTGGGACACTTACTCATACATGTTTGATTCCATATTCCATATTTTTCCACAGCCAAGTTTATACTGTTCCTCTACACTATGCTATTTTTAAAATTTATTTATTATTTTTGGCTGTGTTGGGTCTTTGCTGCGTCCAGGCTTTCTCTAGTTGCGACTAGCGGGGGGCTACTCTTTGTTGCGGTGTGCAGGCTTCTCTTGTTGTGGAGCACAGTCTCTAGAGCGTGTGGGCTTCAGTAGATGTGGTACGTGGGCTCAGTAGTTGTGGCTTGTGGGCTCTAGAGTGCAGGCTCAGTAGTTGTACTGCACAGGCTTAATTGCTCCACAGCATGTGGGATCTTCCCGGACCAGGACTCGAACCCGTGTCCCCTGCATTGGCAGGCAGATTCTTAACCACTGTGCCACCAGGGAAGCCCTACACTGTGCTATTTTATAGAGATGGATATGCTGATCCATGCCTTCAAAGTGACTACAATGTTATTGGAGATGTTAGATACTTCAATTAAAGGACAGATATCAAGGCATAAAAATTAGTGTATGGAAGAAATAGTAGAGTACCTGTTACATAGTATGTTTCCATAAAAATGTATTGAAAATTTCTTGAAGAAAATAAAATTCTTTAAGATTCCAGAAAAATTACAAAGTTGGAGTTATTGACGACATCTTCAGAAATGAGGTGCATTTGAACAGTATGAGAGTGAAAAGTGCATGCACTTCTCATTTATGGATTCTCTGACGATGTAATTGGTAGGTGAATTTACCTATGTTGAGCATCCTGATACAGACCAGAGAGACCTTGGTTATGATTCATTTAGGATAGTTTACAGTACAGTGGTTCTCCACTATGGCTCTACATTATAATCACCTGGGAAACTTTACAAATACTTCTCCATAATTACCTCGCCCAAACAGAGATTTAATTGGCACCAGAATCTTTAAAATTTCCTTAAGTGGTTCTAATATTTAACCAAGGCTGGGAACCACTGCCATAGTATATGTGTCCATGAGAATACTTAATAAAGCTCAGGGTCTGCATGCAGGCATAGAAATGCTTAGACTTAACAAATTAATGGTTGCTTTAAACTATAATTTATTGAATAAAACATATTTGATAAGAAACATTGTACTGCATTCAATCCAATTTCTGTATGTAATAAATGAATACATAATTTAATTTAAATATCCAATAATTGAGTCTTGAAAAACTTATAAATATCTTGCCATTATTCATGAATATAAATTACTGGGTTTTAAGTAAATTAAATTATCTTTTCATGCCCTCAAAATAATGTATGACTTCCTTCAAACGTTTCATTGGCATAAAATTCTCAGAAGCATTAATTCCTTTTCTTTTGTCTGGGTAGAAGTTTGTTGTTGTTTTTAACATCTTTATTGGAGTATAATTGCTTTACAATGTTGTGTTAGTTTCTGCTGTATAACGAAGTGAATCAGCTATATGCCTACATATATCCCCATATCCTCTCCCTCTTGAATCTCCCTCCCACCGTCCCTATCCCACCCCTTTAGGTGGTCACACAGAGCACCGAGCTGATCTTCCCATGTGATGCAGCTGCTTCCCACTGGCTATCTATTTTACATTTGGTAGTGTATATATGTCAATGCTACTCTCTCATTTCGTGCCAACTTAACCTTCTCCTTCCCTGTGCCTTCAAGTTCATTCTCTACGTCTATGTCTTTATTCCTGTCCTGCCCATGGGTTCATCTGTACCATTTATTTTTTTTAAGATTCCATATATATGTGATAGTATATAGTATTTGTTTTTCTCTTTCTGACTTACTTCACTCTGTGTGACAGACTCTAGGTCCATCCACCTCACTAGAAATAACTCAATTTCGTTTCTTTTTATGGCTGAGTAATATTCCATTGTATATATGTGACACATCTTCTTTATCCATTCATCTATGGATGGGCATTTTGATTGCTTCCATGTCGTGGCTATTGTAAATAGTGCTGCAGTGAACATTGTGGTACATGACTCTTTTTGAATTATGGTTTTCTCAGGGTATATGTCCAGTAGTGGGATTGCTGGGTCATATGATAGTTCTATTTTTAGTTTTTTAAGGAACCTCCATACTGTTCTCCATAGTAGCTGTATGTACATTCCCACCAACAGTGCAAGAGGGCTCCCTTTTATCCACACTCCCTCCAGCATTTGTTGTGTGTAGATATTTGATGATGGCCATTCTGACCAGTGTGAGATGATATCTCATTGTAGTTTTGATTTGCATTTCAGTAATGATTAGTGATGTTGAGCATCCTTTCATGTATTTGTTTGCAATCTGTATATCTTCTTTGGAGAAATGTCTGTTGAGAGCTTCTGCCTAGTTTTGGATTGGGTTGTTTGTTTTATTGATATTGAGCTGCATGAGCTGCTTGTATATTTTGGAGATTAATCTCCTGTCAGTTGCTTCATTTGCAAAAACTTTCTCCCATTCTGAGAGTTGTCTTTTTGTCTTGTTTATGGTTTCCTTTGCTGTGCAAAAGCTTTTAAGATTCAATAGGTCCCATTTGTTTATTTATGTTTTTATTTCCATTTCTCTAGGAGGTGGATCAGAAAAGATCTTGCTGTGATTTACGTCAAATAGTGTTCTTCCTATGTTTTCTTCTAAGAATTTTATAGTGTCTGGTCTCACATTTAGGTCTTTAATCCATTTTGAGTTTATTTTTGTGTATGCTGTTAAGAAGTGTTCTACTTTTACTCTTTCACATGTAGCTGTTCAGTTTTCCCAGCACCACTTATTGAAGAGGCTGTCTTTTCTCCATTGTATATTCTTGCCTCCTTTATCAAAAAAAAGGTGACCATATGTGCGTGGGTTTATCTCTGGGCTTTCTATCCTCTTCCATTGATCTATATTTCTGTTTTTGTGCCAGTACCACACTGTCTTGATTACTGTAACTTTGTAGTATAGTTCGAAGACAGGGAGCCTGATTCCTTGAGCTCTGTTTTTCTTCCTCAAGATTGCTTTGGCTATTCAGGGTCTTTTTTTGTTTCCATACAAATTGTGAAATTTTTTGGTCTAGTTCTGTGAAAAATGCCATTGGTAGTTTGATAGGGATTTCACTGAATCTGTAGATTGCTTTGGGTAGTATAGTCATTTTCACAATGTTGATTCTTCCAATCCAAGAATATGGTATATCTCTTCATCTGCTTGTATCATCTTCAATTTCTTTCATCAGTGTCTTATAGTTTTCTGCATACAGGTCTTTTGTCTCCTTAGGTAGGTTTATTCCTAGGTATTTTATTCTTTTTGTTGCAGTGGTAAATGGGAGTGTTTTCTAAGTTTCACCTTCAGATTTTTCATCATTAGTGTATAAGAATGCAGGAGATTTCTGTGCATTAATTTTGTATCCTGCTGCTTTACCAAATTCTTTGATTAGATCTAGTAGTTTTCTGGTAGCATCTTTATGATTCCCTGCATATAGTATCATGTCATCTGCAAACAGTGACAGTTTTACTTCTTCTTTTCCCATTTGGATACATTTTATGTCTTTTTCTTTTCCGATTGCTGTGGCTAAAACTTCCAAAACTATGTTGAGTAATAGCAGTGACAGTGGGCAACCTTGTCTTGTTCCTGCTCTTATAGGAAATGGTTTCAGTTTTCACCATCAAGAATGATGTTGGCTGTGGGATTGTCATATATGGCCTTTATTATGTTGAGGTAGGTTCCCTCTGTGCCTACTTTCTGGAGAGTTTTTATTATAAATCGGTGTTGAATTTTGTCAAAAGCCTTTTCTGCACCCATTGAGATTATCATATAGAATTTATTCCTTAATTTGTTAATGTGGTGTATCACATTGATTGATTTGTGTATATTGAAGAATCCTTGCATTCCTGAGATAAGCCACACTTAACCATGGTGTATGATCCTTTTAATGTACTGTTGAATTCTGCTTGTTAGTATTTTGTTGAGGATTTTTTCATCTATGTTCATCAGAGATATTGGCCTGTAGTTTTCTTTTTTTGTGACATCTTTGTCTGGTTTTGGTATCAGGGTGATAGTGGGCTCGTAGAATGAGTTTGGGAGTGTTCCTCCCTCTGCTATATTTTGGAAGAGTTTGAGAAGGATAGGTGTTAGCTCTTCTCTAAATGTTTGATATAATTCACCTGTGAAGCCATCTGGTCCAGGGCTTTTGTTTGTTGGAAAATTTTTAATCACAGTTTCAATTTCAGTGCTTGTGTTTGGTCTGTTTATATTTTCTATTTCTTCCTGGTTCAGTCTCAGAAGGTTGTGCTTTTCTAAGAATATGTCCACTTCTTCCAGGTTGTCCATTTTATTGGCATATAGTTGCTTGTAGTAATCTCTCATGATCTTTTGTATTTCTGCAGTGTCAGTTGTTACTTCTCCTTTTTCATTTCTAATTCTGTTGATTTGAGTCTTCTCTCTTTTCTTCTGGATGACCCTGGCTAGTGCTTTATCAATTATGTTTATCTTTTCAAAGAACAAGCTTTTAGTTTTATTGATCTTTGCTAATGTTTCCTTTGTTTCTTTTTCATTTATTTCTGATCTGATCTTTATGATTTCTTTCCTTTGCTAACTTTGGGGTTTTTTATTCTTCTTTCTCTAATTGCTTTAGGTGTAATGTTAGGTTGTTTATCTGAGATGTTTCTTGCTTCTTGAGGTAGTATTGTATTGCTATAAACTTCCCTCTTAAAGCTGCTTTTGCTGTATCCCATAGGTTTTGGGTCATCGTGTTTTCATTGTCATATATTTCTAGGTATTTTTTTATTTCTTCTTTGATTTCTCCAGTGATCTCTTGGTCATTTAGTAGCATATTGTTTAGCCTCCATGTGTTTGTACTTTTTACAGTTTTTTTCCCCTGTAATTGATATCTAGTCTCATAGTGTTGTGGTTGGGAAAGATACTTGATATGATTTCAGTTTTCTTAAATTTACCAAGGCTTGATTTGTGACCCAAGATATTAGCTATCTTGGGGAATGTTCCATAAGCACTTGGGAAGAAAGTGTGTTCTGTTTTTTTGGATGGAAAGTCCTATAAATATCAATTAAGTCCATCTTGTTTAATGTCTCATTTAAAGCTTGTGTTTCCTTATTTATTTTCATTTTGGGTGATCTGTCCATTGGTGAAAGTGGGGTGTTAGAGTCCCCTACTATTATTGTGTTACTATTGATTTCCTGTTTTTTACTGTTAGCATTTGCCTTATGTATTGAAGTGTTCCTATGTTGGGTGCATAAATATTTACAATTGTTATATCTTCTTGGATTGATTCCTTGATCATTATGTGGTGTCTTTCTTTAGTAATAGTCTTTATTTTAAAGTGTATTTTGTCTGTTATGAGTATTGCTACTCCAGTTTTCTTTTGATTTCCACTTGCATGGAATATATTTTTCCATTTCCTCACTTTTAGTCTATATGTGTCCCTAGGTCTGAAGTGGGTCTCTTGTAGACAGCATATATGCTGGTCTTGTTTTTGTATCCATTCAGTCAGTCTATGACTGGAGCACATAATCCATTTACATTTAAGGTAATTAACAATATGTATGTTCCTGTTACCATTTTCTTAATTGTTTTGGTTTGTTATTGTAAGTCTTTTGCTTCTCTTGTGTTTCCTTCCTAGAGAAGTTCCTTTAGCATTTGTTGTAATGCTGGTTTGGTGGTGCTGAATTCCCTTAGCTTTTGCTTGTCTGTAAAGCTTTTAGTTTCTCTGTTGAAATGAATGAGATCCTTGCTGTGTAATCTTGGTTGTAGGTTTTTCCCTTTCATCACTTTAAATATGTCTTGCCACTCCCTTCTGGCTTGCAGAGTTTCTGCTGAAAGACCAGCTGTTAACCTTATGGGGATTCCCTTGTATGTAATTTGTTCCTTTTCTCTTGCTGCTTTTAATAGTTTTTTCTTTGTATTTAATTTTAGATAGTTTGAGTGATATGTGTCTTGGTATATTTCTCCTTGGATGTGTCCTGTATGGGACTCTCTGTGCTTCCTGGTCTTGACTATTTCCTTTCCCATGTTAGGAAAGTTTTCAACTATAATCTCTTCAAATATTTTCTCAGACCCTCTCTTTTTCTCTTCTTCTTCTGGGACCTCTATAATTAGAATATTGGTGCATTTATGTTGTCCCAGAGGTCTCTGAGACTGTCCTCAATTCTTTTCATTCTTTTTTCTTTATTCTGCTCTGCAGTAATTATTGTATTTTCCAGGTCACTATTAGATTTTCCAGGTCACTTATCCGTTCTTCTGCCTCAGTTGTTCTGTTATTGATTCCTTCTAGAGGATTTTTAATTTCATTTATTTTGTTCTTCATCATTGTTTGTTTGTGCTTTAGTTCTTCTAGTTCCTTTTAAAACATTTCTTATATCTTCTCCATTCTGTTTCCAAGATTTTGGATCATATTTACTATCATTACTCTAAATTCTTTTTCAGGTAAACTGCCTATTTCCTCTTCATTTGTTAGGTCTTATGGGTTTTTACTTTGCTTCTTCATCTGCTGCAGATTTCCCTGTCTTCTCATTTTGTTTAACTTACTATGTTTGGGGTCTCCTTTTTGCAGGCTGCACGTTTGTAGTTCCTGTTGTTTTTGATGACTACACCCAGTGGATGAGGTTGGTTTTGTGGCTTGTGCAGGCTTCCTGGTAGAGGGGACTGTTGCCTGTGTTCCAGTGGGTGGGGCTGGATCTTGTCTTTCTGGTGGGCAGGGCTGTGTCCCGTGGTGTGTTTTGGGGTATCTGTGAACTTAGTATGACTTTAGGCAGCATCTCTGCTAATGGGTGGTGTTGTGTTCCTGTCTCGCTAGTTGTTTGGCATGAGGCATCCAGCACTGGGGCTTGCTGGCCGTTGGGTGGAGCTGGGTCTTAGCGTTGAGATGGAGATCTCTGGGAGAGCTCTTATGTGGGACCGGGAGGTCTCTGGTGGTCAAATGTCCTGAACTCGGCTCTCCCACCTCAGAGGCTCAGGCCTGATGCCAGACCAGAGCACCAAGACCATTTCAACCATATGGTAATCATTCTTTTCAGTGGTGGACCAACAGTGGGGCACGGAGATTGTTTGTCCAAGCTAAAATCCAGCTGCAGGAGGTCATGTAGAGGACATAATGGCTCCTCCCTTGGAATCTTATGCAATAGAATTTATAAGTTGAAGTCATACTTCAGAAGTCAATGTGTATACAGTGCAGGCAGTATATCATTTGACTCTTCCTTGAATAGAAGTTATTAATATGAACCCCATTCAGTCAGAATTTGTGATAATTTGAAAGGAATCCATAATTACCTAGGGAAAATGACTTTACTTTAAAATTGACAGTATAAACATAGTTAACAGAATTTGATGTGCCATTTTATATGGAAACAAAGACATTCTAATTTCTGATTTCCCTCATCTGCTAAAAGCAGGTCCCTAAACACCTAATTTAGACAGTACTTGTTTAGACCTGAGTTCCTATGTGTCCACAATATGAAGAATACTCTGTTGCTTATGAACTATTCCCTCATGAAAATATTTTAGTAGTTTAGAAAAGTTTCACTTTAAACTAGACACACGAACAGAAAAAATTATCAGAAATTTTAGCTGTTTTTCCCAGAAAGACTCTCACAATATACTAGGCCAAATAAAGTATAACCTAGAGACTTCCAGCTCCATCTGGAAGATACTTACACAGGAGTTGGAAGCATTAGCCAGGGGGATGCTGCTACAAATGTGCTGCAGCTTCAGTTTTTAACTGTTTAGCTAGTAATTGATAGAAAATATTAATCTTACCTGTTTCTATCAAAATTACAAATATACTTGCCTAACTCTACTTCTAAGAGTACATCCTTCAGATATTATGGCATATGATTAAAATGCGTTTGAGAGCATATTAGTTGATTTTTATTTATAACTCCAAAGGATTGGTCAAAGGATTGTAACAAACCAGTGTTCATTAATATGGGACTGATTAAGTCAACTATGAAATTGTTGCACAATGGAATGCCTGCAACTGTTGAAAACATGAAGAAAAAAAATAAGGAAACTCTCTATGTGCTAATGTGAATAGATTTTCAAGATATATGAAATTGGTGAGTCAAATATAATAGTACTTGGGCAGTTTTATTTGGTTTATACTAATTCTAAAACAAACAAACAAAAAACAAGGAGATGCAGACAATGCACATGTTATATTAACTTTTGTGAAAGAAATGAAAGAAATGTATGATTATTTATGATCATATTTCCTTGGAAAAAGACATTAATAAAATTAGTTACTTAAGTAGTGGACTGAGAGAGGGCAGTGTTGAGAATGAGGATTTTCACTTTAAACATTTGTGTACGATTTCATTTTTTAACCAAGTGAATGCATTACATATTTTTTAAAACTGGTTATTTTTGTCTACATTAAACATGAAGAATTTTAACTCAGCCCTTACATTCTGTTTTAGAAGAATTTGTGCTATAAATCCGAAATAAATAAAATAAAACAATAACTGAGATAGTCGTTTCCAAGATGTCCCTTGTCCAATCATATATTCATTAATATAACTTTTAGAATTATAGAAAACTAGAGCTTTTAAATACTTTACCTAAAAATGGCATTCTCTTAATATCATTTTGTGGATGAAAGGTATGCATATATAAGACAACTTTTAGTATCATGCCTGAGAAATGAAAACATTTATGACAGCATTAATGTTAGTTATCACAGCCTTATGAGTCTCTCCAGCAAAATATTGAATGCTATCTTTTCCTTTACTACATATATATATATATATATATATATATATATATATATTACAAGACGGTAAATTGTTATTAAGAGTAAAATCTACCACATTTAATGAGCACCTGCTAAGAGAGTGGGGGTCAGTGTTTTTGATGAAACATTTACCAGCTACTTATTATAACTTGCATCATTAGTCCTCTAAACTGCAGCTCCCATAAGAAGAAAAACATTTTCTTAACCCACTTTGTAACTGTTTATAATGCCCGTTGATTTTCAGCTGTGAATGCATAATTTATTGTATTCATAGGTTTTCATGGAGAAAGAGGCTGGATGAGCTTTTCTACTAACAGTCTTTCTTATTTGATTATATCATTCTACACCTAGTGCATATGGAGAATTTGAATTCATTCAGCTGAAAATGCTTCCCTTTAGGTCCTATACACATGTTTTGTGAGCCCTAAATTTTTATATCTAAAGAGAAAATAGATGGAAGAAATGGGGAAAAGTGTGAAAGTTATGAAAGGTGTTTGTCTGCATCTAAATATTAAACAAAGTATCTCTTACTTATATAATACCTGGCATGCTAGATGCTTAACATATCAAAAGCATTTAATGTCCTTTAGAGAACTATAAGGTCTCTATGAGGTACCTACTACTGTTAGACTCATTATTTTGATAAAGAAAGGAGGTTGGAATTTAATAGTTCAAATGAGATTTGGGGATTTGTTCTAGATTTCATTAATGTGCTATACTTACTTTGATTTCTACTGGGAATTGAGTGTTGAGAGTAATAAGCACATATTTGATGTTTAGGATGAAAAAAATAATTGAACTGTCACCTAAGCATACATTTTACAGACTATTAAATTTTATACAACCTACAACATATTTTATTGAGAAGACAAAACATTTTAGGGATGAGACCCTCCTAATCATATAAGCAACTCATTACATTGCTGAATAGCTCAGCCAGGCAACTCTTCCTTATACTGAAATCGAAGTCTGTCTCCATTCAATTGTTCTAACTCATTCCTGTAGCTCTAGGGAACATCAATTCCAATTCCTCTTCCAGGTTTCAGATTTTCAAATACTTGAAAGCAGAAATCATGCTGCCAACTCCTCTGAAGCTGAGAATCTTCAGTATCTGCCAACGTTTTTCAGTAACAGGAACTACAAACATTTGATTTTCTTGTTCACACTGCTCTTAATTTGTCTTCATTGTCTGTGTTCTATTGAAAATTATACCAACAGCAGTAAATATTATACTTGGTACGTTGGAACAAAGGACTTCCTTAACCCAAACACTATATGTGTATCAATACAGTCCAAGTTAACAATGAGTTTTTACACCAAGAGTAAGCACTGAGTAAGAATCAGTTTAATTCAAAATTACAGTTTCTCATTAACTTCAATGAAAACTGGATCCACATATCCTAACACATTCTGTGTCTTATTTAGACCACATATGATACTGGAAAAAAGTGACAATATATCTACCAGTTACTGATTACACTTGGCAAGACATATACTCTCTTTTAACTGCAATTTTCCCACTATGCAAATGAAGCATGCATAATTCTATTAGCCTGTCCACAAAAACTCATATACAGGAAAGCACTTTGTGAAAATGTCATGAAATAATTGTGTTTACTATTTATTTCAAATTTTAGCAAATCTTACTCATAGTAATCAAAACTACAAGTTTTCAACTTGCACAAAACTGGATTTAAAAATGTAGCTTGTGCTATTTACTCCTTGTCTCTGACCCTGAGAAAGTTTCTTAACTTTTCTGACCATCAGTTATGTTGCCTATAAATGTATTATCCATAGCTAACTTGTAGGCTTTTGATGAGGATTAAATGAGAAAATCTGTGCAAAGTGTTTTGTATAAGGCATGGCATACAGCAAGCAACTACTAAAGATACCTTTAAATTTTACTTCTCCTAAAAGACCTCATCATCAAGAGTAATTGTAATTATTTTTTATATATGCTGTTTGACTTAGAAAGAAAAAAAATACATGTCACAGTTTAGAAAAATTCCAATTTAAAATAAATTTTAACAAATTGACTCAACAGTAAGTTTTGGTTATTTAAAAACAAGTAGATCAGTTCATTTTCTTAGCGTATCAGATGTTATTGTATGCTTTGGTTGGAGATACATCTCAAATAATCCTCCCAAACCTGATGTTAAAAGTAATCACATATATTTTTACAGAATACTTACTTTGTTCTTGGCATTGTGCTAGACAATTTATGCACCTTCATGTGAGACTTATGTCAATGCTGTGAGGCAAGTTACTATATTTATTTTACAGGGGAAGAAATTGGAACATAGAGAGATATAGTCAGACTGAAAAAATATGAGGAGAAAAACAAAACTTTTTGAAATAAGGGCCATTAAAACATACCTTGTTAAAAAAAATGGTGAGTATATATTCTCTTCAGTATCTAAAGATCACCCAGGGGATGAATCAGAACTTTGAGAAGCAAAAGGGCAGTAATAATTCACTGTAGTGTAAAACACTGATTTAATACATTTCCAGGTAAGGGAATAAAGTTCTTGGGGCTCAGGGACCAAAACATACATACATACATACATACATAAATAAAATAAATAAATAAACAAACACAATAAGTAAGAGCTAGAGGTTATATTAAATTCTGATATGGGAATAGGCATCTAAAAGAATTAAGCATAACTTCAGTGACATCTTACCACACATAAAAGCAACGACATTTTTAAATGTTTCACAGGCTTTCTCTTTTTTAAAAAATTCAATACAATAAAAGTATATTATGCCATGGAAATAGTCTTTTTTTTAAGTTAGATTCATTTCCAAAGGTACTTCACCAAACTTAAGCCTGGTCAACTTTTCAAAACACCATGTGTATAAAGTTTGTTTGTTTGTCCTTAGTATTTTTTTAAATAAAATGATTGTTTTCATGGTTTCTTTAGGAATTCAGTGGACAAAAAGGGAACAAGAAAGGACGTAAGAAGACCTGGTTTCAAGTCTATTCTGGGTGTTCACAAAAGATGTCAGCATTACTCAGCAACTAAAATTTACAGTTCTGGACAAAAGGAATTCAAATTAAAATATTAATCCCCTTTCAGGGAAGCAGTGAAAACTTTAACCAGTCTTTCCCTTCTATGTCATCCCAAATCTTCTAAAAGATTAGATCTTTGTTATGGATACATTTTTATGTCCATATGCTACAAGGTTTAATTTAAAAAGTGTAGAGACTTCTATGCAGTGATGATATCTTTCCAGGGCTGGAAATCATGCTCTCTTTGCTTTCTTCCATGTATGAAAATGAATCACTTCAGAAGCATTAAAAAGCTCTTTTGGCAGAAAGCCAGATTCTACTCCAGCCTCCTACTTTACTGAAATTCTAAAGAGAGTTATTTGCGTGTTTGTACTTTACCAAATTCATTTTCTGATTTTGCCGACATAGTTCTAAGTTTTCTGTTCTTGTTGAGCCACATCTTGTGGCTCTGAAGTTTTAAGTTCTGTGGTTTACTCAAATTTTTAATCATGTATCTTTTTACGAGACACGCACAATGTCAATAGCATATTCACTTCTCTACTGAAAATTTTGTAGCGCAGGTAGAATTTAAAGAGGTCTGATCAAAGAATTTCCTTAAGGCCATGGCACATTTTCTTTTCAGTTAATCAGCTTTAAGCTTTGCAATAACTTAGATAAAATAATTTGACTTCTTTAAATAAAGAATGGTATTAACTTTTTTTTTTCTGCGGTACGTTGGCCCCTCACTGTTGTGGCCTCTCCCATTGCAGAGCACAGGCTCCGGACACGCAGGCTCAGCAGCCATGGCTCATGGGCCCAGCCGCTCCGCGGCATGTGGGATCCTCCCGGAACGGGACACGAACCCACGTCCCCTGCATTGGCAGGCGGACTCTCAACCACTGCGTCACCAGGGAAGCCCAAGAATGGCATTAATTTATGTGAGGAAAACTGCTCTAGTTATAAGTAAGATTTTCTTTTGGAAATTGTGCTTGTATAAACTACATGGAAAAGAACAATAGCAAAGTAAGATTGGCCTTAACTGGTGCCAAAATGTGATAATCATAATTAACACAATTCTCTCTTGAAAAGTAACAAATCATATTAGAAGTATAATTGATTTTATACTTCTTATTATATAAGTCGCTTGCTAATATTCTGCCAGGGAATTCTGCTGCCAGTGAATCTTAAATGAAATTGTAAAAATTTCTGAGAACAAAAATATCAGTAAATAATAAAATTTTGATTCATCAATGATTTCCTGTATGTTGATGGATAACTGGGGAATTTTATAAGATGATGTAGATTTCACAACAAGTACATTAGTCTGCTATTTCTTTTCAAGTTTTCTAAATATATTTATGGAGAAAGAGAGAGGAAGAGAAAATTTCAACACTATACTTTCGGTTCATTAAAAACTAAATTTAAAGGCTTACTTCCCATTAAGTACCTTCAAAAATATAGTTTTTCTCTAGCTTCATTGACTCTTTGGAATAAACTTTTATTCCACAAAACTTCAAAGGAAATACTATGCATTGACTAAAAGTATGCTTTAGAAAATCACAGCACAGTATTTTAATATGTCACAGAATTAACTAACAACAGCAATACCTAATAACCCTGGGTGGCAAAAACTTTTAGTTCAATATCAAATTATTTTTTGTACTAACCCAGCATCTAATTTTCTAAGAATGAGTAGTTAGAAATAGTTGTAGGACCGTCAGAAATAGTGTTTGCTTTGAAAAAATGCTTTTCTACTTTGGCTCCTCTGCCTTAGCATAGGATTCATACTCATCTAATATCTGTACTTTTGGATGCATGAGTACTGTCAATGACTCCTAGGATAAATTCTTCCTCATTCTTGTTTAAGAGAAAGAACGTAATTTTGCCACCAATTTTCAAATTGAAATCCTGGGATTTAGTCTGATTAGATTGGTTTAGGTTTCCATGCCTTTCTCTGCATTTATTTCTGTGGTTTAAGAGAGATTATCCCATTAGTTGAAGCCAGACTGTTATGCCCACCCCAGGATGCAAGTCTACTTCCAAATCTGTAAGTTTCTGAAAACTGGTGATAATGTGAAAGATTTTTATCAATAGAAGTGCAAATTCAGTGTCCAAAGGAATGCAATTGCTTATTGCCCTATTGATAGATGTATTTTGCCTCTATTTGTAAAATAACTTATTTTCTATATATCTCTGCTCTTTGAATTATCTTTTGAACAAATTGTAATACATAGTGCCCTCACTGATTAATAAATTACATAAAATCTTTGACATGTATTCATTTTATATTTGATGGGAAACCTGAATTTGCCTTTTGAAAAAAACTCATCCTTTAACAATGTGCACATGTATATGTATTTATAGAGTTTATATTAATACATGCATTAATTTTCCTGTACTGTCCACTGAATGGGCAAATTCTTGCAGTATAATGAGCAAATATAGCACTCAGATCTAGGTCTCCAATGTTATTTCCAACTAAAGGAATGAGGGCTTTTTGAAGAATTTGCTGTTTTCAGATTTATGGCAGGCTAAGTACAAAATGAGCTGGGTGTATTTTGTTATACGAGAAATAAAGGAAGTGCTTAAAAAATGATGGGCACTTGTCACAAGGATGCAGGAGCTAGCTTAAAGGAGCTCCTATGGGTAAATCTGGGAAATCAGATTAAACATCAAAGTCATTAGGTAGAGAAATGGATTATAAGTAACTGGAAAAGCAGTATTTCATGAGTTTATACTGATAATAGATGATTGTTAGATTAGGTAGATAAATGATAGATAGATAGATTGATAGATAAAGGGAAAAGGAAGACCTCCTTGGCTATAGAATGCTGAGTGTTAATTCATTAACAAGGAAGAAGTGGGACTGGCAAATACCCATTTTGCAACCAACATCTTAAAAAGTCATTTAGAAAGGAATCATGGACAGATGATAAATTTAGGGTGAAATTTTGATGAGGAATATTTCTCTCCTGATAGATTGCTTAGTAGTTACAAGGGGAAAAATATAATACTTATTCCATGGAGAAATCAAATAACACCTTGACCAATTAACATCACCAGTAAATGCCAGATGGAAATAGTGTGTCTCCAGATGTAATACCCACAAAGCACAGAGTTTTGTGTTTTAATACTTCAGCCAGGAATAAACTGAATTTAATCATGATCAAACACCAGACAAGTGAAAATGAGGAAAGAAAGCACAATTAAAATCTAATAGCATACAAAGTTTATCATAGTGAATCTAGGTAAAGAGTATATCAATTTTCTATTCCTCCAACTTTTAAGTTTATTTCCCAATACAATCTTTAAAAATGTGTCGAAACATTAATTTCTCTTGACAAAAGGAATTAGTATTTTTATTATACTTTCCAATTAGAACAGACTTCCATTCCTATGTGCATATACTCTGTCCTTCTGGAACATTCCAACAGTGAGCTTAAATAAATGCAGACTCAGTCATATGACTGAAGTAACTATAGAAGTTCTCTTTACAAATGGTTGATTTGGGGACATATTTCTGAATTTTTAAATACACACACTCATGCATTTTAATTACTTTAAAAAATAAGAATTAACTTATTAAAAATGAAGAATGTTAGAAGGAATTTTTAAAGAAGTTATAATAAAAGATACTATCTTCTAGAGGGTAGTGGAGTCACTGCAAAACATTTTTATAATGTGAACATCTCCATTTTATTGGTAAGATTTTTTTTTCTGCAAGACATTATGTTTTTTTAAGTCTACTTAAGCACATTGTGCTGAATTATAAGAAGGTGATTGTATTATAGTATGTAGAAATCCAAAAATGAATATCAATTTCAATAATAAGTTGTCATACATAGACATAATATCACAGTTATGTATTTATAAATCACAATTTGAATTTATAAACTGCCATACATTTCTTATAAACTACCATACATTTCTTATACAATCAAAGTGCTTTTCATTATGCAAAAGTAAGCAAATTATAAGTCTGAAAATTTTCAATTCATTAAAATATACATAGGTATATAAATATTGAATTATTTGTATACTTGCTCATTAGTTCATTGTTTTTTTGTTTTTTTTTTTTACTTTTTCTATATCCCATTTGTTCTGGAGTTTTATTTTTAAATAACAATTTCTGAAATAAATGGGGTATATTGCAAATTATTTTAGTTTGGAAATAAAATGACTTAATTTCATGGAAGTTTACGGCAACCCAGAGCTTTTCCTTTAATATCTCTCTACTAAGCAAAACGATAAAAGTTAATAAATGAAACAAATGTTAATAATTTAATGAGGAGAAAAAATTGAGATTTAAAAACTGAAGGGAGGACAAATTTAAATATCATTTGTTATTTTCTAAGAGTATGGGAATGATGCTATTATTAAAACGGTGGTACTCTTACTTCTAAATCACTTTCTCCATGTAAGGCATTGTATTTTTTACTGGGAATGAGTTATATCTGCTGGTGTATGGCCTAGAATCACCCAGTCTTCAAAATGGCTACATACTCTGATTAATGGAAAAAAGCATCGCCTAGTCACAGAGTAGTTATCCTCACTAAAGTGCTTATACATCCCCAAATATTTATGCTTTAACCCATCAAAGCCCAATAACAAAATGCAAATATGTTAAAAAGTAAACTATCTAGAAAAGTAGCATACTTGTCCCTTGTCCCTAAACATATTTGTTTGGATTTTTTTATATGAGACTATTTGGAATAGCCTTTTAAAAAAATGACATGAAATAACTATTAAAACTATGAAAATAGAGAAGAGCCATACCAAGGAAAAGCTGGACAACTCTGAATGAGTTCTACAGGTAAATCTTAACCTATATCACTATTTTGGCTGCCAGTGGTAGGGTGGTCAAAATTTAGGACCTTAGTGCATTTTTAATTTGTTCTGATGCTTGATGATAAGTATGATTCAAAGACGTTACAAATAAAGGGAGAGGATGCCAGAACCATAAAAGTAGAAGACTATGGTCACCTGCTGACCTGAAGATCTTGGTTTTACATAGAACTTCCTCAATCTTTTAACTCTCTAAATGCTGTATTGACAAAAAGATAATAAGCTAGTAAGCAGACTTCAAAGCGATTCCACAGATCCCAATTTCTGTATTTCTTCATTTGTCTCCCACCTTATTTAACCTTCATAGTGAGATCAAATCACACTAATTGTGATACCTTTCCTAATTTAGTTAACATGTTGGTTTAGATCATGATAAGAATTTATCTCCTGGGCTTCCCTGGTGGCACAGTGGTTGAGAATCTGCCTGCCAATCCAGGGGACACGGGTTCAGGCCCTGGTCTCGGAAGATCCTTCATGCTGCGGAGCAACTGGGCCCGTGAGCCACAACTACTGAGCCTGTGCGTCTGGAGCCTGTGCTCCACAACAAGAGAGGCCGCAATAGTGAGAGGCCCGCACACCACGATGAAGAGTGGCCCCCACTCACCGCAACTAGAGAAAGCCCTCGCACAGAAACGAAGACCCAACACAGCCAAAAATAAATAAATAAACAAATAAATTTAAAAAAAAAAGAATTTATCTCTTGTCATCAATTAACAGAATATTGCTATGAAAAAGGAGCAATCTATTCTATTAAACAGAGATGTACTTGATTAGCTTGAGATTCTTTTTGTTTGCATGTTAAAAAAGTTAATCAACTAAAGCATAGGTTTGTGTTTTTCTCTCCATAGTTGAGAGCTCATTATCTGAGCTTTTTTGGTATAGATTCGAACTCTGTTGGCAGACATTTATGGTTAAGACATTGCCCATATGCTGCTGTCATATTCACAATTCTCAATCTGTATTACTGTTTTAAGACATTTGGGATTTTGGAGTATGCACTTCCATTGATTAAGAAATCAGATCATCAACTCAAGTTTAAAGTCCCATCATCTGTTACACTTTTTCCTTGTTTTATAAAGAAATTTTAAATTTTTTATTCTTAACATTAAATGGTATGAGAAATACTTAAGTTGAAGCCTGGATTCCTATTTTTTGTAAAGGAAAAATAATTTGTGTTGTTAATTTGATATATTAGCATTATTGTTCATTTAGGCCTATTGTATATCTTCTAGCACAAATATTTATATGTATATACAAATTTTTGAACAAGTTATGTCCAAAAATAGGTACTTCCATTTTTAGTTCTGAGTTTTAAAGGTAACATTTCAGTCTGTTCCTTCTTTATCATCACATGGCCCTCAAAGCTCTCTTTAAGCGTTGGACTTTATGTGTTTCAACTTGTATCTTATTTCTATTCTTTACATCCTCAAATCTAGTGAGTCAGTATCTGTACATCAATATTTGGTGTATTCAGCTATATTTCAGATACTCTAGTATAAAATCATTCTTGTATTATCTAGCTATCTATTGCTATTATCATGATGCACAGCAAACAACCATAAAGTCTTAGTGTCATAAAATAATAAATGCTTATATTTGCTCCTTAGTCTGTGGATTGTCTAGTCAGTTGTTTTTATCTGGGTTGGGCTCAGTTTGGCTCACTCATGCATTTGCTCTCAGCTGAGGTTTGACTGGGTAGTTTTGAAGATCTTGGTTGGGATTTGTCACGTGTCTGGAGCCTTAGGCTGGGGCTTTGGTGTTGACTGGGCTCTGCTCTTTGTGTCTCATCCTCCAGCAGGCTGGCCTGAGGAAGTTCTAGTAAAGCAGGCAGTGGAACAAGATAGAAGATAAAAGTATGCAAGTACTTTTCTAGTATCTACTTATATCAAGTGGGCTACCATCCCATCAGCCACGGCTATTCACATGGCCAAGCACAGCGTCAATTTGGGATGGCAACTGCCAAATGGAGAGAATTTAGAGATTCATGAAAAATCAGTGCCATTAATGAAAACAGTATTCCATGATCTTATTATTATTTTCCCACAGGATTTTGATTTCTTTTATTTCCTCAATAGTATCTTTTTACTGGAAAAAAATGATTAAAATTTATTCATTCAATCATTATGTTTATTAAGCACCTAATAATATGTGCCATCAGAGTGTACATTCTAGTGGTGGGACAAGAAAACAATATGACATAAATAAGTAAAATATATCGTTTGTCAGATGTTGATAAGTACTAAGGAGAAAAATTAAGAAGGTGATAATGGAATGTTTTACATTCAGGGAAATCCTTATCGATAAGAAGAAAGAAAGGGTTAAGTCATGAGAATATATGTATGAGTTGTCTTCCAGAAAGAGGATATAGCCAGTTGAAAAGTGGAAGCAGAAATAATGTTTTTCAAAAATATCAAGAAGGCCGCGATGCTTCTTATAGATGCTCAAAGGCACAAGGAAGAGGAGATGGGAAAAAAGAGGTAATATGAGCTCACATCAGGTAGGGCATAACAGGTCATTATGAGGTTTTAACTTCTATTCTGACTGAAATGATAAAGAATTGGAGGAATTTAAGTAAAAGAATGAAGAGATTAGACTTACATTTCAAAAGGATTTTTTTTCTACTTGTATTAAGAATAAACTTGTAAAATAAAACAAAAATTGATATTTAATCCATTGCAGATTGTGGAAATAGCAGTTACTTTGACAGGTGGCAGAAAAGCCCACACTGGAAAGTGTTTCATGAGAAAAAGGAAATGAAAAATGCAGATAACAGTAGAGACATCTTTTTTGAAGACTTTCGTGTGATGAGAGCAATAGTGGGACAGAATGCAGTGTCAAGGGAGGGTTTTCTGCTTGTTTCTTTTTTAAGACTGGGAAAATTACAGCATGTTTTCATGTTTGTGAGAATGATGCCCTAAAAGACAAATAAAAAGGAATGCTGATGAATGATGTTTCAACATGGATGAACTTCAAAAACAGTATGCTAAGTGAAAGAAGACAGATACCAAAGAGTCCATTTATGAGAAATATTCAGAAAACTACAAATTGATGAATACAGAAGAAATAAACTCATCAATGGCCAGCAGCCTGGGTTGGGAGTGGGGATTAATTGTAAAAGAGCTCATGCAAATTTTGTGGTGCTATGGAAATGTTAAAAAAAACTGGGTTGCAGTGATAGTGGTATAACCCTATAAATTTACTGAAAAATCGTACACTTACAATGGATGAATTTTATGGTATAGAAATACTACTTCGATCAAGCTGTAAAACAATAAACAAACAGCTGGGATGGCTTTCAATTATATGTTGACAAAAGAGCCTTAATTAAGGCATCCCTTTTCTTCTAATCCTGTATCAGTTTTCGTCTGCATGTGGGAAATGAAGATTTCTAAGTTGGGCTCAACTATTTGCAAAACTCAGTGTGCTCTATGCAAAGGATCAAGTCCCTATATCTTAATTCTAACTTTTTTTTAAAACTCAGATTTAATGGGACTAAAAGCAAATATGTGCTAGTACCAAATATTAAAATAATTGGTTAAAAACTTTGCATTCTCTCTCCAGACACTACCCTTGAATTATGCCCCATGAAAGTGAAACACTAAGAAAAGCAAAATGATACCACTGGCAGCTGTTGGTGGGTGTGTCTGTTTTGGGAAAAGGAGTCTTCCTCTACTACTGCCTCAGGGAAAGCTGACCCACCCACTCCCACACCACAACTCACCTGGGCATTGAAAACATATGATGCTGCAACCAGCAAAGATGGCATCAGAGGAACATGTGGGAGTACCTATAACATGGCAAAATCTTTATTGTATTCTGCTCAAATTGGATAGCATCATATTTGTTATAACCCTGGCTGTATTAATCCAAAAAGAACTTTTAGAGTCTTAAATTTTGTCTTTCCAGAATCAGTTACTGAAGCATATTTTTAAACATTAAAAAAAAACAACTTCAAAGCTTAATAGCTCTAAAAACAAGTATACATATGTTAAGAAACAATTTTCAAAAATGCAATTCAGGATTCTACAGATCTAGATCAACTCTTTAG
Source organism: Lagenorhynchus albirostris (assembly GCF_949774975.1). Taxonomy (NCBI): domain Eukaryota; kingdom Metazoa; phylum Chordata; class Mammalia; order Artiodactyla; family Delphinidae; genus Lagenorhynchus; species Lagenorhynchus albirostris. The sequence goes on along the minus strand of NC_083098.1, from coordinate 81,014,794 downwards.
TCAGTTGATTATAGAAAGAGAATTTGGATTGTTTTTCATATGCATTTCATATGTATTCAAAGGATACAGTAAACTTTCAGTGTACCTTCAAGGAAACAGAACTTTTGTACTGGCCCAAAATTCTCTCCTGAATTCACAGATGACAGTTGTTTAACCTTGTTTTGTTTTATGTATTTGCTTGCTTCTTGGTAATGTGCTAGAAGGGTGAGTAGGAACAGACTATAGGATCTTTAAGGAGACACCAGAAGAAATGCCTCTGTTCAGAGTTTTCTAATTCTTATCATTTGCCTACCAAGAATTCTCATGAATATATTTTTTTTAAATAGGGAAAGTTACATTCACATGTGTAAATTGCATGAAGCTACTATTCACTTTGCATGTACTAAGGGGTCAAGAGTATTTTAGAGTCTAGGAGACTCTTTAATACAGGCTCAGCTTGATGCTACTGTAGGGCAATAGAGCCACAGAAGATTTGAAGGAGTAGGGTGAGTATGGGTCGTATGAGAAGATACGAGTGAAAAAGGAGAAAGAATGAAGAACATTTCATGGGATTTCTTCATAGAATTTAAACTAGCTTTGTTACAGCTCCATTCTCACCTCTCTGATATCTCCTCATTGACATCAGTGAGCACCCCAATCATTAAAATTTTAAAAGGAGAAATTATTCCTATAAAAAGAGAAGGTTCAAATGGCAAATGAACAAAAGATTCAGGAAAAAGAAATCAATCAAGGGCATTCATAAAATCAACCCAGCAAATATCTCACTATTTCGGCAAGTTCTGTCCCCATCTGAAAAAAGGGGCCTCTTTTTCATGGGGATGGGGGAGTTTTGCCCTGCTTCTTCCATTTTCTGGAATTCTCTAAGGTGTAATGTTCCAGGGGAAGGACTCTTGTCAATTCAGCTGCTTTTATAGTTGTTGATTCTCTTATACCAGGGTCAAAATGCACAACATGAGATCTTAACTTGGTCCAAAAATTAAACAAATAATATTCATTTTTGAATTGACAGGTTTTTTGTAAATCATATACTCATAGTTCAAATGTTGGGATTATCAAATTATAACTTGAGTTTGGATGGCCCTCTTTAGTAACGACCTGAAATAAAAATTAAGACACGTCTGACAAGGGAATTTTGTGCAAATTTCAGGTAATATTCTGAATATTTTGGATATTCTCTGTTTGCCCTTATATCTCCACTCTCCATTCTTTTCCATGCCCTGTGAAGCTGACCTCTGTGGACTGCATCAACTGAATCCTCTTGACTCCTGACCTCCAATGGTCACCAGCAAGAGATTGGGGTTCCCTTCCCTGCCTTCTTACCACTGGGTTTTAGGCAATGGCTCCCTCTTACTGCAAGTCCTGGAGTACTTCAACACTCCTTACAGGTCTCCTTTAACCCTGACCATACTTTGTAAATAATCCATTAACTTATTCTCTCATTATTTATCTTTTATAAGTATCTATCTTTTTCCTGCCAGTAAACTAAAATATAATTAATACCAGGAGTAACAATTATTCCTGGTAATATCTGACAACATCACGTATTTGAAGATTGCTCATAACTTGTTTGCTAAGGGAAATGAGACATTGGCAATCCTTGCATGTGTGGGAACAATTAAACAAATTATTAATAGGATGACATCAAAGGAAGGGCAAGTGATTAGCAAAGCATTAGGAGATACACTGTGATGACCAAGATATTTAGTTACTTTGGTAACGATGGTGTCACAAAAATTGTAGGGTCAGTAGGTTGCCATTGTAACCATATTCCAGGCAATTTACATTACTAATAGTATGGAATTTCATGCCTATTACATGACAAGTTTCCATGGTGAAATAAATTCAGAATGGCTGCATCAAATTTAAAGAGATTTAATTAATGGACTATGATTGAAAATGCCAAATTATAATTTTCAAAAAAAATTTAAAAGATTATTATATAAATGTAGCATGACCTAATTTCACTAATTTTACTAATTTTTAGTGAACCATATTGAACTTATTCCATAAATTTGTCAAATAGTTATTTAACTTATTCATGAATAAACTATCAAGATGGTAAAGCTGATTCAAATATTATTTGTTGAAATGAGTAATTTACAAGCAATGAAAAATAAACATGAGAATAAAATTGTTACATTATATATAAAACTAGTTAATAACCAACAAGGCCATGAAATCAGAACTATAACCTTTGACATTATGATTTCTATCAGAAATAGATCATTTGCATAACTAGCAGACAAAAATCTACAAGTTAATTTATAATTCCATAGAATGTGGGCTCTAATCAAGGGTAAATGGCAAAGTCAAACACAGACACATCCTCCTAGAGAGTTGAATAAGCCTTAGGTAGCCCTGTTAAACAATGCCCAAGTAAGACATTGTAAGTTCATGCTACCCCCCCCTTTGCCTAATTTCCAGCTTCTAAGTTTTCTTTTTTTTTCTTAACCACACTAAATGGCAATCACTATTTTCATTTTGATATTTAATCAAGCGTGATTTGCTTTATGTTTCATGTTCTCAGTAAGCAGTAAAACCTGGGAAAGATTATGAAATTCAGTATTGTTCACTATAAAGTAATAAACATGCTCAGGGCAACAGTGATGCCATCCCAAACTTCATGTCAGCCAATGCGTTTATGGGTACTCTCTAATTCTCACAGTAATAATTTACATTCACACACTAAGAGGAGATTTTTTTTTTTAAATCATCAAAACCCCTTTGAATAATAATGTAAAAAATGTGTACATTTTTATGAAATCTTCAATTCAGAGCCTCAAACATAAGATTCTACATTCAAATGAGTCATTGAAAAATAGATAGCCTCTTAGGTGTTGGAAACCCAGTAGAAATTGCTTTTATATGTCATTTTAGAGTTCCACCTGCTCACTAGGAAGCAAAATGTCAGAAAATAATGAATCAACATTATATATATTGAAGTTGTAAGATGGGAAATAGGATTCAGATCAAAGGTCTCTGAGAGACAAAACTTACAAACAAATGAATTTGTGACATTGAAGGGGACATTGAAGACTATTTTTAAATTCCTATATGCAGCCACTGGAGCATGCTGAATGGTTTTGTGTTTCTAAATTTCCTTTATTTTTTTCTCAGGGATCTCCTATAATAGAATTATATTTGTACAAACAAAGCTGTTGATAAACCCATGAATGTTGTGCATTTTCTTGAATATGAAGATAAATAACAGTAAATAGATGACTACAAATTTAGATTAACCCCCAAAATAACTTCTGAAAGTTTATGGTAACGAAAATGACTGACCAAATTCGTACACTAGAGAATGGTGAAATTTGAAGACTATGCTTCCCAGCTTCAGTGACAAAATTACTTACTACTTAAGAACACAAAATTTTAAAATTGTCAAATTGCTAGTTTGGCAGAGACCAGGAATTTAGTTAAGCATTTTTTTTAGAATAAATCTGTGTTATCCAATTACTATTGCCCAACATGGCATTTTTCCATCTATGTTTGCTAGCCTTTGAAGATGAATGTTAAGAGTTGGATTGTAAATATAGAAAGATCATTAGAAAAAACTGCAGGGAAGGGTTGTTACATGAAAGGGGATCCTTCTGGCCAATAAATGCACGGGCCTGGCTTTAAGTCTGATTCCATGAAGACCTGAACACTTAACAAATGGTAAATTAACAGAATGAGGAAGAGAATTAAAACCAGTCTGATTCCCAGAAGAAGCTGGACTAGTACCTATGATTAATGAAGGAAAACAAGGAAGAGACTGATATCACCGTGGTAGGATTAAAAGAATACAGAAATAGGAAAGCCATATTGTCATTGAGCTGTGCAAAGAACTGCCCCAAATGATTTCCATATCCTGACCTGCCAGACTCTGGGGTAACATTGAAAGCTGATATTGTATGGAATTACCAAAGGCCTGGTCTCATGTGACAGGAGCTATAAGGAGATCAAAAGATGAAAAATATGTAAAAGCTTTTAAATGCAAACCATTTAGTCAATTAACTTTTGGTTCAAGGTCTTCCTTTAATGTTTTTAAAATATACTGTTCTCCCATAAAACAAGTGATATTGGCTAAAATTTTAAAATAAATATATTCTGGGCTTCTCTGGTGGCACAGCAGTTGAGAGTCCGCCTGCCGATGCAGGGGACATGGGTTTGTGTCCCGGTCTGGGAAGATCCCACGTGCCGCGGAGCAGCTGGGCCTGTGAGCCATGGCCGCTGAGCCTGTGCTCCGCAACGGGAGAGGCCACAACAGTGAGAGGCCTGCGTACCGCAAAAATAAATAAATAAATAAAAGGTCTTTTCTCTATTGATCTTAAAATGCTGTGTTGTCTCTTCTTATCATCTCCACTTTAAGATGGAAATGCAAATCTATGGCTGTTTTATCTTGTAACTACAGTAATTGTATTAGTTACTATTGCTACATAACATTATTTCAGTGTTTAATGGCTTAAAAGAAGAGTCATTTGTTATCTCAAAATTTCTGAGGTCATGAATCCTGGAGCAACTGAGCTGAGTAGTCCTTGTTGAGAGTGCCTCATGAGGTTGCAGTCAATCTGTCAATGGGGCTGCATCGCCTGAAGTCTTGACTGAGGCTTAAGAATCTATTTGCAAAAAGGTTCCCTCACATGGCTGTTATAAAGAGCCCTCAGTTCTTTTCTGGCTTTTGGCCGGAAGCCTTCGTTTCTCACCATGTAGGACTCTCCACAGTGATACTTGAATGTCCTCAAGATAAGGCAGCTGGTTTCGCCCAGAGTAAGTGATCTGAGAGAAAGAATATGAGTGAATGACAGAAGCTAAGTGGATTTTATAACCTAATCTCCAAAGTGACATACCATCATTTCTGACATGTTCTATTGCTCACACAGACCAGTGAAAATATGGAAGGGGACTACGTACTTCTCTGTTTCACTAACACTGGATGCTATTTCAAGGTGCTCAAATTTCGTTTATCCGGCAGGAGTTAATTTCATAATAGATATCAAAATTTAAGATGATTTTTGTATGAAGAAATCATGTAGTGATTTCAATGGCAAATCAATAAAAAAGGGAAATATCTCAAGGTAAAGGATATAAACAGAAGAAATAAGACACACACACACACACCCCCATGTAAAACTGTCTTCATCATGGTATATAGAATAATGGCCTTCCAGTGATGTTCATGTTCCAATCCCTGGAATTTATGAATATATTACATGCAAAACAGGAAGTAAGGTTGTTGATGGAAATAAATTTGTTAATCAGCTGACCTTAAAGTAGAGAGATTTTCCTGGATTATCTGTGTGGGCTCAATTTAATCTAAAGGATCCTTAGAAATAGAAGAAGGTGGCAGAAGGAGAGGCTAGAGTGATGTTTTGTGAGAAGGATATGATCTGATGTTGCTGGCTTTGAAGATGGTTGAAATGGGACCCTAAGCCAAAGAATGTGGGTGCCCTCTGCAAACTGGAAAAGACAAGGAAATGGATTCTATCCAGAGCCTACAGAATGGAGTGCAGCCCTGCCAACACCTGACATTAGCCCACTGAGACCTATGTGGGATTTTTAACCTACAGAACTGTAAAATAATATATTTGTATGCCATTTGCTACTAAGTCGAGGGTAATTTGTTACAGCAGTGGTAAAAACTAATATGCTTCCCAAAGTAGTAACCAAGCAAATGCAAATGAAATGTGATCGTATTTCCAGAGTGTCAGGTTAGCAAAGATTTGAAAGCCTGACAATACTCATTGTTGGAAGAAATGTGAGGAAAAAGAACTTCATGGCCCCATGTTATTTTCTGGTAATTAAAGGTTTGGGAATATATGTACTTCGATGAAAAAATATATGCCACCAGGCGTACCTCCCTCCTTTTCCATCGCAATATCTGCAGAACGACTTATGCAGTGGTCAGTTTTGCATCCTTTCATAATAATTTTTAATTTATTATTTATGACCCCATAATTTTAAATAAGTGCATAAACATGTTCATATGTGGTATTTATTTTCCCTCATAAGGACTATTTTATCTGGCTCTTCTTTCCCATTCCCTCCTCACCAATATTAGCTCATTTAAAAAAAGTACAAACATGGATGTGGGTCTGTGTGTGTTTGGTTCTCTGCAAACACAATATTTTGCAAATATTAGCAAATATTTATGTATGTATATACATATATGTATTGATATATTCACAAAATATAAAAATATTGTCACTGTTTTACAAAGAATATGATCACATCAAATATATTTTTTTGCAGTTTACTTTTTCTTACTCACCAATCTCTAGTGGGACATCCTTCAAGTCAATTAATATGTTTAATTCATTCTCTTTTTATAATTGCAAAATATGACAAAATATATACATATATCATAAGTTATTCTGTGATCCCCTTGTTCATTACTTTCTTTCAGTTCTTAGATACTAAAAACAATGCTACCAAAATATTCTTATACCTCTGTATATCTATCAATTGATCGATCACGATTATGGACAAAATTTCTAGGAGTAGGATTGTTGTGATTGCTGGTATATGTATTTTTTTGGTAGATGTTTCCAGATTGCTTTCTGAACAGTCTGTAACGCATTTCTCCTAGCAATGTATGAGCCCCTTTTCCACACATCACTTCCAAGAATAGGTAATATAGCTTTTGTTGATTTTTACTAGTCTGATACATATAAAAATTATAAAGCTACTTTTCCTTTTTCATTTTTCTGAGTGTAATGACCATTTTTTTCTCACACACCTTTCTTAAAAAATTATTTTCTAAAGATTTTCTTTACTGATTTGTTTAAACATACGTTTTTCCCATTTTTTATCCATTTGTCAATTTGGTGCTTTAAAGATTATAGATATTAATTCATTGTCTTCTGTATTACATGTTTTCTAGCTTTAGCATTTGTCTAATGATTAACTGTTTTGTACATATTTTAAAAATTTAATATAGTTAAATGTATATGTTTTCTTGCCTATATATCTTTCCACATATACATACATGTATCTTTCCTTTATATATATTTTTTCTTTGTATGTTCTCCTTTAAGAAAAAATTTATCAAATTCTGAGTTTTCAAGTTTAGCTAAGGTTTCCCCTTGCCCTAGCCAGGTGTGCCACCATATTTTATTAAATATTTTCCTCCTGAACTGAATTATCATGATTACCACGTAGTATATTCTTATAAATTCTACAGTTTATTTCTAAATTCTTCATTCTATTCCTCTGGTCTATTGGTCTATTTCCAGGCCAAAAACAAATGATTTGATTTTAGTGGATTTATTAGAACAGTGGATTTATTTATGTTTTTTTGTTGTGGTGGTAAGAATGCTTACCATGAGATCTACCGTCTTAACAAATTTTTAAGTGCAGAATACCTTTTTGATAACTACAGGCACTACTATGCACAACAGATCTCTGGAACTTATACATCTTATATAGCTGTGACTCTAATCATTGAACAACAACTCCCCTTATTCTCCCTCCATTCTCTAGTAACCATCATTCTGTACCATTTCTATACCATTGACTATTTTAGATGGCTCATATAAGAGAAATCATGCAGTGTTTGTCCTTCTGTGACTGACTTATTTCACTTAGCATAATAAGTAATACTCTATTGTATGCATATACTACATTTTCCTTGTCCATCTGTCAATGGACATTTGGGTTGTTTCCATATCTTAGCTAGGGTAACATGGGAAGAATATGTTTATAATCTCTTTTTTTGTCAGTTAAGGTCAGGAAGAAGAACACAGGTGATTTCCTTAAGCTTCCAGGAGCATGCTGGGACCTGTTTTTATTCACCTGGCTTTAGTGAACACATGCATTCAGAAATTAGTTGACTGGTTTAGTAAAGATTTTACAACATAGTTTGCAACTATTTGATGTCAGTCTTGGCTTTTAATTAGAAGAAAAGCCCAAGGAGAAAAAGGTGATAAAGACCTACTTAAATTAGTATGCAGTTTTTCCTGTGATTTGTGATTCTTAGTGCTAGAGGTCAAGTGCATATCTAAATGTATTTTCATGTTTGTACTAAAGGCCTCATTTTGAGGAAAGTCACTCATTTTTGCTCATTTTGAGTAGTAATGGAAAGACATTTTATAAAAGCTTATTGGGATGGCTTCTGGATATTGAATCTTTCTCAATATCAACTGTAGATTTAGGTGTCTGACCCTTTGCAGAGAAATGCAAAGAACTGAACCTCTGCAGACCACCTGGGGAGTGGAACCTCATTAGGAACAGACGTGTTTACAGAGGGAGACATGATGAGGTTGGATCCAGCTCTGCTGCTTTTGAAAATCATGCTAAGCCAAATGAATGGTTATAGTAGAAGGTCAAACTTTTCTATGTTTAGCCATTCTGGTTTGTGTTAATTAATAAGAAATGTTCTATAAATACACATTTTTAATTGCAACTAAATTAAATATTCATTTGCAACATTTGCTCTGAAAAATTGATTTCTTAATGAGTTTGAAGTGAATAGGTCATACTTTTAGAGCACACAGAACTCTTTATAAAAGGAACTAACTGGAGATAGCATTGGTAATTTTTGAACTTTATAAGGATACACGGAAGTACTCTATGAATCTGTAAGTTTCCTGAGATCATTGATATCCTCCTAAAGTAGACATTTATAAAACTCAGGAACTTTTTTCTTTAGTCTATAAATATTACATATAGGAGGTTGTTTCACTGGGTATGCTGGATTTAATCAACATTCTTATGTGGACTTCCCTGGTGGTGCAGTGGTTAAGAATCCATCTGCCAATTCAGGCGACACAGGTTCCAGCCCTGGTCCGGGAGGATCCCACATGCCGCGGAGCAACTAAGCCCATGTGCCACAGCTATTGAAGTCTGCGTGCCTAGAGCCTGTGCTCCGCAACAAGAGAAGCCACCGCAATGAGAAGCCTGCACACCGCAATGAAGAGTAGCCCCCGCTCACTGCACCTAGAGAAAGCCCGTGTGCAGCAACGAAGATCCAACACAGCCAAAAATAAATTGATTAATTTAAAAAACCCAAAACATTCCTATGTAATTGAAATAGATATTTATATACCAGTCATGGTGCCTGAATTGTCCGCAACTACTTTAAGGAAAAATTCCCTGTTTCATTCCTGCCACTTTACTAGATATTGCACTTCCAGCCATGATAATGTTTCTAAAGAAAAGCATAAGTAAGTTGATGCCACTTCTTTGCTCAAATGCTCAAATGGGTTTCCATCTAAGAAAAGTAAGAATTAAAGTTCTTTCCAGGGCCTAAAAGCCTGGTTACTGCTCATAATGTTAAATGCCAAATGAAATCTTATTGGAGAGTTCACATGGAATAATCCCCTGCTTATCCAAATGTGTTCTTCAGGACTTCTTGGAAACTTGGTGACTCTTTTTACAACTTAAGCCTTATCATTTCCATGATCTCAGGTCTATCCATCAGTGGATTCATTTCTGCCCGTTGAAATTTGTAGATGGGTGTCTTAGCTCAGGCTACTATAACAAAATGTCCTAGATTCAAAGAGCTGACATCTATTTATCATAGTTCTGGAGGTTCAAGATCAAGGTGCCAGAAGATTTGGTTATTGGTGAAGGCCCTCTTCCTGGCTTGCAGATGGCTGTCTTCTTGCTGTATCCACACATGGTAGACAGAGGAAGTTTTGGTGTCTCTTCTTCTTTTATAAGGACACTACTCTCATCACGAGGGCTCTACCCTCTTGACCTCACCTAACCCTAACTATATCGCAAAGGCTCCAGTTCCTAATATCATCATTTTGGGGCCTAGGTCTTCAATATAAGAATCTGATGGGACACAGTCCATAATGTTCCAACCCTGACATCCGAAATTTGTGTCCTTCTCACATGAAGAATAGATTCATTCCATCCCAACAATCCCCAAAGACTTAATTCATTCCAGTATCAACTCTAAAGTCTAAAGCCCAAAGTTTCATCAAAATATCATCTAAATCATATATGGGTGAGGCTAGAGGTATGATTCATCCTGAGGGAAAATTCCTCTCCAGCTGTGAACCTGTGAAATCAAAACAAAATTATGTGCACATGTGCACAATGATGGTACAGGAATAAGATAGACATTCCAATTCCAAAAGGGAGAAATAGAAACGAAGGAAGGAGTGATGGGTTCCAAGCAAGTCCAAAACCTAGCAAAGCAAATACCATTAGATCTTAAGGCTGGAGAATAATCCTTTTTGGACCAATGCTCTGCCCTCCAAGTCCACTGGGGTAGCTGCATCACCCCTACAGCTTGACTAGGTGCCCTCGCCCCTTTGCTCTTTGGGGTGGTCTAATGCATATAGATCTCTGCAAGGGCTCAGGTTTCTGAAACCTAGGAAGAGGAAGCCTTGTCCTCTGGGCCTGAGATGGTAATGACAGTCCTGATGATCTCTGATTGGACTTCAGGGTCATTTTTGAAAGATAGTGTATGTTCACACCTCTCCTTCAGTCCCCACCATTTTCTCTGTTTCCTTTGGTGCCAGCTGGCAGAGATGATAAAATCCCATCTCTACTCTTGGCCTCTGCTAAGATGGCTGATTGAGTCCATGAGTCTTACTTATGATTTCTTTATCAGATTGCTGTTTAAACACACCCTTAGTCTTCTCTTCAGAACAAGCTTTTTCAATTTTTTGTAATATGGATAAGCTGAGAATTCTTAAATCTTCAAGTCTTGTTCCCTTTTGCTTAGCAGTTTCTTCTTCAACTCATCTCTATCTTCTCACATTTTGTTATAAATAGTAAGAGGGTCCCAAATCACACCTTCAATAATTTGCTTAGAAAGCTCCTCTGCTAAACATCCAGTTTTGTTGTTCACGAGTTCTACCTTCCACAGAAGCGTAGAGCATGAACACAATTCAGCCAAGTTCTTTGCCACTTTGTAACAAGTCTACTCACCCCTTACTATGTCACAGATAGGAAACAAAATGGAGAAATTTTACCCAGGAGTAACAAAATGAAGTTGAAACCACTCCAAGAATGACTGGGTTGCCCTTGTCCACTCATAGCCATGAAAGTGAAGAAATATAAAACCTTATTTGAAAAAAAAAACCAAAAAACCTTATTTGAACTTACATTCAGAGAAACTTACAGTGTCTCACAAACTTTAATTACAAAATAAATATATTTATTAATTCCAAATAATTTAATATAGGGTTTAACAGTATTGGGATAACAGCTGCGTGCAGAATTTGGTAAACTGTTTCACATGTAAGAACAAATAGGAGACACTATCAAAGGAAAGTCAGAGAAAGGAGAGCAGTATTACAATACAAAAACCTCAAAAAAAAAAAAAAAAGGAAGAGAGATTCAATCAAATGCCAAGTTTCACCTGCACTCTCTTTACTCAGAAGGCCCTCCTTCATGGGTTCAACTAGCTCATTCTTGTGCCCCTTCAAATTTCCTGGTAATCTTCTGCAGGAAGCCTTCTCTAAGCATTGCAATATGATGTGGATTTCTCACATCTTTGCTTGCCCACTATCTGTGGTAGTCACTTAGCATACTGACTTTGATAAAATTACCCACTATGTTACTAAACGTGGGTTAAATTAAATCTGATGCCTTTTGGAGTTCTTAGGGATAAAATAACCTCATCTCTGCATAATATATTTATCTCTCCTTTTCCGTTATTTATACTGATATTTTCTTACTTATATCATTGACCAGACCAAAATTTCCAAATTATACTAAATAATAATGGTAAAGCAGAAATCATTTTTTCCAGAATATAAGGAGAAATTTTTAAATTTTCATTTTAAAATATTTTATTAAATAAGAATCATCCTCTAATACAGTTAAATTCAAATTTAAAACGAGATGAGTCATTTAAATTATTACTTTGGGCATATGTTAAACTGATACTATAATTTTCTGACCTAGTAATATATCTCATTAGCTCACCTTTATTTGCATTCTTGGATGCAATGCTTTTTGGTGATATTGAATCACGTTTAATTGTAGTTGTTAGAATTTTTGCTTAAAATTTTTGTTATGTACATATGTGAAATTGGTATAGAGTTTTCTATTTTTAATTATCACTGAGCTTGGGATTAAGATAATATTAACTTTATGTGATGAATTTGCTAATATCACATTGTTTTTGTGACCTAAACACATAATGTAACTTGATAATTATATTCCTCTTCAAACTTGGGAAGATTTCACCAGTGGACATGTAAACACACTGTGGCTTTTGATGTAGTACTTTCGTATTTTTGAAAAATATTCCATGAGTTATTGTCTGCTACTTTTTATAATTCTGTTATATCAATTTGATATTGAAAATTTTAATAAAAAACAAGCAATCTTAATTAATGTATATGATTGTAGTATTTACTACAAATTTTTACAGCCTTTTTGAAAACATTTGCATGGTTTCTTTTCTCCTTTTTTTCCCAGAACCTGTTCTCAGATTTACCAATCCCTGTATTTTACAATGTTTTATAAATCAGACAAGTTTTGTAATAATTGATTTGGATGGACAATTCTCACAAATTTCTTCAAAATGAACACTCATTCCTTCAAAATAAATCATTCTGCACTTTCAGGTGTCAAGTTGTACTGAGAGACAGCATAGCATGGTAGCTAACCATATGGATTCTAGTGCCAAACTTCCTTGGCGTGAATCTCAGCTCTACCACTTACCAACTGTGTGATGTTGAGTAAATTATTATACTCTGTGTACTTTAGTTATGTCATCTTCTAAATCAGGATAATACCAGTATTTACCTCATAGGGTGTTGTTGAGGATCAAATGCATTGATTCACATACAACATTAGAGAACTATCTGGCACAGAGTGAGGACTCAATAAATATAAGCAATTGCATTGACTTTTTTGTTCTATTTGATGGTATAACAATGATATAAGAAAATATTATATGTAAGAGGTTATTAATCTGACTCCCTTCTGCTGCCTGTTTTATTTGCAGGTAAGAAAAACATGCAGGGATCAAGCCCAAAAGAATGAACTCTTCTAGCTGTGTTTTAATATCTAGGTTTACGACACATAATCATCTCTCTGAGCAATAGATAAGTGCAGTGACTCATCAACATTTCTCTGCATATGCATACCAAATTTCTAACAATAAAATGAAAGTATCTGAAGCCAAAGAGTATATGTATAAATATCTACTCAAGTAAACAAAAATAACATAACACCTTTTAAACCATCACCATGGACTACAAGGGAACCAATATAAACAATCATTTGTTGAAAATAAAGCAGAGTTTTGAGCAAATATAGTAGAACCAGATGCCTTCAGAATCAGCCATAATGTATGGAGTTTATTGGATGTAACCAGATGCTTATTCCTCTGTAACCCTGCAGTAAGACCTTCTGAAACTAAGCAGATGTAATCTAGATGCTAAGTAGGATTCCATCTTTTTTAATGATCTGCAAAGGTAGTGACTTACTGCCATTAAGTGCTTTCAGGTTTTGATGATGATATGTCTGCAGACTACATCAAGACAGGGATGTCTTTTCAGATACAGGGCCAGATGGTAACACGAACTTGATGCTTCCAGGATGCGATTCTAAGGCTTACCCAGGACGATGGCCATAAATATAATTCTGGCTTTCACCTTTTAATCTCTTCGACTCCCCATATTTCACTTGCAAGTATTCTCCATTTCATTTACTTTCCACATATCATTTGTACTTCAAAGATGTTTACAGCTTCATTTAACCTGTGATTTATTGCTTTTTTTAAAAAGGATAAACTGACTGAAGTACACCCTATGGGCTAATAGATACTTAAAAATTGGTTGAAAATTCTCTGTTGTGCAAGGACATTCCTTAAGAAGTAGGAAAAGGAATATGAAAATATGTAACCAGGAGAGATATTTTAAAAAGCATATTCATTAAAATACATTAAAAATTAATAATTCATTTATATTGGCAGTTTATCAACAATTTAATTTTAAAAGTAATTGACAAAAAGAGGACATTTAAGAAGTGTTTGTCTCTTTGACAACTTTTCATGGAAAGAGAATCTGGTGACTAAAGTTTCTGTGCAATTAATCTGCCAGTCCTCAGTGGAACATGACATTTGTGATATACAGAAAGTGTCTCTCAACTAATTATACTGTTTGCCTTATGAATAAACTATTACTATTGATTTTTGCTGTTCTGTGCTATTTTTCCAGTGTTTATGAAAGCTATAGCTACTGCTGTGTCTCTTACCCTCTGAAAAACACAAACCTACCCTAAAAAAATTTTTTTAAGTGGCTGTAGTGTTCCCATAAGTGGTTTCATTTTAGATAGATGACATCCCAGAGCCCATTCAGTCTTCTCTCCAGCACTCCCTCTCTGCTCCTGATTCCTGTGTAAGAAGGAGAATTAGTAAGTGACTTAGCTCCTCTATGATGGATAGATACCCTCACTATCCATGTTAGTGTGTGTAAAGGCTGTGATTAGAGTTTGCTGAATTACTTCCAAAATAGTACAATATAGAAAGTCAGAAAATATAATGAATTTTTGTATTGGATACTGAGCTGATAAAGAGACACCAAAATTTCAATGTATGTGTTTGAAAGCATATTCTTCCTTAGTAGTAGATTTTATTACTATCCAAAGAGAAAGGCACCCCATCAATGAACTGGAGAGAGAGGGGTGCTAGCTATGTGCAAATTCTATGTTAGAGCCTCTACACAGCATTACCTTCTAAAGAGGACCAGAACATAGTCCCTGTCATCAAGGAGGCTTTAGTCAATAAGAGCAGCAAATAAACTAAAAAAATATTATAATTTAAAATCTGTATAGACCAAATACTGTCTTTATCTATATTCTTGAAAGTTTCCAAATCACCCAGATCTAGGCAATTCTATCATAGGCAAAAATGTGTCATTCTTTGATTCAATTATCAAGCTTACTTCAAAACTGCTTTCTTTTAACTTCTAACTTTCCCAAATCCTGAAGAAAATAAACAGTAATACTAGTTATAGCTCTCATGAACCAAGGTCTTACTATACGTATTGGTGCTCTGTGTACATTTTTCACTTACTTTTTAGGAAAAAAAATACTTCCAAAGCATGAATTTGAAACAGAGTAATAAGGTTCTTGGTCTGGGCACCAAGTAAATAGCAGAGCTGGGGTCTGACTCAGTTCTGTATGATTTCAGTGCATCCAAGCAGGATGAAATACTGCCGCAAGTGAAACATTGTAGCTAAAAAGGATTATTTCTCAGCATAAATTTTCTTATATCTCAATTTTCTGTTCTCATAAATGGAAAGAGACTGGTAAGTTTCTAAGGTGTCTTTGAAATCTGAGAACCATGGTTGATGTAACTTCAGTAGGAAGACATTGTATTTTCTTTGTCTTCTCTTCAATAATTAAAATTTTCACAGCACATTTCCTTACACTCAATATCTACATTCCCTATTCTACATTTTCTTTATGTTTTAAAAATCTGAATTTTTAAATATCCCAGTGGTTGGTATGTAGAAAATGTAAGTGTGCCGATAGAAGAAAGTCAATCTGAGCTAATCAAGTTGATAACAACTCACATAATGGTTTTTAGCCTTCATCACTATTTGTTGTTGTCCGTTGCCTTTACTATGTATTTTGGAAGTTCATATTAAGGCAGAACTCAGTCTTAGTGAAAAAAATAACCTGAGGCATCATTTATAAGCAGTTTTAAAAAAATACTTGAAAATATTGCTTGATGCACATTTCCAAATTTTCTGAAGTTCCAGAGAGAAAACTACTTGTTCCTTACACCCACAAAAGGGACTACTTCAACACACTATATGGGATAAAAAAGATTACTTTAAAAATAATCAGGAAAATTAGGCAATTTGCAATTGTAATTGAACAATTATGGCATTATACTGCTGAAGAAGCAACATGGAAGAATCATATATGATGTAACTGACAAATAGTAAATATCTCCAAAAAAAATGACATTATAAAGTAGGTTTACAAGCCCAGTGATAAAGGGCTTAGGAAAGAGTCACAAAGATTTTAAAGTATCATCTTCTCAGAAGCTTCTTATATTATGTAGAAGAGAGCATCCTGCTTGTCAGAAGAAAATAATACAAATCTAACAGCTGGAAGGGTTCTATATGAATTGGCTCTTTTATTCATATATCCATTAACTATTCAAGTTGCTAATTCTAGGAGTAGAAACTCGATCTCCACCCCACCAACTTATTTCTCCTCTATTCGTCTTATATTGGTAGATGTTAGCCATGTAGTCTGGGCACTGAAGTGGGAAACTACAGAATCATCTTGGACATCTGGTTTTCCATCTCCCACTAGAAGTGATCAAGCTGTTCTCAAACTTTCCTCCCCATCACATCTCAGAGGCATCTGTTAAATAGGATGCTGACACCCCTGTGAGTAGCTTCATTTTTTGAGGGCTGCAAAATTTTTTTAAAAGTTAGCTGCACATTATGTGACTTGTACAATTTTTACTTGCTTCTTAACCAGTTTTAATTCAACAAATTCACTGAACACACACACACACACACACACACACACACACACACGTACAGGACTTGAGAACTGCTGATCTAATTTATTACCAAGTGTTGTTATTTCTACCCTCTTACCATTTATTGCATGTGCCCCCTCTTCTAAATCCTCACCACATTTTTACCTTGGGCATTCATCTCTCTCCAGAACATTTGTTGCTAGGATATCTCCTCTGCCTACAGTCTGCCCTCCATCCAATCCCTCCTTCTCTCCACCAATCTTTCTAATTCAAATCCATCAAGTCACTCCCTTGTTTAAAAATTTTTTGACTCCCTGGTGATGTTTTTTACTAAACCCCCAATGACTCCATAGCACTGATTTAAGTATTTAAAAATGAAACATAAAATAAAATGTTTTTCACCAGAAAACTCTCCATTATACTGCTTCACTTGTCCTGTGAAAAATGATGCAATTTTATATCAATCAATATCTGAACTGCTAAAGAAACTTATTCAATTGTATATTTTATGTGTTATAATTTATAAATATTATGAAAGAAGCATCCTCAGGAAAATTGTAGGATGCTCTAAAGAGGAGCAAACATTAAAAATAAGTCATAAGTATGAAATGTTTATTAAGAGTTTCAGCTATAGAATGTGGAAAACCGAGGGTCAGAATCAAGGGTCAGCACACTGACAGGTGAAGTGCTTAAGACTAGTAAGTTATGACTTTATACATTTTAAAATTGTCATAATCCTTTCTATTGCTTTGGTAATGCTCTAATTGACTGAAACCTCTTTGAAGAAAAAAAACATGTCCTGTTCCTCTTTGGAAGTCAACATTGCATAATAAAAAGAGCATAATATTTGCAACCAGGTAAATTTGATTTTGAATACAAAGTTAGCTGTTCATTAGATGTAAGAGACTTTGTAAGTTACTTCATTACCTGAGCCAGGTTTCTCCTTCTTAGATTGGAGATATTAATAGCTGTAGGAGTTATGTAAAGTTTAATAAAATAAAGTATGTCGAGTTCCTAGCACAAGGATTTTCCATAATGATAATAACTGGTAATATTTTTTTCAGTAAGTATTTGGTAAGTAATTATCCGGTTGGATTTTTCTCAATAACATTTTATTGCTAATAAAAATATTAACCATTTAACACGTTCTCAAAGGATCTAGGAGAGGAAGAAAAGATTCCATGTAATTTTGAAAAGGCACAAAAAGGATTTAAAAGGCTACAAGTGAAAAAGAGGATAATGAAGCTAAGTAACCTGTGTACAGAAATGGAAAATTCTAGGCAAAGCCTGTCAAATATTACTAACTAAACAGATTTTCTCCCACATCCTTTGGATCTTAAGAGTAAATTGTATCTGAGTCTTCCTTCTTCAATTCAACCCAAGAGTACAGATTTAAATATGATTGCTGTCTTAGCTTGTGATATCTGTTTTTTCATAACTAACCACTTGCCTCTGAGAATTCTTGATACTATTTGCACAGTAAGTTCTTTAATCAAATTTGAGAGGAGTTGTTCTCAAAAGCTCACTTTCAAAAGCAATCATCATATTTAATAAATAATGTTTCATATTTAAAACAGTAGCACATGCACAATATAGGTTTTTTGTGTGTGTGCGGTACGCGGGCCTCTCACTGTTGTGGCCTCAATTGTTGCGGAGCACAGACTCCGGACGCGCAGGCTTAGCGGCCCATCCGCTCTGCGGCATGTGGGATCCTCCCGGACAGGGGCACGAACCCGCGTCCCCTGCATCGGCAGGCGGACTCTCAACCACTGCGCCACCAGGGAAGCCCCAATATAGGCTTTTAAATCAAAATTACATAATTCCACCACAGCATAAAGGAAGACATGAATACACAAATTTAAAGTGACATGAATTTCAGGAAAATTTGAAAGCAAGTATGGATAAAATACTGTTGATAGAACAGAATTATTCAGACTTGGAAGACAAGTTTTGAGGGAAAGAAAGTGTCCAACACATCATCATTCAAATATAAAGCCAATAAGTAGCATTTTCAAACTGGAAAAATACATTAAGTGAAAGAAAATGAATAACTTAAAATGAAACAAAATGGAGGCAAAAAGAAAGAAGGAAAGAAAAGTATAACAAAAAAACTTTTTAATGGTGGATTCTAACCAAACAACATGTGTAAAGAAATTGCTCTAACAGGACCATGATGGTTTTCAAGCTGAAAACTGTTTGAGCAAGGTGTACAACTCCCTGAGATAAAACTCATCAAGAATATTGGGACCTTTGAACAACCTATTTAGAAATAAAATGCCAACAATAAAGAATGAAAATTAAAAACTCAGACATGGAGAAGTAATGGGCAGAAAATTGGTGATGCTGTGTATTTCTGAGAAAGTCTTAATCAAACCAATGGGTTTAAATTAACAAAAATTAACCCATTAGAGACTAACAAAGATTGTCCTTTAGAGACAATTTCCTTCAGAAATCTCCTTAATAACCCACAGAAGCCATGTAAAGGCATACCTTACTTTATTGTGCTTCACTTTATTGCACTTTGCAGATATCGTGGTTTTTACAAATTGAAGGTTTGCGGCTGCAGCAAGCAAGTCTATCAGCACCATTCTTCCAACAGTATTTGCTCTATGTCACATTTTGGTAATTCTCACACTATTTCAACTTTTTATTATTATTATTATTATATTTGTGATGGTGATCTGTGATCAGTGATTTTTGATGTTACTATTGTAATTATTTGGGGGTGCTAAAAATCACATCCATAAACTTAGTAGATAAAACAGCAGCAAGGCTTGAAAGAAGTTCTGCTGTGGGTAAATTGTTATCAAGCAGCATTGCAAGCTACAGAGAAATTGTTCATGAAAGGAAGAGATAATTGAGGCAAATTTTATAGTTGTCTTATTTTAAGAAATTGCCACAGCCACGCTAACCTTGAGCAACACTGACCAGTCAGTAGCCATCAACACTGAAGCAAGACCATCCACCAGCAAAAAGATTATGACTTGCTGAAGGCTCAGATGACGGATAGCACATTTTAGCAACAATGTATTTTTTAATTAAGGTATGTACATTGTTTTTTCAGACATAATGCTATTGCACACTTAGTAGACAACTTTATTGTGTAAACATAACTTTTTTATGCACTGGGAAACCAAAATATTTATGTGACTCACTCTATTGCAGTATTCTTTTTATTGCAGTGGTTTGAGACCAAACATGCAATATCTCCAAGGTATGCCTGTAGTTTGACCATAGGACCTTAAAATGCACAACATTTAAATCTCTATAAATATTTTTTTAAAGACTAGAAAACTGAACATATTGATATTCTAAGCAGCAAGAAGAATAATCCATATTCAAAAAGCAAATGGAATATGTGACCTAAAATTTTAAAGTATGATTAAAGAAATGTTTAAAAGAGATGAAACATTTGAAAGGAAGGCAAATTAAAAAATTTAAAATATTCAAATAAAAAGTAAAACAAATATAGAGACAATTTCCTTCAGAAATCTGTAAGATACACATTATGAAAAGTAAACAAAATAAAAGAAATAAAAATACAGATATTAATTTAAATTGACTTAGAAATCTTTAAAATGTTACAATTATCAATAAGTGGATACAGAATGAAAACTGACAAATCTGGGCTTCCCTGGTGGCGCAGTGGTTGAGAGTCCGCCTGCCGATGCAGGGGACATGGGTTCGTGCCCCGGTCCGGGAAGATCCCACATGCCACGGAGCGGCTGGGCCCGTGAGCCATGGCCACTAAGCCTGCGCGTCCGGAGCCTGTGCTCCGCAACGGGAGAGGCCACAACAGTGAGAGGCCCGCATACCGCAAAAAAAAAAAAAAAAAAAAAAAAAAAAAAAAAAAACTGACAAATCTCAGTAATGAATTACAAAGATGAAAATTATTTCAGAAATAAAGACTGAACTTAGATCATATGATATCACTTATATGTGGAATCCAAAAAAATGATACAAATGAGCTTATTTACAAAAGAGACAGACTCACAGACATAGAAAACATTTATGGTTACCAAAGGGGATAGCAGGTGGGGGTGGGGAGAGATAAATTAGGAGTTTGGGATTAACATATACACACTACTATATATAAAATATGTAAATAACAAGGACCTACTATATAGCACAGGAAACTATTTCAATGTCTTGTGATAACCTATAATGGAAAAGATTCTAAAAAAGAATATATATATATGTGTATATATATATATATTTATATATATACATAAAACTGAATCACTTTGCTGTACACCTGAAACTAACACAACATTGTAAATTAACTATATTTCAGTTAAAAATGGTTACAAAACTGAATTTAGAAAAAACTATGAAACATTTAATGAAAAAATCTGAAATAAAAGGTACACTGGAAGTATTTAATGTTAGATTAGATACTGAAGAAGAAGAAAATCAGTGAACTTGACTTTGTGAAGTTAAGTGAAGTTGTACTTTTTGAAACATTCCAAAATGAAGCACAGAGAGAATAAAGACTGAAAATAAAGTGAGTAGTGACTCAATGACATCCGAAAAAGTACCAAGCAGCCCCAGAAGAACAGAGCACAGGTGGATAGAAAAAAATCAGAGATAAAAAATATTTGTCCAAATATAATAACTATAAATCCACAGACACACAAAGTTCAATAAACCAAAGTAAAAGCAATATAAAACAATTATATTTAGTTGCATTATAATAAAATTGTTAAAAAACTTTGATACAGAGAAAATTTAAAAGCCTCCACTGTAAGGAGAACACTTTTTGTGCCAAGAAACTAAGAATTACAGCAAATTTCTCACCTGAAATTATGCAATTCAGAACACAATGTAACATTTTAAAAATAATGCAGAGAAATAAATGTCAATCTAGAAATATTGGCTAGTAAAAATATTACAAAAATGAAGAACACAAAGAGAGTTTGGACAAAATAGTTGAGAGAATTAACTGAAATCAGACCTTTACTAAAGGAAATGTTAAAGAAAGTTCTTCAGGAATAAGAGAAATGATACCAGATGGAAATTTGTATCTATACAAATGAGTGAAGAGTGACAGAATTGGTAAATTTATAGGCAAACATAAAATACTTTTTATTTTTAACCTATTTTAAAATTAACTGATAGTTTAAGCAAAAATAATGAAATTTATTGTGTGATGAAATGCAATATATCACCACAATAGGCAAAGGACAGGAGGGGTGAAATTTTACTTTTGTAAAATTTTTGTAAAAATTTGTAAAAATTTATTTGTGTGTTTGAAGTATTATTTGGAAGGGAAATGTGATAAATAAATACATGTGTTATTAACCTTAGGGCAATAACTAAAAATTAAACCCAAGTGTTATAGCTATAGTTTATGAAGATAAAATGGAAGCATAAAAATACTCAGTCCAAAAGATGGCAGGGAAAGAGGATAAAAATAACTAAGTGTATCTGAGATGCATAAAAAGCAAATAGAAAGACAGTAGACTTCATATCAGCAATATGATAATTACATAAAATGTAAGTGATCTAAACCAGAGATTGGCACATTTTTTTCTGTAGAGGATCTGATAGCAAATATTTTAGGCTTTGTGGTCCACCTAAAATCTCTGTCACATATTCTCCTTTGTTTACTTGTTTGTTTATGTGTTTTTTAAAATTCTTTAAAAATATACAATCCGTTCTTATCTCAAGGGTCATAGGAAAAAAAGGCATGACTCAAATTTGTCCTGAAGGCCTTAGTGTTTCAATCCCTGGTTT
Source organism: Lagenorhynchus albirostris (assembly GCF_949774975.1). Lineage (NCBI taxonomy): Eukaryota > Metazoa > Chordata > Mammalia > Artiodactyla > Delphinidae > Lagenorhynchus > Lagenorhynchus albirostris. The sequence goes on along the minus strand of NC_083098.1, from coordinate 80,992,653 downwards.
AAAATCAGTGATCTACACTTTCACCTTAAGTAATTAGAAAAATAAAAAGCAAATTTAATGCAAATTAAGAAAAAGGAGAGAAAGAATAAAGATAGATATCATCAAATTAAAAATAGTAATTTCATGAAGAAAACAAAAGCTCATTCTTTGAAAGTATCAATAATATTGATAAAGTTCCTACTTACTGGTTTATCCATGTCAATAAATTTACCTATCAGTTGTTTTCTTTCTTCATAGCTTATATAGAAATCATACTTATTCACAAGATTATTATTTGAGTAAAATAGCATTTATTAAAATGTCATAAGAGTACATGGAGCTTAGTAGATAATAAATTCTAGTCTCTGTCTTTTAATAATGCTCCTACTAACAAGTCTCTTCTTGTAATTATGATGGTTACCTTCCTCTATTAATTATGACATTCAATTTTCAATGCATTCTCTATATTACAGCTAGAGAAAATGGGGACAAAATCAACAAAACTTAAGGCAGTTACATGGTCTGACCAATATTAAAAGAAGCAAGTTAAGCTGTAGTTCTTAAGTGGTCAACATTCCTGTCCATTTTATATCTCCCTTTACCATTCAACTGTTTTCCCTGAAATAGACTCTTTAAAAATCCTATTAAAAACTTCATGGATAACAGTAATTTACTGCCTGTAAGCAGAAATATTTTCAAATAAAATAACATAGCAAAGCATCTAACACAATCAAATAACTAGAATTCTTAGACAGTAGTAAAAATAAATGAGCTTTTTTCACATGATGGTTTTCCTCATAAGCAAGCTTCTTGGAAAGAAAATGTCAGGAATTTGAAAAATTGTGTTTGTTAATCTCTCAAGTGATATAAGGGATTACTGTAAATGACAATGAACTGCTTACCTAAATTTAAACTCAGGCTCTCCACAGCCATGGGCTGATTGTTTGGCCATGGACTTCATGAAAAAAGGTAAAAGCAGAAAAACAGCTTGACTATTTGAAACTAAAATATTGTTCAGGAGGTATTAAAAATAACATCAGAGTGACTGGTCTTGTTCTGAATGTAGTTTCATTTTAAAAAAATTCTCCAATGTGTGAACTAAATTTTGACACTTCCATGGACACAAAAGATTATTTTTGAGCCATATTTAGTCGAGAAAGATTCAAAATAGAGCTTAAAGGATTGTTTTAGCCACCCTGCACATAATACCATTTAAAATTACAGTTTATAACTATGGTAAATGACATAAAAAGACCAAAATAAACTACTGATCTTTGAATTGCCTTATTATAAAGACATGCTGATGTTTTTGAGATACTTATCAGCAGAAGCATAGAAATTATTTATCTATGCTATGTATTTTCTAGGTAAACAAGGGAATATTCATTTTTATACCTGTAGCCCTTAGCATTTCCTATTGCTACAATAATCAACTGCTATACAGTCTCAGATTTTTAATCAAAAATTATGCCTCGATATCCTTAAAATTTCTTGAATCTACATATTGGGTTGACCTAAAAGTTCATTCAGGTTTTTCTGTAAGATGTTATGGAAAAATCCGAATGAACTTTTTTGGCCAACCCAATATTTTAATGGATATTTAAGATTCATAAATTTATCCCACCATGCAGTACTTCTTATTACTCTAAATTATGGCTTGCTCTGTCCTCCCTTGTCTTATTCCATCAGTCCCTTTATTTAAAAAATTTAAATTTTAGCTATTAAAATAGCTAATTAGATAATTTACAACTGAACTAGATGTAAATTTGAAGCCTTATGAATTTTAGCCCAATCTGGATTGATTCATTCTTATATTTATACAACAAATGTTTATTTAGGGTCATTTTTGTGCCAGGCCTTGTTTTAAGTAGGGTACAGCAATTTATAAAACAGACAAAATTGCAAAACATTGCATATTAATATATGATTCCACTTATATGAACTGTCCAGAAAAGTAAATTTATACATATAGAAAGCAGATTAATGATTGCCTGGGACTGGAAGTGGGAACCAGATTGACTGCAATGAAACAAGAAATTTTATTTGGGAGAAAGATATATTCTACATCTGAATTGTGGTGATGTATGTACAACTTCGTAAATTTACTAAAAATGATTGAATTTTACACATAAATAGGTGTATTTTATGGTATGCAAATTATATTTCAATGAAGTGTTGAGGAAAATAAGTGAATAAAAAACAGACCAAAGTCTTCGCCTTTATAGAGTTTACATTCTAGTGGGGAGATGGGTGTGAATAAGTACCAAATATATAATAATATCAATTAAATTCTTTGAAGAAAAACAAAGCAGGGTCAGAGTGTTGATGGTGATGGGGATGTGGGGAGAGATGGCTATTTCAGAGGGCTTGTCAGAGAAGGCTTTGAGTTTAAAAGCCAGCAATGCTGATATCTAGATGTTCCAGACAAGAGAAAATGTATGAAAGGCATAGCCAAAATCAGGTTAGTGGAGTTTGAGGTGACCAGTGTGTCTGGGAAGGGGTAAATAGTTAGGAAAGGGCAGGAGGTGAAGTCAGAATAACAACCAGGGCTACTTTCTATAGGGTAACCATTTTTGGATTTTAGAAAGTCTTTGGAGAGTCATTTTGGAATGTCTTGAGTCAGGTCATTGGACACCTTCCTACTTTTCTCTCTTTGTATAAATTCTATGACATATGACTTATAAACATTTTGACATTCTGATATTTTGAAAATATATTTTTCAGAGGAGTAATAGTATTTAAAATATCCTAACTTCCTTTCATGTCTGACCTCAAACTTGGAAAGGCTTTTATTTTAATTTTCTTTATCTTGATACCTGATAATTTTGACTGAAACCAACTTGCTTTTACATTAACCACGTTGAATTAACTTGTTCTATGCAAGTAGTTTTTATGCTATAAACAGATTTATAGATTAGACTGTACGGTGATATATGACCTGTTTTACCATCTTCTCATAATATAGTGTCCTTAGTTCATCTGAATATTTCTTTTAATGAGGTACCCAGAATGGAATAAATTATTCTCACTATAGCCTTACTGATAATTAAATTCAAAAGCTTTTAGCAAGTGTTGGTCTCAAAAAAGTGTTTTGCTTTTAATGTAGAACAAAAATTGGGTTCATTGCTGTTGCAATCCTTGTTTTTCCATTAAATCAACATGCATATTTAAAACAGATCTTTTAGTGTTTCTACCTCTAACTAAACATTTAACGAAAGAGTTTATTTTGTTGTAACATTCTGTTCTTATTTTAAGGCCTTTGATTAAGAATCCTAATTTAAGAATTCAATCATGTTAATTTATTAAATTTTATATCTCTTTGATATTACTGGTCCTCATTAAAGATTATAATGTCTCATAATTCATTTATTAATCTTATTGAGAATGCATTCACTTTGTCTTCCAGATAACTAATAGAAATATGCAATAAGGCTTTATACTAATCTGTATGAAATATTATCTCATTACACAATATGAAAAAGTGGGTTTTTTTCTTCAGTCTTACGTAACATAATATCTATTCAGATAATCACCAAAGATCATTAGAAATATTCCACTTTGCCTTGGGAATATCTAAGTGGTAAGCCTTCAAAGGAAATCCGAGAGAAATAGACATTGTACTCAGATGTTGAACATTAGCTCTGCTTAAGAACTAATTCAGAAAGGTCCATCAGACAGGACAAAGAGATTTCATGTAAGGTTTTAAAAAGGAGATCCTCTGCAGGGAAAGGAGATAGATTTGAGATGAATATCAAGTAAGAGAGGAAGAACTTTTTCATACCATTGTCATGGGGAAGCAAAAGTTAATGGCGTTACAGCATCAATGAGCCAGGTGGCACGTGATGGGGATGTGATTGTGGTGGCCAGTCACTAGACACACAGGATGGAAAACATGGGCCTGTTCCCACCCATTCCCACCTGGGTGAGTCTCTTACGTCAGGGTTTCCCCACCATGACTGCACATTAGAATTGCAGGACACTATGGCCCTTGCCCCCATGTCCTCAGCCTGCCTTTTGTCTGTGGAAAAACTTTAGCCAAAGAATAAGTTTAATCAGAGAAGTGAGAAAATGCAGAAGCAAAGAAAAGCAGTCAAACAGAACAAAACAATAACAGTTTGGTCATTAAGCAAAGTCAAGGACCTTTAATCCTTTCCTAAGGGCTATAGATAATATTCTGAGCCGTATCCTGTGAGCTGTCTTATGGATACTGAAACTCCCACCAGGTGGAAGAAGTTAACTGCATGATGACCAGACAGTAGCCATGACATAAGCTGCCACAATTCTGAGAACTGGCCTCAAAGAAATGGGAACAAACCGACCCTGGAACTGAAGGTTAATTGTACTTAAAACAATCAAGAAGTTGCTGATCAGACCACCGCATGACCAATTTCAAGATGACTGCCAGAACTGAGTGTGCTGTTTCTGCATGTAGCCCCTCCCTCTGCCTGTAAAAGCTCTTGCCCACTGGTTGTCAGTGGAGGGGTGTCAGCCTTTGGACACGAGTCTGCTCTCCCCCCCACCCCCAGTTGCTGGCAAAACTGAAATAAAGCAAACTTTCCTTCCCACCAATCTTCTCTCTTTAATGGCTTTGAACGACGAGGAGCCAGACCCCACTTTCAGTTACAGAATCACCTGGGAACTTCTGATAATACTAATGCTGGATTCCAAAGCCCAGAGAGTCTGATTCCGATTGGTATGTTGTAGCACCAAGACATCAGGACTTTTTAATACTCTCTAGGTGATTCAAATGTATAGCCAATGTTTAGAACCACTTTCTTAGGGATAGAATTTTTTATTATAGGATGTATAACTCTTGCTCAATTTGTTTTAGTTTAATATTTGATTTTGTATTTTAGCTTAAAATTTAAGGTATCATTCTAAAAGCCAAAGTTTTTATTATTATTATTATTAATTTGATATTGGTTGGTGTGTTCTCTAGTTTTTTTTTTTTTTTTTTTTGGCCACACCATGCAGCATGTGGGATCTTAGTACCCTAACCAGGGACTGAACCCATGCCCTTTGCATTGGAAGCATGGTGTCTTAACCACTGGACTGGCAGGAAAGTCCCTCTAGTTATTTACTGATATTTAAAAGCAAAACTATTATCAAATGTGAGAGTCTGTCTATATCATAATTCTCATTAATACACTAAGATATATCAGTCAATATGAAAATTGTGGATTTGGACTACTGCTGAACTAGTATACTTCAGTCTTGGAATAGTGGCAATAAATATGGAGAAGTTACAAATACATAAATAAAAATCATATTACTGTTGACCCTTGAACAACATGAGTTTAAACTGCACAGGTCCACTTATATGTGAGTTTTTTCCAGTGAATGCATATATGTACTGTAAATGTAGTTTCTCTTCCTTATGTTTTTAATAACATTTTCTTTCTCCAGCTTAATTTATTGTAAGAATATTGTATACAATTCATATAACATACAAAGTATATGTTAATCAAAACACGTAAAACAAAACGTTTATGTTATTGGTAAGGCTTCTGGTCAACAATAGGCTTTTAGTAGTTTAAATTTGTTGGGAGTCAAAAGTTATACACGGATTTTGGACTGTGAGAGCCTTGGTGCCCCTAACCTCTGTGTTGTTCAAGGGTCAACTGTATATCAAAATAGTTGTTACGGTAAGAACTTAAATAACAGAAAACTGAAAGTAAAAATTTATTAGAAAAATAGAATTACAGTTTAAAACTTAAATGAGCTTCCAGCTTAAGAGATGAATTAAGCATACTCCACTCTGCCAGAATCCAATTAAAATCATATAAAGTCATAGAAATGAGCAAAAGTTAAATGAGTTGATAGATATAAAACTCTTAGTGTAGTCTCTGATACTTAAGTGCTCAGGAAGGTTATATATTATTGATGGTATTATCATAAAAGAGAATCATTCATGATGGCACTGAGAAACAGAAGGGGGCAATACTACTGGGTTGGGATATTGATGACTTTCTGGGAGATAGAATATAATTGCTATAATATGGATAATTTCAGCCCAATACATGCAAAGAAGAAGTTGTCAGCAGCTGTTAAGTGCCACTTTTCTGCCAAAAGAATGATGTGGCTCCCAGTTTGCAGCAGGCAGGTATAGAGGGAAGAAAAGGGACTAGGGGTAGAAATCAAGTTGATAAAAGTGCTGTCCACAAAGCAGTTGTTCAAGTTATACTGAACTCTCCTCTCTCACCCTTGAATGCAGCAGCATCAGAGAATCCAGGAAAAACCTTGACAAACTAAAGAATAAGGAAACCACAAAGCATATGGAACATACAGTGAAACTTCAGAAGTTCTCTCTGCGTTATCAGGAAAAAGACAAGGATGCACGCTACCAACACTTCTGTTCTATATTACACTGGAGACTTTAGCCCAAATAGTAAGGCATGTAAATAGGAATATAATGTATGAAGATTGGAAATGAGGACACAAAACTCATTATTCACAGATGATATGAATGTTTACACAGAAAATCAAATGGTATATATAGATAAATTATTAGAATTAATAAGTTTATTAAGACTGATGTTACAAAACCAGTTATTAATAACTGATTAATAATCAATTGTATCTCTACCTACCAGCATCAAAGAATTAGACAAGATAACTTAAAAAATATTTTTTTCAAATAGCTTAAAAATTTTAAAGTTTAGACTAAATATAACACAAATATGCAAGACATGTATGAAGAAAACTTTAAAATATATTAACAATAAATATCCAAATAAGTATAGCTATCTGTAATCTGGCATTACAGATTAAAGATTACTGGCAAAAGCACAAAGTTATTAATAAATGATGCTGGAATATTTTCGCAACCGTACTGGGAAAAAAAGTTAAATTCGTCCCCTACCTCCCACCATTCACAAAAATTAACACCAGGCAATTTGAATACCTAAACATAAAATCAAAACCATGAAGCTTTTAGAAGATAACTTGTGGAATTACTTTGTGACATCAGTGTGAGTAAAGAGGTACCTGCTATAAAGTAAAAGGCTCAGAAATTCAACTAAATTGAAATTAAGAATTTACATTAGTTAAAATACATCTTTAAGAGAGTGGAAAGGCAAACTACAGACTGGGAGGAGATATTTTCCAAACATCTAGCCAACAAAGGACTAAGATGCAAAATGTAATTTAAATAAACAACTCATAGATCAATTAAAAAAGAAAACACAGTAGAAAAATAGGCAAAAGATTTAATTAAGCACTTCACAGGACAGAAAATCCAAAAAGCCAATAATATGAAAAGGGGTTCAACTATGTTAGTAATCAAAAAATGCAAATTAAAACCACAGTAAGATACTATCATACACCCATCAGAATGGTAATAATATTTTAAAAGTCTGACAACCTTGGATTTTAACAAATATGAAACAACAAAAGGCTCAGAAATTTCTGGTTGTAGTGAAGTTGGTAAATCATATGGAAGATATTTGACAATTTACAGGAAAGTTGAAGGTATACATACATCAAGATTCAGAAGTTCCAGCAGCAGGTGTGTACCATAGAGATAACTTTGCACATGCGCATTTGACACATGTATAAGAACGTTCTTAAGAACATTTTTTTTGGTAATAGTAAAATACTGGAAACTCAAATATCTATCAACCATGGAATAGATAAATAAACTGAGGTGTATTTTCATAAAAAAAATTATGGAGTATGATAAGCAATAGATGGAGGTGGCCAACATACGAGTGATTGAGAACTGCAAATCACAAAGAATACACATGGATATGGATTGAATTGTGTCCCTTCCCAGATTCTTATGTTAAGCCCCTTATGTGTCAGTATTTGGAGATAGGGCTTTTAAGCAGGTAATTAAGGTTAAATGAGATAATAAGGGTGGATCCTAATCCAATAAGACTGGTGCCCTTAAAAGAAAAGGAAGAGACACCAGAAGTGCCTGTGCACAGAGAAAAGGCCATGTGAGGATACAAGAAGGCAGCCATGCAGAAGTCAGAAGAGGTCTCACCAGAAGCCAACCATGCTGGCACCTTGATCTTAGACGTCCAACCTCCAGAACTATGAGAAAATAAATTTCAGTTGTTTAAGCCATCCATTCTCTGATTATCCTGTTATGGCAGCCCTAGAAGAATATATTGCACATGCCATATATATGTATTTTTTATCTATGCATGTGAGACAAAATTAACCTTATAAGCAAAAACAAAATAAAAAGGTAACAATAAGTCAAAATATATTTGTAATTCCAATAAATGTATATGAATTGAGAGTTCCTGTTAAATGTAGAGGATTCAAATTGGATTCAATGGAAATCCAGCTCTAAGTAGTTTATAAAAGGCACATCTAAAACATAATATGAAAGTTTTAAAGAGATGGGGAAATATGTGGCATAGAAATACTAGCCAGAAGAAATACCATGTGGCACATTAAGATTAGTTTACATTTAAGATGTAAATAATTAATAAAGTAAGAAAACAATGTTTAAAGATATGTCTTCAATTTGAAGTGGTCCCACCACACTCTGAACAATGATGGAAAAAGACAAATCCTAATGATATTTAGGGTTTGTACAAACACTATGGAAACTTAGTGAGTTGGATCAATGTTCAGCTAAACTATCAATTAAAGGGGCTCGATTAAAGGGGTTCAATAAAGCATGTGTTCACATACGTCTTTATTAAAATGTTATGTTAAAATATGTTCTAGTAAATTGAGGATAAACAGGAAAGAAGAAACGTGGGATCTAGGAAGTAATAGATCCATCAAAAGAGAGTAAATATGAGCTAGTCTAGAAAGTAATGTAGTTGTAGAGCTAGTCTAAAATGCAAATAATCCAGACTTTAGCAAGAGAATGGAAAACTGCAAGACGGAGCAGGAGATATATACATGAGAGAAAGCAAGAGAGAGAGAGAGAGAAAGGAAGACTTTACTCTCCTTATGAATTTACAATCCAGGAAACCAAAAATATTTACAAACAGGAAATACAGATATACTATTTGAATATAGAAGAAACTGTGCTTACATGGTCATTATTATAAAAACCTCATCTATTGATTTTTAACTTTCAGAATTAATGTCTAATCCAAGTATGAATACATACATATGAAACATTAACCCATGATATTAAAAATACATAGATACACACAAAGGAAAAAAAGTTGAAAGCAGTGAATAAAAGAGAAGTGGAGGGATACAAGTGCTCACCATATATTTTCAAAATATGAGGAGTCAAGAGATGCTGTCTCAGGAATTCCCTGGTGGTCCAATGGTTAGGACTCTGTGCTTTCACTGCAGTGGGCCAGGGTTCAATCCCTGGTCTGGTCTGGGAACTAAGATCCCACAAGTCACGTAACATGGCCAAAAAAGAAAAGAATGCTGTCTCAAGATTATGGCGGAATACACTTTGAATAAGTGTATTCTTCAAAATGAGAGAAGTATGCAATAAAGAAATTAAAATAATGGTATGTATTGTCAGAAGGGGAGAGGGAGAGTGTAGAAGTGTGCTTAATCTTAACCTACCAGAATAAAAAATCAGGAATCAAAAATAAAAAAAAAATAAAATAAAATAAAAATCAGGAATCGCTAAAGTTAATAAATCAAGAAAGAGCAATATCAGCATATTATTTAGAGGAATGCCAGTGAAAAAATAAGAATTAAAAGGATTAAAAGTGTTTGTTTAGTGTATGGGATTGGCATAAGGGAGGAAACTGAAACTTTTCATCATAAACCTTCTGTGACCCTCTGAAAAAATTGAAAACAAAATCATTTTTTAAAAATCCCTCTCTATCAAAAATCTGTTTACAGTGTAAGACGGACACTTAGGATTTCTTGAAACTTATTTTTTTATATTATTTGAAATATAAAATTTTTTTCTTCTCAGCTAAATTACAGGATGATAATTTCTCAGAAAGAGAGATAAAATGATGTTTCTGGGAAGCACTAAACTTCCAGTCTTGGGTCAATAAAATGGCAGAGAAGGCAGCTACAATCAGAGGTTACGCTTGGAGAATGGAAGAGTGAAACTGCTCAAATGCTCCAGGGAAGAGTAAAACAAATCGACTACTCTGGGAGCAAAAAAAAAGAGGTAATTTTTAAGTTCTGGATAATGTGTCTGAAAAATGAAACCATGAACATGGAAATTAATAATACTTATAAGTTGTACTCTATTATTGTATGAGTAACGCTGAGAACATCATTGAAGAGTCAACAGAGGTAAGAAAAATTTCAGGACATCATCCCAAGAACGGGATCCAGGGAGAATCTCCAATGCGCTGGTTGGAGAAAGCTAACTTTAACAGAAAGGCATATGTGGGAATCTCTTGGATGACTATTGCATTGGAATGGTGAAAAGTTCTAGCCATCACACAGGTGCCATCTAGGATTTTTTTAAACATATTTTGTATTACTGATAAACACACGATACTTTCAATTTCACATTCCTAATAATATATGGTTGTTAACTGAATCTGGTATCCTCTGATACAATTCTACTATGCTATATTCTTCAGAGCAATGCTTTTATACAGGTAGCATAGTGTTATCAGCTTTGACTGAAATTGGATCTGAATTCAATGAGTATGGTGACTTTATGTCAAATAGTTAGTGTTTTGTCTTTGAGAAGGGAATGTGATCATTTTTATAGTATGTACTGGGAGACAATAAATTATGGAAGTGTGTAGCAATGCTGTGACCTTTTCAGTATTCAGTAGTTTGAATAGCTGATCTTTCTATCCTACTTGATTAAAGCTCCACAGATCATCAAGAAAGTTAATGCAAGATAAAACATTTTTTTAATGGCACAGCATTAATCCTTTCATATGGCAGAAGTTGGAATGGTAACAGTTAAGACAGTTGTAACAAATTTCAATGTCTCTGCTGTAGCAGCAAATCTTTAGACAGCAGCCATTGATTTTGGATGATGAAATTGTGACCTGGTAAAACCTCTATCCAGCACTTTTTAGAGTTATGGTATATTAAAAACGTGTTTGCCATACATAGAGAGTAGACACGACCTTGGAAATAACATAGATGTCTCCCTCTCCTGAGCATCACATACAAACTATCTCCCGAGAATCCTACTTGTAATTATATCCAATGACATCAATTTTATAATACCTTTCAGTAACCCACTGCAAATCATAAACCTCAGTGAAAGAGAGTTATTATTTACACTCAATGAAATACTTATAACAGATATAAATCTGTGTTTTACTGATAGGTAGTTTTTGCTGGCTATTCCATAAATGTTTATTAATTGAGGAGTAGCTAATGAAGAACAAAAATCTAATGTTGTAAGTATTGTCGGTTTTCATATATAGTCTTTTTTTAGGATTGTAGAAATTAATTCACTGACCAGTTTTATCCAAAATATTCAGAATTAAAGTAAGTTCATTTATACTTCAACACATTGGGAAAGAGTACATTGTAAATAGATATTCCCTCCTTATTTTAGAGTATACTGTTTTATTTTAATTATCAATATGTAGGATTTGGGATTTTGTTACAGGATATACTCATTATATTTATTGCTTATAGCAAACTTTTAAATGACTGACACAGAGCAGGCACTCAACAAATGTATGGACAATATGTGACTAAAGATGAATGAGAACATAAAGATAATTACATATGTTAAAATGTATTCACTGTTTTCATGATACTATTAAGTTAGCATGAAATTGCTTTTAGCTGTGTTATAGACTTGGGAAGTAGAAGGACCAATATTTACTGTTAAGAGATTATACAGACATATACATATAAACAATTATTCATAGGAGAGTTAGTTCATTAGTTTGCTAATGAGGTGAATGTTAATTACCTGTGGTTTTAATGAATGACCAGAGTTTGAAATGAATTGAAAGTAAACCAGATATCTCAGCTGAAAGTGTTGTTTTTCTTTATTTTAAGGTAGACGTAGTCCTTTTTCAAAGATTGGAGGTCATAACATTCCTTTTTCTTAGTGAGATTTTTATCATTTTTAAGTATTTCAAAGAAATAGTTTTATCATTGTTTCTTAAAGCTATCTGTAGTTAAAAAAATATTTTCCATTCTGTTTAAAATTTCTCAAATCAGAATTAATACTAGATTATCTAGCACTAACACTTGTTGCTTTTCCTGATCTCTATCGATTTTTAAATCAAAAATCTAAATGCTAATCCAAGTAAAATAAGTCTCACTATGGTTGAAAACTAAGCCTATATATCTGATATTTTTCTGCATGTCTATTGCAAGATAACAAAATTTTTCATAAGAGTACTTTCAATCTAATAGGTGCAAATACATGTTTATTTAATGAAAAAATGTTTTATGTATCTAGAATGTAGTATAATTCATTATCCACTGTTTTATTCAAAAAACATTTATGAGGTGTATAGTATGTGTCAAAGTTTCAGTAGATGCTAGAGACACTCTGTTAAAGAGAGCAGAAAACTGACCTGTTAATTTACATTCCAGTTGGTAAAATCCGAATGTAAACAAATACAAAATTAATAAATAAGACAAACAATCTCAACAGATGAAAAGTTTATGAGGGCAACAAATGTAGACAATATTCAAGAAAATAATTGAGGTTTACTTTATTTCTGTCTTTTTTTCTGTACTTTATTTCTGCCTTTTTATTTAGCAAATTATTCCATAGATAAGGAAAATAGTTGTAACAGAGTGTAAATCAGCAAGAGTTCATAAAAATGGCTTGCAATTGGATTTGCTGAAACTGGCATGTCCTCAACTGTTGGTCTTGTTAGATGTAATTTAGTGGTGCTCTTTGAGCATTGCTTTGTACTTAACAAATAATAATCCAATTTGCATTATAAATATTAAAGAAAAACACCAAGCTAGTGACTTCTCTGTACAGAAGTAGGTTAATAATTTTATATGTATCCAGCCAGCAACGTTAGTTCAATCATAAAGGGTCTCTTCAATTTTATATTTTCTTCTCTTCTATTGATATACCAACAGATGTGATGTACCCATTTAAAATAGTTGAAGTGTGGATTACAATTCCAGCCCAACTTGCCCTCCTCTAGATATCCATAATTACACTATTTGAAAAATACGGCTAAAAATATTAAATTCTAATAAAATTGCACAAATTTGGTAGTTAGCAGGATTCATCCATTTGAAGAGAAGGAAATAGTTATATTTTAAGAGAAATTCAAAATCCCCCAACAGATTTTTCTGTTTGTTCCAGATAGGGGTCATATGTAAAGTAAGGTGCTAGAGAATCTGCTATCCCTTTTTTCCTTGGACACCCTAGCATTCTGCTGAATCAAAATAGGGCTGAGGCAAAACTGGATTTTATTGTGAAAGTATTTGTGCAGAATTCATGTTAGAAAAACTCCTTTCTATCCCACGGATGCCAAATCACACTCATTATGGAGATCAGTTCCCAAGGGATCAACTCTAAACCAGAGATGGGGCTCTGATTAATTGTAAATAGGGAGATAACTGAATCCATATCTTGGGATCACCCTCTTATTTCTATTGAATTCAGGATTATCTTCAGTGTTTTTCCTCAGGTGCACATTTATGAAAGCTGACAAAATTTAGAAGAGAATATTCCATAGTTAATGGCATTAGAAATGAGGGAGAGAAGAAGAAAAAGAGAGAAAGAAGAAGAGAGGGAGAAAGAGAGAGAGAGAGGAAACAGCTCTGTTATTCTCAAGATCGTTTTAGAAAGTTAATGAATCCATTCCTACTTACTTTTTATGTCTCTGATTAAGATTTTCTCTGGAAATGTAGGAATTTTCCTAGTTGGGAACTCAGTCTAAGTGGATGTTGTTGTCTTAAGTTGTGAAGACTGTCACTGAAAAGTTGAAAGAAATTTCTGTTTACTAAGAAACTCGAATTTATCTTTGTGCCATTTCCTCTTGGACAGTGAAAGATAAATCAGTCTGTAGAACCTTGTGAGTTAGGCAAGACCTTAATGCAGGGAATCAACTGAAAGGAAGAATTTATGACTTAAACATTTAAGAGTTATACTTAGTAATGTAAATTTACTGTTTGTTGTAGCAGATTTATATTCCTGCATAGGCTTCACTTAGATTAATGTTTTTCTCTAAAGAAGAATTTAAACTATCCTATGGCTTGTTCTTACAGAGTTGGGCATTCTGCTGTTCAAAGAATTGCTCCTGGGGGATTTGAAATGCAGACCCTTAAAACAATAGGATTTCCAGAACTGATATGCTCTTTACCTTCTCTCATAGAGGAGTTGATGTAAACAAACAGGAACTAAGGATGCCAAGCACAGCCTGGCTCAGAATGACAACTTAGTAGGCTCAGAGGACACTGGTGCTATTATTTCTGACTGAATTTCTTACATAGTGGGAAAATGTACTATGTTGAATTATTGTTTTGATAACTCTGGCAAAACCATACCCATGCTGCTATGCACAGCTGTGCAATTCGTGCACCTTGAAAAAGCAGCCTGTCTTGGAACAGATGGAGATTGAAATGAAGCCTAGCACAGAACTGGTTCCCAACAGAAGAAGGAGCATTCTTGTTTTGTTTGTTTGTTTTTGTTTTGTATTGCTTACACAGAGTAGAATCTGCTCACAGAGCTGTGAACCATGTGGCTCTGATCCTCTGAGGGGCACATTTTCTCTTTGGCTGAACAAGATGCCTTTTTCCAATTCAAACATGAACCCTGGATATACTTGCAGAAACCCTGACTGCAGTCTTGTGGGAGGTGAGATTTCTTTAAAAAGATTAGATTTCTCCATTGCAAATTAGCTGGGAAATCATCCAGGAAGTAAAGACTCAGGAGGTTGGGCTTCAACTAAAGTGAAAGTGCTTCATTTCTAAGTATTGGAGTCTTTTTTTTTTTTTTTTCTGGATTCTGAAACATGGCAACGTATAGATCCCTCCCAATGCCACATAGTTATGGTACAGGAGCAAGGCAGGGAGGTGATACATTAAGGATCTCTAAAAGCAGACAGTCTGCAGTAGTTACAAGGTGTATTTACTTCCCCTTTAGAATTCTAGACCTGCATGAAATTCTTGTCAAATGTGATGACTTGAATTGACTGTCCTGTGAAGAATTAAGGAGACTGTGAATCCCTTGCTGGGAGTAAGGTTGAAAAAATATCAACATTTCCTTCCTCTATAAATAAAATTGATTAATGCTTACTAGCTGAAATTAGTATTTACATTTTTTCTCTTCTATTAAGGTATTCAATTGCTCCTTTTGAATTATGGTGCATATTCAAACAATACAAAATTTTTTATCTCTTTTGAGATGTATCTTGGAAAAGATCATCAAGAAAATATACAATAATCACAAAAGAGGAGTCAGAAGTTTTATTGATAGTTACAAAGAAATAGCTGAATTTAGAGCTGATAAATAATCAAGCAGAAGGCATTTGGAAAATGCTTTTTATATAAACTTTATATATGTGGAAGGTCATGTGTATGTAAAAAACACAAATTGTGAATAATTGCTTGTGGTAGCTATGGTTTTTGTGGGCCCTTTGTATAATTTTTTCTTCTCCTAGTTTTATTAATACACCTTGTTCTTTTGGACACAAAAATGAGTTTATACCTCTGTGAGCTAAACACAACTAATCTGTCTCCCACAGTGATTGGTTCAGAGAAGTATATACACTCAAGCAGGGACCCTCAGAGGCCTTGTATGATGTTACATATACATGTTTCTGGGGGAAAATGCTGTCTTTCACTGGATTAGTTACTAACCTGGAATCTTATAGAATAGGGTGAGCATAGGTCTTATCTCCAGCCACATTAAAGAAAGCTTATCTCAAGTTAGAGAAACTAAGACCAACACACTGAGAGAAGCAGAGAAGAGATGGATATAGAGAGAAAAAGCATGCACAACTGTGTATGAGGTCTAGGCTCACAAAAAGACTAAAGTCAGCTCTCTCTTCCTCTTGTGTGGCAAGCAAACTCCCTTTGCTTGAGTTGGGTTTCTAACATTAAGAATTCTCATTAAACAAGACAAAGCTGTAGAAATACTGCTAGGTTGGCAAATTGGTAAATTTAAGTCCTGGACTTAGTTCTCCTATAGATCATTCTGTCTTTAAATGAGGCATTTATTCATTCTGAACTTATTTGATAATCTATTAAGTGAAGAAATACTACAAAATAATCTCATAATTTCTATTTTTATTCTAACAATCTCCATTTTAATGGCATATTTTATCTGGCCTTCATTTTTACATTAAATGTAGAACTCTAACTCCAAGATAAGATATTAGAGAAACCATTTGCTCTCCTTATGTCACTGTTTTCCAAGCAGAAAAATCAGTGAAGTAGGGTTGCCTTGTATGAATGTTGAAAAATTGCTTGTGGTTGTCAATAATGCAGTACAGTTATACAACTCATTCATTCAGTGACTATTTTATTGAGATATAAAATTGACATATAACATTTTATAATTGTAAGATGTAAACCATGTTGACTTGATGCAGTTATATATGACAGTATGATTACCAACACAGTGTAAGCATCACATATTTACCATTTTTTCATGTGGTGAGAACATTTAAGATCCAGTCTCTTAGCAACTTTCAAGTATATTATATGGTATTGGTAACTATAATCACGATGCTGTTAATTAGATCCTCTGAACATATTTACCTTCTAGTTGCATATTTGTATCCTTTGACCAACACCTCTACAGTTTCACCCCGCAGCCCCTGGTAACCACCATTCTACTCTCTGTTTCTATGAGCTTGGCTTTTTTAGATTCCACATACAAGGAATATCATATAGTAATTGTCTTTTTCTGACTTATTTCATTTAGCATAATGCCCTAAAGATCCATCCATGTTGTCCCAAACACCAGGATGTCCTTTCTCATGCATGAATTTGATATATATATATATGACATGTACATATATATAGATATATAGATACAATTATAGATATAGATCATATCTTCTTTATCCAGTCATCTGTTGGTGAACCCTTAGGTTGTTTCTGAATCTTAGCTATGTGAATAATGCTGCAATAAATGTGGGAGTGCAAATATCTTTTCAATATATGTTTTTCATTTTCTTTGGATATATACCCAGTAGTGGAATTGCTGGATCATATGGTAATTCTATTTAAAAATTTTTGAGGAACCCCCACTGTTCTTCACAATGGCTGAACAAATTTACATTCCCAACAACAGTGCACAAGCGTTCCCTTTTCTTCACATCCTTGCCAGCCCTTGTTATTTCTTGGTTTTTTGATCATAGCCCTTCTATTGTGAGGTGATAATCCCATTGCAGTTTTGATTTGCATTTCCCTGAGGATTAGTGATGTTAAGCATCTTTTCATATACCAGTCATCCATTTGGATATCTTCTTTGGAAAATTATCTATTCAGTTCCTCTGCCCATTTTTAAATTGGACTATTTGTTTCTGTTGTTGTTGTTGTTATTGAGTTGTATGAGTTCTTCATATATTTTGGATATTAACCCCTTACCTGATATATGGCTTGAAAATACCTCTTCATTTCATACATTGCCGTTTTATTTTGTTGATTGTTTTCTATTACTGTGCAGAAACTTTTTATTTTGATGTAATCCCACTTGCTGATTTTTACTTTGTTGCTGGTGCTTTTGGTGTCATATCCAAAGACTTGTTGCCAATACCAATGTGAAAGAATGTTTCCCCTATCTTTTCTTTCACGAGTTTTATAGTTTCAGATCCTATGTTTAAGACTTTAATCCAATTTCATTTTCCTGCATGTGGTTATCCAGTTTTCCCAATACCATTTATTAAAGAGACTATCCTTTCTCCCTTGAGTAATCTTCGTTCTCTTGCCAAATATTAGTTGCCCATACATGTGGGGGCTTATTTCTGGGTTTTCTAATTTGTTCCATCAACCTATGTGTCTATGCTTATGCCAGTACCATATTGTTTTAATTACTATAGATTTGTAGTATAGTTTGAAATAAGAAAGTGATGCCTTTAGATTTGTTCTCTTTCTCAGGATTGCTTTGGCTATTTGGAATCTTTTGTGGTTCCACACCAATTTTAGGACTTTTGTTTTCTTTTCTTTTTTTCTATATCTGTGAAAAATGCCATTGGAATTTTGATAGGGACTGCTTTGAGTATATAGATAGATGGCTTTGTGTGGTATTGATATTTTAACAATGTTAATTATTCTTATTCATGAACATGTAATTTCTTTCTATTTTTTGTGTCTTTTTCAATTTCTTTCATCATAGTCTTGAGGTTTTCATTATACAGATCTTTCATTTTCTTGGTTAAATTTATTACTAAATATTTTATTGCTATTAATGCTAATGAGCAGGATCATTTTCTTTATTTCTTTTTCACAGGAAATCAGTGTTAGTATATTAGAGATGCAACTGATTTCTAACTGTTGAATTTATATCCTGCAACTTTACTGAATTGGATGCTTAGTTCTAATATTTTTTTATTCAGTCTTATGCCACCATAATGTTGACCATCACTTTCCTCAATAACAATTTTTAAGAGAATTATTATGAATCAGATCAATTCTAGTTATAGAAATGCAACAATGAACAACAGAGACAGATCTCCCATGAAACTTAATTTCTCATGGGATTTTTATAATTAACATATAAACAAATAAATAAATTAGACAACTTCTACTTAATACAAAGAAAGAAAGTTAACAAGGTAATGGAGTTTGACCCAAATAGGATATGGAATGAAGGTGCCCATTTATCTAGATTGTTCAGGAAAAATACTTCAACACAGGGAATTTGGATATGAGACCTGAATGATATAAGAAAGCAATCATGTGATGATCTTGGGAAGAATAGAACAAGAAAGATTCCAGGAGTTTGAATGAAAAAGTATGCTAGATTTGGAATGACTACATAGTAATCATTTAGGAAATGAATTATTTATGCAGATTCTTGGTTCCCTACTCTTGAATATTCTGATTGAATAAATCTCAAGAAGTGAGAATCATTTATACTTCATTTCTACCCTCCTAATTTGTGTGTGTGTGTGGGGGTCTGCAGAGATAATACAGAGTGGACATTCAAAATGGAGGCTTCTTTTTTATATAACTAAGATAGATCAATTGGGTAATTAGGAGGAAAAATTATGGAAAGATGAAAAAGCTGTACCACCTTCAAATACCTACCTCTATCAAATAGAAACAATTAGAATCAGTCATAGATGGAGCTGCCTTTTTAATTCATTCCAAAACAAATACTGCAGTTCAACTTTTCACATGTACCTGAGTACATAAAATATTTAAAAAATTCTATCTCAGCAAATTTGGAAAACCCAGTCAATCTTAACTATCTTCCTTTACTTTCAAACATTTAGAGTGCTTTTGAGAGACAGGAAAAAAGCTATTAACTATATTCTAGATCAAGACAGGACCATTGAAATACCTGTCACCTTTATGATAAAAACAAAGATGAGCACAAACTGCTTATGTAGCTGAGAAACTATTGATTAGCACATTGACAGTATATTTAGATGCCTGATATTTCAAAAGACAAAAATTTTCCTAGAGAAAATATAGATACCTGTTTCCATTGCACTTATCTTAAATCCTTTCTGTCAGAACGTGAATGTTAACTGATAAAACACAGCAACATAAATTTCATCAATATCTTAAGAAAGATGTTATATTAGTTGGTTCATTTATTAAAATTGATATGAATAACATTTTCTTTCTCCCAATAATGTTCCTTCTCCCAATTTGCATCTATGTCCCATCACATATACAAATATAACTAAAAGCTACAACATGGATGGGGTACCTAATGGATCTAATATATTTCAACAAACCAGCCAATAAGTGTTCAAAGCCAGATGAGGCAAAGGCTGCCTGCTGGAAGAAAAAAGGCATCATTCATGAAACTGAAAAGTAACATCTACTTCTGACACTTTCAATAAGTAATTGTCAAGAAGTCACAAGTGCAATATATATTTTGTGCCTAGTGAGTTTTATTATGTCAAAGCACAGAGGCTGCTTTGCTAAGAGGGGTCAACAGTTACTGATGACAAGAATGTAAAGAGCATGCATTTTGCTATGAAGAGCATGCCTTTGGAGTAAATTCAAAAGCCAGAATCTATGAACCATTTGTCCAGGGCTCTTTATCCTAAGACCTCAAATCTCAGGCCCGCTCCATGAAAATGTTAAACTTTAAGAAGACCACTGTACAAATAGGCTTCAACATAGAAAGGCAGTTACTATGGTAGAAAATATAAAAATCTGAAATAAAATAATCAGGTTTAGTGTTGTGGATAGGATCAGCTTCAAGTACATGTGACCTTCCCAGGAACACATGCTCAGAAACCTGGGAGTTGATGCTCTGCAGTAGCTGTCT
The DNA here is from genome assembly GCF_949774975.1 of Lagenorhynchus albirostris. Classification (NCBI taxonomy): domain Eukaryota; kingdom Metazoa; phylum Chordata; class Mammalia; order Artiodactyla; family Delphinidae; genus Lagenorhynchus; species Lagenorhynchus albirostris. Next base: position 80,972,405 of record NC_083098.1, on the reverse strand, counting down.
TGAAATTCTTCATAATTTTATCTTTGAATCTGTGTTTTGCAAGTGAAGTCTGATGAGACAATGGAGCATGTATGCCTTGGCGCCCACGTCCTACCTCCATGGCCACCCCACCCCCTTGCTTCTCCTGAGTAGGTTTTCTGCCACCTGCTACCACCACCCAGCAACTGCTGACACCCTCCACCCATGGAGGGGGGAGGAGGGAGCGTGTCTAGACGTGTGACCTCCACACACTGTTACAGGGCGGGTGGCACTTTAAAGGTCTCCTGAACTTGCCTCATGAATATCCCCATGCCCTAAGGAGCTTGATATCAAATAGCAAATAAAAACCATCATGACAGCTGGAGAGACAAACTGGAAGAAAGGAAAAATCTTTTCTTTCTGATTTTTGAATAAGGGGCCTCACATTTTCATTTTCCACTGGGCCCCTCAAATTATTTCACAGCTGGCCCAGACCCCGGATCTACCATTTTACTAGCTCTATGATCCTTGGCAAATCACTTCATCACTCTGTGTTTATTTCTTCATCTGTAAACTGTGGGTTATGTTTTCTGTTACACAATGGTGCCAACAGAAAGTACCATCATCTTGACGAACACACGGTAGCAGGAGGAAACAATGACTTGCCTTTGAGTTGATTCATTCATGGTTACTTTCGGTTCTAAATCACTTTAAATATACAAATCTACAGATCATACAAATCTGTAGATCATCCACTGGAACTACCAATTCTAGATGTCTCACTGCCAAGTCAGGAGAAAAGATATGTTTTTCAAAGATCAGGTTAGAAATTGAGAATACATTTCATGGAATTAATTTTATAAATCTTAGGTTCTATAGTACTCTTTAGCCCCACTATTAAACTATATAGCAGATAAATTAGATTACGCTGCCTGGCTTAGAAAATTAATTGTCATTTTAACATTATAATGTCGTTATTATATTTTCATAGGAAAATATATTTTGCATTTCAAAACACCCAGATAAACCAAAATGAACTTTGATAATCTAGCCTGTTTGTAGGCTGGAGGTGGACTGACAGTAATACATTTTGAAGAGATTTCAGTAGTGGCTGTTAGGGATGGACAAATTAAATAGTACTTACTCTACCCCTCTAGCTCTTCTCTGACCCATATTATTAATTAAAAACTCACAACCTAGAAGGAGAGTTAGAGCTAAGCTACCTTGAAGTCATGTACTATATCTTCTCTCGTTCCCTTTCGGCCATTTGTCTCTGTGTGTTTTTCTTCACCATCTCCGTATCTTCACCTGTTGAAATTTAAATGCACCAATGCCGATGTCAATTTTCAAGTTAATAATGAAAAGGGGACTAAAGATTCATACGAAAATATTCTAGGACTGTTGGCAGTTTCCTATCTGGCTGTGTTACTGAGAAATACAGTACTTTAAGTACTTAATACTCAGGAAATATTTAGCCCAGGATACAGAAAGATTATCTTCTTATGTAGAGTCAAAATAAGTACATATTGGAATCATGTTTCGAAAGCCTAATTTCACCGTGAAGCCAGAGTTATTAGAAGCACATCTTCCCTGCAAGGAGAATTTAAAATTTATAAACATACCAGATCACAGACTTGGTGGCACAGCAGCAACAAATACATAATTTAGTATTTGGGCTTATTCTGATTGCCCTACACACATCAATTGTCTTTACTCCCAGACTGTGTATTAGGTTGACAGGCAGTATTTAAATTTAGGTCTGTAGTCACTGTTCCATTTTCTCATCACATGGGCTATTACAGATATGTCAAGTATATTGGGAAAATAAGGCACACATCTGACTGGGTAAGAATATTCTAAATTAAGTGTTTAAAAATTTACTGAAGATGATATAATTTTAACAGCAAAAGGGAAATTTTGCCATTTTTCTCTCATGTATGAATATCATTTCAAGCTAAAATAATCAGATTATATATAGCAAAAATTGTTTTTAAATATTGAAGAAAACTAACAGGGAGTATATGGTTGAAAGGAGGAGACTTGAACACTATTTACATATAAATGGAGGCTCTAAAGGTCTTTGAGGCTTTCACTTTGAGAATATGAAGTAAGAAGATGTGTATGTTTCACTGGGCTAAAAATAGACACCATTTCTTAACTAGGGCTCTGTAGTTAAATCTATGAGGCACTGATTTGATCTGCTCAGTCCTTTTATGAAATTTTCTCATCACATATTTACATATTCAAAATTCACTGTAAATCTTACATTGAGAATGACATAAATCACATCACTCAGTCTCCTAATCACTAAAGCTCTAATTGTTTTTTACTCCATAAACCCCTTCTCCAAACGTTGTAACATTAATCATAACACAATTTTGGCATAGATTTGTTGCATTTTCCCTGATTCTACTTCCCTTTTCTTTCCCCAGATGTTCTTAGGCTTTTTTACTTAGATTTTTCTCTATTTTTAAATTTCCTCCCATTTAAAAAAATCATTTAATTCTTTCTTTAATTTAGTCATATTTATGTTAAATGTCTTAAAATTAGTCCATAGAAATACATGTCCTTAATAAATATATGTGCATTTGGAATGACATAAAATCATACTGTAGATATATGAAGTCATATGCACACAACAGACACTCATATTCTATTTCAACTCTTGTAAAGTTAACGAAATTCCATATGGTGATAATGCTTCAATCTTTTCCTACTGCTACATTTTGACTAGATAGAAAGTAATACATAATGATTTATATAATACAAAATTAATGTCCTGAGACAAAGATGACCTTCTAAAATTTTGTTATAAACTTATTTATTCTTAAAGTATTCAAAATATATTATACACCTTAAATAACATATATTAAGTGAATTGGCAGGTCTGTTTACTCTCAATTTGGTTTAAGAAATGTAATCACTAGCACTAGCCTGTTTTCACTGTTAAGTACAGCCTATTAAATATCCATCAATTCTGTTCACAGTGGACATCATACACTGAAAGCTAAACATGTGGATTCTTTCTGCAATTTTATAAAACAAATATATATGTATAGCTTGTCATTAATGTGTTTTAGAAGGATAAATCATGCAAGTCACAGCATGCAGATACAAGATAATGTCATGATAAAATCCCAAGTTAAAAATGAAGTTAATAAATACCCTCTAGCAACTGTCACAAGAAAGCAATTTCGGTGATTATTGCCAATGTTATTTTTCTGTTTTGTCATTTTATGAGTTTCACCTCACGTAATGGTGATAGGGTACAGCTTGGGAAAGAATTGTTGATAGGAATTCTAAGTGTGCTTTTGGAAAAAAGAATGGGAATTATTCGATACTCGTGTAGCTTCTGTCATAGGAGGAAAACACAGAGGCTAGCACTTAGCAGTCACTGACAATAATAAATGATATTGTACAGCACTTTCTCTTCCAAGACATTTCTCTAATTGATATGTATCTATATCCATACCTACATCTCTATGTGTATCCAGTCATTTAAACCTCACAACTATTCTAAAAGGTACTCAAATTGTTGTCATTTAATAGTTGATGATAACAAGACCCAGAAAGGGTAAGTAACATGCCTAATTTTCTCTCCGGTAAATGGAAAAGATAGGATTTTATTCATGATTCTATGCCAGAATCTGGATTACTAACAATTGTTATTTAGATGGTCATTAAGCTTCTCAAACACATTATACACACACACACACACAAGCACAATTTATTTGTATGCATGTGTATTTACTTGAAAGTGTACGTGTTTGTGTATGATTTCCTGCCTTCCTTGTAGGATTTCTTTTGGACATGTAGATTGATGATCACTTGTATGAAACAGATGACCACTTAGTTGGGCTATCACTCAACTTAGTTAACTAGAAAGTCTCTACTTGTTTCTCCTTAGTTATGACCATTTGTTAGCTTTATGAAATATCACCTAATAAGATGTTTGAAATTTCTGCTGCATAAAGATTAAGCATATTAGTCAGGAGAATGTTGATTGTTGACTGCAAGTAACAGAAACTGAACTCAACCTAGCATAGGGAATAAAGAGAAGCTATTGCATTACAGAGATCATGGAAGGGAAGGACAAACAAACTGTAAGGGTGGCAGAGAAGCAGTTGGGCTGTGGGAATAACTAGAGACAGGGACCAGAACCTTGACAGGACAACCTCTCTCTCCCAAGCACTCTCTCTCTCCATCTCTCTCTCTCTCTTTCTCTCTCCCTCCTTCCCTTTCTCTCTCTCTAAAGGATGTCAGTTTTGTTTCTCCACATAGTGGGAAACACAGGTCCAAACAGTTTGAGAACCTCACATCCCATGGTTTCTGCCATCAGAAGGCTGACTCCTTTTTCTAGCTCCCAGCTTCACAGCCCCAGAGAGCAGCCATAATTGGTTTTTGGTAACTATACACCTCAGTCCCAGTCAAATGTGGCCAGAAAGTGGGTTGTGTGCATATTTGACGGTTTCCACTGGAGCAGCTGGGGAAAAAAAAGGAACAGCCCCTAAATGAAGAGGAAGGAGGGAAGACAAGAGAAAGAAAATAGCGCTGATCAGACAGAAACTGCATAAATATTTAAATGCCATAAAAATAACTGAAGGGCTACACAACAATAAATGGAAGGAAGCTGAACCTTTTTTTGCTTGTTTGCTTTAAAAGAAGAGGACAGTGGATTTTATGTTAATCAGAATAATAAATTACTATTATTATGAACCATTAACAATTTAGAGATACCCTTTGTTAATTCTAGTCCACAGATTGGGTGGTTTAATTGTTAATAACTTTATTCTACATTTATATTCTATACTAGCATTATGTAAGTGGTTCTAATACTTACAAAGATTCACGTTGCATGAAAAAAATCAATGTTGGATACAAGAGTGATAGGATTATAATTTCACTACTTGCCACAGAAATTTCCTCTCCCAGTGAACAGTAGTAGATAAAGCCTGCCTTCCTGTGCACCCTCCTCTACCCATACATATATTCGTATGTATATTATATATATGTGACAAGTAGCTGATGGATTTCCTAGGAAAGGTCCTGTCATATTTTGTCCAAATTTTTATTTTCTTTCCATTTTATTCATTAAGGGTACCATAATATGTTTAAACTGAAATTTTAATTAAAATACATTTGTAAATGAAAGTTCTAAGCACCTACCCTCATTCCACTAATAGCACATGTCATCTTACATGCATATTCTGGAATATGTTCCTGTATTTCTTGCTTAAATCCAAAGTATACTTCTAATTAAGAAATTTAGGATGTGAGAGATATTATTTTATTTATTTACTGGTTTGTTCATTTATATGCTAGTTTAAAGTCTTCGAATACCTCTCAAATACCTTTTTTTAGAGCGACCTCATAGATTGCCAGCGCTGGGAGGATGGTAAATTAGCACAAGATACAAGTTCTATTATTTAGGCTGATCCTTGAGATACAACAGAAGAAAACATGCCCAGGGTAAGGGACCAAAAGAAAGTAAAGTGTTCTAAAACATCTATCTGTTTTTGTCTAAAGATCAAGATGTTGATAATTTTAAGAAACAAACAAGATAACGTGAACATGACTATGTGTCTTAGTAAGTGATAGATAATCTCACACACACACACAATTTAATTTGACGGTATTATCTTTAAAACAGAAGAGAAAATTTTAGTCTAGCCAATGGGAGGAAAGATAGGACTAAAAATGATTTTTTAGTATAGTAAATAGAAATGAAATAAGACAGATGAAATATCCCAATATAATGTATTTGCAATATATATAAGTGGATTAAATACACTTACCAAACACAGAGATGCTCAGGTTAATAGAAAACTTTTAAAACAGACCCAGCAATGTGTGCTATAGAAAGCATATAAAATGGTGAAGGAAGGATGAAAATAATGAGCAGAAAAAGATAACCAGGCAATTATGAATCACAAGAAAGATAAAACTTTCACATCACATCAAATAAAATTTCAGGTAAAAGTATTATAAAGTATAAAAAATATTATATACTAGTAAAAGAACATAAAGCTTCATAGAATGTAGTGATCATACTATATGCACGTAACTATAGAACTTCAAAATTAACAAATCAGCAACATATAGAACCTTTGGGAGAAATAGACAAATTAACATTTGTATTTAGATTTTTTTAATGCATTCCTCTTAGAAGCTGAAAGATCATGCAGAAAAAATACTAAACAAAATTATACCAGACTTAGACATCACAATTAATAAACTCACTGTATACATGCATCTACTTTATGTGTGTGAATATATGTATATAAGCTTTACATACAGTTGATTAGGAAAGAACTCCAGATGCATGTGTAACATAAGCAAAAATCATTGATGATCTAGTCCAAAAAGAAACTTTTATAAATGTTGAAATTTTAACAGAACACAGACATTGTATTCCAACCCTGTGTAATAAAACTTAAAATCAAAAATATTAACTAAAGAAATAAGTACACACTTTGCAAACTAATCAATAAACTTTTTATTGAATAGGAAATCAAAAGAAAATTACAAAACGCTCAGAAATGTATTAAAGCAAAAATACTCAAATTAAATGTATGGGATACATCTGAAGTAATCCTTACAGGTGTATTTACAGCTTTAAATTCATTTACCAGAAGACAAAGAAATAACAGAAAAGAAATGAATATTCAAGATGACAGTGAGAGAGCAACAAAGAAAAGCAGAAGAGTAGAGAAGAAAGGAAATATTAGATGAGAGCAGAAATTAATTACATTTATATTATATATTTTTATTTTGTTTATTGTTTTTTTGTCCACACCACACAGCTTGCGGGATCTTAGTTCCCTGACCGAGGATTGAACCCGCGCCCTTGGCAGTGAAAGCACGGAGCCCTAACCACTGGACCGCCAGGGAATTCCCAATTACGTATATTTTTAAACGAGGATAAAAAGGAAAATCTTTGGAAAAATCAATAACATAGAAAATCTTCTGGGAAAGAATAAAAATAAGAAGATGGAAGAAGAAAAAACAAATGAAAACCAGAAATAATACAGACTTTTAAGATGAAAAGAATTATGAATTGACATATTAATATTATACATCAGTGAGTTTATTAACATAGACCAGAGGAATGACTACTGGAGTCACTGTAAAATGCCAAACTTGAAAAAGTGGGAATCTTGAACAGACCAGCGTTCTTAGTAAATTCAAATGATAGAAAACAGCATGAAGAAAACTACCTACTCTGTAAGGTTGGATACATATTTCAGAAAATACACTTTATAATACATTTATATATAATATACATATTAAATAGAGTGTTATTGCACAGAGAAAATTAAAGGAGACCAGGGAAAAAGGAAAAATAATGCAATACAATAATAAAATACAGTATATACAAAGAGAAATAGAATAAAGATTCTTTAGATAGATGATAACACCGTCCTAATTACTGGGGAGAAAAATAAATTGAGAAAGAAATGTCGTATTCTGGAGAGAATATTTTTAAATAGCTTTATGTAACCAAGGGAGGAAGTAAACATGCACGACTGTTTACCAACCCTATGAAAAATGTTTCAGGGATGACAAATATAGATTCATCAATGCCGTACACTGACAGCAATTCTGTACGCAGTATCAAGTGTCATATCTGAATACCCAAGTAAATGCCAAAGGTAAATGTACCATTGGTTAGTGTAGCATGGTGAATTTTACCTCTGCCTCACTCTAAAATGTTTTAGTTTGATCAGTTTTGGTTATGAAACCATTATAAAATAACATAAATAATGTATAGATCCTCTCTATTTTGAGGAAATAGTCCAAAGAAAAACTTCTGCAAAGCGCTGTTCTGCTTGCAGTATGAACAGTGACTGCTGCTGACCAAGAAGGCTGAGATGCCCCAACTTTTCTGAATGTAGATTTTCAAGGTTAGCTCAAATGTGGTTTCTTACTTCTCCTCCACTCTTGTTATATAAGCACACATGGCTAGGAATCTGGCCCTATGACGAACGTCTATATTTATGCATGTTTATCTATAAACATGAGGGAAATATTCCTAGTAAAACTACTTACTATTGTAAACTAGGAAATGTAAACATTCTTCTATTATCTTCTACTTCTTTATAAGTATTTGACAAAGCTCTTAGAGTCATTTTAATAGTTGACTTTTCATTGGACTTAATTAAAGATGTCCTATATTTATTTTGAAAGCAAGACACTAGATCAGTGAAAACCACCTGTGAATGTTGTTTTCATCTTAGCAAACTGTCCACACTCACATACTTGCCAAATCACAGCAATTACCCATTTTAAATGATGCAGTATAAGCAATTACCCATCCTAAATGATGAGGTGTTGTAATGACTTTGTAAATGAAGGCACTTTAGTTCATTAGTACTTCAAATTGATTGTTATAAGATTAATTATTATTTCTAAATCATTTATACTTAGTTCCAAGCCTCTCACACATCAAGTTAAAACATATAAAAAATGACAACTTCTACTGTATCAGATTGAATCAATACATTCTATTCAAGTTTCCTCAGTAATGCCTGTTTTAATGTTTTTGCTAAGAATTATTTTGGAAACTTACTCATTTATTTGTTTATAATTCACACTCAGAAGAGGGCAATTGCTTGAAATATTTGTAATATTTGTATAACTTGTACATAAATCAAAAATAATACTAAGAATAATCCTGCTCTACAATTGGCAGAATTTTCTTTCTATAAAGCCAGATATAGTCAGAAGGCTATATTCCTAGATCATAACCCTCTGTAAGTCTCTAACACCATTTCTAAGACACAACACACACACACAACACACACAAACACAACCCACCCAACCATAATCCACCCATTTCTGCCACCCTTTCAGCTTTTTCTCAGGCCTTTTCCTGGTGTATTTTCTCCCTTCTTTGCTTGCTATGATTTAACAATTTTACTAGTGAACAAAGAAATGAACAGATGGCTGCAAGTGTGAAATGGAATATTATTATATCCTGAGTTTTTTACCTGGACTCATACAAAATATACCCTCATACTCTCTAGGCTAAATTATTTTTTCACCGTTTATGTATCTATGATGTGTAAAGTAATGTCTCCTTGCTCTACCAAACATGCCTTAAGACCCCAAATCTTTAAATACTTTAAATATACCTTATATGGCAAAAGGAACTTTGCAAATATGATTAAGTTCGAAAACTTCAGCTATGGAGATTATCCTGGATTGAGTGGATCCAATATAATCACAAGGGTCCTTCTAAGTGGAAGAAGAAGGTCAGAGTCAGAAAGACAAATTGAAGATACTACTTTGCAGCTTTGAAGATGATGAAGCCACAATCTAAGGAATGTAGGTGGCCTCTGGAACCTGAAAAGCACAAGGAAACAGATTCTTTCCTGAAGCTTCCAGAAGAAATACAGCTTAATTTTAGGACCTCTGACCTCTAGAACATTGAGATAACGAATTTGTATTAAGCCCCTACACTTGCAGTAATTTGTTACAGCATCAATAGAAAACTAATATGTCTATGAGCTCTTTTTATATCCTTCAAAATCATTTGTTTCTCCTTCTTCCCCATAAGATTTTTGTGAGTATCATGCTTCCTTGACAGGGAAATGAGAGCTTGCTATATTAGTTTTCCTCAAAAAGAGGTATTATGATGTCAGTCAGATGTTTTTTCCCACCTATTTATTATCTGTTTTGAATTTTACCCTATATGTGTAGATAGAGTAAATAAATATATCTGCATTTTTTAATATGTTATCTAGAACTATTTTGGAGGAAGCAAGTGTATTATAATTGAAATATATGCATTACCTGACTAGAAAGTAGGACAACATTAGTTCAATCTCAGCAAAGTCACATAAAAAGAAATGTAAATATTACTCTAAGTATCTTGAAGAACACTGAAAATCACTCCTGTTGGTTAATTAAAAAGGCAATCCTGGGACACCAAATAGGAAATTTTACATCTAAAACATCACAGAAATTATCTGTAAACACTGACCTGCACCCTCGCTCAAATGTCCCCACTCATGACAACTGTTAAAATTTCACTCAACTTTTTCTGATCTCTCAAGTTGCTTCACTCTCTGTTCTCTCTTGTCCTGCTGCTCACCCCTCTCATCCAAATTCTGGTGTATTCCCCGCCCCAAGAGACTTCATTGCCTCTTTTTTTTTTTTTTGACAAGAATGAGACTTTAATCAGTTTTAAGTGGAGATTATAACACTAAGAGATAAAGGGTTGTAACAAATGGACATCTGATTGGTATGAGACATTATCTTTTACATATATAATTTTTTGTGTATCCTCAGTGCATAGCGTTTACACACAGAGCCACTGCTGCACGGCACAAGATTATATGAAGAGGCTGAATCAGAGTAAGGCTGTTTAACAGACCGAAATTTTTTAGTATATATAGTCTATATGAAAACCAATTGAACTTTTGAACTGGCAGGGTAGAAGGCAACTCTGCCAAACACTGCAGTTAAAGCCCCCAATTTAGTGCACAGTTCCACCCCTTCCATCTGCATGCGTGACACATTAACAGTATTGAAAGGTAAACTAGCCACTTTGTGGCAACCACAGCCATTGTTATGAACATATTGCACAAATTTTCTAGAACTAAACAGTAAGTTGTACCCTACTTTTATTTTTTAAAGCTGAAACATTTGATGCTGCTGGTAAACTCCACTTAAGTCTATAGCCTGTGCCACAGCAAAGAATGGTGATGCTATTTATTCAACTACCCTTTAATAATAATGGCAAAAAATGTTCAAGAGGAGCTACAATGTAGCTTCCAATGATTGGCAGCACAACCTCACTCCGGGATAACTGCAGGACCAGACATCTCCATGCTCTCTCTCCTCCCTTTTACTGATGGCATTTTAAAAACTTATGATAAACCATAACTGGAGAATAGTATTTTCAAGCCCATTATATCAATATGAAGATAAAACCTAGCTAACTAAAGATAGGAGATTTTACACATGCATTTACCTTCACCTGTTCCAAAAGCTCCACTAAAGTAACAATAAATGGATTTTTAAAGTCATATACCCCCTAAGATCAAGAACATATAGCAACAATATTTTAGAATCTAGAAACAAAGGAAGCTGGTTGATACAACTAAGAAAAAGTTGAATTCTAAGCCAGTTTGGGAGAAATGAAAGAAAAAAGAAAAGTAACTTGATTCACAACTCAAAACCAGCAAGAGGCTCAGGATTCCAGAAGCCAGTTGTCCTTGAAAGCAGGGATGAAGGTAGATCTAACAATAGGTCTGATTGATATTTGCTTAATAGTTAAATTCACAGGCATCTGAGCTCTAAATAAGAGATGGGGAAAGGCTGGGGGTGGGGGGGAGAAGCAGCTGGACCCCCAGATCTCATTCACTTCCTGCAAAGCAGGGGAAAAACTCTCTATACTAGAGACAGCACAGCTGAAGCCTGAGGATTGGAGTCTCATAGGCTTTAATGAAAACCTGGCAGTAGACCAAAGGCTGAGTCATCCCCACACCCAGCTACCTCCATCCTCAACCTCCTCAATACTCAGTTCAGAAACTCACTAAACTGGTAGCTAAAATTTACTTATACCCTCTAAGGAGGAGATTGTAAATGTATTTTTGACTACGAAAGCAGACCATCCCAAAGTGTTAACATTTAAACAAACAAAAAGAACTAATGATACTGATATACCTACTCAGGTAACCCATAACAGTGAAGCCCATAGTCAATAAACCTCAACCCCACACACAAAGCTTATAACTTTTAGTTTTTCTCCCCAACTCTTACTTATTAGAAAACAGCCAAGGATCACCATATTTAAAGGAAAGCCTCAATGTTTAAAAATAGAGAACTAAAAGAAAAAAGCAGATAAGACAAAGATTATGCAGGAGGATAAAAGCATCATGAAAAGTCTCCCATACAAAAGTCATCCTCATAATTTTTGTAAATACACACCCATAAGGGCGTAGTGTTATGAAATGAATGTTTGTGTCACCCCACCCCCCAAATTCATATGTTGACATCCTAATCCCAATGTGATGAAATATGGAGGTGGGGTTTTAGGGAGGTGATAAGATCATGAGGGTGAATCTTTCATGAATGGGATTAGTGCCCTTATGAGAAGAAGCCAGAGAGCTAGTTAGTTCTTTTTCTGCCACAAGAGAATACAATGAGAAGTTGGCAGTCTGCAACCTGAAAGAGGGCTCTCACCAGAACCTGACCATCTTAATACACTGATCTCTGACTTCCAGCCTCCAGAATCATGAGAAGTATGTTTCTGTTGTTGCTTAAGTCACGTAGGCTATGGTAATTTAGCAGCATTAAGTGACTAAAACAGGTGGAGTAACTCCTTACTCCGTAAGTGTGAACTGTGCATAGTGACATCCTTCAATGAGTACAGTATGGAAAAAGGAGAAAAGAGTAACTTTACAACGGCAAAACCTCAGACTCAATCTCAGCACCTGACCAATACATAAATAAAAGATAAGGTGTCAGTGTTCCTATCTTAAAAACCTGTGAAAATCCTTTCAATCTTTTTTCTATGCTGCATTTTTTCCCAGAAAGTATATTGACATAATTTTGGATAATATTTTAATTAAGAAGGCTTTTCTTTAAGCTGAAAAGAAAGGGCGATAATTAGTGACAAGAATACATAGAAAAGAACAAATGCCACTGGAAAGGTAAATGTATAGCAAAGGTAGTGGATTAATCACTTATAAAGCTAATATGAGGTTAAAAGACAAAAGTAGTAAAAGTAACTATGATTACAATAACTATTGTTAAGGAATAGACAAGATAAAAAGATGTGGCATCAAAAACATAAAACATTGGGTGGGGGGAGTAATAATATTGAACTTTACAGTGGAATCAAATTTAAGATGTTATCAACTTAAAATGACTGTTATAATTCGTTATGGGTAATCCGCATGGTAACCCAAATCAAAAACCTATGGTAAGTACACAAAAGTTAAAGAGAAAGAACATATAAGCATTCCACTAAAGGGTCATCAAACCACAAAGGAAGAGAGCAAGGGAAGAAGAAAGGAACAGAGAGAAACTACAAAAACATTCAGAAAACAATTAACAAAATGACAATAAGCACCTACTTATCAATAATCACTTTAAATGTAAAGAAATAAGTTCTCCAATTAAAAGACATAGATTGAGAACAGACTGATGGTTGCCAGAGGCAGGAGGTGGTAGGTGGGAGAATGGGTGAACTGGGGGTTTTTTTGAGTTTAAGTAAATTGAATTTTTAAAAAATATAGCAAATATTTTATAATAACTATAAATGGAGTATAACCTTTAAAAATTGTGAATCACTATATTGTCCATGTGTAACATATAATATTGTATATCAACTATGCCTCAATAAAAAATATAAAAGCTATGCCTCAATAAAAAATAAAAAAATTTTGTAAGTAGTTGACAAAGTCAGAAATGCACATTAATCACAATATGTAAAATTTATATTCATAACACTACTTTGAATTTTAAATACCTTTCAATGAAAGCATGCCAAACTTAGGACATCTTAGAAAATTTACATATTCATCCAGTCTTCATCCAACATATATCCCAATGGCGACGGAATATAATTTGTAAACCTAATCATAAAAATATATGGATTCAACTGATACCTGACCTTCAGTAAATATTGATTGAGCACTGAGTCACTACTCTAGATGTCAGAAATACAGCAGGGAACAAATCTTACCAAATGCCAGGCCTCAGACTGTTTACATTCCATTGGCATCATTTAATATTTTAGGCCAACAGATTTCTTGATGAAATATAAAAATAGTGAAAGAAAGAATAAAAAGAGAAAAAGGTAGGTAAAGAAAGGAAAGCACACCAAAGCATAGAATATCTGTCCATGTCAACAAAATGATTCACTTTACATTGTTTTGACATCTGAGTAGTAGGGGAACTCACAACAGGCATCCTTCACTGGGGAGAAAATACCCAGAGTTTAGTTTTGGACTGTTAAGTATGAGATGCCAGTGAGACATGCCAGAGGAGATGTAGAGTATCTCCTATATATGGGTATATGAGTCTAGAATTCATGAGAAACATTCCAGTTGGAGATAAATGTGGACGTCAACAGCATATAGATGATACCACATATAGCAAGTCTGATATGTAGCACAATGAGATTTAAAAGTTTAAGCACCACTAATTTTTCAATCCTTCCTTCCTCCCCTTTTCCTCCTACCCCCTACTTCTTCCTCTTTCTTCTTCTTAATCTTTGTAACTTTTTTGTATGTGTCTATCAGATGGGACAGAGTTAAAGTGTAAATATATTCTTGTTTCTTTCCCTGTAGCTTCCTTTATAGCTGTTTAGCAAATAAGGCGAAGACTAAGGAAGCTTAGTTCTTCCCACGGTTCAGCTGTATCCTCTGTTTTCACCCACCTACTACAACTGAAGCAGAATACATGTTTATATTTCTCCAGAGAATGTCCGGTTTAAGGGTAAAGGAGGCCAGGTCACAAAGGCAGGTTCAGATTTGATGATCTTGGAGAGAGATGACTTAGATTTGACTCATTACTTTCACTTTGTCAAAAGCAATTCAAAATGTCTACAGTTAAGAATAAAAAGAGTACACAGAGCCCCTTAATGCCTCTTAATGTTTGTTAGGGAGGCACACCAATAATTGGACAGGCTTAGTATGGGCATAGAAGGGGGAATTGGCCCTATCACAGAAAAACAGGAATTTTATGCCACTTAACTAGAGTGCTGGAGCACATCAGCATTTAAAGACTCATGCTGTTTCCACAGAAGAAAATTCTTGTCTGACCACAGTTACACATTTCTTTAATTCTATTTGTAATTTGTCTATTTGTAATTTCAATGCAACAGCCCTGGCCATGGCCTACCTGTGTGACAGAAAACAATTTATATTTTACTATAGGTTTTCTAGAGGAAACCATGGAGGAGTATTACCATATGCACATATAATCTCATTTGATGTCCCTTTTCTCAAGCCCCTGCTGTCATTTATTTCATAACTTCCCCTCCCAAACCACTGGTAATTTTTCTCATTTGTTGTACAGAGTTGTTTCGGCTGTGCCCCACACACATCATACCATTCAGCAGAGTCCTTTGGAGTACACTATGATGAGAAAGGTTTCTGGGATTATAAATAACAGTATTTCCCAGCATTTAGTTGTTCAGGCAAAACACTGAGAACCAATCGTGTGGTTCAATGGCGAAGTCTCCTCTGGCCTTTAAGATTATACCTGTAATGCTGTAAGAACCTTGTGTCTTAAAAACCTTCAAACAATCCAATTAGTAGTATTGAAGCATTTACTGGAAAACAATTTAAAGATTGTGGATATGCAGCACCTACATCGTGTGCAAGAGTTAAGGCATAATTAGAATTTTGCTTTTACATCTGTACTTAAAATAATCATTGCTCCTTTACTAATATTATGAACATTTTATGAACATAATTTATCTCTATTGCCCTTCACTTAGCCTGTTTCTGTTGATGTATGACACACTTCAAATTGCTAGAAATAAGTTATTACAGTGAGAAATTCCTAATTATTTCCTCTGATTAAAGTTCAGATATGCCAAGGAACCTGATCCCACATGTTGCTGTTTGATGGAAGAAACTGCTTTATAATTTATCTGAGCCATTTAAAAAATATATGAATAGGAGCTTACATTAATGCTTGTGAAATGCTTTAATATTTTTTATTTCTCATTTTCTTCTGATTTATTGGGGGATAAGTTACCAAAGCCATCATATCTTAGAAAAAATAAAGTATTAGTATGATGAATATGAGTATCATATGTTCTATTTAGTATAAGGGTGAACACAGTTAAGCATCTGTCAGAAAAGTTTATAATCAGATGCAAACCTACATATTGGGCTTTCACTCATCCTTCCAGTTAGGCTTTTCTGCAGAAAAAAATTATTATTTCTCTGAGGCACTTATTTTTCCAACTATATTCTCCTATGAGCAAGGGTTTGATGGAGAGCTTTTTTTTTTTTTTTTTTTTTTGCAGTACGCAGGCCTCTCACTGTTGTGGCCCCCGAGAGCTTAATTTTAACCACACTGAGAATTTTTAAAATTAATTTAAAAGATTGATAACTCATTAAAGTCTGACCAGAGCAGAAAGACAACCAGGAAGGGAAAATAATGGTTAATAATGTCTCCTAAATATTACCAAAAGACAGTTTGGGATTTGAAATTAGTTGAACTGAACTTAAACTTTTTATTCTTCCTCTCTTTAGTAGTATAACCTTGGGGAAGTGGTTTAATTCATCAGAGACTGTTCATTTAGAGACAGTTTGGAGAGAACATCACTGATTACCAAGTGGTAGTGTCAAGAACAAGTTCAATAATGTTTGTGACTATTCTTTGTAAACTTAGAAACATTATAGAACTGATAGAATTTATTTTTCAACTATAATAAAAGGACACTAATTTTCCATGTATTTAACAGCTCATTGTCAAGAAGATACTTGATAGATTTATAAACTGTCAAGGAGAAACCAAATGTCCAGAGCCCTTGGGGAACAAATCTGTATCACTATAAAAATGATTTATTCAATAGGAAGAAAATATTAAGAAGTAAACCTCAGGGCTTCCCTGATGGCGCAGTGGTTGAGAGTCCACCTGCTGATGCAGGGGACACAGGTTCGTGCCCCAGTCCGGGAAGATCCCACATGCCGCGGAGCGGCTGGGCCCGTGAGCCATGGCTGCTGGGCCTGCGCGTCCAGAGCCTGTGCTCCACCACAACGGGAGAGGCCACAACAGTGAGAGGCCCGCGTATCACCAAAAAAAAAAAAAAAGTAAACCTCAAATAAATAGCTGTGTCATAAACATAATGGAATTGTAATAAATATTTAGTGATGCTAAACATTCCATCAATTAATGAGCATGTCAAATTAACTTAATTTAAAATAGTATTAGATGCAAAAATATTGCAATAAATATATAAAGCAAATATCACCAGACATAAAGGAAGAAACTGACAGTAACACAATAGTAGTAGGGCACTATATCACCCCATTTACACCAATGGACAGATCATTCAGACAGAAAGTCATTAAGAAAACACTGGCCTTAAATAACACCATAAATTAAACCAAATGGACTTTATATAGACTGATAAATAGATACATAGGGAGATAGATAGATAGGGAGATAGAAGATAGATAGATAGCTATAGATATAGGTTTTATAGATAGATAGATATTGAATATATAAAATCCATCCAAAAGCAGCAAAACACACATTCTTTTCAAGTCACATGGAACATTCTCCAGGATAGGTCACATGCTAGGTTACAAAACAAGTCTCAGTAAGTTTAAGAAGAATGAAATTGTATCTAGCATAGTTTGCAACCACAACACTATGAGACTAGAAATCAAGTAACGAAAAAAACTGCAAAAAATCACAAACACTTGAAGGCTAAGAAATATGCTACTAAACAACTGATGGATCACTGAAAAAGTCAAAGAAGAAATCAAAAAATACCTGGAGATATAAGAAAACAAATACACAATGATCAAAAATCTTTGAGATACAGCAAAAGCGGTTCGAAGAGGAAAGCTTAAACTGATACAGACTTACCTGGAGAAATAAGAAAAATGTCAAATAAACAAATTAACTTTACACTAAAAGGAACTAGAAAAAAGAAGAAACATAACCCAAAGTTAGTAGCTGGAAAGAAATCATAAAGCTCACAGGATAAATAAATAAAATAGAGACTAAAAAAAATAGAAAAGATAATGAAACTAAGAGCAAATTCTTTGAAAAGATATAAAATTGATAAAGCTTTAGCCAAACTCATCAAGAAAAAAAGGGAGAGAGGCCAAATCCATAAAATCAGAAATGAAAAAGAAGTTACAACCCACACCACAGAAATACAAAGAATCGTAACTATGAATAGTTATAAGCCAATAAACTGGACAACCTAGAAGAAATGGACAAATTCCTAGAAATGTACAACACCCCAAGACTGAAACAGGAAGAAAATTTGAACAGACCAATTACCAGTAATGAAATTCAATCAATAATATTAAAAAAAACTCCCAACAAACAAAAGTCCAGGGCCAGACGGCTTCACAGGTGAATTCTACCAAACATTTAAAGAAGAGTTAACACCTATTCTTCTCAAACTATTCCAAAATATTGCAGAGAAAGAAATGCTTCACAAAAAAAGAAAATTATAGGCCAATTTCAGTTATGAACATAGATACAAAATCCTCAACAAAATATTAGCAAACCAAGTTCAACATTACATCAAAATGATCTTACACCATGAACAAGTGGGATTTATCCCAGAGATGCAAGGATGGCTCAAAATCCACAACTCAATCAATGTGATAAACCATATTAACAAATTGAAGAATAAAAATTATATGATAATCTCAATAGATGCAGAGAAAGCTTTTAACAAAATTCAACATCCATTTATGATAAAAACTCTCAACAAATTTGGTATAGAAGGAACATACCTCAACATAATAAAGGTCATATATAATAAACCCATAGCTAACATTATACTCAACAGTGAAAAGAAGAAAACTTTTCCTCTAAGATCACTAAAAGGACAAGGGTGCCCACCCTGACCACTTTTATTCAACATAATATTGGAAGTCTTAACCACAACAATAAGACAAGAACAATAAATTTAAAAGATCCAAATTGGAAAGGAAGAAGTAAAACTGTTTGCAGATGACATGATACATAAAAATACATACATACGTAAAAAATCCTAAAGACACCACCAAAAAACTATCAGAGTTCATCAATGAATTCAGTAAGATTGCAGGATACAATACTAATAAGTATAAATCTGTTACATTTCTATACATTAATAATGAACTATCAGAAAGAAAGGCAACCCTTGTGCACTGTTGATAGGAATGTAATTTCATACAGCCACTATGGAAAACAGTATGGAAATTACTCAAAAAATTAAAAATAGAGCTACCATATGGTCTAGCAATTCTACTTCCGGGTATTTATTCAAAGAAAACAAAAATACTAATTAGAAAGGAAATATGCACCCCTATGTTCATTGCAGCATTATTTACACTAGCTAAGGTTTGGAGGCAACTTAAGTGCCCATCAAGAAATAGACGAATGGAGAAGATGTGGCACATATATACAATGGAATATTACTCAGACTTGAAAAAGAATGAAATCTTTTGTGACAACATGGAATGGACCTAGAGTATATAATGCTAAGTGAAGTAAGTCAGGCAGAGAAAGACAAATACTGCATGATTCCACTTATATGTGGCATCTTAATAAACAAAACAAACATAACAAAACGGAAAGAGAGTTATAGATACAGAGAACAAACGGCTTGTTGCCAAAGTTGTGAGGCATGGTGGAGAGTAAAGGAATAGGTGATGATATTTAGAGGAACAAACTTCCAGTTGCAAAATAAATGAGTCATAGGTATGAAATGAACAGTGTGGAGAATACATAGTCATTAAGTAATATCTTTGTATGGTGACATATCATAACTAGACTTAACGTGGTGATCAGTTTGAAATGTACAAAAATATTGAATCACTATGTTGTGTACCTGGAACTAATATAATGTTATAGATCCTTTATACTTCCAAAACAAACTCATAGGAAAGAGATCAGATTCATCACTACCAGAGGGAGGGCAGAGGGATTGGATGAAGGCAGTCAAAAGGTACAAATTTCCAGTTATAAGTACTAGGGACATAATGTACAACATTAATATAATGAGCACTGCTGTATGTTATATATGAAAGTTGGTAAGATAGTAAATCCTAAGAGTTCTCATCACAAGGAAAAAGGTTTGTTTCTATGTCTTTAATTTTATATCTATATGAAATGATGAATGTTCACCATACTTATTGTGATAATCATTTCATGATATATTTAAATTAAATCATGCTGTACACCTTAAACTTATACAGTGCTGTATGTCAATTATATCTCAATAAAACTGGAAGAAGAAAAATTTATTGAGCACAGTCAAATGTACCTCGGTCAGGGCTTCCCTGGTGGCTCAGTGGTTGAGAGTCCGCCTGCCGATGCAGAGGACACGGGTTCGTGTCCCGGTCCGGGAAGATCCCACATGCCGTGGAGCGGCTGGGCCCGTGAGCCATGGCCGCTGGGCCTGCGCGTCCGGAGCCTGTGCTCCACAACGGGAGAGGCCACAACAGTGAGAGGCCCGCGTACCGCAAAAAAAAAAAATGTACCTCGGTCAGCTCTGAGGACTACAAATTTGAACAAAACACATCATCTTCATTTTGGTATTTGTGCAGGTACCAAGTTCTAAACTTTAAAAGACAACGTACAGGGCTTCCCTGGTGGCACAGTGGTTGAGAGTCCGCCTGCCGATGCAGGGGACACGGGTTCGTGCCCCGGTCCGGGAAGATCCCACGTGCCGCGGAGCAGCTGGGCCCGTGAGCCATGGCCACTGAGCCTGCACGTCCAGAGCCTGTGCTCCACAACGGGAGAGGCCACAGCAGTGAGGGGCTCACATACCACAAAAGAAAAAAAAAAAAAGACAATGGACACGGAGAGAGTAAAAACAAAGTATCAGTCTTAAAACACTGATAATAACAATAGATTCCTCCTTTGTTTACTTCACTCTATAACTGCGATGAAGACATAGACTTACGTTCAGCATAAGCGGAAAGGGAAAATAAAATAATAAAGGACAACCATTTGGAAACAAAATTATTATAACTAAAGCTATGTTTTTGTTTAGGAAACTGTTATCCTTATTTAAATTATTCTGTTTTTCACTTCCTGGCATCAATATATTATTCAACCAGAAACTATAGTTTCAGACTAAAAATAATTTCTTCCTTGGAGTTATAATCATTCTTTAATG
The DNA here is from genome assembly GCF_949774975.1 of Lagenorhynchus albirostris. NCBI lineage: Eukaryota > Metazoa > Chordata > Mammalia > Artiodactyla > Delphinidae > Lagenorhynchus > Lagenorhynchus albirostris. Next base: position 80,951,614 of record NC_083098.1, on the reverse strand, counting down.
TTAAATATTTGACAACCAAAAGGAGAGCAAAGTTCAGGTGATAAGTCTGTGGGAATTTAGGAGTGACAGTGACTCAGAGTAAGCAAGTAAAAATTAATGGTCCTTTTTTAAAGAGGGGATTAAATTGTGTGCTAAGGTCTGTATACTCAGGAGGAGGCTGGCTTAGAGAAAAGAGTTAAAGGAGAGGAGGAGCTTCAAGATGGCAGAAGAGTAAGATGCAGAGATCACCTTCCTCCCCACAAATACATCAGAAATACATCTACATGTGGAACAGCTCCTACAGAACACCTACTGAACGCTGGCAGAAGACCTCAGACCTCCCAAAAGGCAAGAAACTCCCCACGTACCTGGGTAGGGCAAAAGAAAAAAGAAAAAAACAGAGACAAAGAATAGGGAGGGTACCTGCACCAGTGGGAGGGAGCTGTGAAGGAGGAAAGGTTTCCACACATTAGGAAGCCCCTTTGTGGGCGGAGACTGTGGGTGGCGGAGACGGGAAGCTTCGGAGCCACGGAGGAGAGAGCAGCAACAGGGGTGCGGAGGGCAAAGCGGGGGGAGATTCCCGCACAGAGGATCCGTGCCGACCAGCACTCATTAGCCCGAGAGGCTTGTCTACTCACCTGCCGGGACGGGCAGGGGCTGGGAGCTGAGGCTCGGGCTTCGGTCGGATCCCAGGGAGCGGACTGGGGTTAGCAGTGTGAACACAGCCTGAAGGGGGCTAGTGCACCACGGCTAGCCGGGAGGGAGTCCAGGGAAAAGTCCGGAACTGCCGAAGAGGCAACAGACATTTTCTTGCCTCTTTGTTTCCTCGTGCACGAGGAGAGGGGATTAAGAGCACTGCCTAAAGGAGCTCCAGAGACGGGCGTGAGCTTGCGGCTAACAGCGCGGACCCCAGAGACGGCCATGAGATACTAAGGCTGCTGCTGTCACCACCAAGAAGCCTGTGTGCAAGCACAGGTCACTCTCCACACCTCCACTCCCGGGAGCCTGTACAGCCCGCCAGTGCCAGGGTCCCGGGATCCAGGGACAACTTCCCCGTGAGAATGCATGGCGCGCCTCAGGCTGGTGCAATGTCACACTGGCCTCTGCCGCCGCAGGCGCGTCCGGCATCCGTACCCCTCCCTCCCCCTGGCCTGAGTGAGCCAGAGCCCCCGAAGCAGCTGCTCCTTTAACCCCGTTCTGTCTGGGCAGGGAACAGACGCCCTCAGGTGACCTACACGCAGAGGCAGGGCCAAATCCAAAGCTGAACCCCGGGAGCTGTGAGAACAAAGAAGAGAAAGGGAAATTTCTCCCAGCAGCCTCAGGGGCAGCATATTAAATTTCCACAGTCAACTTGATGTACGCTGCATGGGTGGAATACCTGAATGGACAACGAATCATCCCAAATTGAGGAGGTGGACGTTGGGAGCAATGATATATATATTTTTTTCCCTTTTTCTCTTTTTGTGAGTGTGTATGTATATGCTTCTGTGTTTGATTTTGTCTGTATAGCTTTGCTTTTACCATTTGTCCTAGGGTTCTGTCTGTCCGTTTTTGTTTTTTTATTACATAAAAAAATATTTTTTCTTAATAATTTTTTATTTTAAACTTTATTTTATTTTATTTTATCTCCTTCTTTCTTTCTTTCTTTGCTCCCTTTTATTCTGAGCCATGTGGAGGACAGGCTATTGATGCTCAAGCAAGGCATCAGGGATGTGCCACTGAGGTGGGAGAGCCAAGTTCAGGACACTGGTACACAACAGACCTCCCAGCTCCACGTAATATCAAATCGCGAAAATCTCCCAGAGATCTCCATCTCAATGCCAAGACCCAGCTCCACTCAACGACCAGCAAGCTACAGTGCAGGACATCCTATGCCAAACAACTAGCAAGACAGGAACACAACCCCATCCATTAGCACAGAGGCAGCCTAATATTATAATACGGCCACAAACACCCTAAAACACACGACCAAACGTGGACCTGCCCACCAGAAAGACAAGATCCATCCTCATCCACCAGAACACAGGCACTAGTCCCCTCCACAAGGAGGGCTACACAACTGACTGAACCAACTTTAGTCATTGAGGACAGACACCAAAAACAACGGAAACTACGAACCTGCAGCCTGTGAAAAGGAGACCCCAAACACAGTAAGTTAAGCAAAATGAGAAGGCAGAGAAACACACAGCAGATGAAGGAGCAAGGCAAAAACACACCAGACCTAACAAATGAAGAGGAAATAGGCCATCTACCTGCAAAAGAATTCAGAATAAGGATAATAAAGATATCCAAAATCTTGGAAATAGAATGGAGAAAATACAAGAAACGTTTAACAGGAACCTAGAAGAACTAAAGAGCAAACAAACAGTGATGAACAACACAATAAATGAAATTAAAAATTCTCTAGAAGGGAATAGCAGAATAACTGAGGCAGAAGAATGAATAAGTGACCTGGAAGATAAAATAGTAGAAATAAAAACTGCAGAGCAGAATAAAGAAAAAAGAATGAAAAGAATGCAGGGCAGTCTCAGAGACCTCTGGGACAACATTAAACCGAACAACAATAGAATTATAGGGGTTTCAGAAGAAGAGGAGAAAAAGAAAGGGACTGAGAAAATATTTGAAGAGATTATAGATAATTATAGAAAACTTCCCTAATATGGGAAAGGAAATAGTTAATCAAGTCCAGGAAGTACAGAGAGTCTCATACAGGATAAATCCAAGGAGAAACATGCCAAAATACATATTAATCAAACTATCAAAAATTAAATACAAAGAACAAATATTAAAAGCAGCAAGGGAAAAACAGCAAATAACACATAAGGGAATCCCCATAAGGTGAACAGCTCTTTCAGCAGAAACTCTGCAAGCCAGAAGGGAGTGGCAGGACATATTTAAAGTGAAGAAGGAGAAAAACCTACAACCAAGATTACTCTACCCAGCAAGGATCTCATTCAGATTTGATGGAGAAATTAAAAGCTTTACAGACAAGCAAAAACTAAGAGAATTCAGCACCACCAAACCAGCTTTACAACAAATGGTAAAGAAACTTCTCTAGGCAGGAAACACAAGAGAAGGAAAAGACCTAAATAATAAGCCCAAAACAATTAAGAAAATGGTAATAGGAACATACATATTGATAATTATCATAAATGTAAATGGATTAAATGCTCCAACCAAAAGACATAGACTGGCTGAATGGGTCCAAAAACAAGGCCCGTATATATGCTGTCTACAAGAGACCCACTTCAGACCTAGGGACACATACAGACTGAAAGTGAGGAAATGGAAAAAGATATTCCATGCAAGTGGAAATCAAAAGAAAGCTGGAGTAGCAATTCTCATATCAGACAAAATAGATTTTAAAACAAAGACTATTACAAGAGACAGAGAAGGACACTACATAATGATCAAGGGATCAATCCAAGAAGAAGATATAACAATTGTAAATATTTATGCACCCAACATAGGAGCACCTCAATATATAAGGCAAATATTAACAGCCTTAAAAGGGGAAATCGACAGTAACACAATCATAATAGGGGACTTTAACACCCCACTTTCACCAATGGACAGATCATCCAAAATGAAAATAAGTAAGGAAAAACAAGCTTTAAATGATACATTAAACAAAATGGACTTATTTGATATTTATAGGACATTACATCCAGAAACAACAGAATACACATTCTTCTCAAGTGCTCATGGAACATTTTCAGGATAGATCATATCTTGGGTCACAAATCAAGCCTTGGTAAATTTAAGAAAATTGAAATTGTATCAAGTATCTTTTCTGACCACAACGCTGTGAGACTAGATACCAATTACAGGAAAAAATCTGTAAGAAATACAAACACATGGAGGCTAAACAACACAGTACTTAATAACCAAGGGATCACTCAAGAAATCAAAATGGAAATCAAAAAATACCTAGGAACAAATGACAATGAAAACACAACGACCCAAAACCTATGGGATGCAGCAAAAGCAGTTCTCAGAGGGAAGTTTATAGCAATACAATCCTACCTTAAGAAACAAGAAACATCTCAAATAAACAACCTAACCTTACACCTAAAGCAATTAGAGAAAGAACAAAAAAAACCCAAGGTTAGTAGAAGGAAAGAAATAAAGATCTGATCAAAAAATAAATGAGAAAGAAGTGAAGAAAACAATAGCAAAGATAAATAAAACTAAAAGCTGGTTCTTTGAGAAGATAAAGAAAACTGATAAACCATTAACAAGACTTATCAAGAAAAAAAGGAGAAGATTCAAATCAGTAGAAATAGAAATGAAAACGGAGAAGTAACAACTGACACTGCAGAAATACAAAGGATCATGAGAGATTACTACAAGCAACTATATGTCAATAAAATGGACAACCTGGAAGAAATGGACAAATTCTTAGGAATGCACAACCTTCTGAGACTGAACCAGGAAGAAATAGAAAATATGAACAGACCAATCACAAGCACTGAAATTGAAACTGTGATTAAAATGTTCCAACAAACAAAAGCCCAGGACCAGATGGCTTCACAAGCGAATTCTATCAAACATTTAGAGAAGAGCTAACACCTATCCTTCTCAAATTCTTCCAAAATATAGCAGAGGGAGGAAAACTCCCAAACTCATTCTACGATGCCACCATCTCTCTGATAAGAAAACCAAAGATGTCACAAAGAAAGAAATCTACAGGCCAATATCACTGATGAACATAGATGTAAAAATCCTCAACAAAATACTAGCAAACAGAATCCAACAGCATATTAAAAGGATCATACACTATGACCAAGTGGGGTTTAACCCAGGAATGCAAGGATTCTTCAATATACACAAATCAATCAATATGATATACCATATTAACAAATTGAAGGAGAAAAACCATATGATCATCTCAATAGATGCAGAGAAAGTTTTCGACAAAATTCAACACCCATGTATGATAAAAACCCTCCAGAAAGTAGGCATAGAGGGAACTTTCCTCAACATAATAAAGGCCATATATGACAAACCCACAGTCAACATCGTCCTCAATGTTGAAAAACTGAAATCATTTCTACAAAGATCAGGAACAAGAGAAGGCTGCCCACTCTCACCACTATTATTCAACATAGTTTTGGAAGTTTTAGCCACGGCAATCAGAGAAGAAAAAGAAATAAAAGGAATCCAAATTGGAAAAGAAGAAGTAAAGCTGTCACTGTTTGCAGATGACATGATATTATACATAGAGAATCCTAAAGATGCTACCAAAAAACTACTAGAGCTAATCAATGAATTTGGTAAAGTAGCAGGATACAAAATTAATGCGTAGAAATCTCTTGCATTCCTATACATTAATGATGAAAAATCTGAAAGTGAAATTAAGAAAATACTCCCATTTACCACTGCAACAAAAAGAATAAAATATTTAGGAATAAACCTACATAAGGAGACAAAAGACCTGTATGCAGAAAATTATAAGGCACTGATGAAAATAATTAAAGATGATACAAATAGATATAGAGATATACCATGTTCTTGGTTTGGAAGAATTAACATTGTGAAAATGACTCTACTACCCAAAGCAATCTACAGATTCAATGCAATCCCTATCAAACTACCACTGGCATTTTTCACAGAACTAGAACAAAAAAACTGCACAATTTGTATGGAAACACAAAAGACCCCGAATAGGCAAAGCAATCTTGAGAAAGAAAAACGTAGCTGGAGGAATCAGGCTCCCTGACTTCAGACTATACTACAAAACTACAGTAATCAAGAGAGTATGGCACTGGCTCAAAAACAGAAATATAGATCAATGGAACAGGGTAAAAAACCCAGAGGTAAACCCACGCACATATGGTTACCTTATGTTTGATAAAGGAGGCAAGAATATACAGTGGAGAAAAGACAGCCTCTTCAATAAGTGGTGCTGGGAAAACTGGACAGCTACATGTAAAGAATGAAATTAGAACACTCCCTAACACCATACACAAAAATAAATTCAAAATGGATTAAAGACCTAAGTGTAAGGCCAGACACCATCAACTTCTTAGAGCAAAACATAGGCATAACACTCTATGACATAAATCACAGCGAGATCCTTTCTTGACCCACCTCCTAGAGAAATGGAAATAAAAACAAAAATAAACAAATGGGACCTAATGAAACTTAAAAGCTTTTGCACAGCAAAGGAAACCATAAACAAGGTGTAAAGACACCCTCAGAATTGGAGAAAATATTTGAAAATGAAGCAACTGACAAAGGATTAATCTCCAAAACATACAAGCAACTCACGCAGCTCAATATCTGAAAAACAAACAACCCAATCCAAAAATGGGAAGAAGACCTAAATAGATATTTCTCTAAAGAAGTTATACAAATCGCCAACAAACACATGAAAGGATGGTCAACATCATTAATCATTAGAGAAATGCAAATCAAAACTGCAATGAGATATCATCTCACACCAATCAGAATGGCCATCATCAAAAAATCTACAAACAACAAATGCTGGAGAGAGTGTGGAGAAAAGGGAACCCTCTTTCACTGTTGGTGGGAATGTACATTGATATAGCCACTAGGGAGAACAGTATGGAGGTTCCTTAAAAAACTAAAAACAGAACTACCATACGACCTAGCAATCCCACTACTGGGCATATACCCTAAGAAAACCATAATTCAAAAAGAGTCATGTACCAAAATGTTCACTGCAGCTCTATTTACAGTAGCCAGGACATGGAAGCAACCTAAGTGTCCATCAACAGATGAATGGATAAAGAAGATGTGGCACATATATACAATGGAATATTACTCAGCTATAAAAGGAATGAAACTGAGTTATTTGTAGTGAGGTGGATGGACCTAGAGACTGTCATACAGAGTGAAGTAAGTCAGAAAAAGAAAAACAAATACCGTATGCTAGCACATATATATGGAATCTAAAAAAAAAGAAAAAAGTGGTCAGAAGAACTTAGGGGCAATACGGGAATAAAGATGCAGACCTACTGGACAATGGACTTGAGGATACGGGGAGGGGGAAGGGTAAACTGGGACAAAGTGAGAGAGTGGCATGGACATATATACACTACCAAATGTAAAATAGATAGCTAATGGGAAGCAGCCGCATAGCAGAGGGAGATCAGCTCCTGATGGTCACAGGTGCTTTGTGACCATCTAGAGGGGTGGGATAGGGAGGGTGGGAGGGAGGGAGATGCAAGAGGGAAGATGTATGGGGACATATGTATATGTATAACTGATTCACTTTGTTATAAGGCAGAAACTAACACACCATTGTAAAGCAATTATACTCCAATAAAGATGTTAAAAAAAAAGAGCTAAAGGAAATTTTACTTATTTATTTAGTAAATAATGTTTGACCATCTACTATTTGCCAGGCTGTGATTGAGGCAAAAAGACAGTGGGAAACAAGAACAAGAATTTGTACTTATGGAACTTACATTCTATTTAAGGAGAATGACAAGTAATCACATTTGCAAACAAAAAATACACATAGAAAATATAAAATTCTTCCTAAAGAGGAATTTCTAAGAGTTATGAAGACAAAGAAAGCAGAATAAGAGACAGAGTATATATGTTTCCTATGCTATTTAGATGGGATTATCAGGTATAGTCTCTTAGAAAAGATGGCACTAGAGAAGAAAAGCAAATGTAAATTCTACAAAGCAGGCTTAGTGCTCAAGAAACAGCTAAACATTCAGTGAGTTTGGGAGTGAGTGAACCAAGAGAATTCAGAGACCAGGTCGCTCAAATAGTCACAGTTCAGATGACAGAGGATCTTTTAGGCCGGGAAAAAGACTTTCAATTATCCCAAATGCTATAGAAATCATTGGAGGGATTTGAGTTTAATGTGCTCTGAGGAACATTTTTAACCTATGTGGAGAATGGACTTGAGGGTGAGGGTGGTTGGGAGGGCGCGTGTGGGGAGGGGAGGGATGGAAGGAATGAGACTAGTTGGGAGATGTCACAGTGCTCTCAGTAGACATCATGGTCACTTGAACAAAGTAGCAGTGATGGAGGCAGTGAAAAGTGATTCGATTCTGGATATATTTTGAAGTACCTTAGCAGGACTTGTTGACAGATTGGACTTGGGTTATTAAAGAAAAAGAAAAACAAACATAAGCCTAGACTTTTGACCAGAGCTCCTGGTGAAAAGTAATGGTGAAGACTCAGGGGAAGGAAGTGAGTTTGGTGATACAGATCAGGAGTTCTTTTTTGAACATGTTAAAATGTCTGTGACATGATAAGTAGGCAATCAAATAGAGGAGTTTAGAACCAAGGGAGAATCTGGGTTGGCAATATTTATTTGGTGATCATAGGATAAGAATGGTATTTATGGCCATAGGCATAGGTAAAATTATCCAAAGTACAAGTGTGGATGAAGAAGAGATGAAACACAAGAAGTGAGCTCTGAGAAATGCTGATAGCTCAGTGTCAAAAGGAAGGGGAAGGGCCAATAGAAGAGAATGAGCAGTGTGCAGGGTAGGAGGAAACACAGATCTCGTAGGAAATAATACATTCATGAGTTTCGGGAAATCGGCTCCCGCTATCACATCAAGGGTTGGGTGTGGGTTGTCAATATTGGAATAAAATGTGGCAGTAGTCTGTATTTTAGCTAAAAATGAAATATATATAGTCACATCATGGATTAAGTACCAAAGACTGACAGAGATATTGACCGTGTAGAGATTCAACTAAACCCACCCACCTATCTTAGAATCTGTGTAATTCTATGTATGATATATGATTTTCTGAGACTCCGATCAGTGACCATCAGGGCTTCAGTGGTTCCATTCAAAACACAGACATGGTTCTTCTCTGGTCTATGATGGAACTTTAGTTTTGAATCTTTGAAGTGTCTCTGTTTTTCAGAAGCTAATCAGGGTGGGCTAATCCTGACAGCATTTGTCTTTCTTGTAAACGATTCTATATAAAAATTACATTTTGCCTTCTCTCAGCAGACAGTTGCAATCATTGTCAGAGGAAATCAAGACAAACAAAATGGGGCTGCCGTGCGCAAGGCTGTGTGAAAGAATTCCCACAATAGCTGTTTGCTAAGGGCAATGTTTTATAGTTTTAATTATAACACTGCTGGAAAATCATGGAATGTATATACAAATTCATTTACCTCATTTGTTTTTTACCCTTAGGTGCAATATTTTAAACAACTGCATTTGAAATCTGAAACAGAGATTCATTTCCCATCAGTGTTTATTTATTCCCAGTAAAATGGACTTCCTTCAAGCAGCATGTCATTTTGTATAATACTCTGGCAAGCCAGAGTTTTAATTTCATTAAATGGCACATTTTTATGGCTCCAAATGCTTTTTTGCCACCATTTATTGTGAAGAACTTAGTAATTATTTTAAAATATGAACTCCTGCTTATTGAGAAGATATTTTTGTTCAGTAATTCACTAATTACAACCACCATAAAAATTAACACAAATGAACAGAAAACAAGTTTTCAGGAATGCTATCACATTTTTTTTAATCACTAAGTCAGATCTAGTCATCTCTGAGAAGTAGATCTTCCATTATTTTGAGTGGAGCAAAAGAAAGTAAATAAAGCATCTTATGATGGATATAATGAAGTCTAACTAGAAAACTAGACTGATTAATATATTTTTCCTTCCTGACTTTCCTATCTCTGGAAATTTTAAACAATCCCATCATTACATATTAAATTCCTTATTGCCCATATTCCAAATGAAGATGTAATAGCAGAAGGGATATGAATGTGTTGGTAAAAGATAGCTTTGGGTGATCCAGGTTCAAAGTCACAGAGAGGATGGTGATTCTACTAACTACTTGAGTGGGTCTGGAAAAGTCTGTTCTGTTCTACATCCCTTCTTTGTCTTGCATCTGTAAGGAAGTTATGGTTCAGCTAAAGCCAAACTCTTCTGGGAGAAGAGATCTAACTGGCTGCCTCTCCAAGGGTGTGTCCATTCTTCAAACTGAACTGCCTACACTTTGTTGGTTTCCATAATTCATTTTTAGGAGACAGATGAAATTGTCTGGTGAGATTATTTTTAAGTGTTTTATCAGTTAGTGTTCTACACAGTAAATAGGAAACACAAAAGCACCCTGCATTTATTTAGAAAGGGATTTAAGTGCCCATAAAATCATTGGAAGGGTTGGAGAAGTGCAATTTAGTCTGGGAAATCAGGAGTAATTTCCAAACCATGAGAACTTGCCAGCCAAGGGAGCTCCTACCATTAAAATGAAAGTTCCACCACTGAAACAATTGAGATGAAGATGACACAGCTGCCATGGTTGTATTCCAGACATCAGGAAGCCAACACTATCACAAATGTCTCCCAACACACAAAACTGGTGCTTGGATCCTGGAAAATGCTAACAACTTCTATAACCAGGAAGCTGGCAAAGAGAAACTGGAACACTGCTGCAAAAAATTTTCATATCTCCATGACCCTGCCTACCAGCAGAAAATAGTCAAAAGGGCAAGAAGATGTCTTTATTCCCACTTGGGATTTCCAACTCTCACATGGATGGCTCTTCTTGGTGGGAATCAATTAGCATCCAGAACCTTAGCAACAAAGGAATATTGAAAACGTAATTTTTAATTTTCCAACATCTGCATTAGAAGGATACTAGAAGATTGATGGAATGAAGGAGGAGCTAAGCAAACAGCAACACTTACCACAAGTGCGATTTTAGAACAAATATTATTAATTTCAAATAAAGGTAATATAAGAAAAGCCTTTTAATTTTAGATTGTGTAGTGCTCATATGCTGAAAATGTTTGTCAAACCTTTCCAGATCCCCATACTTCTCTAAGGTTTACCAGAAATGTATGCTACAGCAGAGTTGCAGTAAAGTAACATGACATCATAGTGTGTTTCTTCCAATTCATAAATCTTTGATAAATGTAATGTATGCTACACTGGTGACTTATTTTCACATACTACGTGACAAGCATAAAGACAAGCCATTCAGTCATGCGTATTTAAACTTCAAGCAGTGACAGCATAAGTTATGAAAATTGATTTTTTTATTTGTTTAATAAGTTTCTTTTGGGTACTTCCAGCAACAGCAATTAATCTGACTTTCCCAGACAATAAGGAATTGTCATAGTCCATCAATATGCCTTCATCTCATGTGACCTATTAAACTCAATTTAGCATTTTCGTTTTTGATCTATCAGTAAATTTCCTTTGAAATAATGTAATGAATTTACATTTAAAGTGGTTTTTTTCATTCACTTAATTTCCTTATATAACAATATCAAGGCCTTGAGTTTTATTAATATCGTACCTAATATTTTTGCATGTAGATAAATAAAACTTTCATTTTCGTTAAAATTATCAGTTACCTGAGTTTAATTCTGAATACGACACTGGCAAAGATACCATAATGCTTAATTATGGGCAAAGGTCTCTTGGGGATAAACAAAAAGGCAAACATACTATTGTTCTAAGTATTTCATAAATTGTCATTAGTGAGATGCAAGGAACAACTATTACCGTTCATCTTCTTTTCTCCTAGAAAAATACGTATTTGAATAACAGAACCTAATGCAACTTTTCCCACCTTCTAAGTATGACTATTATGTCAAATTTTGACAGAGTCTAGAAGGAATTTCTTCTTCCTACAGAGTCAATGGAACTGGCCTTAGATAAATACTACAATGCACATTTGTGAGGTTTTTTGCTTGGTTTTGTTTCAGTTTTTTTTTATTTTGCCTCCCCACCTCAGACCTCCTTTCTATGATTGTGAAAAGTCTTCATCCATTACTGAGGACAGATGCTTGCAAGTTCAGCATCTCGTTTGCCTTTCTGCATATTACATCATGGAAAAGTGATCTAGGCTAGGTTAATCCAACATGACCCCTTAAGACTGAATTTGCATGTCATGATGCCAAGAAACAGGGAGAGAGACTTCATCATGGCTGTGGCAGAAGCATCTACAGTGTGCAGGAGCCAGGAAGCAGGGGCAGCAGGAGTAGTGGTGTTATGCAGGGTCCAGGGCAGCTGAAGAGGGACAGATCTTCAGTCTGGTGCCCAATGGCTGTGGCAGCTCGGGGCCCTGATTTGGACTGTTTTTGACTGACCAGACTGCCACTCATTTTCTATCCATTTTCTGAGCTTCATCCCCAAGCCTTCACAGGGATCCCGTGAGTGTTCTATATCTTCAATAAATTACTGCTTTTTTTAAATTCAGAAAGAAGCAGTTTTGTATTTTTTTCTTCCAACTAAAATTCCTGACTTGTACAGAAATAGATAAAATCAGAATAGTGCACATAACTCTGGCAAATAAAGAAAATTGTAATTTGTAACTGTATTAGTTTCTTAGGGCTGCTGTAACAAATTATCACAGAGTTGGTGGCTTAAAACAACAAAACTTTATTCTCTCACAGTTCCAGAGGCCAGAAGGCTGAAATCAAGGTATGGCAGAGTCATACTCCCTCCAAAGGCTCTAGAGAAGAATCTTTCCTTGCTTCTTCCAGTTTCTGCTGGCTCCTGGTATTTCTTGGCTTGTGGCAACAAAACTCCAATGCCTGCCTCTATCTTCACATGACCTCTGTATCTCTGTGTGTCCATTTCTCTCTCTTATGAGGACACTCTCACTGGATTCAGGCTCATTCTAATTTAGTATGATCTAATCTCTATCATTCCTTAATTACATCTGTAAAGGCCCTATTTCCAAATAAGGCCACATTCTGAGGTTCCAGGTGGATGTGAATTTCTGGGGGACATTATTCAACCAACTACAGTGATTGTATTTAATTTGCTGAAGTGTTAGAGTGAAAATCCACTAATGGGGTATAGTAACCTGAAACCTCATGGTGTATGATGATAAAACAGTTAAATTATCTCCCTAAAATGATGGCCAGGCTTTAGGCTTTGCATTGCTACTTCTAAAATATAAAGTCTATTAGGAAATCAAAGACTGTGGGATGAGGTAGCTGCCTTTACAGCACTGAGTGGCTTAAGAAAAGAGAATGACAAAATATCTATAATTTTGGTTCAAGGCACAGATGGAAGCCTTGAGAGTATAATGATGTTAAAAGAATTGCCACACTTTCGGTATCAAAGATGACTATATCGCAAAATTAAAAAGCACACTTTTTTATCCTACAGATTGACAAAGTTTGACATCAAGTGAATTCACAGTTGTTTCAGGATTATTATTTGAAGACTCTGACACCACTAGGGAAGGAGGAAGCCAGAATTGGGATAAATTTGTATGGGAGAATTCTGAGGATTCAGCATGTCATGTACCCGCAAACCCAATCAGCCAAAAGAGTCCTTTCTCTTGTTTCCTCTGAAGTATTCTTATACGCAGCTGACCCTGTCATCATATAAGAGGAAGCCACTTCTCTCTGGGCTCCATCCTTGCCTTCCCTATTATCACCAGATCCATAATCACAGTCATATCACAGCTGAATCCTTGAATGATAAGGAAGCAGTTGAAAAGCCAGCCCGCCAAAACTAAGAGGTGCATGCCAAAATTTTTTAAACTTTTCCAATTTTATATCAGCAAGAATTTGGGTAATCAGAAGGGGAATTAATTTAAAGACTCTAGAAAGAGGGGGGGAATAAAATGTCAGCTGAGGTATAATTTTAATGAGGGCACTTACTGCAGAAATCAAGATCAACATTTTACGCCGAGCATTTGAATATGGTAACTGAAATCTTTACTAAAGAGTCGTCCTGGCTAAACTGAGTTGAGATGCCAAAGAAACATCTTGGTATGATTTAAAGAAGGAATCCAAATGCTCTGTGAAAGAGGAAGGTTAGAGTGGATTTGTCAGTTATCGCCCACTCAGCTATCTTCTATTTCCCAGAAAGCAAAGTATGCCTTAATTATATTGAGAAATGCATTGTTGCCAGAGTACTATAGCTTTCAAAGTCTTTGAGAGAATGTGTGATTTTTGTTGAGCTAGGATGCTGAGTAGAGATGCTTCCATGCTATGGTTGAAATGGGACTCCCTGATTCCTACGGGCAGAAAGTTACCAAGTGGGTGAGTCAAAGGAGTAACATAAATACCACAAGCAGATTTTCAGTGATAACCATTCCAGGCAGCCGAACATCATTATTATCAAAATCACTTAATCCCCAGTGACCTCTGTGGCAAGCTTTGACCACAACATTAATATAGAATGTGCACTATGACCATACTTGATTTATACAAATGGAAAAAAATCTCCAAATGAGATGGGCAGAAGTCCACAGCTAGTCATTTCAGTGGAGAGTCATAACTTTTCATTGAACTTTCAGAACTAAATCCCTTAACAGACCCAGTATCCTTGAATTCAGAGGATGTTAGGTATTTATGATGAAACATCTTATAATGAAAATCATAAACAGATACTAATATATACCTCCTGGCTTTCTCCAAAAGATCCTGCAAAACTTAATATTGATCACTGACTGAATTGATGCTACTTCATGGGCAAACACACAAAGGTGTTGTTGAGGATCAAATTTAAAAATGCAATTTTGGCCTATATCCACTTCACTGTATACCCAGTAGGACACGTGTGTTTGGCTCTCCCAGTTCCAGGGTTTCTGGTTTGTGGAAATAATGTAAGCAGTTGGCAGGATCCTGAGTAAGAGTTATTATAGAAGGAGGAGCCAAGCTATTATAGTTCATCCTGTCTAAGAAAATAGTAAATAAAAAGCAATAATTGTATCACTAGAAAATTCAAAGAAATAAGTACTACAACCAAGGACTCTAAAGATGCTAATGATTTATATAACAGCCCATTTAACTCTAGATTTGACTACTTTCAAAGACAGATGGGTCTTTGAGAATGACTGAATTATTGTAAGCTTAGTTAGGTGGGGTATCTGATTGCAGCTGCTATTCCAGATGTGGAACTGTAGCAAATCAGCAGAGTAGAAAAGGGCAGGTAAAAGTTGATATTTACCCACTACAATGAAGTTCTTCTAGTATATCCTGTTGTCTCTTTTACAAGATGGAGGGATATGCTGAAGTAAAAATATGCACTAATTTCTGGTCAGTTGCTAACAGATTATCTGGGTTTTTTGGAACTCGGCAGGAGCAAGATTGAAGTTCTGGGGGCAAGAAGTTTTGACAGAATTGTAGAAAGATATATAGCTTAGGAATGAGTCCAAACTATGGGAATAATTATGTCCCACATGAACACTTACTAAGGATCTCACTGCAGAGAAAGCTGTCAATATTCAGGTGTTCAAAAAGACTCAGTCAGAGTTAGTGTGGCTATCCTCTGCCACTCCAGCACTTATTTGCTGGCTTAAAAATACAGTCCCAGGCTTCCCTGGTGGTGCAGTGGTTGAGAGTCCGCCTGCCGATGCAGGGGATACGGGTTCGTGCCCCGGTCCAGGAAGATCCCACATGCCGCGGAGCGGCTGGGCCCGTGAGCCATGGCCGCTGAGCCTGCGCGTCCGGAGCCTGTGCTCTGCAACGGGAGAGGCCACAACAGTGAGAGGCCCACGTACCGCAAAAAGAAAAAAAAAAAAAAAAAACAATACCTATGGGAGAGTATCTAGACCCTGAATGACAGATTTTAATTCATTTAAAATCTTCCTTGCATTCCCTGCCCTGATCCTAAAAATTATATTTTCTAAGATTCCCTGATAATTAGCTTCCAGTTAGAGCTGATCAATGGGAAGCACTGTGGGATATTGGAGGCCAGGAGGAAAGGAAAAACTGGAGTATTTCTCTCTTTCTCCACTTCCAGTGGAATCAACATTAACAGATTCTTCTCTACAGTGGTTTCAGCTCCTGCCAGGCAGCCCCAGTTCCTAAAGTCTAATAGCCACTTTTTCCCTATGTCCCCCCTTTCCTAAGGATGGTGGTGACTAACTCCTGGTTTCCTCACTAATAACCCTGTCCGGCTTTCAGCCTCTTCCAAATCCTTCATACGGGCTCTCTGTTTTGCTATATGGTTCCTAATTGATACACCCAGCTTCTAGGAACCATAGTGGAACTAGGTGCTGACTTCAGTCTCAATAGTTTCAATTTCAATGGCTCCCCTTTACTCACTGGACCATTTCTGTGTTTGAAATATTAACTTCCCATCTTCACTTTTTAAAGATATTTTCTGAACCTTGTTCTCCAACTCAGTACCACATCCATCTTGTTGAAATTCTGTTGGCTCAAAATCTATCCTTAAACCTTGTATATTCAAAACCTGATTTGTCAGCACACCAAGAATGCATCTGCTTCTTAAGTCTAGGCTTAAATCAAAAGCTCATAAGAATGATATACAAATAGAGAAAGTTGATTAATTAGGTTACATTGATGCTAACTTCTGAAGCTACCATGCTTGTGTCCACTTTTCTGCCTTAAGAAAGATTCTCATGGGAACTCAAACCAAAGAACCCTTATTTTCTACTGGAATGTGTTCCCTTTTCACAGTGCTCAGATAAATCATTATAGTTCCTTAACTTTAACCAGCTTTTTTTTTTTTTACATTGGTAGCTATAGAATAACTACATAAAGTAGCATTTGACTCTGTTCAAATCCTGGTTTATAACATTATAAGGGCAACCATAGTCAATGTCATTAACTCTTGCTTTGTAATCTGAGACATGGCAACAGTTCCTATTTTTTCTAAAAAAATTATGTATCTTGGGAGGAGGTGGAATTAATTTTGTTACTTTTGAAATAAAATTATTTAGAACTTCCTCCATTACATGATTTTTAAGATTGATTTACATCTTCTCCATCCCAAAACCCTACTAAATTAGAAAGAAGGATAAACCCCACAAAGATAAGGAGAAAAAAGTGAGAAAAGTAAAGCAGATGGGTAAATGATAACTAATGTGCCAACCCTGATAAAGCTGAAATTCAGTTATGCGATGTGCTAAGCAAAAACAAGCTGATATCCTTTAGAAATCCAGAAGGATTAAGAAATTGGAAGAACCTCATAACTCTGAAAGTAGGAGTAGAAGTAAGGCTAAAAATAAGAGGAGTGGTTGGAAGTCTATATAAATAGTTATTAGATTTCAGGATTCCCTTTCTGGAGATATTAAGCTAGAAGAACTAGGCCTTGGAGGAAACCAGGCACAGGTGAGAGCAGATCAGACACATCTAGCTCTCTTCTCTTAGCTTCAGAAATGTTGTCAGCCAGATATATATTTCCCAGCTAGCAGACAAGGTGATTTCATTTTCAAGAAAAATGGTCCCAAGAGAACAGACCCTGAGTTATGTGGCTCTCCAATAGGCTGAGATCACTTTACTATGAATCCTATCAGGTAACAAGTCTCCTTTCCCCAAAAACACATACAAAGATTCTGAAGATTTAGTGTATCAGTACTAAATAGAAACATTTAACCAAGGATCAACAGACAATTCAAAAAAGGCTTTGAAGTGAGAGACTAAAACAGACAGTAAAAAGAAAGAGGAACCAGGGAGAGCAAAGAGGATGGGAAGACTCCAAAAAGCTTTATTTGATATCCTAAGGTACAAAAAATATATATTGCAACTCTGAAACAAGCACAGACAACTACTAATAGAGGAACATGAAAAGAAGAAAAGAGATTTAAGAAATTAAAAATACAATAGTAAAACAAAAATCCTTTACAAGGATAAAAAGATGAATTTGAA
Source organism: Lagenorhynchus albirostris (assembly GCF_949774975.1). NCBI lineage: Eukaryota > Metazoa > Chordata > Mammalia > Artiodactyla > Delphinidae > Lagenorhynchus > Lagenorhynchus albirostris. Next base: position 80,934,076 of record NC_083098.1, on the reverse strand, counting down.
CACATCATCTAGAAAATAGATTAAAAGACAAAGTAGGAAAAAAGTTTGGAAGATTAGCACAACGTCTATACAAAAATCATACCAATTTTAAAATAAAAGAACAAAGAGAAAGGAGTTATCAAATAAATAATACATCAAAACATTATGGACCCAAAGGAACCAGCATCCAGCTGTATAGTTTTGCTGCCCAGCACAATGGATGGAGAAAGACCCACATCAAAGCAATTACTAGAATTTAAGAATACCACGTTCAAAAGGAGATACCAAAAAATAAATAAATAAAAACACACCAATGTTCAGAAATCAGATTAGCTTTAGATTTCTCAATGATGGCACTGGTAGTTAGAAAACAATAGAGCATCAAATTTGGGGGAAAAACTAATTCCATCATCTAACTCTGAAGTTTGATAGTAAAAAAAATATACTTCCAGACAATCAATGTAGCAAAAGTCCCTTCTCAGATAGTGACTTGAAGATGTGCTGCAGCTAAATGAGAAATTAAACCAAGAAAAATGGAAATGTGGGACCTCCAACATAAGAGGGATGACACCAAGAAAAGAAGTGAAGTAATCGACAGGCTGATGGTGTATGCAGCTTCCAGTGCCAGGACAGTGTTGCCCAGTGGACCCAGACAACAGCCAGATTGGAACTAATGAAGGGAAGATTCCAGCAGTGAGATTAAAGAAAAAGATAAAATTAATAGTGTACTTGATTTTTTTTTTTTAATGCACTAAGATGAGACGTACTTGGGAGAACAGTTATGGTAGATACATTAAAATGGCTGAATAATTAAAAAAAGAAAGTGAGAAGTAAATTCATTAATGAAATAACCTCCAAGAAAAAGACTGTAGAAGAAAGGAAATTGCATCACTATCCTGCAGAGTGAATGCTGAGGAAGGAAGAGTTTGTTGTTGCTGTTGCTGTTGTTATAGTACATTTCTCAGCTGTTAATATTTTCATATCATAATAACAACTGAATAGTGATATACAAACAAAATCATAATATAACTGTACTGGAGGATAAGTGCCTGTGGTAAGGTTAGGTATGGAGAGCTAAATCAACAACATCAATAGGAAGTTAACATATAACATACCAAGATGTAAATAAGAAATAGCAATGTAAACTAATGTGGATATAAATGCCAAAAGAACCAGCAAGAAAGTCAGATGAAGAGGGGTGCAGAGTTAGGATTTGCTGGAAGCTGGATGAAAGGAAGATGGTAAAAATGCTACTGCCTTTTGTAAAATGCTCTGCATAGATATCTGGCTTTGAAGTAGCACTTTTCTCCTAAATCATCTAATCTCTCTTTAGATATATTAATACATTAATCCTGTTACAGAAAATATTCCAGGTGAGGAAGTCACTCTGTCTCTAATTTTTTGCAAGTAATTTTTTGCAAGTGTGTGCTCTAATCCCTATGTGATGATTACCATACTTTAACTTTCTCATTTTATTTACTTAACTTCAACTTCCTGAAATATGTTTAACTCTACCCCCTCAAAACAGAAAGTTTGCCAACCCTGATTCAAACGCTATATCCTTATTTACCATTATAATTACTTATTAACACCCTGTTTTAAACACATTAATTCATGTTTAGAGGTCTATACTCTTTGGAGGCATGTGTCACAATGCACTGAACTTCCATTCAGAGTAGAAGCTAATTGACAATTTTTAAGTATATTTTTATGGGCATCTGCTTAATGATTAATACATTAATGATTAACACATTAACTTGGCAGCAGACAGTATTAAGTAACATTGGGGTTTATTATCTACAAATATCATTTCCCTTATACCATTAAGCGTGTAAAACATTATCAGCTAGGCGCTCTATTGAAATGTAACTCTTCGGCTTCCCTGGTGGCGCAGTGGTTGAGAGTCCGCCTGCCGATACAGGGGACACGGGTTCGTGCCCCGGTCCGGGAAGATCCCACATGCCGCAGAGCGGCTGCGCCTGTGAGCCATGGCCGCTGAGCCTGCGCGTCCGGAGCCTGTGCTCCGCGACGGGAGAGGCCACAGCGGTGAGAGGCCCGCGTACCGCAAAAAAAAAAAAAAAGAAAAAAAGAAATGTAACTCTTTAAGAATTAAATGGATTTTTAAAATAATGTTGATAAAAATTTGACCTTAGAGCTCAATTAATTTTTAATCTTATTTCAAGGGCAATAAACACAATCATATGAAGATATAGTAAGACAGATTTTGTATTTCTTGCTAGCTCAGTCAGTTCTGAAGGTACCAACAGGAAAAAGCTTACACAAATCAATGATTTCACCCTTTGTGGAATTGGACACTCCGTATTTCTTTTCAGCACTAATGCTCACACTGTAGAATTTCTTGACAAATGCTGAACAAATCTATTAGCAGTAAGTTTATCTATGAACAGACTTCAAGATCAACACTAATATAACATTCCCCCCCACCCCCAAATTGAGATACATGTGCTTTTACCAAGATTTTAGGACAGTTTTGAGACCACACAAAGGATACGTTCGTTGGATAGCACATATTTTTAATAATATAAAACTACTCCACATGAAAACAGGGCATGTTTCAGATCCTTTTCATCAATAAATCAAAATATCTATTTAGTGTTTTTATTAAATAAAAAAATTCACAATGTATATAGTTTTTGTTTGGACTCTTGCTTTGGATTTAGAGATTATCTTCCAGAGTGAATTGGGAAGGTCACAATTTGATTCTTTAGGTCAAACAATCCTAAATTACCTAGTAATTAGCCATAAAATATGGTTGCTTTTATTGTTTTTTTAAGTGTTAACAGAGGGATCCTGGGTTATTTACCAATGAGAGTGATTATGAGACAGGCTGGGACCTAGCACCCTTTGCTGCAATGTTGCAATGCTTGCACCTGGACAAACATCTCCTCGAGCTACAAAATACAAAGAAACTATAAGGGACTAAAAATAACTGCATACATGCACAATTGGGGCAAATTCTGGACAAAAGATATAAAAAGACCAAAAAAGCCCAACTGCCACTTTCTGAAGAGCCAGGAGCAAAAGCAGGGTGTCAGGAGGAAAAGCAGGGTACTGCGCATGCTCCCTGCACACAGCACCACAAAGGGGTGGGCAAACCACCAAGCCACGCCTCCAGCGACCCCCTGGACACACTCCTACCCTTGTGCCCATAGAAGAAACGAGCTCGCATCCCCTTTCCGGGAGTGATCAAGGAAACCTGTTAATTGTTCTCGCTCCCCCCCTCCTACAGCAGGGGCCCCCGTAAAGCCTTGTCTGAATTTCTTGTCTGGCCTCTGATCAGTTTCTATTGATTAAGGAGACCAAGAACCTTAGTAAAAAAATGGAAGAAATAAAAAGCTAAAAGAAAGTACCAAGATTATTCAAAAAGGGAGAAACACTAGATATATCTAATGAATTCCCTACAAAATGAGAAGTCCTCTTGAAAGATGTTTTCAGGTCTCTGCCTGAATAATTTCAGGGAAATGACAACCACAAGTTGTCATTGACCAAATCCAATCTTTTCCTTAGGTAACACTGCAGTATTGAGTCTATGATATTGTTTCTACCTTCTGCTTCTAAAGGAAAACACAGTATTTGAAGACTGATATTATGATCCTTGCTGGTCTAGTCTTCCACAGTATAAATATTCCCAATTTCTCATTTGTTTTCTTTTGAGGCATGGTCTCTTAATCCTTTGCCAAATGGAGGTCTAATTCTAAATGGATCCAGGGTCAATAGCAAGTCTCTTAATATGCATTTTCAAGAATAGAAGAGAGTATTCTGAAAGTGGGACTCTGCTTATCTAAACCAATGATCTCAAGATTTAAAGCCTCTCTCTCCCATGAAAGGTTTGGAGTTGATTGATTGATTGATTGATTTACTTATACTGAATTATAATTAACATACAATATTACATTTCAGGTGTACAACATTGTGATACTGTATTTTAATACATTATGAAACAATCACTTCAATAAGACCAGTTACCAACAGTTACCATAAAAAGTTTTTAAAAACTTATTGACTATATTCACAAGGCTGTAGATTATATCCCCATGACTTATTTATTTTAGAGTTGGAAGTTTGTACTTAATCCCCTTCACCCATTTCATCCTTCCCTCGACCTCTCTGCCTTCTGGTGATACCAGTTTGTTCTCTGCATCTGATTCCATTTCTATTTCGTTTTGCTTATTGATTTCTTTTTTTTTAAGATTGCACATATAAGTGAAATCATGCAGTATTTGTTTTTCTGTCTGACTTACTTCACTTAGCATTGGAACACTTATTTTAAATACATTTCCCCAGAAATTGGTAGATCTGGATTGAATATGAATATTTAAGAAAAATTGCAAAGAATTCTGAGCTGAATTGTCTATAAACCATGCTTGGAGAAGCCCTAATCTAGACTTTTTAGCAAAAAAATAATATCATATCATTCCCTATTTTCTATTGGTACCCATTTAGCTTAAAGTAAACTCAATCTGAGTTTTTGTTAAGCCAGGTGTCCCAGTCCTGTAATTCTGCAATTGATATTTTCATTGTATATTTGGAATTTCTATTTTTTTTCCTAAGATTGTTGTTAATTTGGATCTACAAGTTAATTCTGTTGGGTAAAACAGTTGAACCTTGATTCTATCACCTGAAACATTTGCTTCCCTTGCCAACACTGTGTCATTAACAAATCTGATAAACTTCCTTTCATTCAAGTCACTGATGAAAATTTATAAGGCTAAATAGAGAATCTTATGACATGCCACAAGATACCTCCCTCCAAGGTGACAATCACTTATTAAACAATACATTTGGGGGTAGCTATGCATTTATTGAACTGCTCTATCACTTAACATATTTCTCTATTTTATCTACAAGAGTGTCATACCCAAGAGAATTTACAAAGTGCTTTACTGGAATTCTGATGAACTGTGTCAACATTTTTCTCTACTCTCAAAGATCTAGTAGAGACAGTTCTGGCGGGGAAAGCAGTGGACATTTATTGAGCATTTAAGCCTTCAAAATGCATCATCTCATTTATGACCACTGTCTAGGATTACCTTTTGAATCTCCCACAGATAAAGGCACAAAGGCCTAGGGAAGTTATGTAAGTACATGATGTCACAAAAGGAAAGAAGTTCAAGGGCTTTTTTGTATCTCATCATTTATTAGCCCCGTGGCATTAAGCAAGTCTCTTAATATCTCTGCAGTACACCTATTTCAAGATGTATATTCAGGGCTTCCCTGGTGGCGCAGTGGTTGGGAGTCCTCCTACCGATGTGGGGGGACACGGGTGCGTGCCCCGGTCCGAGAGGATCCCACATGCCGCAGAGCAGCTGGGCCCGTGGGCCATGGCTGCTGGGCCTGAGCATCTGGAGCCTGTGTTCCACAGTGGGAGAGGCCACAACAGAGAGAGGCCCACGTACTGCTAAAAAAAAAAATGTATATTCAGCTTTGAAAAAATGGTTATGCCCTAAATTCTGTCAACTAATTCACAGTATATGCAACAGAGAACCGGAATAAAAATGCTTAAAATATAATAGAAAGCTATGTCACTTAAAAGTTCAAGAAAGGAAGTCTAAAGCTAGTATGGTTGCTCTGTTTCATGCAATTCTCAAGATCCCAGGTTCTTTCTATCTCGTTTCTTCCTTGTGCATAGGCTCTAATCTCAAGATCAACTAATTATTCATGATAGCTGCTGCAAGCTCCAATTATTACACCCACATTTCAGGCAGCAGAAAAGAGGAAGGGCAAAGAAAAATAGATAATGCAAATTCATCTTAGGAAAGGATTCTGGCAGCTGCTACGTGAAATTCCATGTATATCTCATTGTCCAAAAGTTAGTCAGATAGTCATATCTTGCTGCAAGGAAAGCTAGAAAGTGCATTTTAAAAAATTCTGTGTGTTCATGTGCCCAATAAAAATTAGGTATTCTATTACTATGGAATAAGGAAAATGGATTTGGGAGACAGCTATGTCTCTGTGACATTTATGCTATAAATATAAATTAGTTCAAATCCATATACTTGTTTTTAGTGAACCCCACTGATTCCTCAAATGTGAACTTTTTGTATTGCTTTTAATTTGTTCCAGAAATGTCCTAAGATTTACACATTTGTTTATTAATTTATTCATTCAGTCAACAGACATTACTAAAGGGGCCCAGGCACCACACGAGACATTGGAGTCTCAAGAATCAATACAAGACACAGTCCCTGTCCTCGAGGAATAAAAATTGTATTTTTTTGTGAAAAAATATTGTGAAGGATATAGACTTTTAAAGAAGTGTCATAACTTTCATAACAGAATTATATACAGAGGAACTCAGGAGAAGAGTAAGATTAAATTAACCAAACCTTGAAGATTTGAGAAAGGCTTCAAAAAAGTAATAATTAAACTGGATTTTGAAGAACAAATGAATTTTTTATCAGAAAAAAAAAAGAGTGAGAAAAGTATTCTGGTCAAAATAATAATCTATGCTAAGGCATAAAGAAGCAAAAAAAAAAAAGAACCATGCTGTTAGAGCAACATGCATAATTGCATGTAAGTACAATGAACAATTGACAGGAGTGGAGTAGAAGGAAATGATGCTGGAAATGTAAATTGGGTGCAATTTGGTAGAAGTCATGCATCCCATTCCAAATCTATTCTATAAGAATGAAGGTCATTAAAGACTTTAAATAGAGAGTGACATAATACCATCTGTGGAGTTTCTTATTGGGTGAGTGTTGGCAGCATGAATGGAACATTGGAACCAGTGGCAGACTACCTGCCTGGTGGTTATTGCATCAATCAATAATTCTAATGAGAGACTGAGACCCTAATATGGCAAAGGGAGAAGATGACTCTCAGAGGTCATTGATCCTCCTATTACCTCCTCATTTATCACTGGCATCAAAGTTCTCTTTACTATTTACTTTGTTCCTTCCAGTTTTGAAATCATTCTTTTTTTGAGAGGACAGAGACTAAATAGAAGTTATGTATTCTTCCAATGTTTCTATCATTTGTTACTCCACTTGCTCAAAAAAAAAAAAATTAGCATTGTCCCCCCAGTCTTTATTTATTTATTTTGCTTATAACAATAGCTTCAACTACTGGAAATTATCAAAGCTAGTTATATGCAAGGCATTATGTCAAGAGCTACATATAAATTATATAGCCTTACCTATAAATACCATCTATGAGGCAGGTACTATTACTAAGAGAGATTAAATAACTTTTCCAAGAGCACCCAGTTGGTAAGTAGTAGAGCTTAGATATAAAACCAACTCTATCCATCAACAACTGATAACAAGTCAATCTATCAACATGCAGATAGTTTGATTATTTACTAATGGATAACAAACAGACATCAGCCCATTCTATTTATGAGATTTTGGGGTAAGCCTATCATTCATCTGTGATTCCCTTCATGTGTGTGTTTATGTGTATTTGTGTATGTGTGTGCGCACGTGCGGTTGTTTCTATTGGACCACGTGTCCCTTCTTCCACTTCTCTTGTACATCAAGAGGATTCACCAAGAGGAAATTCCTTGTCTCAGAGAATGGAAGCTTACATTCACTCACACAAAGTTTGTTTCTTCTTAAATAAGACATTAGCATAACTTATAAAGAAGACAATTTGTCTTGTACACAGACAACCAGCCAACCTGAATCAGAGCATTTTTAATAAAGACCACTTTCTGAATTTTGTTAAGATTTATGGAATTTACTACATTTTTAGTTGAAATATATTTGAAATATAACATTGTGTAAATTTAATGTATTAAATTAATTAATGCTTTGATGTATTAAATTAATTAGTATGGTTGCCATTGTTGTGATAATTAGCATCTCTATCACCTCCCATAATTATAATTTCTTTTTAGTGGTTAGAATAATTAAGATCTAGTCTCTTAGCAAGCTTGATGATTATAACACAGTATTGTTGTCTATACTCACTATACCATACATTAGATCTCTAAGATCTCTAAGACTTACTACCCATTGCAAGTTTGTACACTTTAACAACTGTCCTATACACCATTACCCACATTCCCTGGTAACCACCATTTTATTCACTGTTTTTATGAGTTTGGCTTTTTTAGATTCTACATATAAGTGATATCATACAGTATTTGTCTTTGACTTATCTCAGTTAGGATAATGTCTTTGAGATCCATCCATGTTGTTGGAAATGGCAAGATATCCCTCACTCTCATGACTGAATAACATTCCGTTTTGTGACATATATATGTATGCCCCATCTTTTATCTCTCCTTCTTTTGACAAGCACTTAGGTTGTTTCCATATCTTGGGTATTGTGAATAATGCTGCAAAAAAACGTTGAGTGTGCATATATCTCTTCAATATACTGTCTTTATTTCCTTTGCGTATATACCCAGAAGTGGAATTGCTGGATCTATACCATCTTTTATATTCCTTTGCTATCTTAACCTTCCCTGTACCAGCTTCCAACTTCACCCCCAAATGCAAAGCTTAGTATTAACTAATGGTTTTATAGTTATTCTTAATTTCATTCAGCTTTCTTGAGAGTAGTTTGTTAGCAGTAAATAAAATTGGGTTTTCTAGGACAGATTACTATAGAACATAATTTTTAAATTCTGTCAAAATTATAATTATACCACTGATATTAATTTATAGCATATAAAAAGGTTTAAAAAATCAATCATTTAGCTAATAAGTACAATTCTTTTTAGAAAATATTAGTTCTCCAATTTTTATGACTGGATCAGACACTTTACTTGATCTTCTGACATTCATTTCTCTCCCTTAGGAGCACTATGGTAATAGTAGAGAGAAACAAAAACATTTGGAGTCAGGAAGACCCAGTTACACATTGAAAACCCTACTACTTACATACTAGCTGTATTTCCCTGTGCAAGTCACTTAACTTCACTGATCTTTAGTTTCCTATCTGTAAAATACAGATAATACCACCTATATATGAGATTGAATATTAAATGTGGTCTCATATATGAAATGTCTAGTACAATGCCTAAAACAAAGGCAGTTAAGACTGTTAGCCTCATTACAGATTCAAGTGGAACAAAATTTGATCTGCCAGAAAACTCTTGGAGATAATCTAATTCAACTTAATTATTTAACAGATAATGTCATTGAATCCCAAGGAGGTGAAGTGATTTGCTCCAAGTTACATAGCAAATTGAGACAGAGCAGAGATCATATCAATCTTATATCACCTTTTTCCAGTTAAGCCTTTACCCACTACTTCATATCATTTCATCCAGAGGAAAAACTATCTTCAAATCCAATACAAAAGCATTTGTGTATTTTTCATCAAGTAGAAAAGGAAAGAATTAACACAAAATAATATGTGAAAGACCATTACTGTAGAAATCAAATGTACTACCATGTTGATAAGAAGAAAACTGGGCTTTTGAAATCTACTTAACTGTCCTGACCATAAGAGCATAGTTTTCAGAAAATGGAATGAGAATAAGAGAAAGACGTTAATAGAAAAGAAATTGAGTTCAAGGAAATCTACTTACCTCTGATTCATGATAATAGAAAAATATAGACTTTAAAACAGTAAAGTGAGGACATTAGAAATAGCATTTTAAAGTTACAGAAACCAAAGTAGATTTAAGTAGAAAAAATAGTAAAAGCTACTTCGTATAACAAATAGTTCTGATGTAATAACGATAATAGCAACCATTTATAACACAAAGAATGTATGTTAAACACTGTTTTAATAATTTATGTATAATCCTAAAGGTAAATATTTTTTGTAACCTTTCAGTAGGTTCAAATATAGGAAAATGTGACAAAGACTTTTAAAAATGACAAATTCATCTGACTCTGAAACCCATCACTCTTCTATTACAGAGTTCTTGCTGCCAAATACAAAACCAATACCTCCTCCCCAATTCCTAACTTGTGAATGAGTATGGAGCAACATTACAATATTGCTGTGGCTTTTCAATCCTGATATTCTTTTTGTTTCCAGGGGAGCTTCTCCTACCTTCCATTGATTCAGAGATAGCCACTGTCCCAAGGAAGGAGTAATACAGCATAGCTGGAAAACAATGACATCACATTTTTACATTTATATTCAAGAGCCTCAATTTATGTTAAGAGACAGAAAAGTGAGACTTGTACTGGACTTTACTAGACTTGTCTACTAATGTAGACTAGGCTAGATGTACTGGATTTTACTAGACTTGTCTACCCAACCCCACTCCAAATTAAATAAGATTCTTTGAGAAAAGGAAGAAAGAGTTGTGAAGTCGGCCACAAGAAACGTGAAAGTAGTGGAGGGCCATGCATTCTGACCCTAAATCAAGGTTTCATCTGGAATCCCTTTAAGATATGGATGCATCTGGGAGAACAGAAAACTTCTGCCTAGCTTCTTCTGTTAAGGCCAAGGAAATATCAAGTGCTGGAACTTATATATTCCTGGAACTCTGGGGAGATAGCTTGTCTCATGCTAACCTGAACTCCAACCTCTGCCCTCTGAATAAGAGGTGAGAAGGCTCTGTGAGGAGGGGAAGAAAGCCTGATGAAAGCTGCAAGCCCCGGAAGGTTCCAGCCAAGTGGCACAGAGCAGGGGAAACTTCCTCCTGCCTTCTGGGCATCCCAGATGTGACTTAGTTTAAACCGAAAACGATTTATAAAACCCAAACTGACTTATAAAATTTGACATTTGCTAGATTACTTTTTCTGCCAGCATGCAGAATGTGATCTTGAGACAGAAATTACATTCAGCTTTATAGAAATGAAGCAAGTCTCCCTTCTTGGGATACCTTTGTTTGCAACTTTGAAAATACATTTCAATAAATGGTAAAATTAAAGGACAAATATTACAAATAAAATAACCTAATAGAGGTCTTAAACACAGGGCTCTCTTAACTGGCCATTCTTTTCTGTTTTTAAAGAACTGAATTATTGGCACACGGCAGCCCATTTGTATGGAAAAGAGCATAATAATTAAATCATATGGAAATCAGTACCATAAGAAAGCCAAGGCTATTTGTCCTACATGTGAAATAATGAACGTGTCTTTCTGCAGCCTTTGTCGTTATAATGTTATTATACAACCATTTAACTGAAGCTCTTATTTCACTGCCAAAACAACTGATCAATGTCAATTTCCATCCTCTGATGATTGGAGTTAAATGATATTATTGTAAATGAGCCACAGACAGGTAATGATCCTTTTGCACTGATATTTTTAAGGCAATTCCTGAAGCTTCTAATTTCCTTAAGGAATGGGACAAATTATCAACTTTCTCCCTGCAGGTGAGAAAATGTGCTTTAACATCCTCTGTCCTCTGTAGCAATATATTAACATTTGAGACAGAACACTGAGAGAACAAATTCTCCTACTGAATTGCTCCTTACTACTCTCTCTGGAACGAACCCCATTGAGGAAGTTCCATTTCATTTCTAAGTTGAGGAAAAACGCATTCTAATGAGCGAGATGATACATGAGCCCTGTAAGGCTGATTTACTGATAGTTCCTGGGTTTTGAGCTCATTCTGAAATAAATATATTTCTTGTTATCAATGACATGTGATTTACATGGAAAGTTTAAGTTCCATTCTTTAAAAGAGGTGATAATAGGAGGACAGAAACACAGCATTGGAGGAAAAAAACAGATATTACAGCACTTTTACTTCAAAGGGGGGAATCTTTGAAGATTTTACTTCAAAAGGGGGAATCTGCTGATCTTTCAGCAGAAACTCTGCAAGCCAGACGGAGTGGCAGGACATATTTAAAGTGATGAAGGAGAATAACCTGCAACCAAGGTTACTCTACCCAGTAAGGATCTCATTCAGATTTGATGGAGAAATTAAAACCTTTACAGACAAGCAAAAGCTGAGAGAGTTCAGCACCACCAAACCAGCTTTACAACAACTGCTAAAGGATCTTCTCTAGGCAAGAAACACAAGAGAAGGAAAAGACCTACAATAACGAACCCAAAACAATTAAGAAAATGGGAATAGGAACATACATATCGATAATTACCTTAAATGTAAGTGGACTAAATGCTTCCTCCAAAAGACACAGATTGGCTGAATAGATACAAAAACAAGACCCATATATTTGCTGTCTACAAGAGACCCACTTCAGACCTAGGGACACATACAGGCTGAAAATGAGGGGATGGAACGAGACATTCCATGCAAAAGGAAATCAAAAGAAAACTGGAGTAGCAATTCTCATATCAGACAAAACAGACTTTAAAATAAAGACTATTACGCGAGAGAAAGGACACTACATGTGATCAAGGGATCATCCAAGAAAAAGATAAAACAATTGTAAATATTTATGCACCCAACATAGGACCACCTCAATACATAAGGCAAATGCTAACAGCTATAAAAGGGAAAATTGACAGTAACACAATCAAGGTAGGGGACATTAACACCCCACTTTCACCAATGGACAGATCCTCCAAAATGAAAATAAATAAGGAAACACAAGCTTTAAATGATACATTAAACAAGATGGACTTAATTGATATTTATAGGACATTCCATCCAAAAAGAACAGAATACACTTTCTTCTCAAGTGCTCATGGAACATTCTCCAGGATAGATCATATCTTGGGTCACAAATCAAGCCTTGGTAAATTTAAGAAAATTGAAATCGTATCAAGCATCTTTTCCGACCACAACGCCATGAGACTAGATATCAATTACAGGAAAAAATCTGTAAGAAATACAAACACATGGAGCTAAACAACACACTACTTAATAACCAAGAGATCACTGAAGAAATCAAAGAGGAAATCAAAAAATTCCTAGAAACAAATGACAATGAACCACAACGACCCAGAACCTATGGGATGCAGCAAAAGCAGTTCTAAGAGGGAAGTTTATAGCAATACAATACTACCTTAAGAAACAAGAAACATCTCAAATAAACAACCTAACCTTACACCTAAAGCAATTAGAGAAAGAAGAACAAAAAAGCCCCAAAGTTAGCAGAAGGAAAGAAATCATCAAGATCACATCAGAAATAAATGGAAAAGAAATGAAGGAAACAATAGAAAAGATCAATAAAACTAAAAGCTGGTTCTTTGAGAAGATAAACAAAATTGATAAACCATTAGCCAGACTCATCAGGAAAAAAAGGAGGAGAATCAAATGAATAGAATTCGAAATGGAAAAGGTAACAACTGACACTGCAGAAATACAAAAGATCATGAGAGATTACTACAAGCAACTATAGGCCAATAAAATGGACAACCTGGAAGAAATGGACAAAACCTTAGAAAAGCACAATCTTCCAAGACTGAACAAGGAAGAAATAGAAAATATAAACTGACCAATCACAAACACTGAAATTGAAACTGTGATTAAAAATCTTCCAACAAACAAAAGCCCAGGACCACATGGATTCACAGGTGAATTCTTTCAAACATTTAGAGAAGAGCTAACACCTATCCTTCTCAAACTCTTCCAAACTATAGCAGAGGGAGGAACACTCCCAAAATCATTCTACAAGGCCAACACTACCCTGATACCAAAACCAGACAATTATGTCACAAAAAAAGAAAACGACACACCAATATCACTGATGAACACAGATGCAAATATCCTCAACAAAATACTAGTAAACTGAATCCAACAGCACATTAAAAGGATCATACACCATGATCAAATGTGGTTTATCCCAGGAATTCAAGGATTCATCAATATACGCAAATAAATCAATGTGATACACCATATTAGCAAATTGAAGGAGAAAAAACATTTGATTATCTCAATAGATACACAGAAAGCTATCGACAAAATTCAGCACCCATTTATGATAAAAACACTCCAGAAAGTAGGCATAGAGGGAACTTACCTCAACATAATAAAGGCCATATATGACAAACCCACAGCCAACATCGTCCTCAATGTTGAAAAACTGAAACCATTTCCACTAAAATCAGGAACAAGAGAAGGCTGCCCACTTTCAACACTATTATTCAACATAGTTTTGGAAGTTTTAGCCATAGCAATCAGAGAAGAAAAAGAAATAAAAGAAATCCAAATTGGAAAAGAAGAAGTAAAGCTGTCACTGTTTGCAGATGACATGATACTATACATAGAGAATCCTAAAGATGCTACCAGAAAACTACTAGAGCTAATCAGTGAATTTGGTAAAGTAGCAGGATACACAATTAATGCAAAGGAATCTCTTGCATTCCTATACACTAATGATGAAATATCTGAAGGTGAAACTTAGAAAACACTCCCATTTACCACTGCAACAAAAAGAATAAAATACCTAGGAATAAACCTACCTAAGGACACCAAAGACCTGCATGCAACAAATTATAAGACACTGATGAAAGAAATTAAAGATGATACAAACACATGGAGAGATATACCATGTTCTTGGATTGGAAGAATCAACAGTGTGACAATGAGTCTACTACCCAAAGCAATCTACAGATTCAATGCAATCCCTATCAAACTACCACTGGCATTTTTCACAGAACTAGAACAAAAAATTTCACAATTTTTATGGAAACACAAAAGACCCCAAATAACCAAAGCAATCTTGAGAAAGAAAAACGGAGCTGGAGGAATCAGGCTCCCGGACTTCAGACAATACTACAAAGCTACAGTAATCAAGACAATATGGTACTGGCACAAAATCAGAAATAAAGATCAATGGAACAGGATAGAAAGCCCAGAGATAAACCCACGCACATATGGTTACCTTATCTTTGATAAAGGAGGCAAGAATATACAACGGAGAAAAGACAGCCTCTTTAATAAGTGGTCCTGGGAAAACTGGACAGCTACATGTAAAGAATGAAATTAGAACACTACCTAACACCATACACAAAAACAAACTCAAAATGGTTTGAAGATCTAAATGTAAGGCCGGACACTTTCAAACTCTTAGAGGAAAACATAGGTAGAACATTCTATGATCTAAATCAGAGCAAGATCCTTTTTGACCCACCTCCTAGAGAAATGGAAATAAAAACAAAAATAAACAAATGGGACCTAATGAAATTTAAAAGCTTTTGCACAGCAAAGGAAACCATAAACAAGACGAAAAGACAACCCTTAGAATGGGAGAAAATATTTGCAAATGAAGCAACTGACAAAGGATTAATCACCAAAATTTATAAGCAGCTCATGCAGCTCAGTATCAAAAAAACAAACAACCCAATCCAAAAATGGGCAGAAGACCTAAACAGACATTTCTCCAAAGAAGATATACAGATTGCCACCAAACACATGAAAGAATGCTCAACATCATTAATCATTAGAGAAATGGAAATCAAAACTGCCATGCGATATCATCTCACACCGGTCAGAATGGCCATCACCAAAAAATCTACAAACAATAAATGCTGAAGAGGGTGTGGAGCAAAGGGAACCCTCATACAGTGCTGGTGGGAATGTAAATTGATACAGCCACTATGGAGAACTGTATGGAGGTTCCTTAAAAAACTAAAAATAGAACTATCATAGGACCCAGCAATTCCACTACTGGGCATATACCCTAAGAACACCATAATTCAAAAATACTCATGTACCACAATGTTCATTGTAACACTATTTACAATAGCCAGGACATGGAAGCAACCTAAGTGTCCATCAACAGATGAATGGATAAAGAAGATGTGGCACATATATACAATGGAATATTGCTCAGCCATAAAAAGAAACGAAATTGAGTTACTTGTAGTGAGGTAGATGGACCTAGAGTCTGTTATACAGAATGAAGTAAGTCAGAAAGAGAAAAATAAATACCATATGCTAACACATATATATGGAATCTAAAAAAAAAAAAAAAAGTTCATGAAGAACCTGGGGCAAGACAGGAATAAAGACTCAGACCTACTAGCAAATGAACTTGAGGACACGGGGAGGAGGAAGGGTAAGCTGGGACAAAGTGAGAGAGTGGTAGTGTATATATGGACATATATACACTACCAAATGGAAAATATATAGCTAGTGGGAAGCAGTCGCTTAGCACAGGGAGATCAGCTCAGTGCTTTGTGACCAGCTGTGAGGGTGGGAGAGAGGGAGACACAAGAGGGAAGAGATATGGGAATATATGTATATGTCTAACTGATTCACTTTGTTATAAAGCAGAAACTAACAGAACAATGTAACGCAATTATAGTCCAATAAAGGTGTTAAAAAAAAAATGTAGTACTTCATCACCATATTTGTGTCCCTTTCCCCAAAACTATAAAATGAATCATTTAAAAAATTTTTTATTGTATAGTATAAGCAGTTAAAATAGAAGCTTTGAAATTTCAACTTACAAAGAAAAATTAAATATGCTTGCTATTATCTCATTTCTATAAACATAATTTATCCAAAAGTATGGAGAAATGTTTTTATTTCTATTTCATCTCTGATCTGCCATTAGACCGATGTGGCTCCTAGTGGCATCTGACTGCTTCACAAGCTAAGTTTTAATTAATTCAATTTGATAAAGGTTTACTTAGTCTCTAGATGTTTAAGTTCTGTGCTAGACCAGAACACCCCTCTTCCCCCAAAAAAAGATGAAAACTAGGCCTGTGAAGAGCAAACTTATTAAGTTAAATTATAAACCTCTTTGCACTTCTAGACATGCAGCAGTTATATAATGACTGAGAATATAATTAATTATTTTCCATAATATGAGATTAATCAAAGGATAAAGATTTCAAAGGGCATGGCTAACAATGGATAGAATTATATGTTCATATTTAGAGTAAGGAGTTTGGTTAAACATACAGTTTAAAATTGATTGAGCTACAATGAAGATTTTTCATAATGAATTTCACCCTGTCTTGGAAATACCTAAATTAAAGATGAAAACTAACTATTGCTTTATATAGGCAATACCCTGGGGGACCAGCCAGATTGTGCTTTACAATTTAACGTCTTTGATTTTGTACAGTCTAACTCCATATGTTTCTGACAGTGGGGTTTCCACAATGTCCTTTGCAAAAGGCAATCTTGGCACAACTGATCTTACTTTCAGGAAATCTTTGAAGATATTCTGAATAATTTCCTCATTCTCTTAATCATATACCCATGACAATTCGCAATT
The DNA here is from genome assembly GCF_949774975.1 of Lagenorhynchus albirostris. Lineage (NCBI taxonomy): Eukaryota > Metazoa > Chordata > Mammalia > Artiodactyla > Delphinidae > Lagenorhynchus > Lagenorhynchus albirostris. The sequence goes on along the minus strand of NC_083098.1, from coordinate 80,917,076 downwards.
TAGAGCCACGCAGTAAATAAATAATGGTAATAACAAAAGACCACCATGTTCTTTTTTTAATAGTCAGTGACTAAAACGTTATTAACAGGTGAACCCACCATAAGCACCATTGCCTCTATCTGTCATCAGAGAGTTAAGAGAGAAATTCACTCCTATAAATTACATTCATTCCATTTAATTAAGATTTGTTTGTCTTAAAGAAACAAGTAACTCACTTAGCAGTGTTCTGGATTGTCCTCAATTCAGAACTAATTACACAGTTTAAACTGTGGCAACTAAATTATTTAGATCAGGGTTAGAAAACCACAGTCCATGAACAATATCCACCCTGACATACATGTTTTGTATGGCCTCCCAGTGTTTCTTTTTTTATAGTTAATTGACATCATTGAAAATTGGGAGACTATGAATAAAATCTGACTTAATGACTTCTTTCCAAAAAATGGAAACAAAAAAGAAAAGAAAAAGAGGAAAAAGTAGGAGAGGGTAAGGGGAGAATTGAGAGAAGAGAAGAGGAAAGAGAGCAAAGGATCAGAGAGGAGAAGAGAAGAGAGAAGGGGAGAGGAGAGGACCGCAGAGATGAGAAGACAGTAGGGGAGAAAAATAGTACCACCTCTGGGCCAACGTTGCCTCTTTGTAACCATAGGCTCCTGAGTAGCGAATATTCTCTTAAGAAGGCATCTCTACTCCTTAAGTTTGCTATAATCCTCTATTTTCTCTATTCTTTAACATTTTACTTTTTTAAAAACCTACTCTAGTGCCTGTTGTCTTTACTTTGTGGCCCTTAAATTAGATTTCAAGCTCTTTAAGGCAAACCCAGTGCCTAACATGGTGTTACATTCACAATACGAGGTATCTGGGCTGATATGAATTGTGTACAGAGTGGAAGTCTTATCATATCACATTGATTTCCATATCAATTTCCATTAGATATAGTACTTAATGCCTTTTTATTCATTTTTCTTTCATTTCCCATTGTCAGTATCAAATAGCATCTTTATTTTGCACCCATGCTCCTAGCCTCATCTCCACCTACCAATGATTGTAGTTGTCTCCTTTCAAGGATGCCATATCCTCTGAAGTCCCTTGCTGATGCCAGTAGCTGTCAGTCTCCCAAACCAGAATATGGTTCATCCTAAATGAGAAATAGAAAAGAAATAATGTCATCATAAAGTAACTCTGGATGAAAATCTGCTGTTCTCCGTCATTACTTAAGGCAGACAAGTTTTACCCCAAAAGTTGCATTATGAAATCTTTATTAAAGACTTGTGAACCAACACTTATCTATCATTCTGCTAAGTAAGACTTAGTCTCATCCAAATTAATCAGTTCTAAGCAATTTGAGGCCTTAAAATATAATTAGACTCTTCTCTCATTACTTTATTTTAAACTTACAACCTTCAACCATGTTTAGAACTTATGTTGTAATCCTCATTAAACTTAAAATAAAAATAAAATGTCCTAGCTTCTCATATCCAAATAGTATTATAAATCAAAATATTGTGTATTATAAATCAAAACACTATGAATGTGTTACTGTCGATTTCCCCTTTTATGGCTGTTAGTATTTGCCTTATGTATTGAGGTGCTCCTATGTTGGGTGCATAAATATTTACAAGTGTTATATCTTCTTCTTGGATTGATCCCTTGATCATTATGTAGTGTCCTTCTCTGTCTCTTGTAATAGTCTTTATTTTAAAGTCTATTTTGTCTGATATGAGAATTGCTACTCCAGCTTTCTTTTGGTTTCCATTTGCATGAAATATCTTTTTCCATCCCCTTACTTTCAGTCTGTATCTCTAGGTCTGAAGTGGGTCTCTTGTAGACAGCAAATATATGGGTCTTGTTTTTGTATCTATTCAGCCAATCTGTGTCTTTTGGAGGAAGCATTTAGTCCACTTACATTTAAGGTAATTATCGATATGTATGTTCCTATTCCCATTTTCTTAATTGTTTTGGGTTCGTTATTGTAGGTCTTTTCCTTCTCTTGTGTTTCTTGCCTAGAGAAGATCCTTTAGCAGTTGTTGTAAAGCTGGTTTGGTGGTGCTGAACTCTCTCAGCTTTTGCTTGTCTGTAAAGGTTTTAATTTCTCCATCAAATCTGAATGAGATCCTTACTGGGTAGAGTAACCTTGGTTGCAGGTTATTCTCCTTCATCACTTTAAATATGTCCTGCCACTCCGTCTGGCTTGCAGAGTTTCTGCTGAAAGATCAGCTGTTAACCTTATGGGGATTCCCTTGCGTGTTATTTGTTTTTCCCTTGCTGCTTTTAATGTTTTCTTTGTATTTAATTTTTGACAGTTTGATTAATATGTGTCCTGGCGTATTTCTCCTTGGATTTATCCTGTATGGGACTCTCTGTGCTTCCTGGACTTGATTAACTATTTTCTTTTCCCATATTAGGGAAGTTTTCAACTATAATCTCTTCAAATATTTTCTCAGTCCCTTTCTTTTTCTCCTCTTCTTCTGGAATCCTTACAATTCGAATGTTGGTGTGTTTAATGTTGTCCCAGTGGTCTCTGAGACTGTTCTCAGTTCTTTTCATTCTTTTTTCTTTATTCTGCTCTGCAGTAGTTATTTCCACTATTTTATGTTCCAGGTCACTTATCCGTTCTTCTGCCTCAGTTATTCTGCTATTGATCCCATCTAGAGTATTTTTCATTTCATTTATTGTGTTGTTCATCGTTGTTTGTTTCATCTTTAGTTCTTCTAGGTCCTTGTTAAATGTTTCTTGCATTTTGTCTATTCTATTTCCAAGATTTTGGATCATCTTTACTATCATTATTCTGAATTCTTTTTCAGGTAGACTGCCTATTTCCTCGTCATTTGTTAGGTCTGGTGGGTTTTTATCTTTCTCCTTCATCTGCTATGTGTTTTTCTGTCTTCTCATTTTGCTTATCTTACTGTGTTTGGGGGTCTCCTTTTTGCAGGCTGCAGGTTTGTAGTTCCCATTGTTTTTGGTGTCTGTCCCCAGTGGCTAAGGTTGGTTCAGTGGGTTGTGTAGGCTTCCTGGTGGAGGGGACTAGTGCCTGTGTTCTGGTGGATGAGGCTGGATCTTGTCCACATCTGGTGGTGTGTTTTAGAGTGTCTGTGGACTTATTATGATTTTAGGCAGCCTCTCTGCTAATGTGTGGGGTTGTGTTCCTGTCTAGTTAGTTGTTTGGCATAGGATGTCCAGCACTGTAGCTTGCTGGTCGTTGAGTGAAGCTGGGTGCTGGTGTTGAGATGGAAATCTCTGGGAGATTTTCGCCGTTTGATATTACGTGGAGCTGGGAGGTCTCTTGTGGACCAGTGTCCTGAAGTTGGCTCTCCCACCTCAGAGGCACAGCACTGACTCCTAGCTGCAGCAAAAAGAGCCTTTCATCCACACAGCTCAGAATAAAAGGGAGAAAAAGTAGAAAGAAAGAATTAGTAGAAGAAGAAAGAAAGAAGGGAGGAGGGAGGTCAGGAGGGAGGAAGGAAGGAAGGAAGGAGGGAAGGAAGGAAAAAAAGAAAGAAGATAAAGTAAAATAAAGTAATATAAAATATAATAAAGTTATTAAAATAAAAAAACTACTAAGAAAAAAAACGGACGGATAGAACTCTAGGACAAATGGCGGAAGCAAAGCTACATAGACAAAATCTCACACAGAAGCATACACATTCACAAAAAGAGGAAAAGGGGAAAAATTCATAAATCTTGCTCTCAAAATCCACCTCCTCAATTTGGGATGATTCGTTGTCTATTCATGTATTCCACAGATGCAGGGTACATCAAGTTGCTTGTGGAGCTTTAATCCGCTGCTCCTGAGGCTGCTGGGAGAGATTTCCCTTTCTGTTCTTCGTTCTCACAGCTCCCAGGGGCTCAGCTTTGGATTTGGCCCCACCTCTGCATGTAGGTCGCCAGAGGGCGTCTGTTCTTCGCTCAGACAGGACGGGGTTAAAGGAGCCGCTGATTCGGAGGCTCTGGCTCACTCAGGCCGCGGGGAGGGAGTACGGAGTGCGGGGCGGGCCTGTGCCGGCAGAGGCCGGCGTGACGTTGCACCAGCCTGAGGAGCGCCGTGCGTTCGCCCGGGGTAGTTGTCCCTAGATCCCGGGACCCTGGCAGTGGTGGGCTGCACAGGCTCCCCGGAAGGGGTGTGTGGATAGTGACCTGTGCTCACATACAGGCTTCTTGGTGGCGGCGGCAGCAGCCTTAGCGGCTCACGCCCATCTCTAGGGTCCGCGCTTTTAGCCGCGGCTCGCGCCCGTCTCTGGAGCTCCTTTAAGCAGCGCTCTTAATCCCCTCTCCTCGCGCACCAGGAAACAAAAACGGAAGAAAAAGTCTCTTGCCTCTTCGGCAGTTCCAGACTTTTCCCTGGACTCCCTCCCGGCTAGCCGTGGCGCACTAACCCCTTTAGGCTGTGTTTACACCGCCAGCCCCAGTCCTCTCCCTGCGCTCCGACCGAAACCGAAACCCGAGCCTCAGCTCCCAGCCCCGCCCGCCCCGGCGGGTGAGCAGACAAGCCTCTCTCGGGCTGGCGAGTGCTGGTCGGCACCGATCCTCTGTGCGGGAATCTCTCCTCTTTGCCCTCCGCACCCCTGTTGCTGTGCTCTCCCCCGTGGCTCCGAAGCTTCCCCCCTCCGCTACCCACAGTCTCCGCCCGCGAAGGGGCTTCCTAGCGTGGGGAAACCTTGCCTCCTTCACAGCTCCCTCCCACTGGTGCAGGCCCCGTCCCTATTCTTTTGTCTCTGTTTATTCTTTTTTCTTTTGCCCTACCCAGGTACGTGGGGGGGTTTCTTGCCTTTTGGGAGGTCTGAGGTCTTCTAACAGCGTTCAGTAGGTGTTCTGTAGGAGTTGTTCCACGTGTAGATGCATTTCTGGTGTATCTGTGGGGAGGAAGGTGATCTCCGCGTCTTACTCTTCCGCCATCTTCCCGGAAGCCTCGACATTCAATTTCTTAAAGTGCATTCGTCCTTTCACTGCTAAGCTTTTATCTTAATTGGATGAACATCAAGATTTATGTGCATTTTCTTTTAAAGCACCTTCTTATTTTTCATATATCTTTTTATCTTAACATGTTACTTTTTGCCGTGATCTCTTCTTAAAATGTATTTTAAAGATAAGTATAAAAGAGAATTAAGCTAGGAGCTATTAGACATTTTAGAACCAATATTATTTTCATGCCTGTCATTTATTTCTTGTCTAGTGTTTCTCTTTGCTTAATATCACTGTAAAAGCCCTACTTATTCTGTATAATTCCCATGGCTACAATTGTTGCTTTTAGTTTTACTTTTGAAAAATCATTTTTTTCCTTGAAAGTTTTAACTCATAAAATATCATGTAGTCTCTAACCTCTAGTTTCCTTTCTAAGCACTGGCTTGATTGGTTTGGAAGCCCATTTTAGCCATGTGTGTATATATATATATAATTTTTTTTTTCTCCTTTACCTTGCCTTTCCAGAACACACATACTGCTGTTTGTCTCATTGATTCAGTTTAAGAGTATTGGATGTTGTCATTAATTTTTTATTCTATTTAGCAAGCTAGAGTTATTTCTGGTTGAGGGAGTAAATGCATTATATAATTATAGTTGATCAAATGTTTTATAGTAAAATTGTAAGAAATGCTTAATGAATATAAACTCAACCACCACCCCCACCCCACCCCCATTAGATTGACACTAGTAACATTTCTACCACACATCATTTTCCATTCTGGCAAACAGTGAAAGGACTTAGAATGACTCTGGGTCACCCTAATATATAGAGTAAGATAACATAGAAGGAAAGAGTAGGGGCTACATATTTTCTACTAAGCTATATGATTTACTTTTTAAAAGTAATAATTACATCAAAATTTGTTCTCTAAACCTGAGAAATTTATCAGCTTACTATATAATCTTAACAAACCATTTCTTTATTGTAAACTTTATTTACAATAGACACATTGTTGATAGCTTTGAAACTAAAATTTGGAACAAGTCTAACAAGTCTTACAAATAGAATTGTATTTACAGAGAGATTAAGACAAGATCATTGAAATCGGGGTTGCATCTTAAATCCCAGAATGGAACGGCCCCCACCATAGAGAAAGCTCGCCAAGTAGAATAGATGAATGTCTCTGGCAGCATGGATGGGCCCAGCTGGCTTGGCTCTTCCTTTCATGCTGATGTGAGCAGGTACCTCTTCTATGCTACTTTAATTTTTTAAAGGATAATGGGGAACAAACATCACACTGTTTCCACCCCCCCCAAAAAAATGGAACTTCAGACTCTTTATTTTCAAGCTTGGCTAGATACTCCCATACTTGCTTCACGTAACATATACAATACCTCACATAATACTGTATTTGTCAGCTCACAATTAACGCTATTCACTTGAAAGATAAGAAATATGAACACAGGCATATCTCGGAGATATTTTGAGTTTGGTTCCAGACTAATGCAAATAAAGCAGATATCACAATACAGTGAGTGACACAAATTTTTTGATTTCCTAGTGCATGTAAAAGTTATGTTTACATTATACAATAGTTTACTGAATATGCAATCACATTATATTTAAAAAACAATGTACATACCCTAAATAAAAATACTTTATTGCTAAAAAAATGTTAACCATCATCAGAGTCTTCAAAGATGATTTATCAAAAATCTCCATAACAAATATAATAATAATGAAAAAGTTTGAGATATGATCAGAGCTACCAAAATTTGACACAGGGACACAAAGTGCACGAATGCTGCTGGAAAAAATGGCACCAATAGACTTGCTTGATGCAGGGTTGCTAAAAACCTTCAGTTTGTAAAAACCACAGCATCTGTGAAGTGCAGTAAAGTGAAGCAGAATAAAACAAGGTATGTCTATACTCTGTTTCCAAACTCTTTAACCAGTTATTTGCATAAGTTTATTTTTTAAACTATCCACTATTGTAGAAGAGGGCCAATGATAAAACAAATACTTAAAATTTTCAGATGCTTCATCATATTTTGAGGGGTTTTTTTGGGAAACAAGTTTAGAGAATAATATATAAATATCCTTGTGCTTACTACATGAAATAGGCAAATATTAACAATTTCTTATATTTGTCTTATATCTTTAAATAAATGAAATAAAATTTACCAATAAAGTTGAAGCCCATTTACTTTATTACTTCATCTCACCTCCACACCAGAGAAAAGTATATCATAAATTGATGTCTATTCTTTAGTGCATATTTTAACAAAAAGAAGAAGGAGGGGAAGGAGGAGGAACAAAAGGAAGATTTTTAAAGTATTGACTTTTTATTTTTGTTAAACATTCACTCTGAAGCATGGACTCTTCTAAGTGTTTCTAAGTGCTTTTCACATGTTAACCCATTTAATATTGAAACAAATGATTTTATAGATGAGAAAATTAAGGTACAGAGAGTTTAACTAAATTGCACAAGGTCACACAGATTATAAATTCTACAAACAGAATATAAACCTAGCCATTGTACAGCATACACAGGCATATGTATGTTTTAATTATGTTTAATATCATTAAATTATGCTCAGTATCATTTTAGTATCATTTTCTATGTTTTAATACTTGTTTTTAATTCCATGTTTTATTTTTGAGGTGCATTCTTTTTTGGTTTTGTTTTGTCAAAACAAGCAAATTGTTGTAAATATTTATAAGAAATTCTTCTTATATATATCTAATAACAGAATTTCTGGATCTAGTGAATACATATTTCTGTTTTCAGCAAAGATTATTAAATTGTTTTCCACTATGGTTATATTTACAGGTCCATCAAATTTCAGAATTTTCTATTTACTCCAGATACTTTCTAGCAGTTTATGCTGTCAGACTTATTTCCTTTCCATTCAGATATGTGTGAAATAGTAATTTAAAAAATTTATTTTCCTTGTTGTGAGAGAGATGGAATATTTTGGTTTTTTTCAGAAATTTTCCTAGTTCTCTATTTTTCTCAATTATGTTTAGAGTTATTGGTCTCTTCATTAATATGTAAAACCTGCAATAAATTCTGGATGCAAACCCTTTGTCTATTGCAAATATATTTTCCCAGTTTGTCACAAGTTTTTTAAATCAGTTTTCTATGTTTCTCATAGATTTACTATTTTAATATTAATCTATTAGTCTTGCTTTTATAATTTGTACCTTTTTAAAACCGTTCTCCTCCCACAGGTGATAGAACTACTTTTCTATATTTCAGTAATTTCAGTGTTCTGTGAATTTTGTGTGTGTAGTATGAGATATATCTAATTTTATCAGTTTTCATATTTAAAAAAACCCAAGGGTTTCATTACCATTTAATGAATATCTTATCCTTTTCTTGCTGACTTATAATGCTAACTTGGAGTCAGTGGCTCATGGGGAACAAATGGGAAAGCTATTTTGTGACTAATCTGAACTGCTTGTTACAGCTCTATATAGCATGTTCCAAGAGAGAGTTATTTTAAAAGTAGAAATGAAAGAAAATAAAGTCCAAAAATCTGGGAACTTCAGTGTAGAAAAGCAGTTGTGGAAGATTATATTGGGTTGGCCAAAAACATCGTTCGGGTTTTTCTGTAAGATGTTACAGAAAAACCAGAATGACCTTTATGGCCAACCCAATGTTTTCCAAATATGTCACCAACGATACCTCCCACCTCATATGCTCTTCTGCAGTTTGACTTTGCCACTCCCCATAAAGATGTGGAGATAGTTTCTCCCCCTTCTTGAATCTAGATGAGCCTTCAGACTGTTTTGACCAAGAAAATAAGGCACAAGTGACCTGTGCCATTTTCTGGCTCAGGTTTTAAATAACTCAGCAGCTTTCTCTGTCTTTTGCTAACAACTGTAAGAAGGGCAATTGCCCTGAGACCACCACGTCATCAGAAGCCTGATCCACTTAAGGAAACTTGGAGGCTCATTTGCCACGTGGGAAACAGTGAAAGGATGGAGCACCAAGGTACCAGTTATGTAAGTGAAGAAACTACCTGAGAAGCAAATTTCCTGGCCCTAGACACCTCTACTGACATTATGTGTATCAGAGACAAAATCACCAGCTCAGCCCTTCAGGAATTCCATAGAATTTCCATAGAATTCCATAGATTTCCATAGAATCCTGAGCAAAATAAAATCACGGTCTTAAGGCATTACACTTTGGCATATTTTGTTATACAGGAGTACATAACCTAAGCAGTGCACTACTTGTAGACCTCAAACCATAAGAAATAAGATGGATAAAAAAGCTTAGATCCATCAAGTCACTTACAGGATATTAGAAACTATCTCTACTGCAAAGATCAGCTGAGAATAATTCCTTCTAATCAAGCCCACCCAGATTCTCTAGGCTAATCTTATTTACTTAAAGGAAATTTACTATAGATGTGAATCAATCGGCATAATCCCTTCATAGCAATACCTAGATTAATGTTTGAATTGAATAACTGGGCAAATTGACACATAACACTGACCATCAATCATATCACATAAATCTCTCATTTCAGATGACCTCAAGATACTCATTAAATGTGTTGTAGAAGGGCAAATATGGATCAGTTAGCAAAGAAATAAGGCAGACAGAGGGTTATGTCTAGTAAAGAATTTTGAGTATGGCTACTGACACACCAAAGAGATCAAGGACCTGCTAAGTTTTTGTTGAGGGAAAAAACGTAGGCTTGGTCCAATAACACTTTGTCTGTAACGTGTGGTTGTAAAATAACTCTTAGCACACTCATTTGCCAGGCAGGAATTTTTCCACAAACAAGGAGAAAAGGTTATACTTCAAAAGTCCCCGTCATAAATTCCCAAGGAGAATAATGGATGAAAAACTTTCCAGATGGTAGAACAAACAGCATGGGTGACTATGAACAAGGAAGATTTACCTAAACTGCAGCAAAAAGGAACTTCCTCATTCCAGGTGTTGGTCTTCAAAATGCCTACCCTTGAGGAATGCTTCATTGCTATAAACCATTATCTTTCTTATTATTCCAAGACCCTAAATGGACATTATTTTTTCTACATCTTTGTTTAGTGGATGTGCATGTAAGGAATGAGAAGATAATTGGTATTTTAGTTGACAGACTGCAGCCTATGAGCCATATTCAAAACTGATGGAGAAGACTGCAAATCATCTGGAGATTTTGGTTGCTTCTCTCAGGGATGGATGCATTGGTTCTATGGGCAAAAATAACAATGTGCATGGATATTTTGTTGGCCAATCAGGAGAACTATAGCAGAGATTACAAATCATTCACCAAAATGTGTGGCACTCCCCCTCCTTATTCCATAATACAAAGTTCATTCTTGGATGTGGCTGTGTAGTCATGGAACAAATATTCTTAATTGCTTATATCTAACTGAGATTGAGTGAGTAGTCATCACCAATGTAGGTAATATGAATAGGTGATATTGTCATATCCAAGCCACAATAGTTAAGATATGAATTTACCTATCTCATTGTCTCATTTGCCTTTCCCTCTGATGCAAGGGCACCCATGGCAGTAGAGATAGTGTGGCCAGGCACTAGAGATAGTGTGGCCATAAGAAAGAAAATGCCTGGGCTCCTTTATCAACTCCTATTCTTACAGCAAAAATACCAACCAACGAAGAAATCAGCATTGAACTGTCGTATGAGCAAGGAAAAACAAACAAACAAACATGTTAATCCATGGAAAGTTTTGGATTTATTGGTTATAGAAGTCAGTTTACCCAGAAAATGCAACCAAAATGCCAGTACAATGATAAATAATAAATAGCTGAGATATCACTATCCTTTAGCAGTAATGCTGCTAAAACCTCCACTTAGTGAACATTCACTTCCAAAGATTCTGCTATAATAAATATTTTGGTCAACCTCCAGCTTATATCTCTCTTCTGGATGCCAGACCAATATGTTCAATTCCCTACTGGATATTTCCTTTTAGATGATCCACAAATTCAATACATTTAAAATTGAAGGAATTATATGCCACCACTCTATTATCATTTCTATCATACTTGTTCTCTCTCTCTCTCTTTCACACACACACACACACACACACACACACACACACCCCACACACACATCTCTGTCTCTTCTCTAGTTCCATCACTTTACGTTTATCTTATCTTTTAAAATGGCCCCAGCTCCACATCAATCCTTAAGTAAGAATTTTGGGAAGAATTGTTGATTGTTTGTCTCACTCTACTAATCCAATTGCTTTCCAAATCTAGTAAATGCTACCAAGTAAATCTTTCTTTAAAATGTCCTTCTATACATTTTTGCTGCCTTAAAAATTGTAGCAGTGTCATATCTGTAGGAGTAGCAGTTCTTGCTATTTATTTGTCTCAAGTTTTGTCTAATCACTTTGTGTAGATTATCACATTTAATTCACACATTAATCTTGTAAAATAGGTTCTGAATTATCTTCACTTTATAGAATGTCATTCATCTAGTACATGGTACAGTCACGATTCTAACTGCAAGCATCCAACACCAGAACCTTTATTCTCAGACACTTCAGGCTGTATGTTTTCTCACCCCAATTTCTTTTTTTTTCTTTTTTTGGCCACCCCACACAGCGTGCAGAGTCTTAGTTCCCCAGCCAGGCATCAAATCTGCCCAGGCAGTGGCAGCATGGAGTCCCAGCCACGGGACCACCAGGGAAGTCCCTCTCACCTCAGTTTCTGTAGTAGCTCTTTAACTGCTTTCTTCCTCCAGCACTGACATCCTCCAAGCTTTTGTACATATTGAAGTCAAGTCTAAATCATATTATTCTACTTCCTAAAATCCCACAATGCTTTCACATTTCTTAATGTATAAAATTTATCATCTTTTCTGGGTCAATGGGGCCCATCATGCTCTGGGTCTTCTCAATTCAACCTCTTATCTTGCCATATTTTCCTTCATATTTTCTGCTCCAGTGACAATGAACTACTTGAGTTACCCTCTTTGACAGGAATGTCTTTCTTAATCCTATAGCATCAATATAGTTGGACCACACTAAACTACTAGAGCAAAGAGATCTAAAAAGATAGTGTAGTGGCTCAAACACAATAATAGCTTTTCTTTTTCATGCAATAATCCAGGATAGTACAGGGAGGTGGAAGGATGGAGCTCTTCTCTGCACAGTTATTCCAAGTCCAAAGCTGATGATGGGGGCTTCCCTGGTGGCGCAGTGGTTGAGAGTCCGCCTGCTGATGCAGGGGACACAGGTTCGTGCCCGGGTCCGGGAAGATCCCACATGCCACGGAGCGGCTGGGCCCGTGAGCCATGGCCGCTGAGCCTGTGCATCCAGAGCCTGTGCTCCACAACGGGAGAAGCCACAACAATGAGAGGCCCGCGTACCGCAAAAAAAAAAAACAAAGCTGATGATGGCTCTGCCATTGACACGTAGCTTCCAAGGTTGCTGACAGCATCACCATTCCAGTCCATGGGAGATAGAAGGTTGTGGAAGAGTTTCATGGACAATACCTGGAAGTAGCATGCATGACTTCTGCTCATTCTCCTTTGGCTGGAGCTTAATCATATGATGTCATGTCTCTGTCTGAAGGGCTAAAGTCTATAGTCCTTGACTAGGCAACTGTACACCAGATGCAACTACTTTGCCGTGGAAGAAAATAAATGTAGATAAGGTGAACAGATTTGTCACATATGGTTAACTCTTATTTGTCCTTAAGAACTCATATCATATGCCATCTATCCCGAAACATCTTTCCAGACCCCATTAATTGTGGTGCAGCATCCCTCTCATAGCCTACTGCCTACTGATATATCATCCTTCTAATTATATAGTGAGTTTCTTGATGGGAAAGACGTATTATTGATCTCAATATTCTCAACACATAACAGTTGTTAACCACATAATAATGTAGTTCTCTGGAATATAAATTGGATTGAATTGAATTAAATTAAAATGAAATAATATGGAATGTACCAAGATTGAAAAAAGAGAAAAGAAAAAGACTGAAAACTGTGAGAGGTCGGTGTTACAGAAGCCAAGTGAAGGAACGGCTGTGTCAAATACTTCAGAAAAACTAATTATGCTTGAAAAAAGATTTGTTAGTTTCAGCTGTTGAACAGAGGTAAACACATAGAGGTAGTGAAGAAAAGGTGAGATAACAAGTGACACTAGGTGACCAAAAAAGTCGAAGGAGGATTTTGTTTTGTTTTGAAGATAGGAAGTCAGGAATTTCCCAAAGGGTATCATAGGATATGGAAAATAAACAGCTTGCTCTATAATTGTTCTTGAGTGTCTAGACTTGGGTTCAATTATTTTATACTAAGCACAAATAGCATATGCCCTCAGGCATTCAAGGTTAATGATGTCCAATTTTTGTTTTTTTCAATTGTCAAAGAAGTATACTTTCTAAAATAGCTGAGCAGGTATATAATTAAACAAGCATAGTTTATTACTGGAATCAGGGTATTTTGAGAGACTTGAGTTTTCAAATGTGTTCCGATTCTCAAAAGTTTATTTCCCCAAAAGTTGTATTTCTTTTTGCATTCTTAAGCTAATTGTGAATATATTTCAAAAAGAAAATTTAATTTTTTATCTTTGTTAGAAATTCAATGTATATATCTCTTTGTTAGCATCAGTGCACTATAAATCATATGAGTAATGTTTGCCTCTGCTCCAACAAAGTTGTCTTCTCATGTGTCCAAAATAAACACATTATACTTTTTTATAGCTCTTCTGTAACTCAAAAATGAATACCCTCTGCAATACTCTGCATGTAGTTTCTTCTTTCCCTCTCATTCTGGCCTCCCAAGCTCCCAGGAGTGTACAAGTAAATCCTGCTGAGTAAGATAAGGTCATCAGAAGATTACAAGATTTTGACAAAGTAGAATGCCCAGCTCTGGAGTATCTCCCTTTTTACTCTCCAGGTATCACTATATTGAAGAACAGAAACTTCCAGAAAGAGTGAAGAGATTCTTTGAATAGCAGATACTTTGGAGTAAAGAAGACCTTGGAATAGTCCAACACTGCAGATTTTTTTTTTCTTTCTCCAGTGTTCTTTGAACCTGGTTATGCACTCCCTCAGCCAGGGTTAAGATCCTATAAGATCCTAGGTTATGCATTCCCTCAGCCTGAGTTAATATCCATAGAAACTTGCATTAATCATGAAATATCGCATAATACATTTTACTGGAATTCTCCATGGGACCCCTTTGACCCAATTTATGTCAGGTGTCTACCCCATGACAGTAAATACATACGGCTGCCTGGGTGGGATTAGAATTCTTAGGAAAAGGTTATCATGGACTAGGGAGGTGTTTACTATAGGGACAGAGTTTTAGTCAGGATTGAAGAACACATATTAGGATTGTGATCGTCACAGATTTTGCTTTCTTTAAGATATGACATCTCAGAGGTATATGAATTGATGATGGTAAGAGAACACGGCACAGCTTGAGAAATGAATTGGGAATACCCTAGAACAGAACCCCCAAGGTGAAAAGTTGTGCTTTCTGTCAACCTAAAAAATGACTCTCTCCCTTTTTTTTTTAATGCAGCAAATCTTACTGAAGTGAATAGATGTCACTTCAATAAAGCCCCAAACCCAGTTTCTAATTAGCTGTCTATGTTTCAGAGAGATGAGTAAAAGAATTTCATGAATAATAATTAGCAAGAGATAAAATTAAGCTATGAGTTTTTAATTATGAAAAGAGATTTTTCCCATTATTTGTTTACAAAGATGTTGTAGGTTTATAATTATACTTCAAAGTTTTATTACAATCTTTCTTCAAAGTAAATGGCCTCAAACATACCAAGTCAAGTAGTTTTCATTTTTAACAGCTTTACTGAAATATAAATCACATACCATAAAACTCGCCTTTATAGGGTCACAATTTACTGGGTTTTAGTATATTCACAAAGTTGTGCAAGCCTCACCACTATGTATTTTTAGAACATTTTCATCACCCCCAAAAGAAACTTTGTAACCATTAGCAGTGGTTTCCCTTTTATCATTCTCACATACCTGGACCCAGTTCTAGGCAGCTGCTAATGTACTTTATGTCTATAGATTTGCCTATTCTGGACATTTCATATAAATGGAATCATACCATATGTGGTCATTTGTGACTGGTTTCTTTCACTCAGTGTAATGTTTTCAAGGTTCACTTAAGTTGTAACATATGCTAATACTTTATTTTTGTTGCTAAGGAATTTCCCATTGTATGGATATACCACATTCTGTTTACACACTCATTAGTTGATGGATATTTGGCTGTCTCCACTTTTTGGCTATTATGAATAATATTGTTATGAACATTTGTGCGTAAGCTTTTGTGTGGACATAACTTTTTTTTTCTTTCTTTTTTTTGTGGTACACGGGCCTGTCACTGTTGTGGCCTCTCCCGTTGCGGAGCACAGGCTCCGGACGCGCAGGCTCTGCGGCCATGGCCCTTCAGGAACTGCCAAACTCTTTTCCTAAGCAGCTGCACCATTTGCATTCCTACCAGAGACGTATGAGGGTTCCAGTTTCTCCACATCCTCACTAATACTGTTATTGTACATCTTTTCTTTATTATTATAATCATACTAGTGAGTATGAAGTGAGTTTTATTGTGGTTTTGATTTGCATTTCTCTGATGACTAATTATTTTGAGCAACTTTTTTATGTGTTTGTTTGCCATTTGTATCTTGGAGAAATGTCTGTTCAGATCCTTTGCCCATTTTTAAACTGGGTTATTTGACTTTGTATTGTTGAGTTATATGAATTCTTTATGTATTCTAGATACAAGCTCCTTAAAAGATATGTTTTGAAAACATTTCCTCCCACTTTGTGAGTTTTTCTCTCTTGATAGTGCCCTGCCCTTTGAAACACAAAAGATTTTAATTTCACAGAAATCCAGTTTTCTATTTTTATTTTGGTTACTTGTACTTTTGATCACATGTCTAAGAAACCATTGCCTAAACTAAGGTCACAAAGATTTATGCCTCTTTTCTTCTGAGAGTTTCATAATTTTAGCTTTTACATTTAAGTCTATGATCAATTTAGAGTTAATTTTTGTATATGGTGTGAGATAAGGCTCCAACTTTAATTCTTTGCATGTGAGTATTCAGTTGTCCTGAGACCATTCATTGAAAGAATATTTATCTCTTAGCTGAGATATTTGTGGAAAGAATTTTAAAAATTGACAGAGTTGATAATTAGAAAAACTATTGTTAGAATTCATAGGAAAAGAAAGAAATATCTGGATAAATGTTATTAGACTCTTGTCTGGCAGTCCTCTGGATGCCTATGTTACTACTTTCCTAAAACAATCAGTCTCACTAATTTTCCTCTGAAATTATTTATGCATTTCATCAGAAACACTATTTGCTTCCAAGAAGGTGGTTATCAGATGCCTCACTAAAATAGTTTACTTTTCAGTTCAAGTTTTAAACATTTTTTAAATAGGTCCTAGCAAAAGGGAGATACCAGAGTTCCAAGAAATCTACATTTTTTTCTAATAAAAGTTCTGATAAAATTTTCTTTTTGCTACAGGAAGATATAGAACTTAATAAATTAATGTAACACTTACACTTAGTCCAGTTTCAAATGCTAAAGGAAATTTTATTATAACAAACAAGGGTGGATCCTTTTCCAAAAAACTACAAGAAATATTTTCAGTCATTCAAATGATCACTGGCAAAGTTACCAAGGTCCATCTTCCACTTTTTTTGGTAGTCCAGATAGGTTAGAATCCTGGGGTGGCTTAAAGGAACAGACATCAAGCATTTGAAAACTCTGAGAGATTTGTTGTTTTTCTTATTGTTGTTTTGTTTATTATTGTTGCTGTTGTTGTGTATTTTTTCTGAATCAGTTGTCACAGTCCAATATAGACTCCATAAACCTGAGTTCACAAGGATTGCATAAACCAAAATATTATAATGTTTAAACAATTCTATATTTTCTAAATCAGAGAGACTGATGTTTAACAGACCAATGATGTAAATAACAGGAATATTCTAAATCCATTTACTAGATAAAAAAGGAAAACAGAGAAGCCATTATGCAAATGATGTCCATGCAAAGGCTAGCCAATCTGCCTAGAGGTTATAGTATATTAAATGGTGGAAAGGGGAAAACCAAAATGGATTTGGCTCATTTGATTTCAAGTTAATGTTTGTTTTCTGAACAGATATTAATTAATCATCCTCTTAGTCACCTGTTTGGTATATTTGTACTTCTGATCATTATTCCCATATTTTTAGGCAAAGAATTTTCACTTATTGAAAGAATATAAGTTTCAGGAATGATGAGATGTTTTCAGTTTTGTTTGCAGCTATATTCCACTGTTCTTATTCTAGAACAGTGTCTGGCACATAGGAGATACACAATAGGAATTTTTTACTGAACTTTGAACGAGTCTATTCTACTTAGAAATAATGGGGTCAGTTTCCCTGCTACACATTGGGAAATGGCAGGGAGAGAAGAAAAGAGTTTGCAACAAGTTTATGAATGTTTTGTGTATGGAAATCTATGTGATATGCCTTTGTACATTTACAACCTAAAACCTTCCAAGAACAAATACAAAATTATTAAACATAAAAGGTAATAAATATTGTTGATGGAATTGCTTCCAGCAGTCCATTCCCAAAGATGACATATTACAGGATTTTGAGTGCCTTCACTTGTGTACACTCAAAAAATCCAATTCAATGGATAGTTCCTTCATTCCATGTCTTCCTCAAAGGTCTCCAAGAGAGAATAAAACCATTCAAGCAATAGTGGTTTTAGAACAAGTTTTGCTCACTATTTTATAGTCTAGAAAACCAACTAACCCTTCTCCAGAGAAGGAGTCTACTGTAAGAGCCCCACTGCATTTAGGAAATAGATGTTAGTTTGATTATGATTATTCCCCATTAGGAAATAAAGCTTGACTTTATTTTACCTCAGTCACAGAACAGTTCTTGCAAAGCAAAATGATTTAAAATCTTTATTTACTGAATGATTAGCAATGTTAGTAGAGTAAACCTCGCCATAAGAGAATAGGTAGGGGAACTGAGCCATGAAATTTCATTACACACAATTCAAGGGTCACTTTCATTCGACTTCAAGATATACATTCTGTATCCTTATTTAATTATAGGCCTACATAAATTTTGTGGCAGTTCGGTGTAGGTGAAAGATTTCTGATGCTAAAGCGTCAATACCTGGGTCCAAAACCTAGGTCTCTCACTTATTAGCTGGATGATTTTGGAAATTTAGTATCTTATTTGTAAAACTTAAACAACAGCAACAAAAACCTTCTCCATCTACCTCTCAGGTTTATTTTAAAAGTCTAATGGGATGAGATCTCTGTTAAAACAGAGACTTTTAGGTTTAGCAATTTGCATGACACTGGAATAAAATTCTGAATAAGGTGTGGACTTGCCCTCACACTACTTTGCCAATAGAGGAAAAAGCCCCATAAATAGGAAAAGTTCTGTAAAAAAGGACAGTCCTCAGCAAGACAATATAGAAACACAATTCCATAGGAGCCTAGAACTGCTCTAAATTTTCTCTTCAACCCCCTTACTCAACAGTTTCTTGAGATGAAATTTCTGAAGTCCTTTTTAACTCTGAGAATGGACAAGTCTATTTTTGAAAGATATTTTCTTTTTAATCCTGTCTAGAGTGAGTAGCATCAGTTTCAAAGGCATGGCATATCCCTTGAATTGAAGAGAAAATTGAAGATGGAAATATATATGTATATATTATTTTTGGTTGCTATTCTCATTATAAATGGAAAGCAGTTTCACCTGAATCATTTGAATTTTGGAAGTCATGAAAAGCTATAGCTTATGACTATTCCAAAAGCAACTGAGAGCTTTTATTAAGCCTAAATCACTAATTTCTATGATGCTTTCTTTATTTCTTATCACTCTGTGACCTTAGGCAAGTTATTTAGATTTTCTAAATCTCAGTTATTCCAAATGTGAATTGGAGATAATAATAACAACTGCCTCATAAGGCAGTTGAGAGGGTGCCATTTGAATACTGAACACAGAAGCATATTACAAAGAATCAATACATTTTAGCCCTTATTATTATTATCACAGAGGTTATAAGGGCAACTTCATAAACGACCTTCCCAGTCATTTATGCTGTGCTCTGAAATTCCAAACCAGTTCCACAAATAGTCAGCTTCCTCTGGCTTTCTTCCAATGGACCAGCAAAGGTGCTGTGGTAGCATTACCTTGGCCAGGCAAAGGACCTGAAGGGGAAAGACATCTTCATTGTGAAAAGATGAAGCTGTTGTTCGAGTTTCCAAGGAAAGCATGTTGAACTAAATAGAAGGAAACACTCTTCAGTGAAGTTCGGTGGGAGATATGAAGTAGGGAATAAGTGATAGCTGAGGGAAGATTCAAAGAGATCTACAGAGCTGAGATTAAAAACTCAGGTTTATTTACTTACTGTTATTTTAACAAGAAGAGTAATCAGTTTCTCAGCAATTCTCCTGGCTTTATTTATTTTATGTTGGCTTCTTCCTGAGACTGGCTTCATTAATTGCAAAATGTTTTCCAACAGCTATAACAGAATACAGCTACAGATTTTGCCATTTACACTAATGTGGCAGGAATGTAGCCTTCTGTACCATCAAATAAAAGTTCTGAATTTCAATTCGATTGGACCAACATGGGCCAATAACTGTGACCAGAGCACATACTACATAGTCATTGATTTCGGCTTGGGTTATTGTTCACCCTTCAACCCATGATTGTGCCAACCGGGATTGTGATTGTGTTGATTTGCCCACATCAATCAGTATGCACCCATGGAGCTAGAGGTGGGGCTAGCACCCACCCATATTATATGACTGCCACACAGAAAAAGAGAAATACTCTAAGAGATGTGAATTTCCCAAGAACAAATCTGCAGTTTGCTAAAAAGAGGTAACGAGGAGGAAATGACTGCTTAGGGAGACAACTGACTAATGATACCCCAGACTCAAACAAAAAGTCACTTTCAGTTCAGTTGGTAAATACCATCTCTTTTATTGAAAAATGGACAAAAACTGAGAGATAATAGCTACCATGTATTGCCCCGCACTCTCTACCTGCAATGTTCAAAATATCTTCTGTAAGCCTTGAAACACATTCGGTACAAAAGCAAAGTTTTAATTTCCTCATTTGACAGATCTCAGAATGATGACTCAGGGAATTTGAGAGACTTGCTCCGTGGGCACAAATCTAACACGTTACAGAACAAGAATTCAAGGCCAGTTGTGTTTGACTCCAAAGCTTTTGCTCTCTTTCCACCACTTTTCACTACCTCCTCCTGATCTTGAAAACCTAGCAGTAACAAAGATTTCCAGAGCAGAAAGTAACATATTTAAGACTCTTCTGGAGGCAGGGATGAAAATCAAGTTGTCATTTAGGATGTAATAAACTTCCATAACATAAATACAAGTATAAATTAACATGAACGTTTTGGAGGGGAGCATCATAGTATGCACCAAAACTTAAATTACATACACTTTTTTTTTTTTTTTTTGCGGTACGTGGGCCTCTCACTGTTGTGGCCTCTCCCGTTGCGGAGCACAGGCTCCGGACGCGCAGGCTCAGCGGCCACGGCTCACGGGCCTAGCCGCTCCGCGGGATGTAGGATCTTCCCGAACCGGGTCACGAACCCGTGTCCCCTGCATTGGCAGGCGGACTCTCAACCACCGCGCCACCAGGGAAGCCCTAATTACATATACTTTTTGATCTATCAGTTTAACTGTTAGAGGATACAATTTTAAGTTTGAAAAGATATGGGTACAAGGATATTAATTGCAGTAGTTGGTGGGATAAGATAGGAAATAACCAAAATCATAAGTGTTAGAGGATGGTGGGAGAGAGATGCAGTATTAAAGACAATGGTGAGGAAGGACCTTCCCAGGAAGGAGAGATTTGAAACTTAGAGAAGTAAGGAAGAGCATTCCAGAACGTGGAACAATTTAGAGCAGAATACTTGGAAGGGATGAAGGCAGAGGTAAGCTCAACGGAAGACCATGTAAGGCATTACAGGCCTTGAAGACACCTTTACTCATACACACTGGTGTACCCTGGCCTCTTTCAACATGTGCTGCACACTTAGATTGTGTGTGTATGTATATACTCGATTGTGAGAACAACCCGTCTAAGGATTGAGGAGCTGAAATAGGGGAGAGTGAGTTCAGGAGGCTGAGGAAGTGACAATTTTGAGAAGATGATGAGTTAATTTTATTTATGTCCTTCATTGATGAAGGACAAATGATGGCATAATTTGAGAGAGACAGAGAGCAAGAATGCTGATTCTCCTTCCTGGCTATAGGAGTAGAAGGCTATATTGATTAGAGGGAGGTTGGGGGAAAACTGGTATCTAGTAGCTCAGTTCATATGATGTGATGAGATTGAGGTGATGTTTGAGAAAAATTCTGAAGAAACATAATTACTTGTCACAAAAAAGCAAGGATACAAAAACCATTTTGAAGAGGAGCATAGGAAATGTGATTCTCCAAATAATTTGGAGACTCAATAAAAAATAGATTTTTTTCTTTTTTAAACATGGATTAATTACTCCCCTAAATTATCCCAAGAAAAATTAAGTATTATACTTAATTAGGCTCTTTCTCCATAAAATCAATGTGCTTATTTTAACATCACTTTAAATTACAGAAATTCCACTGAAATGCATAAGAATAAATTGCTAACAGTGTATATGAATTCTATTTTCTATTTTTATTGCAATATATTTAGCAACTTGGGAAAAGTTGGTTCTTAATCACTTTAGGTAATTGTGTCTGTCCTGATTACATCACCAAATAATTTGTTATAGAGAGAATCAAGTGGCTATTGATCACAGCTCTATGAATTTCCTAATTAATTTTAAGATTTTAAAATCTAAGTCTTAGTTATGTTTTGGATTTGTTGTCCTATTCTTTTTGCCTTTTATTATATACCACTCCAGTTGCAGCCAAGGTAGTCCTGGAGAATGGCCCAGGGATAAAATGGAAAAACAGAACTGAGTAAGATTAGGACAACATACAACCAAAGAGGACCCGAGAGAAGATGAGGATGGCAGATGGAAGGAAATTCAGGAGACCTTACAAGGGAAATGGAAAGGGAAGCTTTTAAGGCTGCTGGATATTTTAGCCACATCAGAGTCAGGTAAACAAGTAATGTGAGACAAGAATACACAGTTCACATAGTATGATAATCATACTAAGTGAAGTAAGTCAGAAAGAGAAAGACAAATACCATATGATATCACTTATATGTGGCATCTAAAATATGACACAAATGAACTTATCTACAAAACAGAAACAGACACAGACATAGAGAACAGACTTGTGGTTGCCGAGGGGTGGGGGAGGGATGGATTGGGAGTTTGGGATTAGCAGGTGCAAACTATTATATACAGAATGGATAAACAACAAGGTCCTACTGTATAGCACAGGGAACAATATTCAATATCCTCTGATAAACAATAATGGAAAAGATGTATATATGTATAACTGAATGACTTTGTTGTACAGTTGCAATTAACACATTGTAAATCAACTATACTTCAATAAACTAAATTTTAATTCAGCTTCTACCTGTAAAAAAAAAATGTATTTTTTGTTTGAATAGATACAACTACCTTATCACTTGAAAAATAAATTTAAAAGTGCTTCCTTCCCAGACATATTAATTTGATACAATTTCTAATTAACCACTGAAGTGGATAATGAAAAAAATCTGCAGCAGTTTGGGGGACGATTGTCTTTAATTTAACTTCATAAAAAGAAATTAATATATGTACACGTAGTTATTTCCCCAATAGAATTATTTTCTTGACATATATGATCAAGAATGAGACACAGCTACTAACATCAGGAGAAGCAGCATTTAAAATATGACAATCTTGCAGATAGGTGATGTAATTCTTTTATAATTATTGCTAATTGGCTGTGGTGACATTCTATTCCTGCATCTAGTTTCTCCTCTTAGCTCACTCTCCATTTCTCCTCAGTATCCTTGCTCATTCCAACTCTTCAACTTGACTTGACATTTTTTTTGTGTCCTGGAACTTAACCTTGCAACTCCTCTCTTTTCTAACTTCATGGACTTTCTAGGTAAATTATCAGTTTCAAGGCCCTAGATACTGTATAAATGCTGATTTCTCCTTTAATCAATTCTCCTATTTAAACTTCAGGTTTATATTTATTTGTATTATAGTTATATTTATTTATATCAGACCCATCAAACCTGAGCTTTTGAATTTCTCTCAGAGCCTTCTCGATCCCCAATATTCTTCATCCTCAGTAATGACAACTTCATCATTTCATTTTCTCACGTCAAAAACATGAGCCAAGGACTTTCCTGATGGCACAGTGGTTAGGAATCTGCCTGCCAATGCAGGGGACACAGGTTCGAGTCCTGGCCCAAGAAGACCCCACATGCCGCAGAGCAACTGAGCCCGTGTGCCACAACTGCTGAGCCTGTGCTCTGAAGCCCACGAGCCACAACTACTGAGCCCGCATGCCACAACTACTGAAACCCGTGCACCTGGAGCCCATGCTCTGCAACAAGAGAAGCAACGGCAATGAGAAGCCTGTGCACCGCAACGAAGAGGAGCCCCGCTCGCCACAACTAGAGAAAGCCCACGCACAGCAGCGAAGACCCAACACAGCCAAAAATAAATAAATAAATAAATTTATTAAAAAAATCAAAGAGCCATTCTTGACTTCTCTCTTTCCCACATATCATAAAACAATGTTGGGTCCTTCAAAAGAGATTCAGAATTGGTATTTATCACCATCTTTTATGCTACTATCCTGGTCCTTGCCTCATTCATCCCTCACCAGGTCTTCTGCTCTTACTCTTGACCTTTTAAGTCTATTTTCAAATGTGCAGTGAAAGTGATGGATCCCTTTAACACATAAATGCAATTGTGTCTCTCTTCTGCTTTTAACTCTCCAGTGGGATCTCATCTTACACAGAATTAAATACGTAATTTTTGCAATGAACTACAAGTTTCTCAAAAGATCCTTCACCTTCTTATGTCTCTTCCCTCAAGCACTACCACCATTGTACATACAATTCTTCCCCAGACCCACACTGGATACTTGAATAAACCATGTACGCTTCATGCATACTCTTGTGGTTCGTTCTTCTTAGAACACTCTTCCCCCAGATTTCTGCTTGGCTAGTGTCTTCACCTTCTTCAAGTTACCTTCTCCATGCAGCTTTACATACTCTGAATTTAAAGTTACAACTCTTCCCCCAACATTTCCTTTTCCACTTCCCTGCTTTTTTTCTCTCTGTAGCACTCATTATCATCTGAAATACCATGCAGCTGGCAAAGGTCATTAGACTTTGTACAATTAACACTTTGTTTTCAGTTCAATTTTCTAACTTTAGATTTCATATATGCTACATATAGAAGATGAATTTTAATTTAAATGAGATTAAATATGCATTCCACATTTCTCTTTTCCAAGATTTATAAACATTAGAAAATTTATAAGACTAGGCCACTATATTAGTTTGTCAAGATTCTCATAAATGTACCACATACTATGTGGCTTAAACAACAGAAATTTATTTTCTCATAGTTCTATAGCCCAGAAGTCCAAGACCAAGGTGTAAGCAGGTTTGATTTTTTCTGAAAGAAGGATCTGTTCCAGGCTTCTCTCCTTGGCTTTTAGGTGGCCATCCTCCCCCTATGTTTTTATACCATCTCTCT
Organism: Lagenorhynchus albirostris; assembly: GCF_949774975.1. Taxonomy (NCBI): domain Eukaryota; kingdom Metazoa; phylum Chordata; class Mammalia; order Artiodactyla; family Delphinidae; genus Lagenorhynchus; species Lagenorhynchus albirostris. The sequence continues at coordinate 80,892,493 of NC_083098.1, read as the reverse complement.
TTCTATGTCTATATCCAAACTTCCTCTTCTTATAAAGACACTAATCATATTAGATTAGAACCCATACCACTTACCTCATCTTAACTTGATAACCTCTGTTAAGATCTTATCTCAAAGATGGTCACATTCTGCATTGCTGGGAATTAGAACTTCAACATAAAAATTTGGGCAGGGTTGAGGGTGAGGAGATACAATTCAGCCCACAACATTCATCAAGTTATATTCAGTATCATGAATCTGAAATTTAACTGACTCTGAATTAAACTACAGATACTGTGAATTAGTTTCTGCCGGTGGGAGGTTAAGGAGAAAACATGAAAGAGTGAATTAATAAACAAAATACGTTAGATTTGGACATTCACTCACCATTCAGGTCCTGGGAGATTTTTCATATCCACTGCTAGCCTGATCCACTGAGTAGAATATTGTTAAAACAAAAGCTTTTGCATACCTCTCCAAAGGATGTCTAACTTGTAACTTAAACCTAGACCTTAGACCTAGAATCATAGAGTTGATTGTTATGCATTGAAAGTTAGAGCCATCCAAGTTGTACCACTTGTATTTAAGCTCTCAGCCTTGCTATTTTGTAAAATAAATTAGCTTCAAATGCTGAATTGAAAATGTTGTCTTGATTATTCATCTCTTGGGCCTTAGGCTTTTTGATTTTCCCTGACCACTGAAGTCTGAATAAATGCCTGAAAGCATGCACACCCACAAAAAAATTGCTGTCATATTTGTTTATCAACTGATTTTTTTAAAAGGCCACTTAGGAGACTTCAACCTGGTGCACACAGAAAATAGGTTATTGTTGGGTTTTGTTGGGTTTTGAATCCTCAAATCTCAGCTACAATATTTATCTTAGAAATGGGTTTAGTTCAAATGGTTAATTTTTATAAAAATTCAAGATGAAGAAATGGGCATTTTAAACATTCTGTGTTTGCCAACACTTGCTTGTCTGGAAATTAGAAAACTACATTACAAATAAATTATAATCATTTCTAAGCCTGCCTGCTGGGGAATCTGTGTCAGGATAGAATTCAGTTTATGACAGGTTTCTAATATCAAGTTCATGGTGAATGATCCTGGAGCTAATTTGTCCACTCTTTTGCTTCTAACATTTCTCTAATCCTCTGGCTACCAGTTCAGGTACAGAATTCAGGTACAGAATCTGGGGAATTATTCATTCTGACTCCTGAAAAATTTGATAGGAATGGCTGATCCCCTCAATATCTTAGAACTCACAGAAATATCCTTCTAGAAGTTTATGAAAAATGGGCAGATGATTGTTGAAAACCCCCTCAGGGGTCAACACTAGGCATTCCAAAGAAGTTTAGCAGTACTGTCCACTGACCAAGAGCAGGGTGGTTATAGAAACAATTAATAATAGGTACAAAGTGAACACTGGTCAGTCAGGACTGGGCACCTAGCAATCAGTCACAAATGGCTCTAGTCATAAAAAGGCAAAATAACCCTTCTGGTGCATATTAACTACTGGGTTTGTTTATAATTCTAGCAGAAATGGTTTCAAATATTCATCCTGCTGTGTGACTTTTAGAAATTCTTTGAACTGTTGTTTTGTTGTCTTTCTGTGTCCTATATCCTGGAAATAATACTACCTACTTCCTGAAATTGTTGTAGGATTAAAATATAAATAGGTAGTTAAACAAGGTAATATCTCTCAAGCTCTCAACACTTAAGCATGCATAAGTGCACATATATGTTTGCAAATATGTACATTAGAAGTTTCCCAAATGCTTTCTCGTTTGATTTGGAGTTTGTTATTTCAAAAAGAATATTTAGGGTGACTAAGTATAAAAGAGAATAGATAATTCTAAATGATGTGAAGATATTAATTGTTTTCTTCTTTGAATTATTTTCCCAGATCGTGCTTAATTGCTTAAGAAGAGCCAGGCGTTATGAGATATCACAAGAAATAAAAATGAAAACCAGAGTTTCATTATTATGACTTAGTGTTTGGCTGACTTAGGGAATACGTATTTTGAAAGCTTTATTTGATAGCGATGATGATAAAAATAACAATATTAGTACTATTAATAACAACCAACTATGTAGTTATTACAATGTTCCAGACATTGTTTTAAGTGATTTCCATACATTAACTGAATTAGTCCTGACTGTGGGGTAGTTATTATCATTGTTCCCATTTTAAAGATAGGAAACCAAGGAACAAAAATCAAGGCATTGAGACAAAGATCATATCTCTCGTAAATGATAAGAGATGGGTCTTGAACCCAAGTAGTCATCTGATTACAGTCTATGAGCTTGACAACTTCACTTTTTCCTTATGTGTTCCCATGTGTCAGAAACTTTGGCAAGTTCTTTCATTTATCATATAACATTAACACTTAGATGGGATTCCTATCCCAATTATGTGGGATAAGACTCAAAGATGTTTAATGATTTGAAAGTCAAGCTCCTAAGAAGTGACAGATACATCATTTTCACTTAGGACTCCAAATCCCATGTTCTATGCAACAGGTGTCAGTACTGTATTGAACATTTTTAGCTGTCATTGTTTAATTAATTTTAGGTTGGGAAAGGTATTCCATTTTCTTTACTCAAGTTAATTTGTCTGGCTGAGGCTGTAAATGTAATCTGAAAGCAGGTCTGGTAGGTATAACATCTGAAGCAAACAGCAGAATGAACTGTGATTGTAGTGGTAGGTTCTGATTTACAGTCACTGAAATCAAATTGCACTATTTCAGAGACTGCCAGTTTTCACTTGTGAGGCATCTGATTACTCCTCTAAAACATCTCAAATAATGGCTAATAAAAGATATTGATAATTTTTATTGATAATAAAAAAAAGAACTCCAAATGGAAGGTATAAATTGTCAAACATGGTAGGGAAAAAAATCCACTGAGTCCACAGTTTTCTACTTTCAAGGTAAAATGTGTTCCCCCCGTAAAGAGAAATGAACATGAGGGTGTCACTATAAAGGGCTGTGATTGATTTCCTGGGTGACTAGTAGTAATCAGTCTCTTCCTTCTGAATCACACCTCGTATGTCACAACTCAAAGAGCCTTAATGCCGGCTAATGTCTGCACCCAGGAAGAACAAGTAATGAATTCATGGAATGCCTTTCTTTCTATACTTCATTTAAGAAAGCTAATTGTTTAGGGAACAGACTCTCCCTGGCTCATTGGTTTAATAATACAGGAAACTCTTGAAATTCCACAAATCTTGCATTTCAGGGTAGGAAGCCAAACTCAGCCTAGATGAACAATTCTCTCTTAAACCATACTTGTGATAAAAGCAGACAGACTTACTTATTAAAATGTAAATAGATAATGAATGAATTTACTAACTATGCTTTCCTGCTGGGGCATTTAGCCTTTGGGTAGCTTTTAGCTCTAAAATATAAATAAAGTACATCCTCATTAATCTGAAACAAAAGATCACAAATTAAAACATTTTGTTCACCAAAATTGATCTTTTAGCTCAACAGATCCCCACCGCAAGAATGTCTCCAGATCACTCATGAGAAATGTCACCGGTATCTTATTATTTTACTATTTTTTGCATTAATTAACATGGATTCCACGTAGCCTTACAATAATATCATACTCATGCATTTGCTTTCTGTAATGCAAATTCAGAATAGGAGAGAAAGTTTTGAAGTTGTAGGTAACCAGAATTGCTTATAATCCTAGGTATATCCAGGGAAATATGTTTCATTTGTAAATGTCATCAGTTATGTGTTTTCAGAAATAAAATAGTTTGAGAACCACTGATTTAGTTGGTTAATATTTTAAGTTTAAGTTAAAGAAAGTATCAATCCTAATAGTCAAAATTATACATAAGGGGGCTTCTCTGGTGGCGCAGTGGTTGAGAGTCCGCCTGCCGATGCAGGGGACACGGGTTGGGGACACCGACTCGTGCCCCGGTCCGGGAAGATCCCACAGGCCGCGGAGCGGCTGGGCCCGTGAGCCATGGCCGCTGAGCCTGCGCATCTGGAGCCTGTGCTCCACAACGGGAGAAGCCACAACAGTGAGAGGCCCGCCTACCAAAAAAAAAAAAAAAAATTATACATAAGGAGCACAAACTAACAAATACCCAATCCTTGTCCTTTGAGATTTATGTTACAAGGTAAGACTGCTATCACAGACTAATAAGTAATGTACTCATGTATGACAAAGTAAAAGAATAATAATAATAATAATAGCAGTACTAATAATGTCTATAATACCTGGAGTTTTTGCTATATAACAGATACCATATATATATATCAGATACTACATTTGGTACCTTATATTCCTCCCAACAGTGCATGAAGATGATGTTATTTCCCCATTTTTAGAGGAGAAATATGAGGCTCAGAGAGGTTAAATAACTTACTACTGTAGCCAATAAATAGTGAAGGCAAGATTTAAACCTAGGGATTACTCAAAATCATGTGTGTATGCTTTTCCCATCTGCCATTAAAATATGTCAACACCAACTATGGGTTAGGTTTCTGTCTGATATTTAATCAAGGTCAAGGATGAGTGAGATTAGAGTAGAGAAATAGGAAAGGACTGAGGAGGATATTGTTAAAATTCTAAGATGGTTCCCAATGACCCTTGTCCTTGTATAATCTCCTCCCCTTGAGTGTGGGTGGGATAGATGAGTATGATGAGATATCTTAATTCACATGGAAAAACTGGAGGGACTCTTTAGATATAATTAAGGGCTCTAATCAGTGGATTTTGAGGTAATCAAAAGGAAATTCTCCTGGATTTTGAAGGTGAGCACTTCAGTAGGAGACTTATGGGCTCTCCTGCTGACCTTGAAAAAGTAAACTGCCAGGTTGTGAGAGGGAGTGTGAAAGGGGCCACATGGCAAAGACCTAAAGGCCACTTCTAACAGCTAACAGTGGTCCCTGACCTAGAGCCATCAAATAACAAAACAAGATGTGTTTCTAATCATTCTGGTTGGAGGAATTCAGAAATCAACACTACATGATGCTCTGATATATATATAGATATATATATATATAACTAGAAGGAAATTTGTAAATGGGCATTTGGAGAAATCTAATTAATAAGTGACACTCAATATAATGCCTAAATGCTAAAATTTCCAAATAGCATTGGCAAAAGAAAGGAAAAAGTAAGTTGAATTCTTTAATAAGAAAATAGTGACTTGTATATAAAAAATAACACCTCATTTTGACCAAAAATTTACATCTTAAAAATTTATTTCTTGTCTAGGCTGAATGCAAAAAACCACCTTTTGCTTGTCTCATTTGTATTTCTGAAGCTTTACAGTCTTTCCTTTTCTGATTTCGGAAAGCTTAATCAAGGTCTCCCGAGCAAAATCAGAATTTGAGAGAGAGAGATTGTGACATCTGCATTGGCTTTAAATTGTAGAAGGAAATAAGATATCACACCAAAGCTGGGATCATGGAACATATATGGCAAGCTGAGTAATTAAATGAAGACAGTACATGATGATGATGTTACATCCATAAAGTGAAATACTATATAGCTATTACAAATGTTGCCTTCAAAATATGTAATGACTTCAGAAAACATTAGTAGTGGATTAAATAGAAAAGTAGGGTCTTAGTCTGAGGACTATTCTGTTAAAAGAAATTTCAGACAGAAGGCACGAAAAAATAGACCGATGTTTGAATGAATTTTATTATTTTTCGAATCAGAAAAAGAAATCAAGTTGGGGGAAATTGAGCTTCACAGCAAAGCATTAGAATATGAAGTGACCTAAGTGGTCTATAAAAAGTGAACAAAATGCAACCATTAAACCCCTTCCAGCTTTCAGATGCCCTGATTCTAAGTTCACATAGGGACATATGCAAAGAGAGGAACATTTTTTGGCATTTAACCAATGTCTATAGTTCACAATGTATTATAAATGAAATATTACTCATTTCCTTAACTATAAAAAAGCGTAGCCAAACCAGATGATGAGTGCCATGATCTTTTCAAGCTATAATATTCTATAGTTCCATATCCTGTGATTCACTGGTACAGAATTCTTACACATTTTCAGGTTTGTGTCGTGTTTAGAAATTTCATTTTGTTTAAAAAAATATAAACTGAAAACATGCAGCCTTAGAATCTATTATATCATGAAGAAGCTGGTTGCAAGCAGAGAGACAGTGCAGCATGGCATTGACAAGGCCATGGGCACTGGAGCCAGATTGGCTATGGTTGAATCACGTCACTGACACATATTAGCTGTGTGACTTGAGGCAAGTTACTTAACTTCTCTGTGTTTCAATTTGTTCATCTTGGGTTAAGTGCTGAACTCATAGGGTTGAAGATTAAATTAATTAATAGATGTCACATGTTTAGAACAGTGTCTGGCACGTGTTAAATACATATTAGTTGTTATTATTTTCTCACCTGCTAAAGTAGGAAGAAAAAAATAAGACAAAAATGGAAAACAACCCAAGGGAATTGGAGCAATGTATTCTGTGTTAGAAAAGGGCTGGGGGGACCTCTAAAATTTCTCAGTCAAAGCAACCTGATTAACTTGCATGATTGCTTCTCCTATAAAACCTGGTATTTTACCTTTAGAGGAAGAATTATGTGGGCATATTGCTAAAGATAGTAAAATAACTGAGATTCTAGCTCAGAAGAAGTAAGATTCTGAATATAACCTGGTTTGCCAATTTAATTTTTACCTTTCCTCCAAGGCCACTCTCAAATGCCATTTTCTCTGTTAAGTTTTTCTGTTCATCAAAAATAGAAATGCTCCCCATCTCATCTGTTAAAGTCCTTCCTTGTGTCAGCACACACATGACACTTTTTAAAGAATCTTATTTCATAAAGAAGTATAAATATTGTATATTCTCCAGCAAAATGCATTACATTTATTCAATAAACATTTATATAGTGCTTACTGTGTTCCAAGCTCTGCTCTAAGCACTTTGCAAATATTATCTCATTTAATCCTTGTGGGAGATTCCAAAATATGGCCAGGATTCCTCCCATCTGTGTTTGTACACCTGTTTGTAATGTGACTTTGCCATACCTCCCAAGTGTATTTCTCCATTCCCTTTTTTTTTTTTTTTTTTTTTTTTTTGCGGTACGCGGGCCTCTCACTGTTGTGGCCTCTCCTGTTGCGGAGGACAGGCTCCGGACGCGCAGGCTCAGCGGCCATGGCTCACAGGCCCAGCCGCTCCGCGGCATGTGGGATCTTCCCGGACCGGGGCACGAACCCGTGTCCCCTGCATCGGCAGGCGGACTCTCAACCACTGCGCCACCAGGGAAGCCCTCTCCATCCCCTTTTGGCAGTAGAATGCATCAGAAGTGACATTCTGTGACTTGAGAGATTATACTGAACGAAGTCATACAGCTTTTGCTCTGGCTTTCTTGCTGCCCTGAGATTGCCAGGTAAAGGGACACTAGCCTCTTTGAGGATAAGCAATCACAGGGACAGACATGCAAGACAATGACTAGTACCACCTACTAGACAATGGGTAAAGTTCTTAGATCAACTATCCCCAGTGAAATCACCAGATGACTGTACCTGCATGAGTGACCAAAGCAAGAGCAGCAGAAGAATCACCCAGCTGATTTTGGTCGCTAAATTTGGGGAGATTTGTTTTGCAGCCAAGGCTAACAGATACACTTCCCATAATATTAATATGAACTCAATATAATTCCATTTCCATTTGATAAAGGAGGAAGCTGAGATACCTAAATAAATTGTTCAAGTTTCCAGAGCTAGAACATGGCAAACCTAAGATTCAAACTTAGAATGTGGTCCTAACCATCACACTAAGCTGACTTCCTTAAATTAGTATTCCAGTATATAGCTTCTTCAACTACACAAACATTTATGAAGCATCCTTGCCCTCAGTTAAGCACTACAGTTTCTACTGACATTCTCATTTGCATTATTTTGTTTGAATATCCCAACTATCCTCTGGGGTAGGCAGGCCAAGTGTCAACATTTTCATGCCACAGATTTGACACGGAGACTCCTAGAGGTAAGCATAATGACCAAAGTCAGACAAGGAAGAGGGAAGAATATAAAGTATGTTCTCTTTTTTACACATATTGCCTAATGCAAAGGAACCAAGTTTTCCTCAAGTTGCACATATTAGAGTGTCTTGTATGGAGTAAGTTCCAATGAACATTTACTGTAATTAAATGCAGTGGAGGTACATCATTTAGCCCTTGCTTAATTTGTTTTCCCTTCTTTTGCAAATGAGGTCATTCATATTTCTTATTTATATTTCTTCATTGCAGATTCTGTATGCCACACAATATGACAAAGAACAGCCCTCATAGCCATCAAGAGTGATGACAATAAAGCAGTGATACCCAGAGAGAAATGAATCTCTCTTATTGCTCTCTCCTACATGTTTCAATTCAGTACCTAGGGACTCCAAGTGACAATCACCTTGAATTGTGACAGCTCGTCAAAGGAGCAGATAGAGCTGGTAAAAAGCATATAGACAGAATGATAGGGCATAGATTCAGGGACAACAGTTTTCTTGCATAAATATATGGCAGAAAAAGGAGGTTATATAATGGCAACCACTCCGTAAAATCATGGATTTGACCTCTATAGAGCAAAGTTACATGTTCTTCATTCTGTTCTTATAAAAAATATATAGATATATAATAAATATTATAGCTGTTATATCTTATGCCTATTTTACTGCCTTTTATGCCTATCTTTTAAGACTATTATATAAAGATATACAAATATACCTTTACTGCTTGAATAGCACATATGGTAGCTATTTTATTTAAGAATGGAAACTTTGGATTACATGTAAACTTCAAATGCTGCTAACAGCCCAACCACTTTGATTTATAATTAAATGAATAAATATCACAAATCCTTGGCACACTAAACATCAGGACTCCTGACCTATACAGATGCTAATGTCTCACTGAAGTCCTCTGTCCGTCGCCTTAGGAAAATAGGACTTATGGGAGAATCATTAATGCCATCCCCAGGAGGCTGAACTTTAAGAACTAATGCAAACAACCGACCGGAAAGGCAAGAACTGTTTAAGCAGAGAGGATGTACTGAATGGATAATATAAATATAAATGTGCTGTTCTTCTTTCCTCTTCCCTTTCCTCCCACAGCTGTGTCGTCTGGGAAACTGTAGACAAGAGGAGGCTTGTCAATTTAGTAAAGTGAATTCACTGCCGAACTTGAGAAAAAGTCGGAAGCAAATTAATAGTATAACGAGATAATTTAAAATTTGTCTAGTGCAAGAAAACTTCACACTCCAGACAGAATCTGTGCTACTCTGGGTTGAACTTAATTTTAGATGTTGCACATCTAAACCGTATTAATTTTCACTGGAGTCTCTTTTATGCTAAGAAATCCAGAAACCTAAGGGTAGAAGCAGGAGGGGGAGAATAGGAGACAAACAGACAACATATTTTTATAGAAGTTTGAAGCAACATATTTAAGAAAATAGAAGATGTGGTTTGCACCTTTTTTATTATTTCTTTCTTGTCTTTTTCTTTTCCTTTCATTCAAAGGGATCATAATTATAAAAATCTTTAAATTCTAAGATCTGGACTTAGAATTGGAATATATTCAATACTGATACAGTGAGTAAAAGTAATGTACATATGATATATCCAAATCTACGTATGAAATAATCTGGATCTAGAATAGTGCTAATAATTCGCCCAAAGACTGTTCATCTTCTAACTTCCTGCTTTGACAATAGTTTTATTTCTCAAAAAATGCAAGGATTTATTTCAAATTTCAGAGATTTCGCATATTTATGCCTTCTCCCCTATGGTGTTTAACTAATTTAAGAAATCGCACAAAAATTAACATGAAGATTAAAGAATAACATAAGCTTTGTTACTTCAAAATATGAGACACTGTTTAAGTCTTGACATTGTTAAAGGAATCGTTTGTCTAGATCCAAAGTGGAACTGCTTCTACCTTTCCTTTCCTATACTTCTAAAAATGCCCCTAACCTAGATTCTGAACAAAGTTTAGATCAGGAGCATTTTATGTGCGAGAAGGCTGTTTTCAGAGCAAACTCTGTACCTATATGTAGCCAGTGAAATGCGAGGTTGAGCCTGTTTCACATTCCAAATGCAAGATATGCAACACAAGAAGAGGAAGGAGACAAACCAGCACTACTTCTTCAAGTAATTATTCACCTTAATGTGTCCCATAGCACCAGTCTGGTGAGACTCCTCTTCCTGCCATGAGCAATGAGTGTGGGGAGTTCAGAAAGGGTTTGCAAATTCTTTAACACTGCTTCCTCTGGGGAGTGGGATGGACATCCCTTAGCAAATTATGAAGATGAGGCAGGAAAAGCCCCCTTCCTCCTAATGAAGAGAAGCAGGAGTTGCTCCTTTCAACTCAAAATGAACCAATAAGGGGCTTCCCTGGTGGTGCAGTGGTTGAGAATCCGCCTGCCAATGCAGGGAACACCAGTTCGAGCCCTGGTCTGGGAAGATCCCACATGCCGCGGAGCAACTAGGCCCGCGAGCCACAATTACTGAGCCTGCGCGTCTGGAGCCTGTGCTCCTCAACAAGAGAGGCCATGATAGTGGGAGGCCCGCGTACCGCGATGAAGAGTGGCCCCCGCTTGCTGCAACTAGAGAAAGCCCTCGCACAGAAACGAAGACCCAGCACAGCCATAAATAAAAAAATAAAATTAAAAAAAAAAAATGAACCGATAAGGCAAATGCCTAAAGTAGATTCATGAAAGACAAGAACTTTACACCCTAGCTCATTACTGCTTTAATAACACAGTTTTGGACAAAGAATAGTAGGGGACTAGATATTCTTTGGCTAAAGGAGGGAAGGAGGAAGAAAGGAGGGAAAGGAAGGAAGAAGGGAGAAAGGGGAAAAGGGGGATAAATCATGAAAAAAAACCCTATTATTATAATTTCATAATGGGAAAACAAGATAGAGAGTAGTCAGAGATTTACCCCATCCCCTTAAGAATTAAGAAAGACAAATTATTATTTTTTAAAAAAATCAGTAAAAATTTTCAAAGCAAAAATTGCACTGGACAAAGATAAATAAGCAAAGAAGATTTTATTCAAGGCTATTGCAGTAGGGAATAGGGAAGAGGGAAGACAGGCCAGAACTCATTCTGAGCTCAAATCTTATATAAAGGGGTGGAGAGTTTTAAGAGCTGGATGGGAGAGATTGTAGACTCTGTGTTTAAGTGTTGTTACCCAAAGAAAAAGTAAACTTAGGAGGTAATTTTACAACTTGGAGTAAGGCTCCCCCTTAAATTAGTCTCCTATTTTCCCACAAAAACTGGAAAATAGGGGTGTAACTTCCTTGATGATTACATTTTGAGGAGATAATTTCCTGGTCCTTGAGAAAGACATTCTTGAGCTGTAACCTTGCAAGAGGCTTTTTAAAAGATTTATAGCTCAAAGAGGTAAAGAAAGAATTTACAATTACAAGTGTTCTAAAGTAAATGCTCTAGGAGAAGGGAGGTCAGAAGCCCACTAAGGAATAAAACCTGTCTAAAGTTTACTCAAGCTGAAGGGAATATTAAAGGCCTGTCTTGGTCAATATCATAAATAAGAATTCTAATAAAAACAGATAGAGGACATTTAAAAAATCTGATTAAACAAATGCAAAGCATAAAAAAGGAGTGGGCTGGCAGATAATGTGGCTGTTCAGCGAGCTTTGCTGAAGAGCACAGGTTTACAGAAAACATATGAATGAAAAAATTATGAGATATATAGTTAAGACTGAACATTAAAAGGATAATGCTATAAAATAATGTCTAAGATATGAAAACCAGCAATGTGCCAATGATTCATAGAGGCTTAACTTGGCACTAATATTTTTGGCTACCTCCAATTTTAGAATAATGAAAACTCGAGATCTATATATATTTTTTAAATGAGATATTAGAATAAAGTGAGAAGACAGCTATTTGAGTCAAGTATTTTACTGTTAGTAGAAAGAAGACAGGGCCATCCAACCTTGGAATTCTTAACCAAGGAGACTGATTTCAAAATGGGATGTGTTAAAACAAATATCATTAAAAAGAAATTAAGCCTCAGTAAAAAAATTTATAGCAAGAGTACTCAGACATTTAGGATAAATGTAAGTCTCCAGGCCCCAAAGAGACTTTAAAGTACCCAGATCCCCAGAAGACAGTTTTCAGCTCAGCTCTTTGACATACTAAGAGGTCTGAATACTCGTGGATGGGATTGCAAAAACTATTCTAGTAATTTTTGAGAAACCATAGAAAACAAGGAATATGCTGAAAGATGTTTTATTTAAAGGGTACAAAAGGGAACACTTTCTTTAAAATTTCATAAGCCAAACACATATTTACTGTATGGTTCATCTGCAGCCTTGACATTTATTTTAGTCGACATGTTGAAAGGACTACTGATTACACATGTATAAAAAGAACCAATTTCTTAGATTTTTTTTTCAATTTAAGATTTATAATGGTTCCAAATATAAGACAATTTTGAAAGGATAAAGATGAGCTAGAGCTATTGTCTGACCTCTCACAGAAAATACCCTTGTGGAAAATCTTTTCATGTAAATATGAAATATGCATGAAATACATAACATATATTACATAACATATAATTTACCAAGATGTAGATTAGAAAATCTTTTTTGTGTGTTTCAAAAAATATTGAATATTTAAATATTCAAAAAATATTTAAATGTTTTAATAAAATATTATTGATATCCATTTTTACTTAAAAACTCTGGTTTTACATGTAATTGTAAAATGGGAGAAACCACACCCAAATATTCTCTGTCATCTTCATGTTGCTACTAAATTTTACATAATAAGCAAATCTGAGATAGGATTTACTATCAAAGTTTTATCTAATAATTTAGGATTTCTCTCATAAGCAGTATCTAAGAATATTATATAAGTAAAGATTGAATTCAGAATCCCATTGTTTCTTTCATCTTTTTTTTTTCCCCATCCTGGTCATTTCTCACTTTCATTATTAAAATATGTCCTCAAGAAAGATTCTGATACTAGTAACTTACATTTGATTATAAATTTAATTTAATTTCTTGCCTTCTCCAAAGGTAATTGCATTTAAATAGTTAATTCACCCACACTGTACCCTTTAGGTTTTCCCGTCATTCTCTAAAGCATGAAACAAGTTAGATATCACAACATGGATCCTTAAGGCATTAATTTATTTACTATAATGGTTATCAATCCAGTAGGCAATTCAATAGGTCTGCATATCTCAAGAAGTTTCATACAATTTCACTAATCCAGTCCAAGACCATCCCAGAATGATCTTATTCTTTAACTTAAAAAAAAATCAATGTAGATTTTCCTGTGTTTTCTGTTATATTAATTTATATATATTTTTCACCATAATATTATTGACCTGTGGTTGGAGTCACTGCAAGTGCAGTAGTGGGCAGTTTGGGCTCAGTCAGACCTGCCCTTTTATTTGCTCAATTTATCACTTTGTTCTTGGTGCATTTCATTCTCTTATCACCTAAATGCAAGCATTCTGTTGTCTTCTCCTTTGTAAGCTCCCCTGAGTTTTCATAAGGTTGTGGTGATCTGTGCATGCTCCCCTAAATTCACTGACTTAATGCTTTCCTATTTCTACTAGCTAAACCTCATTACTGTCTTCATCCAGGTCAATAGATTTCTATTCCAATAGACTTTCTGGAATGAATTTACTCATCAGATGGTAAAAGTATTGCAGACAAAAAGAAACAGTAAAGCATGTATGTTCCTGAAATAAGCCTTCTCAAATGTCTTTGAAAAGGCTTTGATTTGGTATATTTGGTTGTATATTATTATATAGATATAAAGGAGGAAATCTACGGTGTTTTCACAAATGCATCCCCTTCATTCTCTCTCTGCAATTGCTTTAGGTCTTGTCTCACCATTCGTCACTGGCTTACTGCCTCAGCCCCTTAACTGGCCTCTGCATCTCCAATATGTGCCTCCTAGATTCTAGCCACCATGATGTTGCCTATCAAAAATTCAGAACAGATCGTGACACTTTCCTGCTTAAAATATTTTAAAGGCTTTCTGTAACACACAAGTACTTCATGACCTTTACTTTGTCTTCTCAGGCCTCATTATCCCACTCTTTCTGCATTTATCCTATGGTAATTTTTAAAAATCAGATCTACCTTTATTGACATGACTCAGAAGTGTGGTGGGGGGTGGATTGGCAAGGTTCTCCAGGATGCATGTGTAAGGGATGCCCCACCAGGAGCTGCCAGTGCAGAGGAGTCAACCATGACTATGAAAAGTCAACTAACAACTTTTACTTTCCAGAATACACTCACCATTCTCTTTCAATGCCTCCTTGCCTTTGCCATTGCAGTTCTTCTGCTTAGAATACTTGTCATCTTTCTTCTTCTCCAGGCTGAATTCTTACAGGTCTTCACTGGTTATCTCCCTAAGAAAGCCTCCATGTCCCTTTGCCTTTCTGCTGTGCTGTGCTGCTGTAGTAGCCTATGAATAACTCCATAAGAGCACTCCATACAGGATAACAAGTTTTGGTCTGTTTTTATATCTCTTTTACCAAACTATGAGTCCCTTGAACTTAACACACAGAGTCCCTTTAAGTACTGTATACACACAGTTTTTCTCAATGTATTTTAACAAAATTTGTGGGCGGGGGATGATTCTTCTTTATGTGAAATGTTCTTAACATAAAATACTTTGCATTGGTGACCTCAACCAAACGTTTTTAAGTCCCCAGGTCAAATTTCCAAATGCCCATTAAGTGAGTGATGCTATTCTTGGTTAAGAACTATTATTTCATAGCCCTGATATGAGTTATAAAGAAGGCACTCAGAGGGCTTCCCTGGTGGCGTAGTGGTTGAGAGTCTGCCTGCCAATGCAGGGGACACGGGTTCGTGCCCCGGTCCGGGAAGATCCCACATGCCGTGGAGCGGCTGGGCCTGTGAGCCATGGCCACTGAGCTTGCGCGTCCGGAGCCTGTGCTCCGCAACGGGAGAGGCCACAACAGTGAGAGGCCCACGTACAGCAAAAAAAAAAAAAAAAAAAGGCACTCAAATATATGTTGAATAAATAAAAGAATGGGTAAATGAATGGATGAATGAATACCTTTGCCTTAAAATGAACAAGAATTTTCTTGTTGTTTCCAACAAATTCTAAATGCTTTAGTTGTTTTCCCTCAAATATCTCCAAGTACTCTGAACCAATTCTTCCTTTAGGCAATTTCTAAGTGACAACTTCTTAAATGAAGTTGATGCTATTAACACAGATAATATCTCAATTATTTTAATTTCATAGTCAGATCATTTAGCTCTTTTGATTTTTCTGCTGGTATTGAATCTTAGCCTAATAAACTCACAACTTTTATAAATAGAAATTGTTTTCCTTTCTTATAACAAATACTGCATAACACAGCTATTATTAAATTATGGCCATTCCATGAAGTACAATATATGCCAACATTTGTTTCTAGATGTGTGATTATGGTTGAAAAATTAATACAAATTCCAACAGATTCATCCCTAAGATTGGTAAGTATACATTGTTTTGGCAGAATAAAGATGATGCGTTATAATTTAGGCTTTTGTCAATATTAGAGCTTCAGACCATGTCTTTTAGATTGCGCAAAAATATGTAGCTTTTACATGTGTAGAAATAGTAGTTATCTCGTCAGTAGAAAATTTTTTCTAGCAGTCTCTCACCATAAAAATAAGAAGTTTACGCATTGTCTGTTATAAGAGAGAAAAAGAATTTCTAACCCTGAAAGTTGTGAGTATGCATAGTCTGCCTTCAAACTTAGAAAACCTATCTAAAATTATACATTATGTGGAAAAGAAATACACACACACACACACGCACACATATATACTTGCATTGTAAATGCAAACTTTACCTCTCCTTAATTGCTTTAAAATATACACTAAAAATACCTGGAAAGTTCCAATAAAGAAATATCCCTAAAAGTCTAGCAAAAGCATTACATAAACAATGAATGCCATTCCCACTCTCCACCTCTGAACTCTATGGGCTTCTACAAGAATATGTTTTCCTCTATAACCACTATGTTAGCTATATTCATTCAAGTTTCTCACCTGTTAACTCTGCCGTGACTCAGAATCCCACACCAAATCTGGAAACTCAAAAATGGAAGTGGGTTACAAGAAAGAGCATAAAAATTTAAAGTCAGAAGACTAATATCTGTCATTTGCTAAATGACAGATCTTTGAGCAGGCTACTTAGCTTCTCTCAGTCTGTTCCTTCATCCATAAAACAAAGATAAATGTAACTTTATCTTAGAAATCTAGAAAACCTTAGTCATGTCCAAATAACTAAACTATGCCTAAAATATTACGTTGTCACAGGAAAGTTTGCAAATTTGCTCTTTGTCTTCCAATATTTTAACACTGAGCTGGACAACAGTCCATGATCAAGATACATTCAGGTTGACTTAGTTATCTCCCTTCTTAGACCTTGACCACCTACCTTCATGTTTCTTCACCATGGGAGGTAAGAAATTTCTATCTTGTTGATATCACAATTTTGGTGGGGGTGGGGGGAGTTTCCATTATGTATTCTTCTGAATTTTATTGTACTTGATAGTGAATTTTTTAATTGTAGGTACCTAGACTCTATCTTTTAAAAAAATTAGCTTATTATATTTACCTCCAAACTTGATCATTGTTATGTATTCCTGATCTCAGTTAATAAAACATTCCTGTTTACCAAGTTACCCAGTATGGGAACCCAGAGGTCATCCTGGATTTCTCCATCTTTTCCTTCACTTCATTGTCCCACTAGAAACTTAAATTAAATATGCTCAAAATTAAACTCATTATTCTGCCCCCCAAATCTGTCTTTCCTCTATTGCTTGTTTTGTTCCTCATCTACCCAGTTACCCTTAGTCAGCAACTGACAATGATCGTAAGATCCTTAATCTATTTCAATGACTCATATATAATCAGTGACCAAATCTTAGTACTTCTTTTTTCTTATTCCTTCTTCTCTTAACTCACTAATACAAGTTTTCCCTATACCTCTCAATAGGACTCTCCCAATAGCCTCCACCAATCTAACCCTCATTGTGTTGTATTATCAAAATGACCTTCCTAAAATGTGAATTTAATTATATTTTCAAGTTCTCCTTACTGTCTACAGTATGGACATTTTGTTTACATCCTGATCATGTCCTCTTCCTTCTTCCCCAAATCTCCCAGCTTTGAATCTTCATGTCATCAAATCATACTACTTACTACTCTTTTGTAACATCCCCAGATGTTAAGACAATTTACTTTCATTTTTTGAATATTTAAGTTTTTGCCTCAAGGCTATTTTCCCAGCATAACCGTTGTCTTTGTTCTTGACAATTTCAGTATTCATGTGGATGACACTTCTAATATCCAGGCCCAGCATTCCTCCTTAGCATATTGATTAAACTTCTTTTTAAACTTTTAAGTGATTGCCTTAGAGTTTCTTATATATATTTACAACTAATCCTAATCTACTTTTAAATAATACTATACTGCTTCACAGATAGTGCAAGTACCTTATAATAAACAAAGTGTTCCAAATTCCTCCCTCCCTTTAGCTCCAGGAGCTCTACCAGATTTTCACAGTGAAGACTAAAGAAAAATACCCTCATGCTTCTGGAAGAGGGAGAAGAATAGTGGCCAGAACATACCATTCTTCAGCAGTCCTGCCCTCAAGAGAAACTATTTTACTGTCATTCATTTTATTTATATATAAACTATAATCATTAAATACATTGTTGTTACTAATATTTTGAATGAACCATTATCTGTTATATCAATTAAGAATAATAAAAATAAGTTTTTATTTTAACTTCACTTATTCTTTCCCTAATGCCCTTTCATTCTTTATATAGATCTGAATTTCTGACCTATATCATTTTCATTCGCTCTGAAGAACTTCATTTCACATTTCTTGGAAGACAGGTCTACTGGCAAAAAATTCTTTCGATTTTTGTTTGTCTGAAAAAGTTTTTATTTCTCCTTCACTTTTAAAAGGTAATTTCACAGCATGTAGATTCTAGACTGGTGGGTTTTTTCCCTCTCAACTCTTTAAATATTTCACTCTACTCTCTTCTTGTTTGCATGGTTTCTGAGAAGTTGATGTAATCCTTAACTTTGCTCCTCTATAAGTAAAATGTCCCCCTGCCTCTGGCTTCTTTCAAGATTTTTTCTTTCTCATTGATTTTTTGCAGTCTGAATATGATATGAGTAGGTGTAGTTTTCTCTTTTTCTTATCTTTTTTTTTTCTTTTTCTTTTTTTAACATGGCCATTTATCTTGCTGATGTTCTCCGAGCTTCCAGGATCAGTAGTTTGGCATGTGACATTAATTTGAGAAAATTCTCAGTCATTATTGTTTCAAATATTTCTTCTGTTTTCTTCCCTCTTCATCTTCCTTCTAGTTTTCCATTATACACATGCTGCAATTTTTGTAGTTGTTCCACAATTCTTGGATATTCTATTCCATTTTTTCAGTCTTTTTTTCCTCTTTGCTTTTTACTTTTGAAAGTTTCTATTCACATATCTTCATGCTCAGAGGTTCTTTCTTCAGAGGTGTTCAGCCTACTAGTGAGCCCATGAAAGATAGTCTTGATGTTTATTTTAGTCTCACAGTTTATTTTACCTCTGGCATTTCTTTTTGACTCTTTCTTAGAATTTCTGCTTACACTATTCATACGTGCTTTCATGTTGTCTACTTTTTCCATTAGAGCCCTTAACGTATTAATCATAGTTTTTTTAACTCGGTACTCTGATCATTCCAACACTCCTGCCATATCTAACTCTGGTTTTGATGCTTGCTCTGTCTCCTCAAACTCTGTTTTTATTGTTTCTGTTTTTGCTTTTGTTTTTGTTCTTTTGCTTTTTAGTATGCCTCATAATTTTTGTTGAAAGTGTACATGATGTACTGGGTAGAAGGAACTGTAATGAATAAGCTTTTAGTAGTGTGGTGGTAAAGTGTTGGGACAAGGGAAGCATCCTAAAATCCTATGATTAAGTCTCAGTCTTTTAGTGAGCCTGTGCCCATGGATGGTGAAGTTCACAAGTGTTCTCAGATTCCCATTCTCCCTTAGATGGGACAGAATGGCTAGAAGGGGCTGGTAAAACCCCAATAGGTAAAGCTCTGGTAAAATCGTTTCTCTTGAGGGTAGGCCTGCTGAAAAGCAGAATGCTCTGGACACTTTTCTGCTCCCTCTGGCAGAAGCATGAGGGTATTTTTCTCTAATCTTCACTGTGAGAATCCAGTAGAGCTCCTGGAGCTAAAACTCACAAAAGTGTAGGCATACCTCCTTAAGACTGGGCCCCACTGGAGTTTTTTAACTCTTAGATTTATCCACACTGAGCTTCAAACAATTCAATTACAGTTCAGATTTTCCTATCCCACTACTGGATCCCATGGAGATTTCTGCTAATGGGTCTCTGGTCTAAGTTGTAGTTCTTTGTACCTGCCTGTGTGTCTCTCCAGTTTGGAGGGCAGCCGTTTGCTCTGTGACCTCAATTCTCTGAGAGATTAAAGAAGGGTTGCTAGTTTTCAGTTTGTTCAGCTTTTTACTTTTTGTTAGGATGGAGTGACAACTTCCAAGCCCCTTACGTGCCAGGCCAAATAACCCCCATCAGTTCTTTGACCTCTTCCATGACTTGTCCTCCATCTCACCTCAGCCAGTTGCCACCATGGCTTGTCTTAGACTTTGTCAATATCAAAACAGAAAGCCTTCTAAAAATCTCAATTTAAAGTATTCCACTTCAGATTATTACCTTTTTTCTTTCTAGTACTTTCTCTCTACTACACCAACTCCAAAAATATCTTAACTTAACCAGGGCCTAAAATTAATTGACTATACCATTTTTCTCTGTCTCTCATCACTGACATATACCCAATTTCTGGTTTACTGTTTAATACATGGTCTATCCCTATAATCACACTTTTGCATATCCACACAATATTCACACAATATCCACACAATATTCATGCCCCTCTCTCATTTCTCCAAGTTATCTGAAAAAATTACAACTCTAATTAAATCTAATTCTTTGTGTTCTCTATTTCTGTACCTAAGTAGTTGGATGTTGTTGAAGAAAGTACTCATCTGTGATGACTGGTCTCATTTCTGCTTATGACCACAAATTTCAAGTGGATCTTTAGTGCACACCTGCATTATTCTATTTTTACTCACTTATACTCTCACTTACTCCTAGATAAGTATTTCATATTTTCTTCCTGGTCTTCAAACTTCCAACTACTTCTACTTCATCCTCAGTGACTTTGCTTCCTGTTTCACTGAAAAAAATAAGAGCAATCAGAAGATAACTCACAAATTTCTACTATAACATTTCTCCATATCGTTGCATCCATCATTGTATATTCTGTATTCCTTCCTGTTACTACTGATAACTGACCATAGCAAAGACCAACTCTTCCACTTGTGCACTAATAATCTTGAACCTACTCAACGACATCATTTTAGTCATTTTTTCCTCTTCAATATAAAAAATAAAAAGTCAAATCCTCCCTTGACTCCATATCATTCTACAGCTACTATCTCACTTTTACATTATAGCAAAACTCCTTTGAAATGTTGTGTACCCACAATATCCTTATTTCCTTCAATTCTCATTCTTTCTTGAACTCAATACAATCAGAACTTGTATTGAGTTCAAGTTGATTGAACTCAACTCCATCCCAACACAACTGTAAAACTATCCATGTCCAAGGTCACTGATGGCTTTCATGTAGCTAAAATCAATAGGAAACACCCCATCCCCTCTTTGACCCATCAGCAGCATTTCACATAAATATTTATTCCGTTCTCCTTGGAATAATTTATTTATTTAATTTCTGGAGAATTTGTGACTTTTCTCCTGTCTCATTAGCTCCTTCTGAGTACCTTTTCCTGTTTTTTTCTTTTCTACCTGACCTCTAAATGCTGATATGCCCTATTTAGTGCTTAAATCTCTTTCCTACCTATACACTTCCAGTCTCAGAACTTCAAATACTGACTACACTGGACAACTTCCAAATTTATGTTTCTTGTTAGACTTCTACCTAGAATTGAACATACAAGTGCCTATTCAGTATCTCCATTGTCATGTCTATTAGGTATCTCAAGTTAATCACAATCAAAAGAGAATTCCTTCTCTTGTCATTCAATGTACTGTCTTCACATTTTCCCAATCTTTGTGAAGCTTCACTCTATCCTTCCAGTTGCTCAGGTCAAAAGTACTGGTATAAATGTACAAATAGCCTCCATTTTTCTTCAGAACTATTTCAATAGCCTTTTGACTAGCCTACCCACTTCTACCCTTGTCCTGAACAGTATATTCAGTACTGAATCCAACATGATCCATTTAAAATTTAACACAGTTTATGTCACTCTTCTGCTAAAAATCCTTAATGGCTCCCCATCTCATTCAGAAAAGCCAAGGTCTTCATACCCACCTATGTAATGTGATGCCATTACTGCTCCAACCTCATTTGTTACCAGTCTGCATTTGCTGCAGTCATATTGGCCTCCTCACTCTTTCTTAACATGTTGGCATGTTCCTGCTTCAGGGTCTTTGTATTTGCTTTTCCCTTTGACTAGAACTCTCTTGTCCTATCGATCCAAATGGTTTTTTCCATAACTTAAAAAAATAATTTTCATACACTTTATTTTTAGAGCAGTTTTAGGTTTACATAAAAATTGATGACCCCATACTGGCCCAATATTTCCCTCATGTTTTCCCCTGTATCATTAAGACAACTTAAGATTAATTCTATTTTTTTAAATTTTATTAGCTAAATTATCTAAAAACCTGTTAAGTCCTGAGTTTGACATTTTGGTATGCATGTGGCCCCAAATTTGCTACTAAACAAAGACTCTTATGTAATATCAAATTGACACCTGAGGTATTATTCCACTCAAACGAATTCTTCTTCATTTTCAGCCTATAAAAGTAATACAATGTCTATATAAAGTTATGCTCATTTCTATATTTTGTTAAAGGAGGAAAAAATAAACAACAAAACATCTATTTTTATAACTTTGGTTCGGAGCATCTCTTAACTCACTGTGCCTTGAGAGTGAAGCAATCACATTATGTTTCATTGTTCAGTGTGCCAGGGCCACTGCAATTTTTCTTTGAGTGAGTTAGTGGCAGGCTTGCAGTCTTAATTCTTAGTTGCCTTTCTTTAATTCATTTGTTACAATATTGCTAGGATTTTTATGTTTTTAATATTTAATAATAGGAAATCTTCCTTTCTTTTTTCTTTTTTTTTTTGCTCATTCTCTTCAGATAGCTGCCTGGCTCTTCTAAGTAGAGTATATAATAATTGTGCATACTGTTGGTTCATACCACCAAATGCATCCTTGGAGATATCAAGTAAATAAGTCATCCTGTGAAAACCAAAAGAAATGATGCTACAGAATTCTGAAAGCTTAAAAGGAGATCCAGTAGTATTAAATAAAGTGCTTAGTTTAGAATCAATCCACATGATATCTTAGGGCATACCCTCTTTCAAAAGCAAAAATAAATAAGTAATACGAAATAAAACAATGATTGTATAGCTTTCTTTAAAAATGATTGTGCCCATTTACAACAAGAATGAAAGTATAATATACATCTCAACTTCAGTGGCCAAGTTAGGGGGATAAGGTAGAAGATATAATTTCCTTTAGTTTTGAGATTCATATCACCGTTTATTTTGTAATTTCAGAGCTAGCATCATCACTACTATATAGTGGAGGTCCAATAACCATGAGTTAAGAGGCAATATAACAAAGTAGAGAAGCTTGCAGACTCAGGTTAAAATTCCAGTAATGGAACCTACCAGTTGTGTGACCTTGGACAAATTATGTAACTTCTGAGCTTCATATTTATATCTATAAAATGGGGACACTAACACATCCTTGTTACCTTCATCATATTCATCATCACAATGAGTATCTTTTGAGCTTTGCTCATCTCACTATGTGGCAAAGACTGTACTAAGCATTTTCTGTATATCGTCTCATACAACCTGAAGAGAAATACCGTAAAGTGTGTCTATAGATGAGAACTGAGACCAAGAAATGTTACATCATGTGCTCAAAGGTCACACAGCTAGAAAGAAGCAAAACCTAGGTTGGAACCAGGTGTGTCTGAATTCAAAATCTTTCCACCCATGCAAGCTAGAGATTAAATAAAAAGAATGCATATTAAACTTTTGGCACCAATCAAAGGTCATAGAGTAAATGCTATGCTAGATGTTTCTAGGGCAAGTCCCTAAACTCAGATTTTTATGGAGCCTTCAGAAAAAAGGAGGGGGCAAGAGGAAGCACCCACAACTGGTTCTTCCTTCATTTTCTTTAGTGATTCACACCTTGAGTGATTCCCAGATTGTTTTAGAACTGAGAGACCCCCAAACCACAAATAAGCATATGTTGAGGAGAGAAAAAAATAAACTCTACCTAAGATAAATATTGGATAAGTGAATCAGTGCCCTGGAGGAGCCAACCAAATAACCAAACAAAAACAGAGCACTAAATTTCTCCTTAACCCTAAGGTAATTTTACTGGTCTTTGGAATAGAATGTAATTGTCTGGAAGTGTGAATTCATTCTGAATTGGCTGCAAATAATGCATGGCTCCCCACTTGCTAATCTTCTAAATATTTTCCTTCGTTCAACTTGTCCATGCTCCTTTTGGCATTGCTAAAACCTAGCCCACTTTGTTCCATTTATGGACTCAAACCAGAGACAGCAAAGTTTAGAGTCATATCTAAACCCTGAATTAAGGTGTTCCTGGATTCCTAAATCAGTGTTCTATTCCCACCATGTTTGTTTTTCTTAACTCACTCTGTGGCATATGTAGCCCTTTTACAAATATTTCCCCACCCACAGTTTCGATGAATGAAAATTTATCCTATTGGTGAAAAAATTGACTGTCAGTTAAACATAGTGTCTGGTCAATACTTCTAAGAAGGATATTGAACAAGAATTTCAGATGTGTAGTTTCCACATGGATTTAGGCATTACAAGGTGTATGAGTTTGTTAGGGCTGCCATATCAGAGTACCGCAGACTAGGTGGCTTCAACAAAAAAATTTATTTTTCTTACAGTTCTGGAGGCTAGAAGTCCTAGATCAAGGTGTAGGCAGAGTTGGTTTCTTCTGAGGTGTCTCCTCTTGGCTTGGAGATGGTCAGGACTCTTGCTGTATCCTCACATTGTCTTCCCTCTTTCACTATCTGTGTCCTTATATCTTCCTATAAGGACAACAGTCACATTGGATTAGGGCTTACAAAGATTGTCTCCTTGACCAAACTCTGCTTAAGCTTACCTGAACTCTCTTCTCAACTAGCCTGTGATTTTTGGGTTTCTGTGTTCCTGCCTGAGTTGTCCAATTTTAGTGAGAATCCTGCATCCGGCTAAGTCAGTTTAGCCCGAATCCCCCAATCTTGATATCTGATCACCCTGGATATCTGATGGTGTTTCTCATTCTCTGTCATCCCCCAGATGGTGCCTGATCATTCTGTCCTGCCTTCAACAAGAATCCTACTAGGTCAGTTTAGCCAGAATCCACCCTTATCCCATATTTTTCCTATTAGTAATTTTTATCTGCTAACACCTTCACCCCAACCCTAATGACATCAGGTTAACTTAATTTCCTCCAAAGACCCTATCAGTCACATTCTGAGATACTGGGGTTAGGACTTCAACATAAGAATTTGAGGGAGAACACAATCTAGCCTATAACAAAGGGTATTGGTGTGCACAAGGCATTTCAGAACTGGTGCCAAAGGCTTAAACTTAGAGTTTCCCTCTCTTCACTTCTTCCTGACTCCCTTTGATCTAGGATTTAGGCCAGTTATTAAGTTTCCCCAGGGAAATAGCCAGCTAGCAGGCAAGTAGAGTGGGCTGCATTTCTGAACTACTTTCCTTGGTTTGAAGTTGTCTCATTTTTCAACTGTTCGTGAAAGAATAGTATGACTTACTCAAACCAGTAATTTGCCTTATTTTATGAATTTCCTTTGCCCTGAAAAGATTTTAGAAGTCTACTGAACTATTGATACATTTAAACAGTTAGCAAAGTTAGTGTGGTAGTGAAGTGAGCTATGCTGAACCAACAGGCATAAACTCACTCCCTGCAAATATCTGAGGGACTAAGAAGAGTAAAACAGAAACTAGATTTCTGTTTTCATGGTTCTTCCTTCTGCCCAGCAGCCATTTGCTCCAGCCCAAAGGGGACAGGCAGCCCTGTGGCGACTGCAGCAGCTGGTTCTTGTGGCAGGCAGAGGAAAAGGATTTGGGCAATCACCTCATCACATATCAACCCACATTCCATCATTCATAGAGGACCCAGGTGTCTGAGAGGCAGAATTCAAATTTACATGTTCACCAGTCCTGATGGCAGGCACAAGGCCATTCGACACGTAACATCTCCTGCATCAGCACCAGGAGGACTCCATCTGGTTTTACAAGTACTTTTTTCCTGGAAAGTATAGGCTTTTGTGCTTGTTTGTGTATGTGTTTATCTTCCTTACAATTTCCACTGCTAAGACAGAATAGCTGAGATTCTTTTTAATGGCTTTCAAAAAAATCTGTCCTGAGGCTGGGGGAATGAGTGCATTGTGTGAATTCAATAATAAATAAACAGATTTGGCAAAGAGGAAAATGATACGTTGTTCTTTGGAAGTGCTCCTAAGGGCTCAGCTACGGGCACATTTTACAAATCAGTGATTTTGAAAGTGCTTCTGTTGAAATAAATTAAAATCTCGGGTGAGTGTGTGTCAGCAAAGCTTTTCTCCCTTGTTTCTTGTCAGAGGCAACATCCAGAGAGCTGGGCTCCTTCTGGACTTGCTCTAGAGCTACTTTGACAGATTTTGCTTTTATTCTTTGTACAGTCATTGTTTTTGCCTTAATTATTTTTTCCACCACTGAGGCTTAGTATTTCTTCTTGCAACACAGAAAACAAGTTTGCAGAAAGAATGGCCCATTAATCACATTGATCCTAAGTCATTAGCAAGTATTAATTATATAACAACAAAAAACCTTAAATGCATCCTATAACTAATCATAAAACCTCTGCAACACTTTCTCTGGCCATTGAAACTTCCTTTGTTTTTGTCATTATAAAGATGTCTTATATGGTATTTGTGAAATAATTTAAGCTCTAGATCCCAGCCTTCACTGAAATAAATGGTTTCTATTTCTCCTGTGGGCTGTGCTCTTTCATGAATCGTTTTGCATTTGACTATTAATATTATAGAGGCTACAGACAGTTATTCCCTGATAAAAGAAATTTTAATTTTAATAGCAGAGGTTTCACTCTATTGGAAAAACTTAATTAATCATTTAATTGTTTCAAATCAGGCAGGTTTCTCTTTTCAAAACCTCAAACTGTGGAATTGAAATGAATATTAATCTCTGCTTTCTTCTGTGTTAACTCCTTGAGAAAATTCCAATTAAGTAATCATTTTGTCAAATACAAAGAAATAACTAACTACTACTAGTGGAAGCAGCCTTGACTCTATAAATACATATACACATACACACACTATACATGCACACAAATGAAATACTGGGAGAATCAAGAAAAATGACAATTTTTTTCTTCATAAAAAGCATAAGTTGCATAGTTTGCACTTTGTTTATTTTTTCCATATGTAATATCTTCAAGTATACTGGATCTTTCAGTTTATATATAAATTCAAATAAATAGGATTGGATATTATATCATTTTTCCATTTGTGTCCAGTTAGAACACATTTGATTTGATACACTCAATATTTCATCTGTTCTTTGCTTCTTTTCTCCTTCTTATTTTTCTTCTCTACTTTTTCTATTATTTACTTATTTATTTATTATTTTGGCTGCCACACACAGCATGCGGGATCTTAGTTCCCTGACCAGGGATGGAACCCATGTCCCTTGCAGTGGAAGCATGGAGTCTTAACCACTGAACCACCAGGGAAGGCCCTTACTCTTTCTACTATTTATTTTTTCTGTTTATTTTTCTTTCACTTTTTGTTCTTTTATTTTTTTCTACTCTTCTCATTCTCCTCCTTAAACTATTCTCTTCTGCATTTACCTTTTTTTTTCATTTTTCCCTTTTGCACTTCCTCTGTTGTACTGTCTTTTCTTGACAATTTCTTTTTTTCTAGTGCTTTCTACATTTTGCTGACTTCCCCTCTCACTCTTCTGTTTCTATCATCCTATAATATAAAATGGCACCTTGGTTTTCTTTGCTCTAGCCTCACCATAATGCTTTATTATTGTCCCTTCTTTCTTTCTTTCTCTCTCTCTCTGCCCTTAAATAATTATTTTTGTACCAGATTTTACAATTCATTGCCTAGGAATATAGAATTCTAATAGGCAGGGATAGTATCATTAGTAAAGTCTGTGTAATGTTCAGAATGTCATGAGTGGAGAATAAGTTGTGAACAGCTTAGCAAGGGATCTCCCTGTTGCCACCACCACCAATCAGAGCAAAAGATGAATTTACCAGAAATATTTTTTCTAGGCTTCATTTTATAATTGATGTTCAATTAATTAAATTGATATTAATTCAATGAATTAAATTGAATTTCACCTTGGGACAGGGTCTTCTAAAATACTTTTATTTTCAAACTCCTCTTTTCCCTGCTCCATGAACCATGTAGTAACAAAATGAAAGCCATAGAGGAGTCTCTTACAACTCAGGCACCAGTTTTTCTGCAAAACAAGGAAGCCAGTTTTACAAAAGAAAGGAAAGAAAAAATGAAAGAAGAAAGAAAGAAAGAAAGAGAGAAAGAAAGAAAGAAGGAAAGAGAGAAAGAAAAAAGAAAGAGGAAGGAAGAGAAATTAGTGTCTATGAAGTAATGAAGAATTAAACCCTTTGTTAAAATTGAGATATCTATATCTAGAAACCTCTGAATTAGGGAAATAAGTCCACTTCTTATGAATATGAATAGGTATTAAACATTACTGCTAGGTAGATTGTGGCCAACAGGAACCAGGTCAAAATAATGGAATCTGCAGGAAGGCTAAGCCTGTGTTTCCTGCATCTCTCTGAACAGCACATTAGTCTTCTTGGATTTTTTTAGATGTCCATAATCAAGATAGGGTGAAAATAGTAGAAACTGCCAAAACCACTTGCATTAAATACTATTAAAACACACCTCTGGGAAATACAGTGATGGCATTGCATCTTAAGTTCTGCGAAGCCTGGGGCTTGTGATGTTGAGGATTCCAAACATGCATGGAAGATGGTGGTCCTATCTATCATAGGAATAAGTGGAATTTTCCTCTAGTGCCAAAATTTTAATGAAGGCTGAAACCTGATGATAAAATGCTCCAAGCATTCCCATATTCTAGGCAGGCAGGGCTTTCTGGGATGCACGAATAGGACAAACACCTCCTCTCCATCTCCACCTATTCAGTAAACCCAAAAACAGGACTACAGAGGAGAAGTTTAGGCTATGGAGAAATACAGCATCATAAAGACAATCTATTCTCTTCCCTCTCTCTCCTCTCTCTAGGGCCAAAGTACGTGATGAGGACTTGAAGAGAATCACCCATTAACATCTGGGATCCTGGCAAGAAGGAGACATCAAAACCTCTTTCTCTGGCTGAATACTGACCTATGGTAGCCACACTCGTCTTGTGCCTCTATTTAAAAAGACAAGGAGACAATTGTTGGGAAAGTGGTATAAAAGGCCTAGGGGAGAAGTTTGTGGGTGTACTTGAACACAAAGACTACAATTTCTTATCTAGCTATTTCTCACACTAGGAAGCCTGCTGGATTCTGTTGCCCACAAGAGTCGGGCGAACACCAGTCTGGTGTCATCAGTCTGGAAGGAAGATGGGAACCATCTCACACCAGGCCATTCATAAGGAGTTGTACAGTGTGGATCAAAGGACTTGTGGTACCTGCGGATTCACTGAAAGGGCTCAGAGGTTTACAGAGGAATGGAAGCTGTGGCACTGTCCATCTGAGAACAAGCCATGAAAGTATAAGGGTGAGAGTACGTGTGGAGGAATAGAACTGGAGTATCGAGGAAACTCAAGTAAATCTACCACTTAAGAGGTGGGCAGAAGAGGAGGCCAAGAGAACTGGTCTATGTGGTAGATAGAAAGTAGGAACTAAATCAATGTTTGCAAATCACTTAATTATTACAATTTATTTTGGTCACATGTTCCAGCATAATGTGGCTTTGGATTACGCAGTTCTCTGATGTTAACATTCCACCACAAATGCAATGTTAACAATTATTAAAGTGGAAGAACTTTCAAATTTCTTAAAGACAAGACAAACAATCAAAGAAACTAAAGCATTCCCTGAAATACCCAAGCAGATCATTTAAATGACATAACAAAATTATGTAATAATATCAAAATTAATTAAATAAATATTAGAAATTTCTAGAATGTAAGATATAAACTATAAAAATTGCTTGTTGTTAGGAGAACAAAATTAAAAGTCTACTTGATTAAAGAATGGCTTCTTATTTCTACCTTACATGAGATATAAAAATAAATATTTAGCATATTTTCATGGAAGATAAAAATTCCTTTAAGAAAAAAAAAAAAAAGGAAGGTCAGGTTGAAATAGAAAATCTAAATAAGAGTCCTAAGAGAAAGGGTCAGTGGAAGTAACTGAAGATTTTCAGCTCTAGGTAATTGAAGATTTTCTTTTCAAAGATGAGTTACATGCTTTTGTCTTCTTAAATTCACATGTGCTGGCCAGAAGCATTTCGAAATTCTTTGAAGTTTTATTACATAATCCTGATCTTCTAGCAAGATTTTGCGTGTAAGAGAACTTGCTAGAAGTCTTTTTTTTTCTCATTTTCCCCTATTTTCTAAATGTAATTTCAGGTATTAATTACTATTGTATAAGCATTTTAGATGGAAATGATAATTTAACCTTGCTTGATGAATTTTGGTAGCTTAGAATGTGGAAATGATCCAAAAGAGAGAACATAGAAAAAAATTTAGAGAAAACATGTTGTTAAGGAGATGATTTAACATTGTGTCTATAAAACCACTTAGTGATTGACAGGATTTTTCACACTTTAACCATGACTGCAATTTTTACATTGTATAGATGCAACCAGGTGTTCTATGCCTCCAGCCAACACCAGTACCAGCATCCGTTCCAACTGCTGGGGGCTCATGACAGTGCTTTGCTATCCTCCCTGGACAAAACTTTGATTTTTCTCATAAAATTTATCCTGTCTACATTCACATTCTGTAAAAGTAACTCTAAAAACTAAGATCTATCAGCTGTAGCAGAAAAGAGGAAGTGTTTTAGGAATTTTTGTTAGACAATTTTTAAAGAATACAAGATAATAGAGGTACAATGCTGATTTTAATAGGTAGTGTTCAAAGAAATTTTTTTCTTATTTTATATATATCAAATAAAGTCTAATAATCCTGGTGTCAACAAGGGTAAATGAAATCAAGCATGCAATGATAAATAGGTTTTCATTTAATATTACTCAGACGGGGCTTCCCTGGTGGTGCAGTGGTTAAGAATCCACCTGCCGATGCTGGAGACACGGGTTCGATCCCTGGTCTGAGAAGATCCCACATGCCGCGGAGCAACTAAGCCCGTGTGCCACAACTACTGAGCCCGTGTGCCTAGAGCCCATGCTCTGCAACAAGAGAAGCCACCGCAATGAGAAGCCCACATGCAGCAACAAAGACCCAATGCAGCCAAAAGATAAATTAAAAAAAATAAATTACTCAGACACACAAAAGTTGACAGGGCATGTGATGTGGGAGGAAAGAGTTATTGACTCTAAGAGGCAAAGCACAGAAGAAGACAGATTAAAATAAAATTAAATGGAGAGTATTTGTGATATATAATGTGATTGTCTACATTTAATGTATCTGTGCACAAATACTGGAGATAAAATAAAATTACTGTCTAAAACGTGTGATGCTTTAAAGCAACAATGAATGTTTATATTGCTGAATAAATAAATAAATAAATACATGTATATAATTTAAAAATTGCAACACAACTAAAAATGAACATATAATTTTATAAAATTTAGGTCATGTAAGTACATACATTTCAAATGCAATGTATAAGTGTTTTAGACATGTGCAAAGATTACAATCTTGGAAATTATACTTTGTCAGTTATTTATTTTTCTATAACCCTTGACAAATTAGGGCAGAATAGTTGGTATAGAAATAATGATACTCCAAGAGATCATTTTCTAAGTTGGTCAGGTAAACAAGCCTCCAATTTCATAGAAATCATGTACACAGAATTATGCTTTGGACACTGTGATATATAAGAAAAATACAAAGTAAGCACTTCTCCACACCACCATCTCTTTGAAGATGCACAAAATGAAATTATAATGTCACTGATTATGTAAATGCATTTTTTTCATTTGAATATTAGGTAAGAGATCATAAAGCCTTAACTCACATAGACATTGCAAAGTATTGAAGAAATAGCGGCTGAGATAGAAAGACTACTACTTATGGCCTGGGGCAAAAAGAGTGGAGAAATGGAAATATGTGTGCTGAGTCACTATGTTAAAGACAAATTTTAGTTAATACAGTAATGGACATGAAAATTAAAATGCTATGGAATATATTTACCATCATATTAGGAACAAAATTTTATATATTAGCAATATCACATATTGATAATCAGTGGAGAAACAGATACAATTAAGCAACAATCATAAGCTCCATGAAAATTAATTTAGCAAGATACATTAAAATTGTAATTACATATACCAATTGACCAGAAATCCCACATCTAAGAAACTATCCCAAGAAATAAAATTTGACAATGTTGTTACCTACACACAAGGATATTCATATCAGTATTCTTTGCAGCAAATCTGGAGGTAGGCTAGATATTCATCAGTAACCTATGATACAGTACAAATTATAGAATATGACACAGTCATTAAGAACACATTTTTACTTACTGATATAGAGAGATATTCATTAAACTGCTAAAAGAAAAAAGTTAAAAACTAATGTATATACGTGATTTCAGTTTAGTAAAAATAAAATATATAAGCGTGCATATGTATGCATCCATAGATATTTATACAAACATAAAATGTGTGGAAAGATGTGCACATAGCAGGAACTCCATAAATGTGTATTGAACTTATTTAAATTTATGTAACCTTAGTTTTCTTCCAAACTTAATTCCTGATACTGTGAATTAAGTCTGCTAGTGGTAGTGATGTATAGTTGCTGCTTTTGCTTTTTTCATTTTAATGTCCTCTCAAAGATAATTCATTTACTGAGTTCCTTCTTGTTCATCCTTCACTTCAATTTACTATTTATTAACCGTTTTATTATATCAAGTATAAATATATATACATATGTATACACACAGGCATAGTTGGTGCTAACATGGACACAGAGTCAATAAGGAAGCCCATTATTGGGCTTTTAGAAACATTACATATCAAGAGAGGAATAAGTACATAAATGACTATTAATATAAAGCGTTACTAATCTGTAATTACAGAGTTATAAACCAAGTTCTGTGGGTATTCACATTAGGGACAGATTAGGTCTTGCTTTGTCAATCAAGAGGAAGAATTTGAGACAAATGTGAAAGAACAGTTAACTTTTTATGGGTGCAGAAGGAAATCCCAGGTGGGAAAATAGCTTAAGCAATGACACAACTAGAAAACCTTGGGTTCTTTGTGAAATAATCAATCTTGTTTGGCAATAGTGTGAGGTATATAAAAATGGTAAGTGTGGGAGCTGAAAAAGGACAAGGGGTCATACTGGGAAATAAAGCTGTTCTGTCTAGCCAGAGGTAACTTCAAACAGGAATCCATTAAGCGTCTTATATTAGGAGAAGAATATGTGTTGTCTTTATGCTGAGGCCAACCAAAGTGATTGTTCTATACTGATCAATTGTCAATCTCAGAACCACTAAAATGTGAGGTCTGTGATTCTGCTAGGCAAAAGAGAAAAATTAACATATCAAACCAATAATGTAGAGATTAATACTATCTCTGTGGCTATTTGGATTTTAATTTCTCCAAAGCATGCAAAACTGGAAGGAGAACATTTCATAGGTTTCCTGAGAAAAGAGCAAGTGGTTTTATCTTATGTGTGATAATGGATGTCCTCAGAAATACTCTGTGACAAAACTACTAATGATTAACTCTCTAGAGATGAAACGGATCATGCTGTAGAAATATAAAGAAATCGTGTAAATTTCTGAAATAGAGTAGCATACAATTTCTTTAGGTGAAAATTTTGAAAAGAAATAAAGGTATTGAAAGAAATATGAAATAAATGTACTTACTTAGCACATAATAATTATTTTAGGATTTTTTCCCAAGATCAGGGAAGACTTTCTTGTCCTGATGAGGCCTCACATTAATTAGTTTTTAATGAGGCACTGAATGGAAGGTTCACCTATCCAAGCCACAGACATCATTTTAAGGAATTTCTCAGAAAATTCCCTTTATTATCTATTTGCAATAACACTAAGTAATGATCAAATATTGCCGATTGTTTTTTTTCAGAACTCTGCCAGGGAATTCTATTTTAAACAATTACAAAAGCCCAAGCCTACCCTCCACAGGCAAAGTCAAGGGACATGCCTTAGTCACTGTTCTTTCCTTTTCAGTGACTTGCTTCCTTCTTTTATTTCCAGAATAACATTGATAATCTCTAGTTATATTTTTTCTTTTATTAGTTGGTGTATGAAGATGTGGGATCCTTCTATTTGCTAACAGATATTATAGAGCGCAAGCAAACAAAATTGTCTTTTGACAGTGAAAGATGGAAGCACTGGATGAAATATTATACTTTATTGTGTTCTTTTCCCCCGTTATAAATTATATAAATTATTTATTGGAAATGGCATGGCCTAGGCCATATATTCAATGGGCTCATAGGAACAGTTTGCTGAGTCCAAGTGTTCACATTGGAAGGAAACATTGTTATGTGGCAAATGTCCAAGAAGCTCTCTCAGCATGCCCAGGATGGATTGTTTGAGGACCCTTTGGCACAATGATTCAAGCTATAAATATAATCTGAAATGAAACAAGGATAATGCAGGACATGATTTTACTCAACTTTAAGATCATAGGTTAACTGAAGAAGCTATTAAAACTCCACTGGTGGATTGGAGATATTATACAGGGAAGAGTAAAATGGCTGTGGTGCCCTCATTGGGATTATTTTTTTTTTAAAACTTGAGTCCAGACCTAGACTGCTGTCATTGGGATAGGCAATGACATAGGCATTGATAGGCAATCATTTTATGGAAAGGTGATGCAGATTTGAAGTCAGACTGGCACCAGGAAAGACTGTAAAACAGATCAAGTGTCTTTTAGGAGCACTTCAACTCCTATTCTTCATTTCAGCCCTTAACCTCCATAACACATGTCCAGTATTCTATAACTACCCCTTTCCTTTAGAAGGAAAATTGACCCAGGCCACTCACACCTTATGGTAAAACAGTTTAAATCCCTTTATCTACTCTAGAATTATCTACACATTTAAAGAGATAAGAAGCACTAATAAAGTTAAAAGAAATGAGAATGATTCCTACTAGGAAAATTCCAGACACTGGTAACAGAATAGGTGGCTATTAACATATTATGGTAGTGTGGTCCTCATATCATGCCATACAAAAAAACAAAGTACCTTTGCTCTTCACAGCAGAAGGACTCAAGGTTCATTGTGTGCAAAGAGGACAAAATAGTAACTGTATAAAGACTTCTATGAATACCTATTTGAACTAAGGAAAACAGGTAGTAAATTAACCATACTTTTCAATATGTGCCATAAATGTTCAACTGAGTATCCTAGCGTGTCTTATAGATCTATATATGTAGCCAAAATTGTAAGGGTGTTAAAGCTGAAGCAAGATCCTCACTCATGAGAAAGTGGGTCAATCCTGTTCTAACATTCTTGGTGATTCAGAAAAGTAGATACGTATGACTTCTTTAAAAACACTCCCCCCCCAATTTAGCAATAAAGTTTAAAATGAAAGTTAACTTAGCTCAGTTCATCAATACCTCAAATTCATTGAGAATGCAAGATAATGAAACATTTCCATAAGATATGTCCCGGAATTCTTTTTTATCTACATGCTATCATTTACTTAGCAAGATTCAGATTTCTTTAGTTCTGGTAGTCTGAAGAAAAGTTCTGCAGAAATTGAATAGTTATGGTTGTCTGGAAATAAAACCAGAAATCACATTTAAGGACAAGTCAAATCAGTATAAAGGAGAGCAGATTTAATCAGGGTGTCCAGGAGACAAGGGAGTAAGATTCTACCAAATAGCTTTCATTAGTTGCTCTTTTTTGTTAATTAAAAAAATTTTGTTAACATCTTTATTGGAGTATAATTGCTTTAAAATGGTGTGTTAATTTCTGCTCTATAACAAAGTGAATCAGCTATACATATACATATATCCCCAAATCCCCTCCCTCTTGCGTCTCCCTCCCACCCTCCCTATCCCACCCCTCCAGGTGGTCACAAAGCACTGATCTCCCTGTGCTATGCAGCTGCTTCCCACTAGCTATTTATTTTACATTTGGTAGTGTATATACGTCAATGCTACTCTCTCACTTCGTCCCAGCTTACCCTCCCCTCTCCCCAAGGCTTCCAGTCCATTCTCTACATCTGCGTCTTTATTCCTGTCAAGCCCCTAGGTTCATCAGAACCTTTTTTTTTTTTTTTTTTAGATTCCATATATGTGTGTTAGCATATGGTATTTGTTTTTCTCTTTCTGACGTACTTCACTCCGTATGACAGACTCTAGGTCCATCCACCTCACTACAAATAACTCAATTTCATTTCTGTTTATGGCTGAGTAATACTCCATTATATATGTGCCACATCTTCTTTATCCATTCATCTGTCGATGGACACTTAGGTTGCTTCCATGTCCTGGCTATTGTAAATAGAGCTGCAATGAATATTGTGGTATATGAATCTTTTTGAATTTTGGTTTTCTCAGGGTATATGCCCAGTAGTGGGATTGCTGGGTCGTATGGTAGTTCCATTTTTAGTTTTTTTAAGGAACCTCCATACTGTTCTCCATAGTGGCTGTATCAATTTACATTCCCACCAACAGTGCAAGAGGGTTACCTTTCACCCACATCCTCTCCAGCATTTATTGTTTGTAGACATTTTGATGATGGCCATTCTGACCAGTGTGAGGTGATACCTCATTGTCCTTTTGATTTACATTTCAATAATGATTAGTGATGTTGAGCATCCTTTCATGTGTTTCTTGGCAATCTATATATCTTCTTGGAGAAATGTCTATTTAGGTCCTTTGCCCATTTTTGGATTGGGTTGTTTGCTTTTATGATATTGAGCTGCATGAGCTGCTTGTAAATTTTGGAGATTAATCCTTTGTCATTTGCTTCACTTGCAAATATTTTCTCCCATTCTGAGGGTTGCTTTTTCATCTTGTTTATGATTTCCTTTGCTCTGCAAAAGCTTTTAAGTTTCATTAGACCCCATTTGTTTATTTTTCTTTTAATTTACATTTCTCTAGGAGGTGGGTCAAAAAGGATCTTGCTGTGATTTATGTCATAAACAGAGTGTTCTGCCTATGTTTTCCTCTAAGAGTTTTATAGTGTCTGTTCTCACATTTAGGTCTTTAATCCATTTTATTTTTGTGTATGGTGTTAGGGAGTGTTCTAATTTCATTCTTTTACATGTAGCTGTCCAGTTTTCCCAGCATCACTTATTGAAGAGGCTGTCTTTTCTCCATTGTATATTCTTGCCTCCTTTATCAAAGATAAGGTGACCATATGTGTGTGGGTTTATCTCTAGGCTTTCTATCCTGTTCCACTGATCTCTATTTCTGTTTTTGTGCCAGTACCATACTGTCTTCATTATTGTAGCTTTGTAGTATAGTCTGAAGTCAGGGAGCCTGATTCCCCCAGCTCCATTTTTCTTTCTCAAGACTGCTTTGGCTGTTTGGGTTCTTCTGTGTTTCCATACAAATTGTGAAATTTTTTGTTCTAGTTCTGTGAAAAATGCCATTGGTTGTTTGATAGGGATTGCATTGAATCTGTAGATTGCTTTGGGTAGTATAGTAATTTTCACAATGTGGATTTTTCCAATCCAAGAACATGGTATATCTCTTTATCTGTTTGTATCATCTTTAATTTCTTTCATCAGTGTCTTATAGTTTTCTGCATACAAGTCTTTTGTCTCCTTAAGTAGGTTTATTCATAGGTATTTTAGTCTTTATGTTTTAATGGTAAATGACAGTGTTTCCTTAATTTCACTTTCAGATTTTTCATCATCAGTGTATAGGAATGCAAGAGATTTCTGTGCATTAATTTTGTATCCTGCAGCTTTACCAAATTCATTCATTAGCTCAAGTAGTTTTCTGGTGGCATCTTCGGTTTCTCTATGTATAATATCATGTCATCTGCAAACAGTGACAGTTCTACTTCTTCTTTTCTGATTTGGATTCCTTTTATTTATTTTCTTCTCTGATTGCTGTGGCTAAAACTTCCAAAACTATGTTGAAGAATACTGGTGAGAGTGGGCAACCTTGTCTTGTTCCTGATCTTAATGGAAATGGTTTCAGTTTTTCCCCATTGAGGATGATGTTTGCTGTGGGTTTGTCATATAGGGCCTTTATGATGTTGAGGTAAGTTCCCTCAACGCCCACTCTCTGGAGGGTTTTTATCATAACCAGTTGTTGAATTGTGTTGAAAGCTTTTTCTGCAACTATTGAGATGATCATGTGGTTTTTATCCTTCAATTTGTTATTATGGTGTATCACATTGATTGATTTGCATATATTGAAGAATCCTTGCATTCCTGGAATGTCCTATAAATATCAGTTAAGTCCATCTTGTTTAATGTATCATTTAAAGCTTGTGTTTCCTTATATATTTTCATTTTGGATGATCTGTCCATGAATGAAAGTGGGGTGTTAATGTCCCCTACTATGATTGTGTTACTGTTGATTTCCCCTTTTATGGCTGTTAGCATTTGCCTTATGCATTGAGGTGCTCCTGTGTTGGGTGCATAAATATTTACAATTGTTATATCTTTTTCTTGGATTGATCCCTTGATCATTATATAGTGTCCTTCTTTGTCTCTTGTAATAGACTTTATTTTAAAGTCTATTTTGTCTGATATGAGAATTGCTACTCCAGCTTTCTTTTGATATCCATTTGCATGGAATGTCTTTTCCCATCCCCTCACTTTCAGTCTGTACGTGTCCCTAGGTCTGAAGTGGGTCTCTGTAGACAGCATATATACAGGTGTTGTTTTTTATTGATTCAGCCAGTCTATGTCTTTTGGTTGGAGCATTTAATCCATTTACATTTAAGGTAATTATCGATATGTATGTTCCTGTTACCATTTTCTTAATTGTTTCGGGTTTGTTATTGTAGGTCTTTTCCTTCTCTTGTGTTTCCTGCCTAGAGAAGTTCCTTTAGCATTTGTTGTAAACCTGGTTTGGTGGTGCTGAATTCTCTCAGTTTTTGCTTGTCTGTAAAGTTTTTTTCCCCCATCGAATCTGAGATCCTTGCTGGGTAGAGTAATCTTGGTTGTAGGTTTTTCCCCTTCATCACTTTAAATATGTCCTGCCACATCCTTCTGACTTGCAGAGTTTCTGCTGAGAAATCAGTTATTAACCTTATGGGGATTCCCTTGTATGTTATTTGTTGCTTTTCCCTTGCTGCTTTTATTTTTTTTCTTTGTATTTAATTTTTGATAGTTTGATTAATATATTCTTATCGTATTCCTCCTTGGATTTATCCTGTGCTTCCTGGACTTGATTGACTATTTTGTTTCCCATATTAGGGAAGTTTTCAACCATAATCTCTTCAAATATTTTCTCAATCTCTTTCTTTTTCTCTTCTTCTTTTGTGACCCCTATAATTCGAATGTTGTTGTGTTTAATGTTGTCCTAGAAGTCTCTGAGACTGTCCTCAATTCTTTTCATTCTTTTTTCTTTATTCTGCTCTGCGGTAGTTTTTTACACTATTTTATCTTCTTGGTTGCTTATCGTTCTTCTGCCTCAGTTATTCTGCTATTGATTCCTTCTAGAGTATTTTTAATTTCATTTATTGTGTTGTTCATTACTGTTTGTTTGCTCTTTAGTTCTTCTAGGTCCTTGTTAAATGTTTATTGTGTTTTCTCCATTCTATTTCTGAGATTTTGGATCATCTTTACTATCATTACCCTGAATTCTTTTTCAGGTAGTCTGCCTATTTCCTCTTCATTTATTTGGTCTGGTGGGTTTTTACCTTGCTCTTTCAACTGCTGCATATTTCTCTGTCTTCTCATTTTGTTTAACTTGCTGTGTTTGGGGTCTCCTTTTCTCAGGCTGCAGGTTCATAGTTCCTGTTGTTTTTGGCATCTGCCCCCCATGGGTGTGGTTGATTCAGTGGCTTGTGTAGGCTTCCTGGTGGAGGGAACTGGTGCCTGTGTTCTGGTGGGCAGGGCCATGTCTGGTGCTGTGTTTTGGAATATCTGTGAACTTAGTATGATTTTAGTCAGCCTCTTTGCTAATGGGTGGGTTTGTGTTCCTGTCTTGCTAGTTGTTTGGTATGGGGTGTCCAGCACTGGAGCTTGCTGTTCGTTTAGTGGAGCTGGGTCTTAGTGTTGAGATGGAGATCTCTGGGAGAGTTTCACCGATTGGTATTACCTGGGGCCAGGAAGTCTCTGGTGGTCCCATGTCCTGAATTCAGCTCTCCCACCTCAGAGGCCTGACACCCGGCCTGAGCACCAAGACCCTGTCAGCCACACGGCTCCAAACTCTGGAGCGCCACACTCCAGAGGCCCTCCATTCAACGTGCTTCCTCTCCCCTTCTGCCTCATTAGTTGCTTTTTGTGCTAGAGAATGTTAGTCAAACATTGTTAAGCTTGGCAATGTTGCCTCATGGATATAGAGCTAGAAATAAAGAGAAAAGTGTTGCCAGATGGACTAAAGGTGACCATGAATAATGTAGCAGAGTCAGGCAGGGAAGGAAAAATAAACACATGGAAAAACTCCTTAACAATTATGTCCAGTGACATTAATTGATACATTTTTAGGATCAAATGCATGTCTGACTTTAGCCTATGACTTAAAGGATTGCTGGCTGAAGCAAATGCACAAGGCTCCAGCCAGAATGATATAAAGTTTTGGTGATAAAATAAAGAGTAGCTTCCATGCATAACCTGACATTCCATACCTAACACTACTACTTTTGAAATTTATCCAATGAATAGATTTAATTTATCCAAATCCAGAGAAACACTCCAGCGGTCTTATCTTCTCAAATAATCGGAAGATATTTGTATGTGGCCATTTAGAATTACTCTTGCAGCAAAGAGCAATTTAAATGAGAATATTTAAAGCCAGTGCATAATTATTTAGGTTATTTCCTAATAGGGAACTCAGAAAACATGGATTCATGCCAGGAAATTATAAAGTCATTTAATTTAGAGGCAATTGTTATTTTCTGTCATTATCAAAGTTATATGAACATTGCCAGTAAACAAAAATATGAGACATATGCTTACTAACTAGGAATACTTGGAGCACTGAATGTGCATTTTTATGGCTCTGGAGATATACATGATATAAATGACATATATGCTATAGATACAGCAGCTGGACAGTGCTGGGTCAGCTTTCTGGTGGTCTTCATAGGAGGGGGAAGAAATGTTGTAATGTTCACAAAATATGCAGTAGAAAAAGATATTGGCATTATAGTTGCAAAGCTAGCCCCTAAGCTGTTTTCTGCAGGCTAATTGGATTCCTGCAGATATTTGATGTGACAAATAGATGAAACAGTCAACAGGCTGTGACTTAGAATGTGTAATCGAGTATTAAACTTCTCCTTTCCAAATGTCTCTTTAAGAATAATTTATTCCCCATCTCTACGCACCTATCTTGTTCCAGGTACAGAAGTATTGCTGCTAACCTACTTGAATTTAAATTCTGTTAATAATAGCAATATTTCTATTTGTGGTTTATAAAGTACTTTAAGTATGTATTATCTGATAGATATTGTGGGTTTCCACTATATAGTCAACGAAGAGCTAATTCCAAAAGGTTAAGTGACTTGCCAGTCGGTAGTGAATAACTGCAGTGGAATTCCATTTGCATCTGTTGCTCTTTTCACTTAAAGTTTTAATTAACACTAAAAGTTGTTATAATGGATATAAAAGCTTTATAAAAGGGTTAAGCCCACTAGACACATTTGTAACAGATGTGCAATATATTCGTTACAGCCCTGGGTCTTTCCAATTACTTCACTTCTATCCATATCCAGGATTTACCACCCTGTTTAAATAGATAATCTCTACCCTGGGTTATTGTGATAGAATTCCAACTGGTGGTACGTAAACTCTTACCTTCCTTCCTCTGCAACCACAGTGATAGTCTAAAAGCTTTTTGTTCATGGACTCTAAAGTTTCCAAACTTTTATTGGCTTCTCGATGTCCCTAGGAAAAATCTAGAGTCTTCCATATGGCTTAAAAGGCTCAGGTCTCCACTGACATCTGCAGCTTCCTCCCTCTACATTCTGCCTTCTGGGTTTCTTTTCCTTCCCATTCTTGCAAGCCTCTCTCTTGAATTTGAAAATACTATTCCCTCTACAAAATCATGTGTCATCCCCTTCACTTCCTGCCTAGAAAATTCCAACTAATTCTTTAAATGTAGGCCAAATGTCTTCTGGTAGACCTCCCTTTTACTCTCAGATCCCTTGAGATCTACATGTGCTCCTATGGCATCTGTGCTTCTATTTGTCAGCTTTCTTTACACTCAGAATCATTTATTGAGGAAAAGTTCTGTGAGTCCACCATGTCTTTGTTACTCATGATTGTAGTGTCAATATTT
Organism: Lagenorhynchus albirostris; assembly: GCF_949774975.1. Taxonomy (NCBI): domain Eukaryota; kingdom Metazoa; phylum Chordata; class Mammalia; order Artiodactyla; family Delphinidae; genus Lagenorhynchus; species Lagenorhynchus albirostris. The sequence continues at coordinate 80,850,768 of NC_083098.1, read as the reverse complement.
AACTTGGTTGTCAAGTAAAAAAAACAGAAACAAAAGGAAAACAAAAAATCAACAATGGGTGAATGAATGAACAGATATAGAAATAAAATGGTGGGTACAGATATGAACAAAAAAACTAATGGTTCTTTAGCTAGGTTTCCATTTAGCTTTTTAAAAAGTTACCCAATTAAAAAAACTCCCAAACTTCAAAAACCAATATGACAAGCCAACCTATGGGATATTTTTTACATTAATAGTGGTTAACGGAATGACTATTTAACATAAGAGATACTACATTTTGCAAATAGAGAACAGACAAACCGACATAGTGATGGAGGTAGTGAAAACACACACCATAACAGTGTAGGAAGCTTTGCTTGTTTGAATCAAAAGTTCAACGATGTCCTTAACTGTGCTACAAACCCATCTGTTTCAGTATTTAGATGCTGACAATAGCACAAGTGAAATGGAAATCTTACCCTAATTTGAAGACAGATCCAGTCTGCTCTCCATCTGCAGGTGATTTCCACTATCAAATGGAAGAATCTAGGAAGAAAAAAAAAACAATTAAAAAAAAAACAGTTTAAGGTTTTTCAGTTAAACATTTACAGCATTAAATGATTTAACAATATTTTGTTCTTTTCAATTCTAGAAACAATAACCTACATATTTCCTTGAGATAATAAATATTCTTTACATAGGACTGTAGTGATGATTATTATAAGCAACATTGCTGCATAGAAAATAATGTATTTATGGCACACTTCGTTTTCTTCATGTCCTCACGTGGCAAGAAATAGCATTTTCAGTGACAATTTATTTGCTATTAGGAAGATTCTAGTTTGAGGTGGGATAGATTTAATGTGTGTGTTTTGTGTTATGGGTAGATTCAGAATTTTATGCTGAAATATTGCTAACACAGTTTATGAGCAGTTCTATGTGATTATGAAATGGCTGCTTTATCTCTCTGCTTGTCCTGTCTCCATTTCAAACAGGAAGAAGCCTGAGGTTGTTCAAATTATGAGGGGGTGTGAGAACCTATTAAATACGCTGAGTTAATTGGATTGAGGGTTTATTACTGTGATATCAAAAACATTCAGCTTGGCTTTCAAATTGAAAAGGACTATTTAAAAATAAAAAGGTTCTCGGGTTTCCCTGGTGGTGCAGTGGTTAAGATTCCGCCTGCCAATGAGGGGGACACGGGTTTGATCCCTGGTCTGGGAAGATCCCACATGCCGTGGAGCAACTAAGCCCGTGCACCACAGCTACTGAGCCTGTGCTCTAGAGCCCGCGAGCCACAACTACTGAAGTCCATGTGCCTAGAGTCTGTGCTCTGCAACAAGAGAAGCCACAGCAATGAGAAGCCCATGCACCGAAACCAAGAGTAGCCCCAGTTCACTCTCTAGCAGCAGCTAGAGAAAGCCCACGCACAGCAACGAAGACCAAAAGCAGCCAAAAATAAATAAATAAAATAAATAAGTTTAAAAAATAAATAAATAAAAAGAGCTAGGCTAGGATTGATATAGTTCAAAAAGTTAAAAAAAAAAAAAGGTTCTAAAAGGACATTATACTATCCTGTTACAAGCCAGTCTGTACACAGGCATACACTCCCTGTTCAAGGTGAATCAGGTCCTCATCCATAAACCAAGGCTTTGAATCTGCACCTCCATGGGCAACTGGTGATTTTGTTTCCAATAGAACTTTCCAAGCTACATAATTCCTCCACTGACAAGTGTTTTGAGAAAGGTGACTATTCTAAACAGCAAGCTTTTTACTACAGTCTGATCTAATCAAGACGAAGACATGAGCTCCTTTGAAGTGATTGGATTTATTACCAAGTGTATTACCACTTGGTAATAAATCCAATCACTTACCAGCTTCTGGCTTGGCCTGTTTTCAAGCAGGCATATGATTTCTAGGTACAGAGGGAAGTGATTATTATGCTGTTTAGAATGCAGGGAACACTAGAACAATGGATATAGTTATGAAAAATTGATTTTTTGTCAATCACTATCATTTAGTGTCCAGGAAAGCCAATCTAGATACAACAGTCAGTGCTTTTATTATCATTAGATCAGAACTGCTAGTATTTTTAGCTATGAGAAATATAACTTTTAACATATCACATATTCTTTGATTTATGTTATTGCACCACAGTCCTACTTTGCATGGTGCATAATTCATCATAGAATTATAATATAATCTCAGAGTGATAAAATCAAGAAGCAAGAATAAAGGAAAATGTCCTGTGGTCTCTGTTCCATACTCTGTTCCATAAGAGTTGAATTATGTTGAATTTGAACTGGGGATTCTGAGAAGACAATGGAGGGAATAGTTTACCCAGTAAGATTCTATGCAATACCACTGGATGAGCACAGATTTTCTGTGCCTAGAAAATATTTGATTTCCTATTTGTGAAAAAATTTCCCCAGAAGAGGACAAACATTAAAATTATATTAAATTTCAAAACACTGATAAGACAAGAATGGATAAAAACCTCCAAAAATTCACTCCTCCGTAAAAGCAATGAGACTGGCAACAGTGGTCAAAATCAACGTTTTCAAAAATTCTGGAAATTAACCAAACACTTGCAACAATTTGGGTAGTCTTTATTCAAGACTTTATGGAATCTTAGTTTAAAAAAAGTGAGTTTTATGGCATTTCAATATTTCCTAATATCAGGTCCCTCTCTACTAGTTCTGTGGTAGCCTTGAGAACCAACAGCCCATAGTCAAAGTGAAAACCAGCAATGTAGCATCTTCTGAAAAGAGTGAAATGGAGCTGGTTTCTCCAGGTTTCCTGGAAAATCCCACTGGCAGAACTTGTTTTATTTGACCTGACTCAGACCTTTCACAGGGTGAACAGTCTTTTCCTGAGGGTGTTGTTGAAAATAATCAGTAGCCATTATGTATCATCACAGCCACCTGAAGCAGTAAGAATTGGGGCAAGTAAAAAAACGGACCAAAACAATTTAAATGAAAAGCTGGGGAATGAGACGCCCATAGGGAACTTTGAAAGCACCAATGTTTTTCTGGAAATCTACAAGGCCACATGCATGTGTAGAATTGTGTGAAATCCTAGGAGAGGCATGTACAGGGCTGTGTATATGCCTAGGACAGACCTAAGAATGTCCTAAACTGTCACTGCTGGCTGACTTTCAAGCCCCGTGAAAACAGTAAATGAAGGCCAAAATGGTGTAACGATCTATCTCTGTGTTGAAGGCAGGCCCTAACATGCACAAGAAACCTCTTAGCAAAGACTAGGAGACATTCGTGAAAACATTCAAAAACAAAAAACCTTAAAGTCCTTTATCTGATAAGGATTTAGTATTCAGAACATATTAAAAACTCTTACAATCTAACTATAAAAAGACAAACAATCTAATTTAAAAATGAGCAAAGAACTTGATAAACATTTTCCTAAGGAAGATGCACAAATGGCCAAAAACCTCAAAAAACGGTGCTCAACATCATTAGTCATTAGGGAAATCAAAAGCACAACCACAACAAAATACCACTTCATACCTACAGGATGGCTATAATCAAGACAGACAATATCAAATGTTATCTAGGATGTGGAGATGCGAGCCCTCATAGACTGCTAGTAGGAATGCAGAATGTTGAAACCATTTTGAACATGAGTTGGGGAGCTCCTCAAAAAGTTAAACATAGTGTTACCTTATGACCCAGTAATTCTACTCCTAAGTATATACCCAACAGAATTGAAAATATATATTTACTCAAAAAATGGTACGCAAATATTTATAGCAGCATTATTTATAATAGCCAAAGATTAAGAACAACCCAATTTCCACCAACTGATGAATGGATAAACAAAATGTCCTATACCCGTCTTCAGCCTTGAAAAGAAAAATGAAATACTGATTCATGATGCAACATCCATAAACTTTGAAAATGAAAGTGAAAACTGAAACATGCTAAATGAAAAGAGCTCCATACAAAAGGTGACATATTGTATGATTCCATACACATGAAACGTCCTGAACGGGCAAGTTCATAGAAACTGAAAGAAGATTAGTAAAAAGTAGATTAACCAAGGGACTGGGGTGTGTGGGGGGGAGGGCATTGGGAAGTGACTACTAATGGGTATGGGCTTTCTTTACGGGATGATAAAAATGTTCTTGAATCAGGTAATGGTGATGGTTTTGCCACCTTGTGAATGTATAGATGATCACTCAGTTGTATACTGTAAACGAATGATTTTTATGGTGTTGAATTATATCTTAATAAAAAAACTGATAACATGTATTCACTAAAGAAAAAGAGAAGAAATTCACCTTGATGTCAATATTTGTATACATTCAAACTGATCAGATAATGAAATATTGCAATATTAAATCAAAGTTAGGGGAAATATTACTTTTGGAACAATAGCGACCCCCAAAAAATTCTTTAGCAGAATCTCCAAGTATATTTGCATTCAGATAATTCAGTTTTACTACCTTAATATAGATGGATTTGAATCTTAGATAATTATGGCAAATATTTACATGGATAAGCATCTAAAATATCAACACTGATTTGTGCCCATGTTTAATACATTTCCTTGGTATATAGATGAGATATATGAAGTTTAGCTATATATTTTTTTAAGTTTTCTGAATAGACTTTTTAATTGAAGTATAAGTGATTGAAATCTCTGTAAAATAGCATATTTCCTCGAAAGTTTGTGGAATAAATTAAGTTTACTAACAAACAAGGGGCAATTATAAGGATGAGAAATAGATATGCTTTGGTTTTCTGAATCAGAAAGGTGATGAATAATTAATGGTGGGGCATAACTCAGGAGTCTTAAGGTTGAAGCCTGAGTGAAAAATTAGCATCTTGTAGAACAGGCTGGGAATTTGAGAGCATTCATTTCTCCTGAAGTTTCACTTTGCAAATTCATGCTACTTTGTTTAATCTCTCTTTCATTTATTCACTGATTCATTAATATATTTATTCACTTATTTTATTTAATTTAGATATTTGATGTTCAATCATATGCATTTATTAAGTAGCTAATGATGTAAAATATTGCTTAAATGTAATGAATACAAGACTAGTGCAGATTATAAATCTTCTTTCATGTAATTACAGAATGAACTTAAGGTCACATGTGGAAATATTTTGAGGTATAACAATTACATATCTCTAATAAAGGAATTGAAACAAGGAAATACCATCATGGCAAGAAGGTCTTTTTATAAGTGTTGAAAAAGTTTTTGAACAATGCTAAACATTGTTTAAAGTGCCTTACATATATTAAGTCCTCACTACAACCCTTAAAGTGGCACTATTGTTATCAACATGTTTAGATGGCTACTATGTGGTGGAGATGGGATCTGAACCCAGGCAACATTTGCTATAATGTGTTTACCTGGACTTTGATGGGATTATCGTTTTGGTAAGAAAAATCTTAGGGAGAAAGGGAATTCTAAGTTTGGAGAATAAAAAGAACTGAAAAGAAAAAACAGGAAGAGGATACATCTGATTGGAACTGAGGCTGATGGGAATTAGTGATTGGGAAGGTGAAATGAGCAGAGTGTGGATAGTTAAGAGAGAACTGGGAACGACAGACTGAGAATTTTGGAAGTTATCTGGAGAAAGAGAGAGACTGAGAGTTTTGAGTGAAGGAGTGGAATCATGAAAGCAGTGTTTTGTGAACAGTAATCTTGCCTGGTATGGGTTATTTGCTTGAGATACCTCTGAGGGAGTGGTTAATCAATCATGCAGTAAGGTCAGAATTATGGAAGTCAAATCCTTAGCCAAGAAAGTTGGAATAAGTAGATTCAAGTGATTTGGGCCCTTCTAGATTCTCTTTAAAATTTAAACTGTTAAAATCAATTAAAAGAAGAGCTTTCTGTGACCACACCCTCCATTCCCTCCACTTTGCATATACAACCACTCTTTCTGAGGTCATGCTTTGATTCATGAGATTTCCAGCCTAGTGACCAGTCCATTATCCACCCCGCAATGTACTGCTTTATTTTCCATTCTCTTATTTTTTTTTACATCTTTATTGAGGTATAATTGCTTTACGTTGTTCTTAGTTGCTACTGTATAACAAAGTGAATCAGCTATATGTATACCTATATCCCCATATCCCCTCCCTCTTGTGTTTCCCTCCCACCCTTCTAGGTGGTCACAAAGCACCCTCCCTGTGCTATGTGGCTACTTCCCACTAGCTATCTATTTTACATTTGGTAGTGTATATATGTCCATGCCACTCTCTCACTTTGTCTCAGCTTACCGTTCCCCCTCCCCGTGTCCTCAAGTCCATTCTCTACATCTGCGTATTTATTCCTGTCCTGCTCCTAGGGTCTTCAGAACCTTTTTTTTTTTAAATTCCATATATATGTGTTAGCATACGGTATTTGTTTTTCTCTTTCTGACTTACTTCACTCTGTATGACAGACTCTAGGTCCATCTACCTCACTACAAATAACTCAGTTTCCTTTCTATTTTTAGCTGAGTAATATTCCACTGTATATATGTGCCACATCTTCTTCAGCCATCTGTCGATGGACACTTAGGTTGCTTCCATGTCCTGGCTATTGTAAATAGAGTTGCAATGAACATTGTGGTACATGGCTCTTTTTGAATTATAGTTTTCTCTGCGTATATGCTCCCTAGTGGGATTGCTGGGTCCTATGGTAGTTCTAGTTTTAGTTTTTTTAAGGAACCTCCATACTGTTCTCCATAGTGGCTGTATCAATTTACATTCCCACCAACAGTGCAAGAGGGTTCCGTTTCACCCACACCCTCTCCAGCATTTGTTGTTTGTAGATTTTCTGATGATGCTCATTCTAACTGGTGTGAGGTGATACCTCATTGTAGTTTTGATTTGCATTTCTCTAATGGTTAGTGATGTTGAGCATCTTTTTATGTGTTTGTTGGCAATCTGTATATCTTCTTTGGAGAAATGTCTATTTAGGTCTTCTGCCCATTTTTGGATTGGTTTTTTTTTTTTTTTTTTTGCAGTACGCGGGCCTCTCACTGTTGTGGCCTCTCCCGCTGCAGAGCACAGGCTCTGGACGTGCAGGCTCAGCAGCCATGGCTCACGGGCCCAGCTGGTCTGCGGCATGTGGGATCTTCCCAGACCGGGACATGAACCTGTGTCCCCTGCGTCGGCAGGCAGACTCTCAACCACTACGCCACCAGGGAAGCCCAGGTTGTTTGTTTTTTTGATATTGAGCTGCATAGCTGCTTGTATATTTTGGAGATTAATCCTTTGTCAGTTGCTTTGTTTGCAAATATTTTCTTCCATTCTGAGGGTTGTCTTTTCATCTTGTTTATGGTCTCCTTTGCTGTGCAAAAGCTTTTAAGTTTCACTAGGTCCCATTTGTTCATTTTTGTTTTTATTTCCATTTCTCTAGGAGTTGGATCAAAAAGGATCTTGCTGTGATTTATGTCATAGAGTGTTCTGCCTATGTTTTCTTCTAAGAGTTTTATAGTGTCTGGCCTTACATTTAGGTCTTTAATCCATTTTTTTTTGTGGTGTTAGGGAGTGTTCTAATTTTATTCTTTTACATGTAGCTGTCCAGTTTTCCCAGCACCACTTGTTGAAGAGGCTGTCTTTTCTCCATTGCATTTAATTTTGTAAAATCCAGTTGAGTTTGTAAGGTCCAACTTTTCACTAGGATCCCCACCAATACTCTGATCTCCCTTGCTTCTCTGTATTTCATCATAAAACTCTAATGGATAAAAAACCAAACACATAGATAATTATTTTTGTACAAATTCTCTGTGCTCTCACCCCAATCTCCCACCTAAGAAGTCTAATACTGCTTGAGTCACACAATGGGATAAATTGATGTCACTAAAAATTCTTGTTCACTAACCTCAAAAGTGCTTTCAAACTTTGCCCCAAACTCCTGTTATTCATTGAGTCAACAGTCTCCCACTTCTCAAAATGTTTTCTACAAATTATATTTATTTTTGTTTTATCTTAAAGCATGCACAAAATTGAAGAGAAACCATGAGTATCTGTCATTTGCTTCAACAATTATCAGTGCAGCCAAACTTGCTTCATGTAGTTCAACACACAGCTCCTACCCTATGTATTATTTTGAAGGTAAACTTGGACATCTTATTGTTTTATCCATCAATAATTCAGAGACTATCTCTAAAAGATATAAGCATTATTTTCAACATATTCACAATATCACTGTTAAAATAATGATAATTTCTTATCATTAAACATTTATCTTAAAGCTATTTGATGATGATGATGATTTTTACAGTTGGTTTGGTTGGAGTCAGGATAAAAACAATATCCCCACATAGCATGTATAGGATATATCTTTTAATTAAAGGTCCTTCACGCTTCATCTTTGTTTTCCCTTGCCATTTTATTATTGAAGCAGAAACTAACACACCATTGTAAAGCAATTATACTCCAATAACGATGTTAAAAATAAATAAATAACCAAAAAAAAAAGGAATCAGGTAATTTGTTATGTGAAATCTCCATCCTTTTAAAAATTACTAACTGCATCATTTTATTGTCTTTTTTTTTTGAGGGGGGGGTCAAGCCATTTTGTTGAGGGGCTTCAGGGGAGGGTTGAAGGGCTAGGAGGACAGTGAGATCTGACATTCTTTTCCTGGCTGGGATTCTCCAGATTCACAGTCACTGAAAGCTATTGTCTTTTTTTTTTTTAATTTGATTGGATTATAGTTGATTTACAATGTTGTTTTAGCTTCAGGTGTACAGCAAACTGATTCAGTTATACATATACATATATTCATTCTTTTTTCAGATTCTTTTCTCATATAGGTTATCACTGAATGTTGAGTTGGTTATCTATATATAGTAGTGTGTATATGTTAATCCCCAGATCCTGATTTATCCCTCCCCCCAACATCTCCTCTTTGGTAACCATAAGTTTGTTTTTGATATCTGTAAGTCTGTTTCTGTTTTGTAAATAAGTTCATTTGTATCATTTTTTAAAATTAGATTCCACATATGAGTGATATCATATGATATTTGTCTGACTTCACTTTGTATAATAATCTCTAGGTCCATCCATGTTGCTGCAAATAGCATTATATCATTCTTTCTTATGGCTGAGTAATACTCCATTGTACATATGTATCACATCTTCTTTTAAAAAGTTTCTTTATCCCCCGTTTTCCCAGCAAACTGGCAGTTAGATCTAGAGACCTGTCAGATTCGGCTCTAATGATTTTGGTAAGAATACATCATAGCTGGTGCTGTGCTGTCTCTCTAAACATGATGATAAGATTTGGATCAGATACTATTAGCCTGATTCACCCATTATACACTTTTTCATTATCCTTTCATAAATAATTTTAGCAGCCATGGATGACTACTGTTTACATCCATTATTTCATTAAGGTTTGCAAAATGGTGATATTTTATTTTTATTATTTATTCTGCCATGAAAACAAAGCTAGGAGGAAAGAGAAAAAATGTTCTAGGAATGGGGTGTGTGCTGTGTTTCTTGTATTCACAATCTCTTTTATTCTATGTCACCAAATATGTGTGGACTGAGCTGGAAAATCTTCATCTTTGGGAGAGGCAGAGGGAGGAACATTCACACAAGTTAACAAATTTTGTCCCTGCCATAATAAATATTACAATTGTGGGCACAAAGAAAGAAGCGGCAAATTCTTCTTGGGAGTTAGAAGTAGTTAGATGGAAAAAATAATGTGTGTTTGTGTGTGTGTGTGCATTTATATATGTGGGAACATGATGATAAAACTGGAGAAAAGGAGGAGGCAGAAAATGGTGGACTTTAATAATCATATAAAGTAAATTTTTTCCTAATAGGCAGAGAGAGAAAAAGTTTTAAGTAAGACAATATGAAAAATTTGTGTTGTAGGAAGATCATATTTCTAGCAGCATGAAGAATGGACTGACAGGGAAAGATTGAAGGCAGACCAGTGTAGTCCTTATTCCTGTAGCTGAAATGAAAAGGATGAAGGTGTGAACCTTTAATTGCAGTAGAGAGAGTCCTTTATACCCCTAGCTCAGCACCTGTTAAACTATACTGTAATTTCTAGTCTGTCTTCTGCATTTAACTGCAAGGAATATTAAACAGGTGATGGGAGCAGTTTGCCCCAGGTGCAGGCAATAAAAGTAGATAATTTTAAAATGCCAATAAAACGACTATAAATTAATCTCCTTTTTATTATTACAATGCACCGGCAATGCTAAACAACATTAGTATTAAAATACTCCTCACCGAGGGCTTCCCTGGTGGCGCAGTGGTTGAGAGTACGCCCGCCGATGCAGGGGACTCGGGTTCTAAACCCTGGTCCAACAATATCCCATCATGCCGCGGAGCGGCTGGGCCCGTGAGCCATGGCCGCTGAGCTTGCGCGTCCAGAGCCTGCGCTCCACAACGGGAGAGGCCACAACAATGCGCCACAACAGTGAGAGGCCCGCGTACCGCAAAAAAAAGCCAAAAACTCCTCCCCGATAAAAAACATTTTGTTGGTCTAAGTTCTGATTTTTCTTTTCATTAGTTTTAACTAATCAGTTTCCATTTGGTCTCTTAACAGCATTTTAAAGAAAACTTAATTTGCATCTACCTTAGTGCCTGCAGCTGCAATCGGAGACTAGGGGCCAAAGAGAAAAAGAAAGTAGGTGGGTATAACAAGAATTTACTCATGAGAATATAATCCTGAACAAGGAGATTCTTATTAAAATATTCTTCATTTAATATATTCTTCAACAGAAGAATAAAATATTCATTTTAAAAAGTTGTATTTGGAAGTATCTACAATAATATTTTTATAAATATTTTTCTGGAATATCTTCATCTGCTCCAGTCTTCTTACATATTTAAACTTATAGACGTTTGTCTTTCCTTATACAGTTCCATTTTCAACATCCTTATAGGTACAAATCCAAATTCCCTTTCAAGTCCCAGTTCAAATTCCATTTCTACTGTAAAGCTGTTTCTTTCCTCTAAACTTATGTAGCAATATTTATGCCTTTATGTGTAAAGGCAGTATAGCCCACCCACTGCCTACCCTTAATCAAGGGTCATTGTGTACACATTGCAAAATTGAAATTAAATCCATTTTTATTATTGTTTATTCACTGCTGTATATTTAACACATCTGATAAAGTGCTTTGCCCATAGTAGGCCCACTAGAAACAGGCATAGATTACTTTGAATTCATTTAAGATTTTTAAGATTTTTTAAAATCTTAAATTTTAAGATTTTTAAAACTTTTAAGATTCTTTCAACCCTGCAGTTGTGCGATTCTTTTAACCTCTGTATGTTATGCTTCAAAGTGAATACTTTGGGGACTGTAGAATAGAGAGGGAGAAAAAAATTGAAAAAAAATAGATTTATGTTTAAGGGTTTTATAAGAAACTCTTCCAAATTATATCCATTTTTAATGAACATAATACTTTGGTAATATTTGCTTAACTAATCTGTACTAAAAGCACTAATATACAAGGTCACAGGTTACGTTTATGGCAAACAAAGGTAAACACTGTGGAGGAGAAGACATAATTTTAAGGCCTGGTGGTTGCATCTCTAGCAAGAGATGCTTAAATCACATTCATCCAAATTGGAACAAACGATGAAATATTTTAAAAAATAGTCTTTTGATTCATCTCTCATGAGAGATTAGGAATGTAGGACCAATGAGTGGGATTTGGCCTGAAAACATTGTGAAATAGCTTTTAGCAAGCCTAGTGAGGCAGGAAGAGTACCTACCAAGGACTGTTAAGGAAATTCTTACATTGAAAAGGATGTTTACTTGTCTGCCAAAATCATTCATACCTACTGTGTGCCAGAAGCTGTCTACTTAATGGCGTCCCCTCATACAAAGAAAAGCAAGAGCTTAACGTATATGAAAAATACTTCAGAACAATGGAAAATACAAATGTATATCATTACTCTTGTATACTATAGAACATAAATAATATGTAGAGCAAAAGAGGATGTTTTTAAAGTGCTCTGATATTTCTGAGAATGGAATGATTAATAATTCTGTCCTTAAGGATTAAAGAAAGCTTTGGAAAGTAGGTGGTAGTTGAACTGAAACATGCGCTATGGGAAACATTTCAAATGTGAATGAAGAAGTTTGTGTGCATTTTGTGGGGGGATGGTGACTTCCGGGTGCAGTAGAGTCTTAGCAAGTCACTAGTAACTGGTGTGCAGTTTGCTTCTGGTTGTGAATCTGCAAAGGATGGATTGGTTCTATAGTAGATTACAAATGGCCACAAATCCTTTGTTGCTCCTCCCATTAAGAGGTATAGTGTATTTCCATATCCCTTGAATTTGAAATGACTTGCTTTGACCAAAAGAAGGCAGGGTAAGTGATGTTGTATGAGTTTGGAGCCAGGCCTCGAGATCCTTGCAACCTCCTGTCTTACATTCTTGGAACAACCAAGTGTGAACAAATCTCAGTCAGATATCTGGAAAGGATATGTAGAGACTTGAGGCACCTTGATTGAAACCTGTCAATGCCAAATGTGGAGTGAGACCATTATAGTTTATTTGACCACTGACAAATTATCAGTAGATTGTCCAGATGAGTAAGCCCAGGTGAGATCAGTCCAGATTGCCGATTCTCAGAATCATGAGCTGATAAATGGTGGTTGTTTTTTTAAGCCACTAAGTTTTGGAAGTGGTCTATTGTCACACAAAGGTAAATTGATATGAAGCCACTGTATTGAGGGCCTATAATGTGATACTAAAGTTTTTGGATTTTATTTTCAAAAAGTGGGGGACTTCGATATACTATCAATGAACAGGGGAATTTGAAATTAAAAACACACTACCATTAACATTAGCACTCCCTAAAATGAAAAGCTTAGGTATAAATCTAACAGAATATGTACAAGCTCTGTATGAGGAAAACTACAAAACTCTGATGAACTGAATCAAATAAGAACAAAATAAATGGAGAGATATTTCATGCCCATGGATAGGAAGAGTCTACATTGTCAAGATATCAGTTCTTCTCAACTTGCTCTGTAGATTCAATGCAATCCCAATAAAAATCCCAACAAGTTTTTTTGTGAATATCAGCAAACTGTTTCTAAAGTTTATATAAAGAGAGAAAAGACTCAAAATAGCCAACACAATATGGAAAGAGAAGAACAAAGTTAGAGGACTGATGTGATCCAACTTCCAGACTTACCATAAAGCTACAGTAATGAGGAAAATGTGGTATTGTTAAAAAAAAAAAAAGACAAATAGATCAATTAAACAAAATAGAGATCCCCCAAATAGACCCATATAAATATAGTCAGCTGATCTCTGACAAAGAAGAAAAGGCAACACAGTGGAGCAAATGGTTTTAAAACAACTGGATGTCCACATGCGAAAAATGAATCTGAACACAGACCTTACACCCATCACAAAAATTAATTCAAAATTGATCACAGACCTGAATGGAGAATGCAAAACTATAAATCTCCTAGAAGATAACACAGGAGAAATCTTGGGTATGACAATGACTTTTTAAATATAACACCAAAAACGCAATCCATGAAAGAAATAACTGGTAAGCCAGACTTGATTAAATTAAAACCTTCTACCTGTGAAAGACAATGTCAAGAGAATGAGAAAACAAGCTACAGACTAGGAGAAAACGTTTGCAAAAGAAATATCAGATGAATGACTGTTATGCAAAATACATAAAGAATGCTTAAAATTTAACAATAAGAAAACAAATAACTGGATTAAAAAATGGGTCAAAGACATTAACAGGCATCTCACCAAAGAAGACATAGAGGTGGGAGAAAAACATATGAAAAGATGCTCCACATTATGCATCATCAGGGAAGTGTGAATTAAAATGATGAGATACTACTACAAACCAATTAGAATGGCCCAAATCTGGAACATTGACAATACCAAATGCTGATGAAGATGTGAAGGAACAAGGACTCTCATTCATTGCTGGTGGGAATGCAAAATGGTATAGCCACTTTGGAAGACAGTCTGGCAGTTCTTTACGAAACTAAATATCCACTTACCACATGATCTAGTAATCACACTCTTTGGTATATACCCAAAGGAGTTGCAAACTACATCCAAACAAAAATCTATATATGGATGTTTATAGCAGTTTTATTCATAGCTGCCATAACTTGGAAGGATTGGAAGGAACCAAGTTGTCCTTCAGTAGGTGAATGGATAAACTGTGGTAAATCCAGACAGTAGAATATTATTCAGCACTAAAAAAAAAAAGAGCTATCAAGCCATGAAAAGACATGCAGGAACCTTAAATGCCTATTACTAAGTGAAAGAAGCCAAATCTGGAAATGCTATGTACTGTATGATTCCAATTATATAACATTCTGAAAAAGACAACCCTATGCAGACAGTAAAAAGAACAGCAGTGGCCAGTGGTTGGGGGAAGTGAGGAATGAATAAACAGAGCACAGATGATTAGGGGGGCAGTGAAAATACTCTGTGTGATACTATAACGATGGGTATGTGTCATTATGCATTTATCCAAACCGCCAGAATGTAAAATACTAAGCGTGAACAATAATGTAAACTATGGACTTTGGGTGATAACGATGCATCAGTGTAGGTTCATCAATTATAACCATGTACAATTCTGATGGGGGATGTTGATAATGGAGGAGGCTGTGCCTATTGGAGGGTAAGGGGTACACGGGAAATTTCAGTACCTTCCTCTCAATTTTGCTGTGAAACTAAAATTGCTAAGTTCTTTAAAAAAAGTAGGAAGCCTTAAAATGACTATGCAATACAATTGTGTCTACCTACCTGCAACCTGACACAGCACAGCAGCTGTTCTATAAATGTTTTCTGTCTTGCTAAGTTGCACCTTTCCTGGTCCTTTGGCTAGAGAGAGCAGGATTTTGTTGGGCCTTGCTTCTTCTGCACCTGTTAGTATTGCTGTGTTACCAGCTTCAGCGATGTATAGACAAAAAGAAAACCCAAGAAATTCCGTCACCATGCTGTTTTTTGATCCCAATGCTTCTAGCCAGCTTTCCTTCTTTTATGAGCCTTTCAGAGCCTCTTAAGTGTGTTTGTATATAATGTCCAGGGTTTTCAGTTATACTTAGTGGGAGAAATAAGGAAAAGTATATCTACTCCATTTTTCCAAAATTGAAAATCTCACAATTTCACTTTTGTTTCCTTTTCTCATCTTAGTTAGTACTCAATTTATGTTTCCACTTGAACTAATAATAAAACACCAGGTCACAAGTTAAGTAAATACTGTATATCAAACAAAAGGTATTCTCCAAAAATACTGAACTTCAATGACTTTCCAGCTCTTTGGACTTATGGTGATCCGCCAGATTTTATCTCCTGATTCTTTGGAAAAGAAGTTTTATACAGCAGTTTTAGTCTAACTCATCTTTAAATTTCGGAGTCTCCTTTTCTTCAGGGAAGAGTCCTCATTCTAGCTTCCTCCCTCGATTCTATGGTAAACCCATTTGGGACCAGCCATGATCTAGCCTCTGGTGAATGTGTAATGATTTGGGAGAATCAGACCATAAGCTTCTTCCCAAGGGCAATAGCTAGTAATTTGTATTTCTTGAATATGTTGTTAACCTTTGAGCCAAATGTTTGGTGTATGGTAAGTGCTCAATAGACTAATAGACAAATTCTTACCATTGCAATTCTATTTGAAGTTTTGTGTTGGGAAAAAATAGAGTAGGATGTGAAGTGTTCTTCAGATCTATTCCCTGCCTTGCACTGCTAGGCTTTGTATCACAGGGGGATCATCTCTATTAAATTAATTTTCCTAGGCTCCTTTGCGAACTGCTTCTACGTATATTGGGACAATGGAAAGTGTTCGTGGGGAATTGGAATGTGGGAAGGTAGGATAATTTCTCCCCTCTCTCTTTGTTTTGGGAGGTATCTTTGGAAGTGATTCTGACTCCTTAGTAGACATAGCTCTTTTTTTTCCTAATCTTTTTTTTTTTAATTGGAGTATAATTACTTTACAATGTTTAGTTTCTGCTGTACAATGAGGTGAATCAGCTATATTTTACATATATCCCCTCCCTCTTGGATCTCCCTCCTAAACCGCCCCCCCAATCCCGCCCATCTAGTTCATCTCAGAGCATGGAGCTGAGCTCCCTGTGCTATACAGCAGGTTCCCACTAGCTATCTATTTTACACATGGTAGTGTATATATGTCAATCCTAATCTCCCAGTTCATCCCACCCTCCCCTTCCCACCATGTCCGCATGTCCATTCTCTATGTCTGCATCTTTATTCCTGCCCTGCAAATAGGTTCATCTGTACCATTATTTTAGATTCCCATGTATGCATTAATATACGACATTTGTTTTTCTCTTTCTGACTCACTTCACTCTGTAGGACAGACTCTAGGTCCATCCACATTTCTACAAATGACCCAATTTCATTCCTTTGGATGGCTAATAGTCAATTGTATATATGTATCACATCTTCTTTATCCATTCATCTGTCGATGGACATTTAGTTTGCTTCCATGTCCTGGAAGCAAGTCTCTAGCTTGTCAACATTAAGGTTGAACATATCATTCTCCAGTTTGGGATTTTAAAGGAAAATTGAAGACAATATAACAACTGAATATTTTAAAAGAAGAGTCAATAGAGATCAAGGAATTCTAATATATTTTCCTTTTTTTAAACAAATACATAAAGCTCTTTACCATTTCCCTCAATTATTTTGATTAACATTATAGTCAGATCTTTCAGAGCATCATTATACCAATTTTCACAGCCTGATGTAAGGACTCATTTCACAGAAATAACCATGACTAGCATTAATAGATGAATGTCAGTGTCATAACACAAGATTATAAGGCATATTTACATCATCTTAACATACATACAGAACACCATACACATACACAAAAAAATCACAGATCCAGAACAAATAAGATTCAATCTCCTAGACAGCTTACATTTATAGGCTTTGCCTGAACCTTTCTTTTTTTTTTTTTTTGCTATTTTTTCATATTTTTTTCTTTCCAAGCAGCAAACAAATCTTCCCTACGTCTTGTGAATTATTTGTAACATTGTGCTCATGCAAACATAATACTTGTTTTATTGCATTAACATTTAAACAGTTTTGGATTTGGGTCCCCAAACCGTGATCTAACATTTTACTTGATGTGGCTTCATCCATATTGTCACTTTACTTGGAGTGATATGATGATTTTGTTTTTGGTGAGTTACAAAATGACAAACATGACCACAGTTCAAAAATCAAGATTCTAAGCTTCTTGGTCATGCACATTTTGCTTTCATTCTTGCAAAACGGTTTGAATCAGGAACACCATCTGATTCAACATGTACGAGTTTTCTTTTTTAAAAATCATATTTCTAAAAACAACAACAACAACAAAAAGAATGAAAGAAAATACTGTCCCACATCCACTGTTCACAAAAAGGAAGAGCAGCAAGAATCACACTGACCATTGTTAGTACACGGTCAGGTGGTGAAACCGTAGTAAACACTGAACGTCATTGAAATACTGCAGGAATGTGATAATTACTATAACCCATACTTCTGTAACAGTTCAGACTGCCACTGGCGTTTGCGCTCTGGAAAATAATCTGGAATGTGGATTTTTTTAAAATCCTGAATACACTTTTTCATTTCTTCTTCCACACTTAGCTTCTCACAGACTTTCTTTTTGGAAAGATTGGTTTCCCGGGATTTGCTGATGAGTGTCTGAAAGAGTTCACTGTTTCTGCGTTTGTCTGGTGGGGGCATCCATTGCACAGGTGCTTTTTTGGAAGGACGATCCAATGTTAAGGTGTTAGGTTGGTGGGCTGTCGCCTGCTGGGCACTGGGTGGGTTGTCCTGGGGAGTGCTTGCCTCTGAGTGGCTGTCACAACTGGAAGTGGAGAGCTCATTACAGGAAGTCCCACTCTCACTTCCTTTATCTGTGACTTTGTCATGTTTCCTATCTTCATGCTCTTGTTTAGGTGACACTATTTTCTGAGATGGTCCTAAAAAGGAAAAAAGGAGTAGGAAAACTGAGTAAGAAGTGCGAAGGTCAAATTAAGCAAGCTTTATATTTTTTATATTAAACCAAGAACATTTAAGAAAAATGCCGTTTGTTGCACTAGTTTATATTTGAAGGATTAAATACAACACCTGGTGTTGTTAATGTATATTGAAACATGCAACATGGTGATTAATTATTTATAACAATAAAATTCGGGAGGTTTGCTTGATGAGCATTTATGCTATAAAAGATTTTCAGTAACTTTATGCCAAAAGAGATTTTTGTTATTTCAGTTACTAGTTCCTGAAATCTGAAAAAGATATCATATATAAATATTTTGCTAGTCCCATAACTATTTCACTAGACAGTTCAGTTCTGTTTTAGCGAATGGCATTAGTTGTCCTTTGCATATATATTTCACCATTATAAAAGCAGAAAGTGGGCTTCCCTGGTGGCGCAGTGGTTTAGAGTCCGCCTGCCGATGCAGGGAACACGGGTTTGTGCCCCGGTCCGGGAAGATCGCACATGCCACGGAGCAGCTGGGCCCGTGAGCCATGGCCGCTGAGCCTGCGCGTCCGGAGCCTGTGCTCCGCAACGGGAGAGGCCACAACAGTGAGAGGCCTGCGTACCGCTAAAAAAAAAAAAAAGCAGCAAGTACCATTGCTCTATTTTACAAAGTAGCAGCATTCTCCAGGCCCAGAAGTGCAATAGCATCATTTGTGCTTCTAAAAGAGAGGCTGGTTTAAATCTTATCCTCCATCTCTTAATCTTGCTTCCTGTCTATTTCCTTGGAGAGAATTATGAAAGTGATGTAAAATATATATGTGCCTAATATTATGCTGAAAAATAGGGTTGAAATATAGTATTCTCTTAAATTAAAAGGCTTACCATTTGAGGTAAATTACCTAGGAGGACAATTTTCAGAAAGTGATAGTTTGCCAAGACAATTATTTCAAATACACAAACAGTTTATTTCCAAGAGGGAGCATATATTATTCTCTTTGACTCTGCTGTGGGATTAGGACCTCCATCTAACATTTATTGAATACCACCACATACCCAGAACTATAATAAAACCTTGATTTAACTGGAGCCCAACCATTCAGAAATATAAGTTAGCCAAATCTTATTTTTTTCTTGTAGTCAACTTTTATGAACAAGTTATATAAATCAGAATTGAAGGGACAAGCATCAATATTTTAAGCAATTGCCTAGGGGATTCTGCTGTGCAGCCAGAATTGAGAACAACTGATCTAATTCAGAGGTTTCAACTTTAGCCACATATGGAATTACTTGGAAAGCTTAGATTATTGATGCCTTGGTCTTAACCCCAGACATCCTGCTTTAATGAAATGCTACCTGACCATCAGGTCATTTAATAAATTCAGATGATTTCAACATGCAGTCAAGATTATGAGCCTTTCCTCAGTCTAACATACATGAATTGAGTTAATAACCAATATGAATAGTTTATATAAGTCAGAAAGTGGGGAAACAAATCAACAAAAATACTTTTCATAATAGCACTTACTAAGTACTACCCACTGTTGGATGTTATCACCAATTTTCCTATTTAAAATCAGAAGGAAAAAACATTGATACCAGACATTTAGTTGAGTGGGATTAAAGATTTTTAAAAGCTTTAGAACCTTTTGGAGTGATGAAAATATTCTATATCTTGACTGTAGAGTTAAATACAGGACTGTACACATTTGTGAAAACACAGAATTGCAAAGCTAAAATGGATGGGTTTTTCTGTATGTAAACTATATCTGAATTAACCTAACCAAAAACATACAAAAAATCCAAAAAGCTTTAAAGAATGTGTACTTATTTGAGAGACGGTGTTAACCAATATTTCATACTTCCTTTGTCCACAATACAGTAAAAGCAGAACAAATGCAGATGCTTATGAAAGCTTAGTAAGAAAGTGCACTAATACATTTCAGAAGCATTTGCAACCATGGATTAAAGAAAACAGACACAAACAGTTGTTTCCTTTAAGTCTCTGCCATTTTCATTTACGGTAAGAGAGAAAGGGGGTGAATCTGAGGGATGGGGGTGGAGAAGATACACTTCCTAATACTCCTTGCTGACTTACCCACATCCATTCTGTACCCTCCACTGTCTTTAGTGGCTGATATGGGCACAAATCATGTCCTTAGGCTCCCCTGCCTTGTGGTTTTCAGTTGGATTCAGCCAGTGATAAAGACTGGCAAGATCATGCACTACCTGACCTCACCCCCAGGATTTCTGTGATCTGGTTTCATCTTTGGACCAAAAGGCACAGCCCTGTCTGGCAGCTCCCTCCACTTCTCTCACCTTCCCCCCCTCCCTCTGCCACCCCTCTTTCTGGATTCCATTAAACTAGGCTCACATCTTCAGGCCTACAGGTATCAACCATTTCCACTGTAACTGGCATGAAGGTATTGCCTACACTGTTACAAACTGACAATATTCAACTGTGCTCAAATTACTCAACTGGATATGCCTTCTCTTTCTTCTGGGACCTTGACTGATAGACCCATACCGGTCATTAACCATCCATTGCCTAGAAGGGTGTTATTTGTAGGATCAGGTTTTTTTTAGTGGCATCAGGTTTTAGTGGCAATAATATTGAAAAGGGAGTGAGTTTGAAGTCCTACTGAACTGGAATCAAATTCCAGCTCTCTGGCAAATACTCTTGTGGCCTTGAGCAAGATACTTAGCTTCCCTAAGTCTCAATTTCCTTATCTATAAAATGGTAGTGGTAGGACTTCCCTCATAGGGTTATTTTGAGATTAAATAAAATACCACACAAAAGGGCCTAGTACAGTAATTCTCAACATTGAGAGTATATCATTGTAATTTTTAAAAAAATGTACATATGTTCAGTCCCATCTCTGAAGATTTTAAGTTTGCTGAAGGGTTTGTGTGCATGTATTTACATGGAGGTCAGAGTGGTGAAGGAGGTATAGCATCTGCTTATCTAATTATCTTAATGGCAGAATGTGATCCCAAGCTGGCATGACGCCCACCAGCCTAGTAAAATGTAGGATATAAATAAATGGTTTTTACCCTTTCTGTCAATCTTCTGCATTTCTTTAACCAGAAATCTCCATAGAGGAATCTAAGATTTTCATTCCCAATAATGACTAAAGGATTAAATTGCAAATACCTGGGAAAACCAATTTATGTTTAAGGATAAATGATTGATGAGAATTTTTTTCCTGTTAATAGGCAGGGGAATAGAGCATTAGATAAAGATACCCAGGCAGAAAAGTAATAACATCAGAGAGGAAGACAGTACAGAAAGAGGATACTAGGTACCTCCAAAGCAAATGGTTCATTCTGTTTTTATTCACTGGGGAAAAACTGTTTAATGAGCTAGGCTAGCTGTTTATATACAGAGCTATATAAAGTCCATGTGTTAACTAAATAAATTACATATATACAGTTATTATGCCTAATGGCATTATAATTTATTCATGGAAATAAGACTCTTCCCCATCCCCTCCCCAAAATACACACAAGCAAATGCAGACTCCACAATACAGTAGGATGCAACATATGTATGATGGAAATGGATTGCTCTTGTTTGTAGTATAAGATGGAATCTCAAGGAAGACATCTTTGAAGAAGGCATTGATCAGTTTAGCCAACAGAATTTTATTGAGCACCACTACGTTCCAGGCACTGTGCTGGGATCTAAAGGAAGCACATAATGGGTGCTCCAGTGAAGTTCACAGACTATTTTATGGTATTTTATAACATAAAGTGTTTAAAATGCATGCTGCACTGTAGAATATCTTCCACTATAGACTTTAAACTCTATGAAAAAAAATGGAGGTGGGAACCCGAATTTTCTATGGTCTTAAAAGCACCTTTTTTTTTTCCAAAAAAGAACTTGGAATAGGTACAGATATTAACAAGAATTAATAAATTTACACTTTTATTTCTCATCCCTCCTACTTCTTAAGTTATCTTTGGCAAGATGGACTCCCAATCAAGAGACCAAATAGGTTCAGATGTTTACTTAAGAGAAAATGCATAACTTAATTTTGTCCACAATTTTTGGTTTGTTTTTGAAGTGTAATTGGTCTACAGAGCTATGTTAGTTCCTGCTACACAACATAGTGATTTAATATTTCTATACATTCCAAAGTAGTCACCACAATAAGTCTATTTATGTCACCATACAAAGATATTACATAGTTATTGACTATATTCCCCACATTGTACATTTCATACCTGTGAGTCATTTATTTTGCAACTGGAAGTTTGTACCTCTTAATCTCCCTCACCTATTTCCTATATATATATATCACATCTTCTTTAGCCATTCATGTATTGATTGGCACTTAGATTCCTTCCCCATCTTGGCTATTGCAAATAATGCTGCAATGAATATAGAGGTGCACGCATCTTTTCTAGTTAGTATTTTCATTTTCTTTGGGTAAATATCTAGGAGTGGAATTGCTGGATCATATGTTAGTTCTATTTTTAATTTTTTGAAGAACCCACTTTTTTTTTTTTTTTCGGTACGCGGGCTTCTCACTGTTGTGGCCTCTCCCGTTGCGGAGCACAGGCTCCGGACGCGCAGGCTCAGCGGCCATGGCTCACGGGCCCAGCCGCTCCGCGGCATGTGGAATCTTCCCGGACCGGGGCACAAACCCGTGTCCCCCGCATCGGCAGGCGGACTCTCAACCACTGTGCCACCAGGGAAGCCCAAGAACCCACTTTTGAATGTATAGAATACTATGATAGTTCTTTGTATAAATCATTAAGGGTAATAGTCTCCTTTTGATTTATGTCAGAATTTTTGATGAGGCATAATATATTATATATTATAAATGCTATTTGATTAAGCATACTTTAAATCATTACTGATAACAGTGGATTGAAATTGGGACAAAGATATAACAATAAAATGATTTATGTGTTTTTTATGACATGAAATGTAAGAAAAATAAATGAATTAAGAGGAAATCATTTTTTAATGATTAAATCATTTAAATCATTTAATCATTAATGATTTAATCATTTACTCTGGTTGCTTAGTTTTCTGTGGATGCCTGCTAATTGTAGGCTTCCAGGGATAGTTTAAAACTTGACATCATTCCATTCAATGATCCAAAGCCGCTTGAAATGCCTTAGCACAACATGAATAATAATTTAAATAGCACTAAGTCCTGTATATATGGGAACAGCATGATGGTCAGAAACTTCTCTGTGTTTCTTCCGATAATAATATAATCAAATATATAAGTGATCTTCCTAAAAGCATTTTGCCCTCTGAGTTGCAGCACCAATCAGACAGCATAAGAAAAGAAAATGAAGTATGATTTGGTGGCTTAATCAGCTGGGCTTTCTTCCATCACATAAAGAGACTAATGAATAATTATTAGAATAGGCAACAAATCAGTGAACAAGCAAATCTCACACCTATTTAAGATTTAATTTTAAAAAGGAATTAGTTATTTAAAAGTCCAATATATATGTGCAGCTAGAAACTTTCCAAAAAGTATTTGGAAAATTAAATCTTCCACTTTTCATTTGGCTATGTGCCATTAAATAGACTAGGATTTTCATCCAGGAGTTGACTGTCTTTCAGGGGGATTTATAGCCTTACCTAGGAGACCTGCAAGCCAGCTACCTAGGTCATGCTGCTCCACAACTAATTTTTAAAAGAACAGTCAGTACACACATGCACACACACGTAACATACATTCTGTTCCTTTATTATGCTCACACCTTTCTTCACTGTGAGAAAAGCCTTGGAAGATCTGAGTCTGAGCTTGTCTCAGCCTCTCTAGGCAAGTACTTTGTGCTGGTCATATCACCTCTCTAATATTTGGTCTTGCTGGTTAAAATTTTTGGCTTGGCCCCTAGATTCATTTATGTTATAAAGTTCTATAATTCTAAATTATATAATGAATAGGAAAGATTTTTCCATGTAATAAAATTCTAATCAAATATTAAATATAAAACATGAAAGAGTCCCCATTAATAGAAATTACCTCTTAGAATGGAGAAACAAATTCAATTTCAACTTAAGTACTTCACAGAATTACAGGGTTCAAGGATAACTTTCTTCCACGTTCATTGATAGGAAGGGTAGTTCTATAAGAGATTATCAACTTACATTTGTTTCATTAAATCTATCCTTGTCACTGAAACGCCAGCAATGAGAATGATGCTTGAGGCAACACAGTGCAGATTGGCTGAGCTCACATCCTAGTTCAAGGACTTACTAGGTGTGCTTTTTTGGCCAGGTTACTTACTTTCTTTGGGCCTCTGTTTTCTCATGTTTAAACTTCACTGAGTTGCAGCAAGGATTCAGTGAGCTAGCACATGTGAAGTACTCAGGATGTGCCTGGCAAGTGTAAATGCTCACAGTGTTCATTATTATTATTATACAGAATAAACATCCAGTGCTATTTGGCTATAGTACGGCATAGCCGTTTATCTGAATATTGACAGTACTGAATGAGGAATCCAAATATTTCCATTCTAATTTTGGTCCACACATAGAACCCATGAACATATGAATTTCAGGCAAGTCACTTACTTCTCTAAGCCTGAGTATTTTTTAGTCTATTAAAAATGAAATAAGAATAGTAATTCCATGGCTTCCCTGGTGGAGCAGTGGTTGATAGTCCGCCTGCCGATGCAGGGGACACGGGTTTGTGCCCCGGTCCGGGAAGATTCCACGTGCCGCGGAGCGGCTGGGCCCGTGAGCCATGGCCACTGAGCCTGTGCGTCCGGGGCCTGTGCTCCGCAACGGGAGAGGCCACAACAGTGAGAGGCCCACGTACCAAAAAAACAAAAACAAAAACAAGAATAGTAATTCCTAGTCATATAGCCATAATAAGAAAGGAGATAATAGATGTCAAAGCAATTTTGCTGTAAAGTTCTCTATAAGTGATTTGAGGGGCTATTAAGTATTGAATTCTCATGTCCAAAAAGGAACTTATTTGAGAAAATAAAACACAAATGCTCTCTTTTGAGTTATTAAAATGTGTGAATTAAAAGTAATAGTAAAAACATTACATTAAACAAAATATACTACATTGAAGGTATCACAATGGGCCAAAACTTGTAAAACTGGGCAAAATGGGGTTTTCAATTAATTACATTGGGTTTTATTATACTGATAGAAAAAGGAGGAAATGATAGCTTTTCTAAGTCATTTGGATGAATAGTGTCATACAGAAATTAATCATTAATATTTTTATCTTTAAAAAAGGCATGTGACTACTGGGTAGTGCTGCGTGTAGACACATTCAGTACTAGTACTTCTTTATTTTTTTCTCAGAATACACAGGGATTTCCAAGTAAGGTCTATGTGGATAACTGCACACTTGAAAAAACCTTTTATTTTAATCTCTTTACCTGCCTAGTGATGATAAAAAAGACTGAATATGTAAAATGTGTCTTCCACAGGCACAATTCCCAGAAGGGAAATTACCCTTTAATAGTACTAAACTCAATGGTGTGTGAATGGTTATGTGGTACTTGAACAGAATGAACCAATCTGTCTTAAATATTAGCACCACATGCCTCTAAGTATTAAGCAGTTTAGTCAAAAAGGGAAAAAGTCCATTTCAATTTGATAAACATTTGTTGAGCAGCTACTATGTACCAGGCCTCACAGTGTTAGTTTCAAGAGGAAGGACACACACACACACACACCACACCACACCACACCACACACACACACACACACACACACACACAGAGTCCCTGGAATCAAGTAGTCCAGGCTTAGTGTGACAAGCACAGTAATGCAGCTATATCTAAAGTGTGAATGGGACAGGAAGGAGAGAGCAGGAGTAAATGGTGATTGGAATGAGCTAAGGAAAGGGGATCATTTTTAATTCATCAGTTAAAATCTGCATATAAACTATAGTCAGCCCTCCTCTGTATCTGTGATTCCCCCCTTAGCTAAAGTATTGAAAACTAAATTGAAACTTAAAGATCATATGGGAGATGCATTCACCTTAGAGTAAAAAGGCTATTTGAATGAATAAAAACTAATTTTTATTTATTTATTTATTTAATTTTTTTTTATTATTTTTTAAGTTTTTTTGTTAGTTATCTATTTTATACATGTGTATATATGTCAATCCCAATCTCCCAGTTCATCCCACCACCACCACCACCCCACCACTTAAAAACTAATTTTTATATGAGAAAAATTAAACTCTTTTCTTTATGTTTTTTATAATCTCTACTATCATTACTTGACCACTTCTATGAATGAAAGTGAATAGGAAAGAAAAGTAAAGAAGGGTAATTTGAAAAGAGAAACATTTTGTGGTATTCTTTCTTCCACGCTGACATGATTGGCCACTAACCCAGTCTTCTGATTCTTCTTGTACCTGTTAACTTTTTACTCTATCTTTTTATTTACAGTGTATCTCCCTGTCCTTAAATTGTAAATGCCTTGAAGACAGAAGCTGTGCCTTTGTAGCCTATCATGAAGCCTTCATCAGAGTAATTGCTTAACCAAATTAATAAAATGAAAATGATCTTCACTCCTTTGAATTTCTATAGTATCTACTACTGACTGAATTTCTATAGTATCTACTACTGACTATATCATTTGTTTGGTACTTAGCATTCACTACCTTTTATGTTACTAAATATTCACCTAAATGACCACTGAGTAGTAATGATGCTCCCATAATCCACACACAAATGTCCGTTCCAAAGTCACATATCCAGTGTCCTATCTTCCTCAAAAGGGTTATACAGTTGACCCTTGAACAACATGGAGGTTAGGGACACCCTCTGTGCAGTGAACAATCTGAGTATAAGTTACAGTCAGCCCTCCATACCTGTGGCTCCTCCGTATTTATGGTTCTGTATCCTCAGATTCAACCAACCGTGGATCGTGTAGTACTGTAGTATTTATTACTGAAAAAATTTGCATATAAGTGGACCCACACAGTTGGAACCCATGTTGTTCAAGGGTCAACTGTAATTTCCATGAGGTCAGAGACTGTGTCTTAAGTTTCCTTGTATCACTCAGTTCAAGAGGCTGATTTGTTTTATCATTGAATCAAAGATACTAATAAGTGAATAAGAAAAAGTAATGTAGCACTAGGAAAAAATATACGAGAAAATATACATTTAATGGAACGTATTTTGGAGGAAGTTTTAAAAGTAATCTTATCGCCTTCCTCCCATTCTATAAATCTGTATCTTCCTGTTAGTTAATTTCTATAGATTATACCCAAGTCACCTTTGACTACCCAATGGATTCATCTTTTATTTCCAATTATTTTCCAAGTGTTTTTAATTCTACTCTTACACTGGCACTTGAATCTACCCCTTCATTTCTATTCCCATTTTCACCACTTATAACTGGTTTCTCATTATTTCCTACTGTCTCTTAACCAGTTCTCTGACTCCATTTTAGTTTGATTTCAAACTATTCCCTACATCATTGCTAAATAAATATTCCTAAAGTCTAATTCCATGTACAGAAACCTTCTAAATAGTTCCTTTGCACATAGAATGAAAACTCTGTGCCACATTTTGGCACTGAAAACTGTCCTCAGTGTGACCCAAATGATTATTGCAGCCTATCTTGTAATGTTCCCCATATATCAGCCAAAATACACTTATTGTTCCTGGTAAATGCCTTGCTTTATCCATGCTATTTCCCTCCTTCTGGACTGTATACCTTCCTTGCTCCAAAGGACAGTAACACTTTCAAAGCCTGCTCCAAATGGTGCTTTCAGCATCAAACCTTCCATTCTCACATTTGGATGTGACTTCTTGCTCTCTAATGACCCACTGTACTTTGTTTGAGTCTACCAAGTATTGAGCTTATCTTGTCTCAAATAATAGTTATTTTTATACTAATTTTAACTTGCATCCCTGAGTTCTGCCCCACAAGACACACACACAAACACTCATACAATCTCTGTTAGTCATTATTGAACAGAGATTTTATTTTATCTTTGTATTTCCTGGAGCTCCACCCTCATGACAAAGCTCATAATTATTCAGTAACTATTGAACTGAATAAAGTGAAATTAGTAAAATCTACAAAAGAATGTCTAAGCACATAGGGAATTTTTTATCCCCAAAGAAGTTTTGTTTTGTTTTGTTTTAACTAAAAGAGATAAACCCAAGTATAACTAAGCTCATAGGGTATAACAAAAACAAACAAAAAATAAGGGTGAAGATATGAACTTTCAGCAGTGATCTATAAGAAGGACCTCACAGTCTCTCTAGTAAGTGAAAATATTCTTTCGAGAAAGTCCCTATGTTATCTCCTTCAGGTTACAAAAGAGAAGTGAAAAGTTTTGGGGAACCACATATAATAATGAAAGACATTTTTCTTTGTTGTGCAGAGAATTCTACATCACTTATGTGATTGTACCTGATGCTTGCACATAAATATGCCTAGGAGAAAAGGTATTAAGTGTTCACTTGTCCATTTAGAATCCATGTCACTTGCAAAATGTTTACCAACACCTTGCAAGAAGTCTACATTTAAAACTGGTCTTCATATTCACTCACGGGAGCTAAGATTCTGTGGCACATGTACCCATTTTGTATTAAAAAATAAAAATAATAAACGAGAACTCCAGAAAGATGCCCTGGCTTCTTCTGAATCTTGAAATTAAGATCTGCTCATCCCCAGGTTCCCAGATTTGAATTCACCACACCTTATTATTGATGGATGTCTGACATTTTCCCCATGTGCCGAAGTAGCCATCTTCTAATGACCTCCTTTATCACAGGCACATACTGTATAAGAGGGATAATTTACCCGGCTTTCAAATTTGTGAACACAAGCCCACTCATGCTTGTTCCATATCTGTAACTTGTGGATCTTAATACCTACATGGTGCTTGGCAAGGATTGAGGGGTTGTATCCACAGCACATCTGATGGCTGTGGGAGGATAAAAAGGAGTCCTGTCACTATAGGTTGGGGTGCACTTAGGGTGTGCTGTGTATAACAAATTGAAATGAACAAAAAACCATGCTGGTTGTAAATTATCCTTGCCTGTTACAAACTGCTAAAAGAAAAAACCTGATGACAACAGAGGAAGCAGAGTTTGTGAGGAGGCAAAAACAAAACAAAACAAAAGGAAACAAACAAACAAACAAACAAAACCAGGCTAATACTCTTGGGTCCCAGGAGCAGCAGTGATTGCCGGCAGAAAGTCATAGCTAAGGGGATTTTCTTGTCAGATCTCTTCAGAATCTGAGTGCCTTCCTACCAATAAACATTTCCAAGTACTTCCAACAATGGCCAGCGAGATGACACTTCTTACAGCTGCCATACTGTTTAATGTGAGTGCCACCTCTTTTCCCTTTGAGATGTATAAAAGTGTACCTGTTATAGAAGCAGCTATACAGTGAATGGAAAAAGGAAACATAAATGTTTACAGCAGGGTTTAATTTCATGTTGTGTGACAACGAAAAACTGCTCAGCCTTTGAAAACAGCAAGACAGTGTTTGAAGTAAAGTTCTGACACCTACTAGCTACGTGCCAAAATGTTTCTTTGAGATTCATTTTCCAATTTTGCTTAAGAAGGATTAAAACTATGGTACCTCCCTCCTAGAACTGCTTTAAGGAAGGCTATGTATGAGGAAGAGCCTAACAGTAGGCTGAAAAATGGCCCCAGAAAAGACATCCCGTCCTAATCCTTGGAACCTGTAAATGTCACCTCATATGACAAAGTCTTAGCAGTTGTGATGAAGGATTTGGGGTTGGTGAAATTATTCTGGATTTTCCGGTTGGACTCTAAATTAATTACAGGTATCCTTGCAAGAAGGAGTTAGAGGGAGATTTCATACACATACAGGAGGAGGATGCAATGTGGTCACGGAGTCAGAGATTGGAGTGATTTGGCTGCAAATCAAGGAATGCTGGCAACCACCAGAAGCTGGAAGGGGCAATTTTCCCCTGGAACCTCTGGAGGCAGTGTGGCACTGCTGTCACCTTGATTTCAGCCTGGTGAAAATGATTTTGCCCTTCACCCTTCTGGAACTATGAGACAATAAATTTCTGTTGTTTTAAGCCACCAAATTTATGGTAATTTGTTACAACAGCCATTGGAAACTAACACAAGTCTATTTAGTCTAATGTCTGGCCCTTGGTCAATGCTGAGTTATGGCATTTATATAAGTGAACATGGTATTATCCTTAATAATGGATGATATTGGATCTGAATTATAGGATCTTAGTTTCTCGACTAAAACACAATCTCTTGCAATCTCTGCCAAAATGCCATCCTGTATCTTTTCCAAATAATAGCCCTTAAGATTTTGGAAAACAGTTATCATGTCTAGTGTAAGTTTTCCCCAATTATGTAAATCAACTATTATTTGCATAATGAATTTTACAGTTCCCTAACGATGTCACATCTGTTCCCACAATACACTCTTCTCTTTCTACACACACACACACACACACACACACACACACACACACTCACCTTCCCCACCCTACATACACACATTATATATATACATATATCACAAACTGTCTCTCATCTATAACTGATTCCATACACATCTCTAGCGCCTGACCATTCTTTGACATACTAGCACCAGATTTTACTGCTTTCTGGACATCTAAACTTCAAACACCATATGCCAAAAAATGACGAATGACCACACTATTCTTTCCCCTATAAACCAGTTCCTCCTCTAACGTTTTCTATTTTTCTTTTTTATAAAAGCACCACAATCTTCTGAATCTCATAGGTTTGAAATCTTAGTCATCTTCATTATTCCTGTTCCTACCCCTCTATTGATCCCTTCCTCATATGAACAGTTACCTAACCCTACTGAGTGCTCTTTGATAGCATCTCAATCATTTCCCTCATTTCAGTTGTCACCCTCACAATTATGATCCTCATTAATCTTTTGTAATGACCTTTTAACCTCTTACTGAATCTACTGAAATGACATTCTAGAGATTTTTTCATCTCTAATATCTACCTCCTGTTATCCACGCTGAGAACCTAGATACATATCACTGAAACATAGCTCTTCTTATAATATCTGTTCTCTGAAAATGACAATGGCTTTCAAAACAAATCCAAATTTCTTACCACACAAACAAGACTTCCCATGACATGGTCCCAGTTTAAACTCCAAAACTCATTTTCTATTACCAACCTATTCAAGCCAAATTAGAGATAATTAGTATTATCCTAAACACCATGTGTATTTTTGTCTTTAATTCTTCACCTATGCAAATGATAGGTTGATCTCTGTTTTGTATCATACTTATACATATGGAGTAAATTCTTTATTGCCTGTGTGTGTATGTGTGTCTGAAAATATATGTGGCACCCCTAACCATCTATGTAATAGACTCCGAGCCCAAGGAGTATATTTATAACCTAGACTGGGACAACCATAATACCTTACCCACCCAGCCCCATATTCTAAGGCGAAGATGACAGGTAGGAGGCAAGCAACCTGGGTAGTTCAATAGCAGGAAATCCCTGGGATATTTTAAACTGTTGATGGGGGGAAAGAAAGAGAAGACCTTTACATGTCTGGTGAAACGCTCTTGGATGTGACTTCAGATGACTAAGTGCCCAGCCCCCAACTAGAGTAGAAGAGAATGAGAGAGGAAAGGAAGCCTTAACAGTGTTGGGGGTGTCTGACTCAGTGATCCCTCTAGCCAGTTCCACCTGTTGGACAAGTATTTTAGACAGAATAAAATATTAATCTCACCAGAAAAATCCTTTTTATAAACCTGTTTAGATATTTTATTAGATGCAAACAGCCTTGAAATATAACTGAAATCTCTCTTCTTGAAGCAAGTTGAGTGACATGGTTGTATTCGTCATTAGAAAACTCTGATGCTTAATGCTTAATGCATAAACAAATATTTTATGTTACTGGTCAGAAAAGTTGGGGAAATTTAGAATGAGTTAGGCTGAAATAAATATATAATCAGTGTGTATTTATGAACAAATCATTTCAAAAGTAATATATACAACTGAAAGCCTGTCAAGGACTTACTTTTATTCTACTAACGGGACCATGGGCCCCCCATCCCTGTGTTAAAACCTGTGACCAGGGTGGGGAAGGCACTGCTATTGTTCCAGACCTATCCTCATCCATTCCTTAGTCCTGGGGGAAAAGGTCTGTTTCAAGAAGGAGACTGGGGTGCAAAGTAAACACAAAGATATACACACACACAAAGTTGATATTGCTTTATTATGTAAATGTGCTTAAATTAAAAAATCATGACGTTTTGGAGTAAAGTAACTGTATCGCACCATCCCATAGCAACACATCACCGTGTGTCATGTTTTTCTGTGTGTCACTAGTAAAGGAGATGAGCTGAAGCAAACATAATAATACAAGCAGGGCAGTTTTATACTTAGTTCATATTTTACCAAGTGAGTCAAAGGTTGTACTGATACTGAACATTTATTGAATGCTTACTATGGACCAGGCACCATGCTAAGTGCAATATGCTAGCATTGTACCTACAACTCACAATAACTTTATAAAGGAAGCACCTATTATGACTATTTTACACATGAGGAAAGCAAGGCATAGAGAGGTTATATTACCTGATGGGTCACATTTGGAAGTGGCAGAAACAGGAGTCAGAGGCAGATGTCTGACTTCAGAGCTTATGCTGAGTTAGGCTCTGAGATGCATTGCCTCAAAAACCCTGAAAACATTGTTAAAGCCATGAAATCCTAAACTAGATCTACAACTAGTCATGAATTTCAAGCCCTGAAAAGATTAAACTCAGATGCACATCTGTGAAAATTTTGGGATAAAAGTGTCTAACTCTACTTGACTATGATAATTTCTGTAGATCATTTGTAATATTCAATTATGTTATAACATGTCCATTTAAAAAAAAACAAATTAAAAAGTCTAAATGTGTAAAAATGCAGATTGTGCTTTCTAACTCAGTTCCTTGAGATTATTACTGGGACCAAAACACTTTAACCAGGAAATCTGTAACAAATGTAAGATTTTCCCATTTTGAAACAAATGCTTATGTTGTTATATCTTCTGAAACACATATTTTTGTAAATTTAGACCTGTAAAAAAGGCTCTTTTACATTAACTGGATAGGCACAGATCAAGAAACAAGTACGGTTTAAATGAAAATTATATATTTAAATGTGAATTCCACTTTAAACTTTACAGAGTGAAAATAATTAAGAAAGAGATAAGAAGATGTAGAATTATAGCAGAAAAGAAACAGAGAGGATGAGGGAATTATCTCAGGACTCATGACTTGCCAAATTCTATAATATATTCCAAAATATCAGAATTAGATTTGTATAATACGGCATCTTTAAGACTGAACCTTTCAATGATGTGTGTCTCTTGATCAGGAAAGGTTCTGACAAAGGCCAGATGTGTTTGCTAAGAGCTTTTGGAGCCTAATTAAATAATGAGTAGATTCTGTCAGGGTTGAGATGCCTTGAACTTTTCATGTCACTTCATAGTGCACTTTAGTCTAAACCTAATATTTCAATAACAGCAGTAACATCAATCTTCCTTTCTGACATTAAAGCCTTACAGATGAAAAGATTGTGAGGTGGTACCTGTGAAACTATTACAAGATAAAAAGATGTACTGGTAGCGCCTTCTGTGTAGATCAATCAATATGGTTATGTAAAGGGAGAATTTGCACTGGGAATACATTAGGAAAACCATGTTTAATTACAAGATATATTAATGATTATTCATTAAAAGCTTGAAGATAGCACTTTTTAAATATAGGTAGCATAACTAAAAGAGTATGCCCCCAGTGTGATGCATATTGAATAACTCTTCATGAAGTGCTGAGAACACAGGATTCACAGAAATGAGTAGTCTGCTTTGACTTTATGTAGTTCAGTGAAAGTGATCTGGGGTGGTCATTCTTTGTTCACTTTATAAAACTTACTTAAACAAACTATGTACAATTTGAATGAAAAATTCAAATATATGCATTCCTTTTAGGGTAAAAATTTCCATAACAAGGAGCTAAACTAGAGCTACAATTACTCAATATTGAGAACTATATATAAAGATCACTACTTAGTTAGAAATTATGATTTACATTATAATTGATTTTAGTACAACTATGACTGTATGTCAGCATTAGAGAAGTACAAAAAAAAAGTGAAATCAATGATTAAAGACTCCCAGCTCCTCTGCTTGAATGACTGGGTGCTCCATGTGCCTTTAATAAACAGTGAAATACTTTGCAAGCAACACTGCAAAGGCTAAAGGTCACAGAAGATTCTGATTTTGTAGATCAAAGAGCAAATGAGAATGGTTAATGTTTGTCTTTATTGGTTTAATTCTATCAATTTCTATCATTTTTGTTTACAACAGCAAAAACATGCATATAATTAGAAAAAAAACTTTATAATGGAAATCTCAAATAAACAACCTAACTTTAAACCTAAATCAATTAGAGAAAGAAGAACAAAAAACCCCCAAATTTAGCAGAAGGAAAGAAATCGTAAAGATCAGAACAGAAATAAATGAAAAAGAAATGAAGGAAACGATAGCAAAGATCAATAAATGGTACATAGACCAGGCTGAGATGATCACACTTGACCTATTTGGTGACATAAGAAGTTCAGGTAGAATTCAAGAAACCAGTATTGAAAGAAGCCCCAGGAAATGGTGATAGGCTAAGAAATCCTGTGTCCATTACAGAGTTTTACTCTTTGAGTAAAAAAGGTGAACACAGCCTTTAAGAAGAGGTTCCACTCAGCTTTCTTAGAAAGAAAATTTCTCAATTACCCCAGCAATTATCCCTGTACTATTCACTTACATTCTCTGTGAAAACAGTTCCTAATCATTGCCATAACTGTAATACAGTAATTGCATTCAGTGTTTAACCAAAGGCACTGTTGCTAATTATTTTTACAACAGTTTTACTGAGTCAATACCGATCAGTGTCATCTCTCATATTTGCCCTGTGTTTCCTGCCAGCTGCTAGCAGGGGAAGTAATTACCTGGGAGCAGAGCCACAGGGATCTTCAGAGAACTGCACCACCACCAGAATACATCTTAATGAGTAGCCTTTGAATCTGTACTTCCACCTCTTATTCCTACTTCCATAAAATGATGCATTCCTTAAGTAGGATCATATCAGGTCTCAAGATAGAATTACAAAGTATATTGAAAACTGTAAAGTAACCCTAAATAGGAAGTTTGGTATGCTCCAAAAATACAATGTATGCAAATTTTTCATCCGAAAAGACAAAAATCTTGTCTAGGATTGGAATAATTGGGCTGCAGTTATTGTAGCCTTGTGTCTCTCAACTCTAACTGATATATTGTCCTGCCCTTTCACTCATTTATCCTCATAAAATTCAACTGGAGTCTCCCCCACTTACAGATACTGCAACTACTGAGGAAAGCAAAGCCTACATCGTCATATTAGAAATTAGAAATAAAACTAGGGAGGATATGTTTATTTTTACTGCATTTGCCAGCTCTGACTTGATAACTTATGTCAAGATATAAAATTTCAAATAGGTGAAGGTCCACGTCTAATCCACCAGCTAAATCTCTAGGCCATATGGGAAGGATTTTATTCATTTGTTTGTTTATTTGTCTGTTTATTAAGAGGTATTCAGTTTCCTTGCATGTGGATTTTATTTGGGGGGGGTGGTTATTTTAGAAATAGCATGCACTTTCTGTTTAAGTATCCTAATAGAAAAATTAAAACAAAAGAATAAAAATGTGTTTGTTCTGGAATCTTGGATGTTTACTCCCTCACAAACAATAATATTTAATGATCTGTTAAAAAGGGATTTTTCTAAAGGGTTTTTATTATGCATACACAGCAGGGTTTGTTTTTAAAATGGCTTGCTTTTATTGCAATGAGAAACAGAGAAAAGAGACGTGATGGGCCAGAGAACTTAATAAAAGAATATGAGATTCAGAATTCCTGTTCAAAGACAAGATACCAACTAGGGAATATAGGTTCAAATATGATTTTCATCTTTTTGAGTTCACTTTTTAAGCTAGTAAACATTTTATTTAACAGACTTTAGGAAAAGGGTTGTCCTTCCTTCTTTCACCTATGTAAAATAAAAACATATGATTATGTATGAAAAGCAAAAAATAAATGTATGAGCACAGGCACATTAAAGAGCCTGGACAGACTGGGCCGTAAAAATATCAAGTTGGATGGTGACAGAAAACTTACACTACAGAAACCAAGGAGATTATGCAATTCTAGCTAAATAAATAACTCCAAGAGTTGAAAGCAGCAGTGAGTTCTAGAGTGAAGGAATTGTACAAAAAACCCCAGTGAAAACAGAAAGACCAGAAGGCAAATTGACCTCTCTAAGCTCAGTCTGAGACCTATTGGAATGCCCAACATATATTTTTTTCTCAGCATTTTATCAATACTGCAACCATCAGATAGCTGTTATCTCTTATCTTTTCTTCACAATTCTTTCCTTGAGACTGCTTTCCTCCCTCTATAAAACGTTAAAGCATCCTCAGTGAATCTGAATCCTTTAAGAGTTTTGAGAATGGGGAGTTGCTGTTCAATGGGTATAAAGTTTAGTTACATAAGATGACTAAGTTTTGGAGGTCTGCTGTACACACAATGATTATAGTGAACCATCTATACTGTACACTTAAACATTTGTAAGAGGTTGGATCTCATGTTATCTGTTCATACAACAATTTTTTTTATTTTTATTTTGGCTCCCAGGCCTGTGGCTGTGTTATCCAGGGACCTCCCTCTGCTCTGGTCCTGGGAATTCCTTTTGCCCTTCTGTGATTTACATTCCCTATTTCTAGGATTTTTCATCTTCTTCTTTTTTTAAAAGAGGGGTTTTAGGGCTTCCCTGGTGGCGCAGTGGTTGAGAGTCCGCCTGCTGATGCAGGGGACACGGGATCGTGCCCCGGTCCGGGAAGATCCCACATGCCGCGGAGCGGCTGGGCCCCTGAGCCATAGTCGCTGAGCCTGCGCGTCCGGAGCCTGTGCTCCGCAATGGGAGAGGCCACAACAGTGAGAGGCCCACGTACCGCAAAAAAAAAAAAAAAAAAAAAAAGAGGGGTTATAGGCCCTCCTACACTGTTGGTAGGAATGTAAATTGGCACAGCCACTATGGAGAACAGTATGGAGGTTCCTTAAAAAATGAAAAATAGAACTACCATATGATCCAGCAATCCCACTCCTAGACATATATCCAGACAAAATTCTAATTAGAAAAGATACATGCACCCCAATGTCCATAGTAGCACTATTCACAATAGCCAAGGCATGGACACAACCTAAATGTCCATTGATAGATGAATGGATAAAGAAGATGTGGTACATATATACAATGGAATATTAGTCAGCCATAAAAAGGAATGAAATAATGCCATTTGCAGCTACATGGATGGACCTAGAGATTATCATATTAAGCAAAGTAAGTCAGAAAAAGAAAGAAAAATACCATATTATATCACTCATATATGAAATCTAAAATGTGACACAAATGAACTTATCTACAAAACAGAAACAGACTATCAGACATAGAGAAGAGACCTGTGGTTGCCAAGGTAGGGGGAGGGGGAGGAGGAGGAGGGATGGGAGTTTGGGATTAGCAGATGCCAATGATTATATATAGGATGGATGAATGACAAGGTCCTATTGTATAGTACAGGGAATTATATTGAATATCCTGTGATAAACCATAATGGAAAAGAAAAAAAAGAAGTTTTAGGAAGTCAGATGACCACCGTAATGAGCCTTCCTAATTCTCTAATTCTCTGGGTGTACTTGTGGCAATGAAAAAAACTGCTGGAGCATTTTTCTTTATCTTATATATTTATCCCCTATTAGTCATAGTAATTTTTTTAATAAATCTTTATTGGAGTCTAATTGCTTCACAACACTGTGTTAGTTTCTGTTGCACAACAAAGAGAATCAGCCATATGCATACACATGTCCCCATATCCCCTCCCTCTTGTGTCTCCCTCCTACCCTCCCTATCCCACCCCTCTAGGTGGTCACAAAGCACCGAGCTGATCTCCCTGTGCTATGTGGCTGCTTCCCACTAGTTATCTATTTTACATTTGGTAGTGTATATATGTCAATGCTACTCTCACTTTGCCCCAGCTTCTCCCTCCCGCCCCATGTCCTCAAGGCCATTCTCAAAGTCTACCTCTTTATTCCTGCCCTGCAACTAGGTTCATCAGTACCATTTTTTTTTAGATTCCATACATATGCGTTAGCATATGGTATTTGTTTTTCTCTTTCTGACTTACTTCACTCTGTGTGACAGACTCTAGGTCCATCCACCTGATTACAAATAACTCAATTTCATTTTTTCTTATGGCTGAGTAATATTCCATTGTATATATTGCCACAACTTCTTTATCCATTCATCTGTTGATGGACATTTAGGTAGATTCCATGTCCTGGCTATTGTAAATAGTGCTGAAATGAACATTGTGGTACATGGCTCTTTTTGAATTATGGTTTTCTCAGGGTATATGCCCAGTAGTGGGATTGCTGGGTCATATGGAAGTTCTATTTTTAGTTTTTTAAGGAACCTCCATACTGTTTTCCATAGTGGTTGTATCAATTTACATTCCCACCAACAGTGCAGGAAGGTTCCCCTTTCACCACACCCTTTCCAGCATTTATTGTTTCTAGATTTTTTGATGATGGTCATTCTGACTGGTGTGAGGTGATACCTCATTGTAGTTTTGATTTGCATGTCTCTAATAATTAGTGATGTTGAGCAACTTTTCATGTGCCTCTTGGCCATCTGTATGTCTTCCTTGGTGAAATGACTATTTAGGCTTTCCGCCCATAACTGGATTGTTTGTTTTTTTGATATTGAGCTCTATGAGCTGTTTGTATATTTTGGAGATTAAACCTTTGTTTGTTGTTTCATTTGCAAATATCTTCTCCCATTCTGAGGGTTGTCTTTTTGTATTGTTTATGGTTTCCTTTGCTGTGCAAAAGCTTTTAAGTTTAATTAACTCCCATTTGTTTATTTTTGTTTTTATTTCCGTTACTCTAGGAGGTGGGTCAAAAAAGATCCTGCTGTGGTTTAAGGTCAAAGAGTGTTTTTCCTATGTTTTCCTCTGAGTTGTATAGTGTCTGGTCTTACGTTTAAGTCTTTAATCCATCTGGAATTTATTTTTGCGTATGGTGTTATGTAGAGTTCTAATTTCATTCTTTTACATGTAGCTGTCCAGTTTTCCCAGCACCACTTATTGAAGAGGCTGTCTTTTCTCCAGGGAGGCAAGTAATTTTGTTTTGAAAACAAGAAGATGATATGGAAAATGTTTTTATAAAATAATCAAGAAAAAAGTCTCATCAAATGAGGACATATATGTAAGTGATTAGGAAATTTTAAAGCAGTTCGCTATAAAAACAAGTGCTTCTCTGCTGGTGGGAATGTGAATTGGTACAGCCACTATGGAGAACAGTATGGAGGTTCCTTAAAAAACTACAAGTAGAACTACCATATGACCCAGCAATCCCACTACTGGGCATATACCCTGAGAAAACCATAATTCGAAAAGAGTCATGTACCACAATGTTCATTGCAGCTCTATATACAATAGCCTGGAGATGGAAACAACCTAAGTGTCTATCATCAGATGAATGGATAAAGAAGATGTGGCACATATATACAATGGAATATTACTCAGCCATAAAAGGAAATGAAATTGAGCTATTTGTAATGAGGTGGATGGACCTAGAGTCTGTCATACAGAGTGAAGTAAGTCAGAAAGAGAAAGACAAATACCGTGTGCTAACACATATATGTGGAATTTAAGAAAAAAAAATGTCATGAAGAACCTAGGGGTAAGACAGGAATAAAGACACAGACCTACTAGAGAATGGACTTGAGGATATGGGGAGGGGGAAGGGTAAGCTGTGACAAAGCGAGAGAGTGAGATGGACATATATACACTACCAAACGTAAAATAGATAGCTAGTGGGAAGCAGCCGCATAGCACAGGGAGATCAGCTCGGTGTTTGTGACCACCTAGAAGGGTGGGATGGTGGGGTGGTGGGGTGGGAGGGAGGGAGACACAAGAGGGAAGAGATATGGGAACATATGTATATGTATAACTGATTCACTTTGTTATAAAGCAGAAACTAACACACCATTTTAAAGCAATTATACTCCAATAAAGATGTAAAAAAAAAAAAAACAAGTGCTTCTTTTATTACTGTTATTTCATTATTATTATCTGCCTCAAAGAGCATCTATCCACTGTTTGTTCTGGTAATCACATAGGAAAAAATTTTTCCTAAAAGCCATTGGGTTTCAATTAAATCTGATAAACAAATGCTGGAAGGAGGGCATACATTCAATTAGGGGATAAAATAAATTTGTTATAGGAATATGGAGATGGGGCTCAACCCATCTCTGATAGGAAGACAGGAAGGAGGGGGAAAACTTTTCCTCTTTTAAGATGTGCCCGGAGGCTGGGATCTGCAGCTGGGCATTAAGCAGTTCAGTTTCTAGGAGAGTTTCCATTTCCAGTTAAAGGAGAAAAGTAGGGAAGCTTGCTCTCTGGAGGTGGGTAGAGAGTCAGTGTCACCATCAATGGAACTAACAGCAGGACTAGGCAAGGGGCAAGTTGGGACTGTAGCAGAGACACAGCTCACCAGTCATCTAGTGGCAGAAATGCATTTATTATGATTTTGCCTAATGTTTGTAAATAATATTATATTTGACCAGGAGATCTCTCCTTTCACTAGATTTATCCTTAACATATCTTTAAAATACCATTATAATAAGGAAAATAATATTAGGCTCATTGTAATTTTTTTTGGATTACTAACATCTTACTTCTTAATTTTTATTTTGTTCTCATTTTTCCTTTTCATCTATATTTCTTTTTTCTTTTTTTATTGACTGAAAATTTTAATTTATACTTTTATTCTGTTTCATATTTTTCCACAACTAATTTGAGATCTATAAACTTTTGTTTTTATTCTTTTAGTAGGTATGAAAACTTACTATGGAATTTAATATTTTTAGACCTCAAGCCTAGGTTAATCAAAAGGTTAATCAATATTTTAGCCATCCTCTTGAAAAAAAAAATACAAGAAACTAGGTACTTGAACTCTGACCACCACCCTCTTTAGTTATATGCTATTTGTTGGCCAGTATTGACTTCTGTTTTATTTTAAATTTTTTGTAGTTGCATAATTTAGACACTATCATTATTATTATATTTGGAAAATATATCATTTTTTGTGTAGGTATATTAATTTCTGTTTCTGAGTTTTTCTGCTAGAGTGACTGTCATTTGAATATTTATTTTATAGAATGTTTCTGAGGATCTGTTGATGGTGAATTTTCTGCTTTTGCTTATCTATTTTTTTATTTTTTTGCGGTACACGGGCCTCTCACTGCTGTGGTCTCTCCCACTGCGGAGCACAGGCTCCGGATGCACAGGCTCAGCAGCCATGGCTCACGGGCCCAGCCTCTCCGTGGCATGCGGGATCCTCCTGGACTGGGGCGCGAACCCATGTCCCCTGCATCGGCAGGCGGACTCACAACCACTGCACCACCAGGGAAGCCCTTGCTTATCTATTTTTAAAAGTTTGTTCTTATTCCAAAAAGACAATATTGCTGAGGACATACTGTAAACTTTTCTTAGCAATTTAAAGATATTTGTCCAATGTTTTCTGACTCCATTATAGCTATTGAGAAATTTGTTGTCATTTAGGTGATCTTTCTTTTGTTTCTAGGTCCTTTTAACAGAGATTGGGAAACTACACCTAATGGCCTGTCTCCTGTTCTTATATGGCTCTCAAGCTAAGAATGGTTCTTATATTTTTAAAGGATGAAAAAAGAATAATATGAGACAGTAATCCTACATGGCACACAACGCCTAAAACATTTACTCTCTGGCCCTTTTCAGAAAAAGTTTGCTGAACCTTGTCCCTGTTTGCCTATTATAAGGATATTTTCGTTTTATCTTTCTCTCATTAAATTTAATCATTCATTTTTCTTCCTTCTTTCCTTCCTTCCTTTCTTCCTACCTTCCTTCTTTCCTTTCTTTCCCTTCCTCCCTCCCTCCCTTCGTTCCTTCCCTCCCTCCCTCCATTCTTTTTCCCTTCCTTCCTCCCATTTCCTCTTCCTCTTCCGTCCTTTCATGAGCTCTCTCTCTCTCTCCTTTCTTCCTCTTTTTTCTTTTTGTTTGCTTCTTTTGCAGTTTCTCTACAATATTGTAGGTGCCAATTTATTTTTGTTTGTTCTACTTTATATAACTTGTAAACTGTGTGCCGGTGAACTCATAGGTTTGGTTTACTTAAAAATAAATTCTAACATTGTCTTTCATGTATTATCTCTCTCATACTTTTTCTACTGATGAAACTTGTCACTCTGTGTTCCACGTCTATTAAACTCTTTCATAATTTCCATCTCCTTTTTCTTAAGAAGCAACTCATGAGTCATTTTTCCAGCTCTATTTTCACTTTCATGAATTCTCTTTTCATCTGTGTCTAAACTGCTATATATATATATAACTCATATCTTGAATTTGTCTTGCCGATGATTATGTTTTTAATTTTTAAAAGTTGTACTTTGATTTCTAAAAGTTATACTTTGTTCTAATTTTATTTCTAAGCATTATATTTTGTTCTTTGCCAACAAGTTTTTGGCAATTTTTTGTCATTCCTGATTTTTAAAATTTTGCATTTTACTTATGCATATTTATTTTATCTTCTGAATCTGATAATTAGCAAATCTTAAGTATTTATGTGTTAAGTATATTTTTTATATTAATTCTCACTCATGGTGTTTAACATACTTAAATGTTAGCTTTTTTTTTTATTGTGGCCACATATTTGGTTTAGGTTAATATATGAGAATCCTTAGGACTTAAATCCTCTTGTAAAGAGGATTTGGATCTACTTGTACTTGGGTCAAGACTGCCACCGAATTAAAACTCCTCACTTTAATTGCTCTAGAATAATGCGGAACATCAGGTTGGCTTCTCCACCTTGTGACAATGCAGGCTTACCTTTCCTATCTGATCTCAGCTATCTCAACTCCCTTATTGATGTTTGCTTCCATATAGGCCTTAGTTACACTTGGGGGTACTATTCAAATTCTCTTCTTCATCTTCTACTGCTCCTTCTCATCCTTCTTTTTCTGACCCTTGGGGATTTCCCTGGAAGCTCAAGACTCTTTAAATATAATTTATGGTAGTTTATCAATGATCTGCTTGTAGATAGATTATTCTTTAGACCATATAGTCATTTTTGCTGCTGTAAAAAAGGAGTCCTCTAACTTACAGATAAGAAAACTAGAAATTGGAAAGAGTATGCAATTTTTCTCAAGCAACATAGGTAAAAAGTGGCAGAGGTAGCATTATAACTTATAATTTCTAGTTCTTATGCCAATAATTCTTCCATTTTTTACAATATTACAACTGACTCTCAGGGATGAAGCCCATCATTACTGACTCCTTTGAATTCAAAGGAACATATAGGGCTTCCCTGGTGGCGCAGTGGTTGAGAGTCCGCCTGCCGATGCAGGGGATGCGGGTTCGTGCCCCAGTCTGGGAAGATCCCACATGCTGCGGAGTGGCTGGGCCCGTGAGCCATGGCCGCTGGGCCTGCGCGTCCGGAGCCTGTGCTCGGCAATGGGAGAGGCCACAACAGTGAGAGGCCCGCGTACCGCAAAACAAAACAAAACAAAGTGACATATAATATGAACTACCCAATTCATCATCTCTTACTTTATACTCGTTTATATGGTTCATTTATTTTAATGTATATCAGTTTTGTCTCCATATGTAGACTGAAAAATCCCTGATG
The DNA here is from genome assembly GCF_949774975.1 of Lagenorhynchus albirostris. Classification (NCBI taxonomy): domain Eukaryota; kingdom Metazoa; phylum Chordata; class Mammalia; order Artiodactyla; family Delphinidae; genus Lagenorhynchus; species Lagenorhynchus albirostris. The sequence goes on along the minus strand of NC_083098.1, from coordinate 80,807,093 downwards.
TCAGGCAACATATCTGTCCTCATACCTTTATCCCTTTATCCTTTGAATATCTAAGTGAATATCTAAATTCTAAGCACCAACACTTGTTTACTGATTGTTTATGAATTAATATAATCCATGTAACATTTTAGCTCCTACTTTCTTTACTTTGTCTCTCCTTCTGTCTTTCTGTTTTATTTCAAGTATACGAAAATGCAATCTTCTTCATATCAAAGGTCTTGTCAATTCTGCTTAAAAGGGAAATCATGCATATTAATGACCTGTACACATAGTAACATGAGCAATGCTATATAGCTTAGTATTTTACCTGTCTAAAACTGAATCTATAGCAAAGTATTTATCAAATAAAATAATAAAACAATATAACCCAGAAAGAAAATTTTTATTTTAATAATTTTTAATTAAAAATATAGATAAGTGGTAATTCAATTTTAAATAAAATGTATGTGAAGTCATATAATTCTTCATTTACTTAAATTTTAATAACACTTTTAAATAGTTTATAATTTTTATATGGAAACAATTTTAATTGAATACTAAGGACAATTAAATTTTACATTTCTATATTCTGATTATGATATTTAATTAGGAGATCAATAAATTAAACTTTAATTCAGAAGTTACTTCTCCTTAGAGAAGTAACAGAAAATGATGCATGGAATTGATGATAAATTTTAGCTAAGATCTGTTTTAGGATCTCGTTACATTCTCAAGTTGCAATGCTTCATTAACTTTATATAGAGATTTAATGACTCCAGAATTATATAATACAAAAGGGGGTTTTGAAAAGGAGTGGACCAATATTAAGCTGTCTAGTTCTCCTGAAAGGAAAGAACCCACAAATGGGAAAAGAGTGGGGTTTCTGCCTAAACTGATATGTCTTTCTGAGAATACAAAACCAGAAACAGGGTTCCTGTTCAGGGTCATGTCTTATTAGCAGCTTAAAAAAGTCCTCAAAGCCTGATAATATGGGAGTGTACAGACAGAGGCAACTGTTAACGTTCACTGCAGCCAAAAGCACTTTCAATTTTTATCTAGATATACTCTGAATGAAAGAAAATGCACAGAACCGGAAATCAGTATTTTTGAAAACTGGCTCTGCTATTAAATTTTTATGAATGGCTATCCTAGAGTTTTTGACAAAATAGACAATTCCTTACGCTATAAACATTATCAGTTTTGCAATTTCACAATTTAGTTTTCTTATTCTTCTTAGCTAAAGTGGCTTTTAAATTCATAGATATCAGGTCCAATCACCCAAAGCATCATTTCCCCAAGAATCTCTAAGACTTCTGGATTAAAATGAAGCAATCTCTTGGAACAACAGGCCACAAGGATTATGATTCTTGACCCAAAATTAAAGGAGACTGACTGCGAAAGCATAAGGATTGTTAAATTTATCTACAGGAAAATTTCACTGGCTAAAAGAGGAATACTTGTGGAAGCAACAATGAAGCATTTGCACTGACATGGAAATGTGTAAGAGACATTCAAACTGGTTTCAAAAGATAAGATATATGGAGTGCCACAATATCTGTATTTAGTAATTGTTGCTAAGTCAAGGGCCTTCTCAATATTCCTTCCTCAATCCCATCTTCTGCTCTTCCTGGGTCAGTGTAGCTTCATGAAACAAGAGTTAGAGATACACAACATAAAGTGAGATTCTGAGCTAAATAATGATTACAGAATCCTTCTCTGCTTCATAAAACCAGAGCCCCATGGTCACTTATTTTAATAACATTGGGATTGTGTTTTCCTAAGTGTACCCGGAGAAGCAATTTCATTCTCTTCTATTCACAAGGCTGTGGTTTAATGTTTCATATTGTAGGACATGGACCCATGTTTTCTTGGCTCATCCTCTATCAATCATCCTTTCATACACCTAATACAAATTATTTTCAGCCACTACAAAAAGTGTTACAAAGGAATCAAATTTAAAATCTCCTTGATGAATAATGCTATAATATAATGAATTTCAATTTTATTTCTGATTTTATGCCCAATCCACAATTTTGGCAATTAATTTTATAGACAAATTTTTTAAAATGTTGCATGTTAAATTTTGATCATTTTAAGCAAAAAGAAGACAGTATGAAGCAAAGAACCAACTAACAAATATTAATTTTCAGTTGCTTTATGTTGTGGGTTGAATTGTGTACCCAGAAAGATATGTTCAAGTTCTAATACCCTGTACCTTGAATGTGGCCTTATTTAGAAATAGGGTCTTTGTCAATGTAATCAAGTTAAGATGTGGTCATATTAGATTAGGATGAGTTCTAATCCAATGACCAGTGTCCTTATATGATGGGGGAAATTTGGGAACAGAGACACAGAGGGAAGAATGACATATAAAGATGGAGGCAGAAACTGGAGTTATAACAGCTACAACTCAAGGAATGCCAAAGGTTGAAAGCCACCACCAGAAGCTAAAAAGAGGCAAGGGAAGATTCTACCCAGAGTCTCAGAGGGAGCATGGCTTCTTGATTTCAGATTTCCAGAGTCCAGAACTGTGAAAGAATAAATTTCTGTTAAGTTACCCAGCTGTTATTTGTTATGGCAGCCCTAGGAAACATATCATTTTATTATTAAATATTTGTCATGGTGGTCACTATTAGAAATAATTTTTGGTCACTACATCTGCATATAAATAAAATTTATAATCACTGTTCCAAAGAGTGACTTATATCTGTGAGAATAGTTGGGATAATTTAAACATTTTACCAAAGGCAAATTATCTATAAGATTCAGACCACAACAATGTATAATTTATGAATATAAAAGTGTTAAGTCCTTTATTTTCTGTAAGTGAAAACCATTATTTGAGTGCTTATGTAACCAAAATTCATCAGGACAAAGTGATATGAGAGGTACAAAAAATTGTAAGAACTGGTTTCCATATTCATTTTGAAGGAAGTCACAATTGTTTTACATATATGGATTAAAGCAGCACATCAAAATGTAACCATGAATTATTCCACTGACTTTACTGCCCATTTTTTGATGTTGGGCCTTCAACCTTACTTTTGGATTGAAGGTGATTTAAGAAGTTTATTACTTTAGGTTGAAGGGTTTATTTTCTTTTGACCACATTATCATTCTGAGCCTAGCTCATGAGGGTCCTGGCTCCTACTTATTGTATTTTGGAAGACGTAAGATGGATTTTAGACCTAAAGATCAATAACCAGTTGTACACCCACACACATATACATATAACTGAATAAACAGAACAAATCCATCACCTTGGTATGAGCTAGCAATGTATATCGTCATCACTGCTTAATACTTGACTTAGAAGGGTACAAATGGGGAAATATCATTGGCAAAAATCCATGATTATCCTTGGAATGCTACTAATACTAAATAAAGAACTTTGTAAAGCAGTTTTCAATTTACTGTCTCCCAGCTCCAAATTCACCCTTCAGTACCTTCTCGGCTTCAATGGACTGGGCTCCTTAAGTATTTCAAGCATTTCTCCTTTACAGTGAGCATGATGTTAAGTACTGACAGCAGAGGGCGGTGGTGGAACACTGCAGGAGGAATGAGGTGGCTCTTGTTCTGCTGTGCTGTGTTTTGCTTTTTCTTTGCTTCTTTTGCATGGTCCATCGTGTGTGTGTGTGTGTGTGTGTGTGTGTGTGTGTGTGTGTGTGTGTGTGTGTGTGTGTGTGTGTGCAGGGACATCCAGTGGTGCTTTGCCTTAGCCATGTGCCAGAGGGGCAGTCCCTTGGGGATTTCGTAGACCTGGCATGGTCCAGTGATGACACTGCTCTTGCCCTCTCAACACAAACACTGTCTGATTCAGGACTCATGCCCCGATCAGTGTCCCAACCTCCTCTCCACTCAGTAGCTTCTGCTCACCTATGCCACAGAGGGCTGTATCCTGAGCAACTTCTCCATCCTGTGGGCTGCAACTTCACCTTCTCCAGTGAGGTCTGATTTCAGATTTCAGGAGTCTAGTAGTTTCCTAGGGCTACTCTAACAAAGCACCACAAACTGAGTGACTTAAAACAACAGAAATGTGTTGTCTCACAATTCTGGAGGCTGGAAGTTTGAAATCAAGGTGTTGGCAGGTCAGTGCTTCCTCTGAAACCAGTAGGGAAATTCTTCCTTGACTCCTCCTAACTTCTGATGGTTTGGCGTGCCTTGGCTTGCAGCTGCTTCACTCCAATCTCTGCTTTCCTTGTCACATGGCATTCTTCTTGTATATCTCTGTCTTCATATGGTGGTCTTCTTATAAGGACACCGGTCGTGCTAGATTAGGCATCCACTCCAGTTCAGTATGACTTCATCTTAACTGATTATATCTCAGCAACTCTATGCCAGACAAGGTCATCCATTCTGAGATACTGGGGATTAGAACTTCAACATATTGGTGGGCACAATTTGCCCCATAACAGGGAGGAAAGTCTTCTTCCAAGTTTGTCCCCCCTCAAACACTCTCCCTCAGCCTTAGGATACGTTTCAGAGTTCTTGTTATGTCTTCATATTTACTCTTCTACCATAGTCTAATCAAACTTTATATTAAACCTCTCTGTTTAAATTGATGTGTGGTTTCTGTCTCTTGATTGGACTCAGACTAATAAAGACTGTGCAGAACACACTACAATTGAAATAATTTTTGGAAGACTTCAGTTTTGGGCTGGATGTTCTGATTGGAGAGTGAGATTTATGTCTCATCAATGAGGAATTTTTCAAAAATCCCTAGCGAAATAACTTGCTGTTTTAAAAATTAAGCCTCAATATAGGTCCATTTTCTTAATAAACTGGAATTCTTTGTAAAGGGGCAAAGAGATAGCATGTTAGAAACACTAGACTATAACTGGGAGACTGGGAAATAAGCAGGACACAAGATATAAAGCGCTTTCTAAGAGGAATTGTTAAATCTATATCAGGATATTATTTCAGGTTGGCAAAAAGGGACTGTGAATAGGAACACAGATAAATGAATAGGCATAGAGTGGAGGATTGTTGCCATCTATGTATAAGCCAGAAAGGTTCATCCTAAGTTATAAGCAAAGATCCTGTGCAGAACTGCCTCACGGGCCTTGATCATGTGTATGTAAGAGAAGACAGATCTTGGGTTTATATTCTAAATTTCTAACCTTGGATCTGTGAAATCTATGCTAGGCTTTTATGTTTGAACTGGAAGATGAGTTATAATATCCTATCCTTCATAGGTGGAGCCTAAAGACCTAGAAGCAGGTAAACTGAATTCATAAGGAAGCAATACATAATCAGAAATTAATAAAGATTATCTGACTTCATTTATAATCCAAGAAATCAACCAGAATCTCACTTTAACTCATCTAACAATGACTGAGAAGAAGAGGCAAATAAAACAGGAGAAGAACTGAGTTGATAAGGCAGGAAAATTTAGTAAGTCAGAAGTGCTACACATCTGATTCCCCTGTTAGGAAATGGATCTCTGACAGATGAAGTCATAGAAGGTGAAGAAATATGGGTTCTGCAATCCTAGTTAAGAGGAGCTCTTGGCAATGCCTGGTGACATAATTGTTTGGCATAATTATGGTCAGAGGTGCTACCAGCAGCTAGTGGATACAGGCCAAGGATGGAACTAAACATCTGCAACTCACAGGACATCCTCTCTCCTTCCCCCACTTCCACAACACACAAAAAGGGATTATATGCCCCAAATCGTCAATAGTGGTAGGTTAAGAAATCTTGATTTAGGCTGACAAGTTACATTATCTAGAATTCCTTTCTCTCCTTCTAAATCTGAGAAGACTGGCACTTGAGGCAAACCTTTGTAACACGTGATACAGCAAGACAAACTCTAGATTAGCATGTTCAACTAGGCAGATCACACTCTATCCAGCCCACTTATCTCCCAGGACATGCTGCTTTCCCAGTAAAGGACCAAGCTGGGTTATACAATGGCCTTAGAATTCCTGAAGCCAATGAAGGTGTCGCACAGGGTGAGGTTCCTAACCAATGGTGGACTTCCAGTCTTGAGTGCTCAAGTAGAAGCTGCCGCCATTTTGACTGCAGCAGGAAAAGAGAAAGGCTTTGTTGAGAGGTTCTACTTAATCTCAGAAAAAAGAGGCCTCACTATCAAGTCCAGAGTATCTGACATTGTGCTTAATATTGTGATTTAGACCAAAGCAGAAGTGACAGGTTGTGAATGAATGTGAGCTGGTCACAGCATGTGATTATCACTATAGACATTTAATGCAGATCCTGTGATGCAGCTGTCCTCAATATACTTATTTACCTCAAGTAAAGTGAAAATTGTAGAAGGGGGGGAGTACAATCTGTTCATATTTACTGCCAAAATAAAATGTATCAAATAGAATGAAGGCCACTAATTGAGTTCCTAAACTGTATTAGCTAATATCTTAAAAATTCAAATGTCTTATTAATGATATCTTTTCTTATTATTATAAATGAAAGCCGATAGATAAATAAGTAGGTAGATGATGAATAAATAGATCAGTAGATACGTAGATAGACAGATATGCTATTTGACGTTGGCAGGGTCTTCACTGATCCTTGGCAACCATTTTATTTATATCTTCATTGAATTACAATTTTTTGCAAACATTTTTAATTTGTCTCTAGCTCAGATCCCTATTTAATTTCTTACCATTATCCCTACACTCAAAAGATGCCACATTAATTAAACAAATATTTATTAATTGTCTCGGTATACCAGGCAATGTGATACATCCTAGAGATACACTGTTCAACAAGACAAACAAATTACTGGCCTCATAGATCTTGCTTTCTAGTGGGGCAAAGAGAGAGTCAACAATAAAATAAATAACCATAGCTGTGATAGATACTATGAAATAAATGTAATAGAGAGGATCTATTTTAGGTGAGGAATCAGGAGTAACCTCTTTAAAACCTCTTTAAGAATTGATATTTTTGCTAAAATCTAAGTTGGGATTCACTCAGATAACTAGCATTGCTATGAGAGTATAGAATAAGGAATTTATTATAGGATTTAGTCCTCATGGAAATGTGAGAGCCAACGGGAGAGTCTGGGCAGCCTACTGCCTCTGTTTGCAGGGTTGAGCCTGATATTGCTGTAGAATCATGAAGACCAGAAGTCGTGAAGGAAAGGAAAGCTGAATGTGGACAAGAGCAAGGACAAACTGAAGCCTGCAGGGAAAAACTGGAAACCACAAGGACTGATTACTGAAACTGCATCTGTCTTTCAAGAACTCTAACCTTGACCTTGTGGTGACCTGCAGGAATAGCTAGCCCCTTCTCCACAGCTGCACACATGTGTCTCTGACCCAGAGAAGCCAAAGTTGGAGATCTGATCAGAGCTGGAGGAGCTGTGTGTCGAGATGAGCTACCACAACAGTGAGATGCTGTAGTTCCTGGTGCTCTGCATTATCATTCAGAGAGTTTAAAAATGTGACCGCTGCTTCACTTCCACTTTTCAAATCTCATGCAAAATATATCTTGTATTTAAGGCTTACCCAAAACTATACACTGAAGGGAATTCTGGGAACTCTAGGTTCGCACATCAAGCATAAAGCCACCATACCTGCCTAATATGCAAAGAGAAGGGGAAAGAACCAGGCCGAAAGAAGGAAAGCAAAATTACCTGGAAACAAAAAAAAGCTTGAGAATTTTTAGGAAATGACAGCAACAATGACTGGCCGATATTGGTTAAGGTGGAGACTGGCCTTGACACTAGATTGGAGATGTGGATAAGAGACTAATTTTAGATGTCCTTGTAGGTCATGATGTGGAGTATGGATTTATTCCAAATTCAACGGGAAATCATGGAACAGTTTTAACCAGAAAATTAACTGACTTAACAATTATGTAGAGAATCTAAGGAGGGTATCAATACTGGAAGCAGGGATGTTCTGTAGCAGTCCATATGAAAAATGATAATGGAGAGAAATAGATTTTTTAAAAACTTTACTCAAGAGTGGGATCCACAAGCATGTCTGAAAACTTAGATTTTTTTCCCCAAATTGTACTCCTCTAAGGAAGAGAACAAGAATGGCTCATAGGATTTGTTTTTAGTGACTGGATAAATGGTAAAGTCACTGATGAAGATGGAAGCACTGTAAGATTAGATTTTGAGGTGGAGGAGGAAAGGAAATCAAATATGGCATTTTATACCTGCTAATTTTGAGATGCCTTTGGGACATACAGGTGTGGAAGGGTTAGATAACTTGTTCAAAGTCAAGAATATTTCTAATAATGGCACAACTATTTTCCATTAACTCAAGCTTAACAAACAGTCTGAAACACCTTGGGTCTTTGTTCATTTTTTCTCATTCTCCATATTCAACAAGTTACAAATTTTCCAGTTAGTTAAATATTTCACTGAGTACTTACCATGTTTTCAATATGAAAATGAATACAATTTAGCCTTTCTTTCATGGAGCTCCTAGTCTAGCAGCAGAGAAACATGGACGCTGATTTTAGAGTCACCATGGAAAGTGCTACACTATATCAGCAAGTTCTGTTTGATTGATGTCTATGTGTTGCATTCCTTTCCTCCTTTGTCCTTCCACCTTCTACCCACCAGTCTCATAGTTGAAGTCTTGTTGCTCTGCATCTAAACCAGGGGTGGGCAAACTAAAGCCCACAGGCTATTAAACTGTTTTTATAAATAAAGTCTTATCGGAGCATAGCCATGCCTATTCATTTAAGTATGTCTATGACTGCTTTCATATTATAAAGGCAGAGTTGAGCAGCTGTGGCCTGCAAGCCTGAAATATTATCTGGCCCTTAAGAAACATTTGTAGATCCCTGATTTAGATCGAAGTATCTTTTTTTTTTTTTTTTTTTTTTTTTTTTTGGTACGCGGGCCTCTCACTGTTGTGGCCTCTCCCGTTGCTGAGCACAGGCTCCGGATGCACAGACTCAGCAGCCATGGCTCACGGGCCCAGCCGCTCCGTGGCATGCGGGATCTTCCCAGACCGGGGCACGAACCTGTGTCCCCTGCATCGGCAGGCGGACTCTCAACCACTGCGCCACCAGGGAAGCCCCGAAGTATCTTTTATATGAGCTCCTTGTTTCCTCTTTCCTTCAATCCAATCCTTCTTATACATCACTACTATATTAATATCTCAAAAGTTGTTATAATCCTTTCTTCAAAGAGACATGGTATACTTAAATAAATATGAAAAAACATGCTAAAAATGCCTTTGAATATATTATAGCCTGCTCATAATCCTTCAAGAGCTCTCCACTGCCTTATGAATTAAATATGAACACTCATTCTGACATTCAAAAGCCTCCATTATATGATCAAGACCTAATTTTTTAGGCTTACCTCCAATTACACACCAGTAGAGGTGCTTCAGCCAAACTGGTTTCCTTCCTATTTCTGTGATTTCTTCTCCTACCATAAAATCCCTCTTTCTACCATTCTCTTAGCAGTTTCAGTGATATCCATCTGCATTTGTTAGGATAATGTTAGCTTCTAAAATAGACAAACTCCTAAATTCCTGGCTTAATACAATAGAAATAAATTTTTACCCACACAATAGTTCAATGCCTATGTTCTTGGTCATTAGTGTGAGGTGACATGTGGTGAGTGTGGTAGTCTACTCCACAAAGTCATTCGAGATTGCCATTTTCAACACAAGTCTTTTAAGGTCAACTTGGATTTCTCTTGGATACCTTTAGAGAAAGGATATTGTTTCTTAAGCCCAAAGAAGTCACACACATTGCTTCTGCCTACATTTCATTAATGAGAACTAGTCATATGGCCCCACATAATTCCAAGGGAATTTGAGAAGTTGTGGTCCCTGATGAAGCATCTACTCAGCAACAAGTCTACGTGATCAGTGGGGAGCGTGAATCTGTGATGGGCAGCTAGAATTCTCTGCCGAGCTATCTTTCATTGCACATCTCCATACTACCTTCCTTTTCAGATAAGTTCTGTTCCCTAGTCAACCTTGTAGCACTTCATTTTTATCTATTATTGGGTTCTAACATGGACTATCAGGTATTTCTTATATGTCTATTTATATTACTATTTTGTAACTTGATTTATCTTTTTACTTTTCTGACAATACCCTTTACTGGCATTACTTTCCTGACAATACCCTTTGTATCCACTGTGATGATGAGTGAAAAACTCTTGTGTTGAATTTCATTTTGAATTTGTTGTTCAGGAAATAATTTTTATGAGCAAGGAATTCAGAATTTTTCCTCTCCCTGTACTACCAAGATTGATATTTGAATGATGCAGGAGGTAATAGACTCAGTGAATGTTTCCTGAGAGACAATATCCCTGAGGTGAAAGGGAGATTCATAGATAATCCCTGCTACAAATACATGATAGTTTCAGAAACTAACTGTTACAGGTTGAATTGTGCTCCCCCTCCCCCAGCCAAAAAGAAGAGGTATGTTGAAGTCCTAACCCCCAGTACTTTAGAATGTGACCTTATTTGGGAAGAGGGTGTTTACAGAGATAATCAAATTAAAAAGAGGTCCTTGTAGTGGGCTTTACACCAATATGACTGGTGACATTATAAACAAGGAAAAGTTCAGACACAGACTCGCACAGAGGAAAGATGATGCGAAGACGCACAGGGAGAGTGAAGTGAAAATGGATCAGAGACTGGAGTTATGCTGCCATTAGCCAAGGAACACCTGGAGTAGCAGAATCTGGAAGAGGTTAGGAAGAGTCTTTCCTCTTGGGTTTCAGAGGGAGCATGGCCCTGCTGACATGTTGGGTTTGGACATCTAGCCTCCAGAACTGTGAGACAACATTTTTTTGCTCTTTGCATGTCTGTTTTTTCTCTCTCTTTCATTGTCATTGCCAGCTCCTCAGAGAGGTCTTCCCTGGCCAAAAAATCTAAAGCATGACTACTGCCCACTGTTCTCCCATCATAAACTAACTGAGCATATTTATTGTCTACGTCCCTCCTTGAAATGTACCCTATGGGGCAGGGTACTTGTCTCACTCTTTTGTTGCTTTAATCCCTCTGTGCTTAGCACAGTGACTCAAACATCATAGAGCCTCAATAAACAATTGGTGAATGAATGAATGATTGTTCCTTTTGCTTATATAAAGTAGGAAACTTATTCAGATAAATCATCAAATTTTTTCAAACTTTTGGCCATATTTTGGATTTAAAATACACAGATTCTGAAGCCAAACTTACTGGGTTTAGAACCCAGCCTTGCCATTTCATAGCTCTGACTTAGGGCAAGTTGAATATCCTCTTTGTTATTAATTTTCACATCTGCGAAATGGAGGTAATATCTATACCTAAGGCACTGGATTGTTATTGTGATTGAATGAAAATGCTGTTTCTGGATCACAGACTAAATGAAGCATTTAATACATATTCTACATACATATTAATACATTCTAAATACATAAAGTATTTAGAACTAAACACAGCACATGGTAAATGCTATATTAACATTTGCTGTTATTATTGTTATTATTATAGATATGCAAAGTACAGTTTATTAGTTATAGTTGATAAAAAGAGATTAAGGCCCTTTTTTTTTCTGGCTACAAGGACTTTACTATATAGTCAGGTAAACTGTATAAGTTATTCAAATGAAATTCAACTTACCAATTTAAAGCAAATGATATAATACAAATACAAAATATATAATATTTGAGGTAATAAATATGGTGAAAATGAATATAATTAACATGATTATGCATTATATAGTTATTGCCAAGTGAATTGTATTGCTTAGGACTGATTTTACCATCTCTCATCACCTGGATGACAAAGCTGTGTTCCAAGAAGCATTATTCACAAGGGATTTCACTAGAAGTTACAAATTAACTTCTCCTCAAGAATTTCTAAAGGAAGTTCTTTAATGATGTGAAGATACCCAGTGACTGGCAAAAATCTACAGCAAAATATAGGATGTCTTAGGGTCTCTCACAGCAGGCGCCCCCACATCTGGGATCACTGTGCAGCTTATACGTGAGTGTTCTTTCTCATGGAGGAATGCTTGAGGGACTTTCAGTTCAGCTTGCCATTAAAATCTCTTAATATTCAAAGCTTGTCTTCAGGATCTAGAGATCTTGTTAGTACACACCATTTTCAACAACTGCGAATTGGGAATATCCAGACTCTCGAGCATAATGGACAAAAAAGAGTGTGGTTTCCAAGCCCATCTAGCCATCTGTGCTAGGCAGTTCCAAGCAAACACCCTGAAAAAATTGATTTTGCTTGCAAATTTATAAATTTGGTCATAAATTCTCTGTGTTTGTTTAGTGTTCCTGCACTGGGCAGCAGAGATGCTAAGTGGTAATGACAGACTCAGATATGCACATTTAGGTGATTATCTTGGATTCCAAACACCTGCGCCAAGAGTTGGTCGGTATTCAATAATCCCAGTTATCCTCCAGCTGCCGTGGGACTTGTTTCATACACAGGCTAGGAAAAGATCATACATCTCACCCTACTTCCCCCCACACAGGCCCTATCTCTGATTTTCAGGTCTTTCTATAATTGCTTCAATCAATGCTATAACACATTAAGTGGATATTTATGGAAAATCAATTCAGAACACCATAATTAGCAAGCACTATAAGCCTGGAAATGTTGATGCAAAGCATTCAGCTCCGGGAAGGGATTTATCTATAATAAAATTTGTATAAAATTACCTATGACGTTTACCAATACTGTCTTGGTTAATGCTTAAATCTTGGTTTTTAGCTTATTTATTTGAGATACTACATATCATGGCCTTTATCTTATTTTCTCAAACAATGATGATAAGCTATATTTGAACAAAATGGAATGTTATTTTTGAATATATAGTTTAAATATTTTCAGAATTGTGTTAGGAGAGGTAAAAAGCCAATTTTGTACTCCACTGATAAAATTATTTTAATGTTCTTAATATATGAAAAAGGCATACTAAAAAATTAACTACATATATTTTTAAATTTAACTTTTCATTAAAAATTTTTCTTGGAATGAATCAATCTCTTCTCTTCTCTTATTTTCTCTTCTCTTCTCTCTCTGATTCTCTGTTTCTCTCTGTCTGTCTGTTGATGGAATAACAAGTTGTTACCTGGTTGATTCTAGCCAGTGACTCCAGAAAGGATATCACAGTGGCTGTTCTAAAGTTAAGTTCCGAAATGCAAACCTTTTCTGTATCTTTAGGTATGTATATAATGAATAAATAGTTCAAAATAGGATAATATTGTCACTATCATTAGTTCCCAGGCTTTTATTTCTACCAGAATCATTTGAGGAGACGGTGTGCTGGTTAAAATGCAAATTTCTAGGCCCCAACCGTAGAAATTCTGATTTAATAGATCTCTAGTGAGACCTATGTTTTAAAAACACTTAGGTGAGTCTTAAGTGGTCACTTAAGTGATCCAGAAACAGCATTTTCAGAAACAACAATTTCTAGACTAAAAGCCTCTTCCATATTGTTCAAACATTCCTTCCTAGCTTTCTCACTGATTAATTTCTCAAGATCTTATCTTTATTTTTCCCAGGGCCAAAATCTCACCCCTCCTTTATTAACGATTGGAGTGCTTATAGAAGCTGTCAGAAAATTCAATGTTGGAGCAGAGACTCAAACCCATCCTTCTGCCCCACTCTTTTCATCATGCCCCCCTGCTTCATTATAGACCCAGTCTGCCTAGGATGGTGTCTGATTGACTGATGTTTGAAGGTAGCTGCATAGCTAGAGAATGAAGTGGGCCATAACATTCCACTCAATTTACGGATAAAACGGAATTCAACAGTGTTTACCCTTTTATAGCAGAAGAATTGACTTTGTATCAACTTTACCTCCTAAAATGTGATGACTAAATAAATAGATGGAGCTATTACAATAGCTTAATAAAAATAATAAACAACAAATTCAGGATAGTGGTTTCCTTTGGGAAAGGGCAGTCCAACTGTGGCTGGCGTGTTTTCCTTCTAATTTGGGACATAGGTTCATTACATTATTATTTATACCTATTTGATTTAATTAGGTATTTAAATAAAATTGTATTATACATTTATCTAGAAACATGGAGGTAAATGATGAAATAAATAAATAAAGAAATAGAAAATGGTTGCCTCTTAGGAGCTAAAGTTGGGAGTGGGAAAGTGGAGGAAGGTACGGGGACTCGATTATTGTTACAAATCCTATAGTACTAGTTGACCTTTTAAACTATACAGTGCAATATTCAATAAATCCAAAACTTCAATAAAATATTTAAAAGACAGTAGCTTAACTAGTGTTTTATTTGTTTAGTTTTGCGTTTTTAATTTGCTGTTTTGTTGTTTTTTATAAGCAAGCTAATTTAGGTGATTACCTCATGGAACTCTTTCTAGAGATAAAATAAATAAGAAATGTGTGTTTTCCTTACTATTCATTTTAGTTGTTATAGTACACTATTCTGATCTGAGTTCTTTATTTTGTGAGATTTTGGCTTCCCTGAATATTTTCAGTGTCTTCCAAAGCCTCAAAATATTTCTATTAAAGATCAATTCTTTTACCATTTTTATCTTTCATTTCAATTCAGAGTGTTTCTGTTTCTGTAAATCTAATAGTCACAAAAGTAATTTGTTCTTTTTCAAGTAGCTTCCTAATTTATCTCAATGCTGCGCGGCATTCCAGTTCCACTGGGTTTGTTTACCACCTCAGCATTCTGTACAACATTTGAATCTGTCAATCCCTGATTTCATTAAGATTAAACTTGCTTTAACGTAGGAAATACAGTTGCCCCAGGTTTAGGTGCAATGAACTGAAGAATAGAAACCAGGTTGCTGTCATATAGAACTGTCAGGCATATTCTGTTGCTTTGTCCTTGTTCTATTTTTTTTAATATAAATTCTGTATCTCAGGGGAATATCAAAGGTTACCAACATTTAAATTAAGAATGTGATTTATAAGAAGTCTATTCTCTAAAAAAGGAAAAGCATACTTTATATAGTCCCTAAGAAGTTTAAGTATTTTTTCTAAGAATCAGGGTTTCTTTAAAATCATGTATTATTGACACAAACACTATGTAGAACATTCCAATAAAGAGATAGTGCTACTCTCTCACTTCGTCCCAGCTTACCCTTCCCCCTCCCCGTGTGCTCAAGTCCATTCTCTAGGACTGCATCTTTATTCCTGTCCTGCCCCTAGGTTCTTCAGAACCATTTTTTCTTTTTTTTATTTCGTCTGTATGTATGTGTTAGCATATTGACATATATACACTACTAAATGTAAAATAAACAGCTAGTGGGAAGCAGCTGCATCACATGGGGAGTTCAGCTCGGTGCTTTGTGACCACCTAGAGGGGTGGATAGGGAGGGTGGGAGAGAGACGCAAGAGGGAGGAGATATGGGGATATATGTATACATATAGCTGATTCACTTTGTTACACAGCAGAAACTAACACAACATTGTAAAGCAATTATACTCCAATAAAGAGGTTAAAAAAATAAAGAAATTGTTTGTAAATATGGTGGTTTCAGATATTTTCCCATTCATTTATATATTATTTCCTACTAGCTGCATGACCTTGGGGAAATTGCTTAATCTCTCTGTGCCTTAGTTTTCTCTTCTGTAAAGTACTATCAACATTATAAGACTGAATAATTTAATAATAAAGCTAACACGCATATTTACCATATGTCAGGCACTGTTTTAAGCCTCTTATGTGTAATTATTATTTAATCCTCAAAACAACTCATGGGAGAGTTACTCTTATCAACATCTTAATTTTATAGATTAGGAAAGTGATGCTGGGCAATTGAGATAGGACAGTGGTGTCTATGACCTACAACAAGCATGGTTTCTATTCTTAGGGATCTTATATAGAATATAAGCTTTTACAGAATATAGAAGACAGTTAAAATCAAGTGTGATTAGTGTTTAGGCATAAGCACATAGGAGGGGGTAGGAGACAACAGGGGGCTCCAGTGCTCTAGAGGGTGAAGGAAAACCCTTCAGGACACAGCTCTCCCCATTTGACAAAGTAGTAAAAGCCAAGCTCCATAAGAGTTCTGAAGATGACATCAAGGATGGTCTCAGTAGGTGTCCTTTGGTAGATGGGTATCAAAGGAGAGGACTGAAGAGAGGATTTTTAGGATGAATGGAGGAAAGTTATAGCTATTTTTTTTTCTCTAGTATTATTCATAAGAGCCAACTGGATGGGGAAAGTTACCAGAGAGGAGTCTAGCACTGTCAAGGGCAGTCACCAGGGTGTGACTAGGCTTTGCATCTCTCTGCTTTGACTCTCAGAGGGAGAGAGCAGAATAGAAAACCTCTCTTCTGGCCCGCCCACCCCACCTCCTTTTAGTCAATGAACACATAAGACATCAGCCCAGGCCCTGCTGAGAAATAGCAGGGATATTGCGGATACAATGCGTGCCCTTAGGGCTTTCACATTGCCATGTGAACCTAACAAAAGTAAAGCCTTCACTACTGAAATCATCACTCTCCTACAGGGAAAAAAAAAAATTAAAAAGTAATATTCTAGAATAGGCAGACTCAGGCTCGGTTCTAATTGACATTTCCTTCAATGCCAGGATTGGTAGATGAGCTTAACCTTGAGCAACACTGTAAAGAATAATCAGAATATATGAAGAATTGTGAGGCAGAAGGTGGTGTTTGCTTGTCCAACTCTAATAAGAAATCAAGGTCATAAAATCATTAACTAAACTCATAAATCAACATTGACCACTGTTGAGCAATAATAATGACGATAATGATATATTAGTAAAAATAACAGAAAAATGATTGAGTGCTTAAAACTTGTCAGGCAATGTGCTAAATTTTCTGTATTCAGTATCTCACTCAACCCTCAAAACCTTTTGTACATGAGAAACCCGAGACTTGGAAGAGTTAAATGACCTGTCCAAAGTCACCCAGCAAGTGAGAGGCAAAACTGAGATTTAAATCCTTACTTGTTCTGAGTCTTGTTTTGGATGTCATTAAAACTAGGATAAATTGAGAATAGTTTGGGTGAAATCCAATCACTAAGCAGGGACGAAGGAAATAGCTTTCATTCTACCAATAAAATTGTTTTATTTTAGTATTTTAGTATGCTATTTTAAGTAGTACACAGAACTTAATATCATACATCTCTCAATTGTGTGGCACTCTCTGTGTTTATTCAGAGATTCTCCCCCAGAATATACCATAATGCCATAGATATTCTAGGCTTTGATTTTACACACAGTTCATCACTTTTATGACAAGGACTTCCCATACCAATCAAGGTCATGGCAGGAAAAAGAACTCAAAGATGTTGATGGAGTAGAAGTTAAGAAAGGACAAAGGGTGAGTGAGGATGAGGGGAGCCCAACAAGAGATGCTAAACCACCATAGGCCTAGCAACACAGGGGAATCCTTATTGTATCTGCAGAACTGAAGGGCAAGAGGCTACCCCAACCCGGAAAGAGTGTCTACAACCTAGCTGAGAGCTGCCCAGCAGGGGCTTTGGCCCCAGGTCCAGGAACTCAGCCACTGCCACCTGCAGCCATGAAAGAAAGAGCCCAGGAAATCGACATCCCGACCTTATTATTCTCCTGTTCCCGACATCTTGCAGTGCTTCCCACTGCCTGAACCCTATCTGAAGTTCGAGTGCAAGTAAGCATGATTGATGCAGTACAGAAAGCCTCCTGGAGTCTGGAGGGTGAGGTACAGGTAGAAGTCCAGGTAGGTTCCATGGTTTCTGGCTACCCAGTGGACAGTGGCTGTGGCACTCACTCTAAAAGGGATGGAGAAGAGAAAGACGAGTTCATTTTGCAACCAAGTGTGTTACTTTAAAACGAGTTCCATTTTGGAAGAAATGTGTATTTCTTTATTTATTTATCCCTTTTAGAGTTTTTAAAAATTGTGAGTTGATTGTATTTAATGCTTACGTATGTAAACATGTGATTTTGAAGCTATATTAACAAAAAGAAAAAAGCAAGCATCCTTCTCCACCTGGGACGCTGTGTATTAATTTGCCTGAAATGTACACACAGATATATACATATGTCTACATGGCAGACGAGTAGAAATGGCCAGATCCTTTGGAAAAGATACTGAAGAAACAAAATAAAACAAACAAAAATGAAAATATAGCTAAATAGCTATGGAGGAGTGTAGACATATATTTACCCTCTCTTGTTTCTATAATAGGGAAGAAATGTCCACTACACTCCTAAGAGGAACAATGTGGGAAGAAGCCTTTATGCCTCTTTCTTCATATCTTCTCACCCCTCCCTAGGGAGGGAAGAGTGAAATCTGACAGGTGAATGATTCTAGAGTCTCTCTCCCTCCTCCCTTCTCTCTTTCTTTCCATTTTCCTCCGCAAGATACACAAGAGTTCCTGTTTCTCTGTAGGCTGAGTTTATTAGGACAGAATTTGACTCTGCAGTTTGCTGTTGGGGAAGTGGGAGTCGACCTGATGGGATGGAGTGGCCTATAGTTATGGGTAAAATTAATTCATGGAACACTGCGAGGAAGACCAGTTGTGACCTGGATGTAAGTTGTATTCTCCAACTCAGATTCACCAATAGTAAAGCAAGCATTTTGATCTGCATCTGTCTAACTCACACATCACTTCAACTGGTTTGCAATTCAGGAGGAAAAGAAAGGAATGGTCTTCATACTCCACCCTGTAAAGAAGCCCAGCAGCTACTATCTTGAAGAATGAACTCATATAAGAAATCTCCCTTTCCTGATTCTCTATTTAACCGTGAGCATATGCATGTTTTGTAAGATCTTTAATATGCCCACTTGGTTTGAATAGGCACATCACAGGAGTGAGATGACTCATTAAATAAATCTCAGGTGTTGGAGGGGAGGAACACTGCTGAAAGATTATGCAGTAACCAAAGAAACAGCTGAGATCCACATGTCACAGTTTTTCAGTCGTGTGTATATAACATCCAGATCTGCTTGTCATTCAAAACAACACTAAAAAAATAAACAAAAACAAAAAACACAGAAACCCTCCAATATCTTCCACTGCTGTCAGGATGAAGTCTGAAATCTGACAGGATCAGAGGTCTGGGCTCTTCTCCCACTCATGATTCCTCTTGTACCACAATCTCCCCAAATCTCTATGCTCTCTACTCCTCAAACCCAACATTCTCCCTTCTGCCACAGGACCTTTGTGTATGCTGTGAGCTCCACTTGGAATGTTCTCTATTCATGATTCATATTTTAGCTTAAGCTTCTCTTCTTCAGGAAAGCTTCCTTGACCCTCTAGCTTAGGTTATTGATAGTTATATGCTCTCATAGTTTCAGCTACTCTCAGTCCCTCTGTCTCTGTCTCTCTCTTGATTTATACCTAGTTGTGATGTTTTATTTACTGATGGGATTATTTAACTAATGAACTATTTCAATCCAGACTGTAGCTTCATGAAGGTAGAGACCATGGGTAATTTTGTTCCCCTATCATCTAAAATAGAGCTTAGCAGAGTCTTAATACCTGTGGGTTGAATTAATGAATAAAAGAAAGAATGCAAATTAATAAAAACTATAGTCACCCATGTGTTAGTATACCATGTGTATATATGCAGACATACTGATTAAATAGATTTTATGGGTCTTAAGATATAAGATCTTAGTGTATCCGAAGAGAATATTCCATACTGAAGAATAAATTGATTTCCACCTTATATTTTAGTAGTTTGTTTTTTGTTTCTCAAAAATATGTTCATTTCATTTTAGTGGCATAAAGTTTTAAAATCTCTGCTGTGATACAGTGAAGTTATTTCTTTATTATTCACACAGTTATCCCATTTTTAAAATCTATATAATTCATATAAATGGTAGCATTATTATGTATTATCTTAACTATCAAGGCACTCCACTGAATCTTCTAAAATTATAAATTGGTCCCAAAAAATAAATGTTTCACATTCAAGTCTTATATTAGCCTTGATTTATAAAAGAAAATCATAAGATGCTCAGAAGCAGAATAGGAGAAGCTGATGGCTTTGGGGGAAAAAAAGTAGAGCCCTTGGGTTCTAGTTCATCCCACAAATTGCAAGCCATGTGCAGGAGTAAATTTAAACAACCTGAACATCTGTGTGACTGAGGAAAATGCTGCCTGCTCTGTCTTTACCAGGGGAGGATTACACAAAATAATATGGTCTCACCTCTTGGTAAAATCTAAAGTACAATTCAAATCAAAGATAATCATAGGCAATCCCTATGCTGGGAAATTTCAGAGAAAATTTTGATGCTGTTGTGGACTCTGAAGCTATGTCATATTTGTCCAAAGCCTAGAAGTGTTGGGATTAAGAACAAAGAAAAGCCTCAGTGTTCATAGGCAGTAGTTCCTTCATATCAGTCTTGGCACTGATTTTTTTTAATCTGACACCAAAAAGTAAAAGCAACAAATATAAAAATAAACAAATGGACTACATCAAAGTAAAAAGCTTCTGCAGAGCAAAGGAAACCATCAACAAAATGAAAAGGCAACCTAAAAAATGGGAGAAATTACTTGCAAATCGTGTATCTGATAAGGGGCTAATATTCAAAATATATAAAGAACTCATATAACTCAACAGCAAAATAATAATAATAATAATCTGATTAAAAAGCAGGCAGAAGATCTGAATAAACAGTTTTCCAAAGAAGACATACAGATGGCCAACAGGTACATGAAAAGATGCTCTACATCATTAATCATAAGGGAAATGAAAATCAAAAGTACAAGGAAATATCACCTCACACCTGTTAAAGTGGCTACTATCAAAAAGACAACAATAAAAAGTGTTGGCGAGGATGTGAAGAAAAGGGAACCCTCGTGCACTGCTGGTGGGAATGTAAATTGATGCAGCCACTGTGGAAAACAGTATAGCGTTTCCTCAAAAAAATCAAAAATGAAACTACCATATGATCCAGCAATTCTAATTCTGAGTACTTATCCAAAGAAAATGAAAACACTAACTTGAAAAAAACATGCACACCCATTTTCATTGCAGTACTATTTACAATAGCCAAGATAGGAAAATAAGTGTCCATTAATGGATGAATGGATAAAGAAGATGTGAGATATATATATATATATATATATATATATATATGCACACACATACATACACAATGGAATATTAATCAGCCATAAAAAAGAATGAAATCTTGCCGCTTGCAACAACATGGATGGATTTGAGGGATGGATGTGATATATATATGGATGTGAGATATATATATGGATATATATATGGATGTGAGATATATATATATATATGCACACACATACATACACAATGGAATATTAATCAGCCATAAAAAAGAATGAAATCTTGCTGCTTGCAACAACATGGATGGATTTGGATTATGCTTAGTGAAATAAGTCAGACAGAGAAAGACATGCATTATAATCTCTCTTACATGTGGAATCTAAAAGCAAAAAAAAAAAAAAGCTCATAAATACAGAGAACAGATTGGTAGTTGCCAGAGTTAGGGGACTAGGCATGGGAGAAATGGGTAAACTGTTTTTTGTTTCTTTTAGTTTAAATAAATTAAAATATGCTTGGCGTTTTAAAGTCTCAGGCTACTTACAAGCTGCTTTCTGGAGCAGTCCCATGGTACTCAGTCTTTCAGCTAACATGTGTATTGAACAGCTACTATATTCTCAGCAATGTGAATCAACTTACGTGAACATGTGAACAGCAATATAAATAAGAGAAAAAAGAAAAAAAAAACAGAACACGGCATTTAGAGCCAGAAGGCTGGCCTCAAATTCCAGCTTCCTCACTTACTGGCTATGTGTCCTCAGGCAAGTTACTTAATCTCTATGTGCCTGTTTCCTCAGTAATATGAAGGCAATAGTAGCATATATCACATGCAGTGCTATCATGCAGATGAAATGAGGTAGTATATGAAAAGTCTGAAGAACAGTGCCCAGCACAATTATTCACAAGGACTGGTGCTATGTAAGAATTCATTGTCTGATCTATGGGTTCCTTATATTGATGGTGTGGGTGGTGGCAGTCTATTAATCCCTTCACCACATGCGTCTGCAGCCTTTTGGGTGGGAAAAAAAAATACTCTGTCCATTTAACACTTTGGAGATATTTTATCAAGGGGGATATAAAGAGATATTTTATCAAGGGGAATATAACTTTGCCAATTGGAATTTAATTGAAAGACATTTATCATTTTTAATTTACTGCTTATCTCTACTGCCTTTGGTTTCACTTATACTCGGTCTTTCCTTCTCCCACAATGGGATGTGTGTTTTCTTTTGATTGGTTTGCACTTTCATCTCTCAGACTAGGCCTCCAAATTTTCCAAAGTAGTTTGGCCTCTAACCTTGCTACCTGGTTTCTCTCTGTCTTGAGGGTTCTTCACTTCAAGATTTGTTAAGCTCCCTTCTCCATTTCATGCCAATTGCCTCCCTACGTAGATTTAACAATAAAGAAATTGCAGAGGCAACCAAATATGAACTCCTGCAGAAACCACTGGAACTTCCCAAAGTGCCTTTTAAGATGACCCCACTGCCAGGCTCAATTATGTGCAGCAGGGTCACTTTGAAGCCCATTTAAATCAATTCTGTAAAACTGCCTGAGACACTAACAAATGATTTACTGAAATTGAGATATAACTCTTGCCTCCTTGGCAGCCACAAATGGTGTCCTTCTACCAAAAGAGCAATCAAGTGAGTTTTGCATGATTTGCTTTTAAGAGAACCACGGCCTTCACTGTTCACGTTCATTTCATCCTCTAGATGCTAGCAGCTCCTTTTCCTATTCCCTTACCTTGTGGAGACTAAAGAGACATTTGAGAGTCGGTGATTGCCGGGGGCAGGCAGTGCAGCTCTCTCCACATGGTCATCACCGTCTTGTATTGCTCCCGTCATATTTTTAATGTATGTCTTTAACCCCACCGATGAATCAGAATTATTATCAGCCACAGGATTTTATTCTAGCTTGTGTTCATGAATGATTTTGTTGTTCTCCCAAGGGCCGTGACAGGAATCCGGTATCTCCAGGAGCCTTGAGAGAGACACATGCCTTACAGTGGCTTTTAAAACATGTCTAAGACTGACATTATTACAGTTCTAAGATCAGCTGGCTATGGTCAAAATTGTATATTTATCTGTTCTTTAAAAAAGTAAAAAAATACACATATTTATGGATGTGCAGAGTCTACATAGCCCCAGAGGCTGCTGTTCAACTGTAGTGAAATAAACAGGAATTTCTGTTAGTTTACATTACTCACCTGTCAGAAGGCATTCAGAGGAACACGTGCAACAAGGTCTTCACCCTTTACTCCCTCCTCCATGATCTCAGGCAGGACATATCTCTTGAGATCAAAACCCACACCTCATTTTCCTATAGTTTCCACCAACCCAATTCTTTCTTTCCCCCATTTTGAAGCTCAATGTCACCTTGTTCTCATTTTGCCAACTGCAAATCCCTAATCTATATTATGGTTATTTTCTGCTAGGTGAGGTGCCAAGCACTGGTTATGAAATTTGTATGCATTTTCTCTTTTTATCCAGGAAAAGGAAAACTATTCATGTTTATAACACAGGTGCACCTCATGAAAGGTCAAAAATATGTAGGGCTATAGGTGTCTAAAAGATTTATCTTGTGAATTTATATCATAATTCTGAAAGAAAATTAGGAGTTGTATTTAATATGTAACAATAAATAAAACAATATGTATATATGTACGTATAATTTATAAACACACACACTCACTTTGTCCTTCCCCAAATCTCTATGATTATCCTCATTTCACAAAATGAAACTGTTGCAAAGAACAATTAAGTAACTTCCAAAGGTGAAACAGCTGAATAAATGATAGAGTCAGGTTTTGGACCCAGGTGGTCTGGTTCCAAAACTAATTCAAGAAATACTTAAGGAGTACATACTATGGGCAGGATACAAAGTAAATATTATTTATATAATCTGTTTTGTTTGAAAAACTCCACTCATATAAAAGCAAATAAATATCTTGTATCATACTGAATTCTCAGTTCAATAAAGTAGACAAGAATCACAGGTCATAGCCACCAAGTAACCTATCCCTTGAATGGCAAGTAGACTAACCAGATCCCTGGTGAAAGGTAACCAGACCTCTGAAATATAAGCCCAGAAGTCCAGACCATGTAAAGCAACCTGGTTACGAATACTGTTTCTGAGTTATACAAAAGAGGGGGCACGAGATACCTGCCTGCTCTTTATGCCTCTAATGAAAGCACAATGCTGGACTGTGCCGCTCGGTTAAGGTTTTATGATTCTAGAGGTAGGCTTCCACCCAAGGAGATATTGTTATTCTCTGCATTAGTCGGTGCCTTGACTGAATTCCCTGCTGCCTCTCAGGTTCGCTTCGGCTGCCAATCTCCAGGTCACTGACTACTCAGTGTGCAGAGGATGGAGAGTACAGGCTTATTTCCTTGTGAAGCAAAACCTGTATTAATACAACATTTAAATGTTTTAACTCTATTATAGTATTTAGTTCTTGTATCAACTCTATGTGATAGGTTCAGCCCAGCCCCCCTTTTCTCATATGAGGATACCAAAACACACGGAAGTTAAATAACTTATCCAGAGTTACCTGACTAGCAGATAAGTGAATAAAGAGCTATTTTAGAGAGTGTAAGATTATATGGTCTTAACTGAACCATAAAGACACAGAGTCACAGGGAAAAGAACAAACAAAGAAGATTGGAAGGGAGCTGATGATTTTAAAGTCAAGAAGGGCAACTTTTATTTTGTAGGTTCAGCAAAATAAAATTGAGAGATGCTAAATCAGCAGTTAAAAATCTTGCTGTCATTTTACATTTAATAAATTAAAACCCAGGCACCCATGTGTTCTTACGAGCTGATCCTATTGCTATCTCCAGAATGGTTACGGCTTTTGTATTTACAGGATCATTTCTGTATTAATAAAAATTACAAATTTAGAGTACACTACTACAGAGACTTGAGTTCACAGTTCTAAGACAAATATCTTCCATTAATTCCTCTACCTGTGTGACTATCTGTAAAAAATCTCAGAGACAATTCTCAAAGGCTTAATGCAGGGGCCTTCATAAAAGTGAGGCTTGGCCAGGTGGCCCTTCTGGATTCCCAGTCATGGGTCCTTTTACCTGGGATGGCCCACACCCTGATCCGAGCGCTTTAAGAAATCATTTGATCTTCACAACAACATTTTCATTTTTATAAGCTAGGACAAATGTGACTCAGAGATGTTAATTAACCTAAGGACCGTCAACTTATAAGAAGTGACACTGCCAGGATTAAAACCTAAATCTGTCTATTTCCAAAGCCACGTACTGCTTTGTCATTCAACAGCAAAAGAATAAGAAGAGAATGAGAATAGTTGGTGGTAGAAACACTCCTGTCCGTCATCTCATTTCATTCCCCTCAGTTCTTTCTCATAGGCTACCATCACTTGCCATCTAACAACAGTCTCCAACAGGACACCTGTCTACTATATGTTTTCCTCCCAAAGAGTCCAGCCTCCCTCCTCCTCCTGGCTTTCAATAATGGGCTTCAGAAGACGGCTTTGCTCTATTCCCCTTTGATCACCCACATTCTGACTATTCCCAGGTAGAGCTGCCAGATAAAATACAAGATGCCCATGCAATATTTGGGACAGCCCGATACTTTAAATCACTCAACATGGTTATCTGGAATTCAAACTTGACTGGACAATCTGTATTTTTTAATTGAAGTACAGTTGCTGTGCAATATTATGTAAGTTACAGGTGTATAATATAGTGATTCACAATTTTAAAGGTTATACTCCATTTATAGTTATTATAAAATATTGGCTATATCCCTCATGTTGTACAATATATCCTTGTAGCTTATTTTATACCTAATAGATCATATCTCTTAATCCCCTACCCTTTTATTGCCCCTCCCCCCTTCCCTCTCCCCACTGGTAACCACTAGTTTGTTCTCTGTATCTGTGAGTCTGCCTTTTTTTTTTTTTTTAATATAAGGGCAATCTGTATTTTTATTTGCTAAATCTGACAACCTTATTACCAGGAGACATTAATTTAGGCAAGATGTTCACATTCTATTATCAACACTTCAGGTCTCAGTACTCTAAACTTTCTTCCTTTTCCTTAGGCTTCCTTCCCATATTCAAACACAAAGGTATTTGTAGAGACTGAGTTTTTATCCTCTTTTCTTGTGATTCTGAAATTTGATTGCAGACAACTTTTTTAGCATCCACATTTTTTTCCAGTTTTTCTTAGAGTAAGATAACATAAACAACCTGCACCTCTTTCCTCTAGCAATTCAGTAAAGTAGCAAAAAAAAGTGCAAACTTTTGAATTCATGACTTCGAGACTCTATAAGACATGTCCAAAAAGGAGGATAATGATAATAAGGAATATTAGAGCCAGCTGGTTTTCTGGGGAAGAAAAGGGAATAGGGAGACTGGAAATGAGTCTAATAGTCCTCAGAACGTCTTAATATATAAAAATATTAGTATCACTGTACTAAGACTGAAAATATAGGATATATCATACTCAAAAGAGGCTAAGAGGGCTTCACTGGTGGCGCAGTGGTTGAGAGTCCGCCTGCCGATGCTGGGGACACGGGTTCGTGCCCCGGTCCAGGAAGACCCCACATGCCGCGGAGCGGCTGGGCCCGTGAGCCATGGCTGCTGAGCCTGCGCTTCTGGAGCCTGTGTTCCACAACGGGAGAGGCCACAACAGTGAGAGACCCGCATACCGCAAAAAAAAAAAAGAGGCTAAGATTGGCAGCTAACTATAAAAATGTATGTATTTGTTCAGGTTTGGAAACCTCAGAAAATAATATGACAGAAAAAACCAACAAACTCTTACAGTTAGTTAACAAAATACATAGGGTCTGGGTTAACATTCATGTAGGTTCTTATACGTGTTATGGCTTTTATAGTAGTATGTTAATTTTTTCTTTAATTTTCTTTGGAAGAAAAAAACTATTTTTAAGATATCAGTAGAAAAGAAAGATAAGATTAATCTCATAATTCAATAAAGTGATAGACTATCAAGAAAATGAGATTGAGTGTAGTCTATCTGATGTTAAAATGTCAGTATTCCAATAACCGTACGCCAGCACTAAAGTCAAATTAATTAGTATTTTTTTCTTATCAAGCAATAAATCAAGTAGAAGACTGCAGAAAAATCAGCTGACTTATGAAACATTCTGGCATTAGTTTTCTAAAACTAAGATGCCTTCAGATAATCAGAAAATGCTTGAAATGATTTGAATAATTTAAGAATTCAGAAAATAATATGTAACATGTATAATCCTTGTGCTTTTTACATATGCTTCTAATACTTTAGTTTTTCAAACATTTTTAATACTGAGAAGACAGTAAACACTAGAGTGAGCAAACAAAAAACACATTTTCTTGTTAGGGGCAGTATTAGCAAGAAGAATGTGATGATTTCCCCCCAAAATTGATGACTTGGAGTTATAACAGATTCCAATATAGAAAGACATTTGGACAATATACTTATTTTTGTCACATGGGAAATCCTTCTAATCTATCATACCATCCCACTGGCCCAAACTACTTACAAATCAATCCAAACCTTTATAACAATCCTCAAATATACCAACTTCAAAAGCTTTCATTCCTGGCAAATGACTCTGTCTCTTACTTTAAAAGGAATAAGTCATTGGGTATGAACTACTAGTCTCCAAACAATCGAACTCCTCTAGCTCTTATCCTATTTTTCTCCCCATCTTTCAGGATGCAGTATCTCTCCTCTTGTTTCAAGAGAGTCAACCCACTTATAATTTTTAACCTTTTGTTTTCCATTTCTTCAAGGAACATGATCTATTGATCATATCTAATTTCTCTGAGATCTTTAATCTACAAACATCCTACTTTCAAAAGAAGCAGGCTTAAGTTTCTCTTATGAAAATCAAAATCCTTCCTTTGGCTTACTTTCTAACTATTTCTCTTCCTCTTTCTCAGTTTCCCCATTTTATCTTCTTTAAAGAGCCATCTACTCTCCATGCTTATAATCCCTCACTTCTCTTTCACTCTTGGTCATCTATTTTACTTCATCCTCCCATCTTTACCCCGCATACCTTCCCCTGGAAATACTGTTACTAAAACCCAACTATGCAGACTGTTGCCAAATCCAGTGGCAATTTCTTAGTCATTATCACATTTCCCTGTGGCCTTTGATATGTTGAGCACATATTTGGCCTTCTTGACATCTACTGCTCCTGTTTCTCCTACTCTTTGCTATTCCATGTTGATCACAGTTGCATCTTCTTACTCTGATGTCCTTAAATCATAGCACTCCATAGAATCATACCACAGGCCCCCATTTTTTTTAACTTGACAATTCTCATTATTTGTAGTATTATTTGAGGGTGGTGATTTCCAATTTCTATCTATAGTCCAGACATCTCGCAGGAATTTCAAAACAGTACGTATATCTGCCAAGTGGTCATCACCACCTGAGCACCTTGTAAATCACTGAAACCAACCTGCCCAAACTTTACCATCTTATGCCTCCCCCAATGCCTCTGCTTCTCACCTCCCTAAAAATGCCCCCCAATTCTTATTCTTTGCCTCTCTTTATGGTATCAGTGGTTATAAATGGGGACAAAATAGTCTTAGATCCATTTTTAGTGATCCATGCTCCCGTCATTCAATTACTCATTCACTCCTGCGAAGTTATAACTGCGAAGTTATAACTCCAGTTATAACTTCTAATTATTTCCTGATTGTTTTCCTTTTTACTATCAATACTGTTTTGGTCACTATTATTCTCTTTTTTTCCCCTAAAAGCTCTTTAGTGGGCTTTTACAAATTTTTTAAATTAATTAATTAATTTATTTTTTGGCTGCACCACACAGCTTTTGGGATCTTAGTTCCCGGACCAGGGATCAAACCTGTGTCTCCCATGGTGGACGCACGGAGTCTTAACTACTGCACCACCAGGGAAGTCCCCTACTCTTGAAATTTATAAAATTAATTTTTTTGGAGTATAGTTGATTTACAAGGTTGTGTTAGTTCTGCTGTACAGCAAAGTGAATCAGTTATACTTGTATATCTTGTATATATCTTGTATACTTGTATATCCGCTCTTTCATAGATTCCATTCCCATATAGGCCATTACATTGACTGGAGTTCTCTGTGCTATACAGTAGGTCCTTATTAGTTATCTATTTTATGTATAGTAGTGTGTACGTGTCAATCCCAATCTCCCAATTTATCCCTCCCCCCCTTTTCTTCCTTGGTAACCGTAAGTTTGTTTTCTACATCTGTGACTCTATTTCTGTTTTGTAAATAGGTCGATTCATACAATTTTTTTAGATTCTAACTGTAAGCAATATCATATCATATTTGTCTTTCTCTGTCTGACTTAGTTCACTCAGTATGACAATCTCTAGGTGCATCCATGTTGCTGCAATGGCATTATTTCATTTTTTTTAATTACTGAGTAATATTCCATTCTATGTATGTACCACATCTTCTTTATCCATTCCTCTGTTGATGAATATTTAGGTTGCTTCCATGTCCTGGCTATTGTAAATAGTGCTGCAATGAACATTGGGGTACATGTATCTTTTCAAATTATGGTTTTCTCCAGAAATGTGCCCAGGAGTGGGATTGTAGGATCATATGGTAGCTCTATTTGTAGTATTTTAAGGAACCTCCATACTGTTCACCGTAGTGGCTGTACCAATTTACGTTCTCACCAACAGTGTAGGAGTGTTCCTTTTTCTCCACACCCTCTCCATCATTTATTGTTTGTAGATATTTTGATGGTGGCCATACTGACCAGTGTGAGGTGATACCTCATTGGCGTTTTGATTTGCATTTCTCTAATAATTAGTGATGTGGAACATCTTTTCATGTGCCTCTTGGCCCTCTGTATGTCTTCTTTGGAGAAATGTCTATTTAGATCTTCCACCCATTTTTTTTTGATTGTGTTGTTTGATTTTTGGTGTCAAGCTGCATGAGCTGTTTGTATATTTTGGATATTACTCCCTTGTCAGTTGCTTTGTTTGCAAATATTTTCTCCCATTCTGTGGGTTGTCTTTTCGTTTTGTTTATGGTTTCCTTTGCTGTGCAAAAGCTTTTAAGTTTCATTAGGTCCCATTTGTTTATTTTTGTTTTCATTTCCATTACTCTAGGAGATGGAGCCAAAGATACCTGATAAGAACACTTAACAAGAGATCTACGCTTCTAACAAAATTTTCAGTGCACAATACAGTATTGTTAACTGTAAGCATAATGTTGTACAGCCAATCTCTGGAACTTACTCATCTTGCACAACTGAAACTTTATACCTGTTCCACAGCAATTCCCCATTTCACCCTGCCTCTAACCCCAGGCAACGATCATTTTACTCTCTGCTTCTATGAGTTTGACTACTTTAGATATCTCATATGAGGAGACTCATACAGTATTTGTCCTCCTGTGTCTGGCTTATTTCACATAGCACACTGTCCTCCAGGTTCATCCATGTCGTCACATATTACAGAATTTACTTCTTTTTAAGGCTCAATATTATTCTATTGTACATATATACCACATTTTCTTTATTCATTCATCCATCAGTGGACATTTAGGTTGTTTCCATATTCTGACTATTGTGAATAAAGCTGCAATGAACATGGGGGGGGGCGTTCCTCAAAAAATTAAAAGTAGAACTATCATATGATCCAGCAATCCCATTTCTAAGTATATATCCAAAAGAATTGAAACCAGTATCTCAAAGAGATACAATAGTTTTTTTTTACTGTTTTTTCCTCTTCCTCTGGAGTTATCTTCTTCAATCTAGATTCCTTTATGCTGTCTGCATGACTTTCATTAGTGTTCACATGACCATAACTTTCATATGCTCTACTCAAAACCTTTAAAGACTCATTATTACCCATCAGAATGAATGTAAGCTTTTTAGCATGGCTTGAAAGAATTTCATGATATGTACCATTACTGGATTTATCAAATTAAATTATTGCACAGGCCATACCTTCAGTCAGTATTTACCTGAAATTCAATTTGAATCAGGCATGCTGTATTTTTCTGGCAACCCCCATGATAGGAGACTTGATTATTACTGCTCTAGTTCATTCCTTCTGTGCTCTACCCACATGACTACTCCCCACCCTGTACTTGATTATCCAACCCCCCACCCTAAGAAAAAGAAAAACCTACAGGTCTACTTTACTCTTCCTTCTAGTCTTTTGAAACACTATACTTTCTTGCCTGTAATGTCTTATCTTTATCTGTGGTTGCTCTCTTTCTCTTTAATAGCTGTGCATAGGTATGCCCAGCTAGACCACACTTCTAGAATGCATTTGAAGTTAGACGAGGCCATATGATCAAATTATCTCCAATGAAATGGACTAAATTTGATTTGTGCCTAAATCTAGCTGTTTCATAATACCTCCAAAGAGTGCCTGTCAATGCTCTTTGGGATGATGACACAGAGAGGGACCTTAAGTCCATGTATGGATGATAACTAAGCTGCCATCAGCCTGGGTCCCTGAAAAACTGGGTCCTTGAAATGTCTCTCCATCCTCCTGGAGCACCTGCCTCAGTTTTTGTAAATAAAACAAAATGAAACAAAGTTCTATTGTGTTTGAGCCATTACACTCAGGGTCTAATTATCCTATCTTACTAATTCACTACCCTCCCTTATATTCAGGTCTCAGCTAAATAAATATTATCTCATACAGAAATGTTTTTCTGCCTCCCAAATACTGAATTGCAGAAGGATAGGAAGAGTAGATGAAGGAAATTTGATGATTCTGAAGATTAAGAGCTGCAGTGAGAAAAGTATGACTTTCCTTACATTTTATTTGAGACATGAATTATAATACAAGAAGCCTGTATCCTCATTATTTCTTATGAACAAAGAAATGTAGGTTAATGATTTGTTTCTTATGACTAAATTTAGGCTTTTCTGACTTTCACCTTTGAAAACATTTAAAACTTATCAAGTTACATTCAACAAGGCTTTGCATAAAATCACTCCAAAAGTCAATTCCCTTTACAAGTCACTACATTCTAATGCATATTTTTTAAAGTTTAAAATACTTTGTATGGGAAAAGCACACATTGTACTCTATACCAAGTGTATTTTTGTCTATAAAGGGTCATATAAGAAATATTTTAGAATTTGTAGACTACACGGTCTCTGTCAGTTATTCACCTCTGCCACTAAAAGGCAAAAGCCGCCATAGATGACATATCAACAAATGAGCATAGTTATATTCCAATAAAACTTTATTTACACAAACAGGTGACAGGCAGGATTTGGTCCATAGGTTGTATTTTGCCAACCCCCTGATCTATACCCAAATACAAAGTACCTATAAAAACAACACAGAAATGATAAGCATATTAATATTTTGCATTATTCTGTCTCTCCAAATTCTACTTTCTTTCTCCTCCTCCTTTCCCTCCGCCTTCTCTCTCTCTCTAACAAAGTACCTATAAAAACAACACAGAAATGATAAGCATATTAATATTTTGCATTATTCTGTCTGTCTCTCCAAATTCTACTTTCCTCCTCCTCCTCCTTTCCCTCTGCCTTCTCTCTCTCTTACTTCTAAATGAAATGTTACAGATACAGCGACCCCCGCTTCCTTCTATCTTGCCACGCAGGTTGTTATCTGACTTATATATTTTTGTCTATTTGATGAGTATTAAATGAAATTCTCTTATTGTTTTAATAGTAATTGCTTAGATTTAAGAAATGCTTAGGTCAAGCTTGATCAAAATGATTAATATGTCTTAAGACAATCATATGAGGAAAGATTATTTTCATCTCTGTCATACAACTGAGATAACAGAGGCTCAAAAGTGTAAAGTAACTTTCCCGGGGTCACTTGGCTACTCAATGATAAAATCAGAATTTCAACTCAGGAAATGTAAATCCAAAATCCATGTTATTTACCAATGAAACTAATAATTCTCTCTCTAGGTCTGACTTTGCTTTTCTCTGACTGTGAGTAAGCCATGTCTTTTTAGTAAGTCTTCCCATCTAGTGTGGTCAATTTTCTCTCACCCATGAAAATACTAAGACTTGGGTATTTTCATCCCTTCAGATTTTCATGTAAATTCTAGGATCAGTTTGACAAATGCAAAAAAAAAAAAAAAAAAAAAAAAGAAGAAGAAGAAAGGCCAACTGGTTGGATTGGGAATAACTTGAATATATGGATTAATTTAGGAAGAACTGACATCTTTATTTTACTGAGTCTTTGCAAACATGAGCATGGCAAATCTCTTAATCTATTTGTGTCTCTTTTTATGTCTTTCTTGGAGGTTTAATATATTTTTTCCATAAAAGTTCCATATAACTTTTGTTAGATTTATTCTTAAGCAGCTTATTTTTGTTGTTATTATAACTAACATTTAAAGTTAGATTTTCTAATTATTTATTGCGACATTTATGAAAGATATACATTTTTGGGATAGTAGTCTTTCTCATTTTGTTCTTCTTTAAAATAAAATGTCTCTAACATTTCTCCATTAAACATAATATATATTATAGGTTTTGGATGATAACTTTTGCGGCGTTAAGGACATTCTTTTCTATTCCTAATTTACCAAGATTTTTTTTCTTTTAAAATCATGACTAGGTGTGGAACTTTTCAAATGCTTTTTTGTATGTGCTGAGAGGTTATTTCCCCTTTATTGTTTACTGTGGAAAATTTCAATAATAGATTTTTCTGATGTTAAACCACTCTTGCTTTACTGAAATAAATCCTATCTTGTCTCAATGTAAGTTTTTCAAAGTATACTCCTGGATTGATACTGCTAATATTTTATTTAATATTTTTACCTCTACAACCACATATGGCTTCTGGTTTTCTTTTCATAGAAAGATACTTACAAATTTTATTGAGTTATATAGCAGTCTCACAAATGGAAAAGAGGTACTTTCCCTGTTTTCTGGAATGCTTGCATCTTATAGGCAGTAACAATTTGAAGGTTTATCATAATCTAACCTTTAAAACCTCCTCAGCCTCGTGTTTAGCTTTGTGTTTGAAGGTAGCCTTTAATGTATTGATCCTGTTCATTTAGTGGATAAAAGTTGTTTCAGATATTCCATTTTTGTCTTGCATCAGATTATCAAAGTTCCATAAAGAGTAGAATAAAGTTATGCATAATAAAGCATTATGTGCTTTAGTCATTTTAATATTCTTATATTTTAAAATTAACGATTTTTCTTCTTGTTTAATCTCACTAGAGGTTTTATAGTCTTTTCAAAGAATAAGTTTTGCTTTTGTTGACCTTCTTTATTTCTTCTTTCATAAAATCTACCAGTGGAATCATCTAGGTCTGTGGTTTTCTTCATGGAAAGGTTTTTTGTTATAAATTCAATTTTTTAGTAGATACAGGCTACTCGTATTTTTAATTTGTCCTTTCTTCAGTTTTAATAACTCATACTTTTGAAAGAATGTGTCTCTGGTGGATTAAAAGTGGCCATAAATCATTGTCACTACCCTGTTTAAGTGAAATTTGTGTCCTCTTCTTTAAACGTGGGCTGTTTTTGCCAAATAGAACCCAGAACATGGTGAGAGTGATGTCATGCCAGTTCTAGACCCAGCCTTTAGGAGGGCTCACAGTTTCCACTTAATATCGTGCTTATTCTTGAAGTCCAGATGCTATGTAAAGAAACTACCCTCAGGCTTCCCTGGTGGCGCAGTGGTTAAGAATCTGCCTGCCGACGCTGGGGACACGGGTTTGATCCCTGTCCCGGGAAGATACCACATGCTGCAGAGCAGCTCAGCCCGTGCACCACAACTACTGAGACTGTATGCTACAACTACTGAAGCCCATGTACCTAGAGCCTGTGCTCCCTAACAAGAGAAGCCACAACAATGAGAAGCCCTTGCATGGCAATGAAGAGTAGGCCCCGCTCGCAGCAACTATAGAAAGCCTGTGCACAGCAATGAAGACCCAACACAGCCAAAAATAAAAACAAATAAATAAATAAATTTATTAAAAAAAAGAAAAGAAAAAGAAACTACTCATGGTGAGCCCGAAGAGACAGATAGAGGTACCACCCTTTCTTTGTTAGTACCTTCTAGTTCTCCAGTCATACATGTGAGTGAAACCATCTTGGCTCGTTTAGGTCTATATGACCTCAATTTCAGCCACATGAATGACACCAAGTGAGACCAATGGAATAACTACTTGGTCAAACCAGAAATTCATGAGATAATAAATGGATTTTTTTTTTATTTTGTCACTGAGTTTTGGAGTTTTTGTTAGATAGCAATAAGTAGCCAAAACAGAAATGTACAAGTGGGGTGAGACTATAATAAAACCTTAAAATATGTGCTACTGGAGGTGGGCAGAAGCAAGAAGGGCTTGGAGAAAATGGTTAGTGAATAGTGGAAGGACAGTGAAGAAATTTTATTACCAGGATTAAAAAAGACAACCTGTGTTATGCAGTGGTAGAAAATGTGGCAACACTGTCACCTACAGTAACATGAAAAATAGAAAATATATCTAGTGAATTTGTGGATTTGGCTAAGAAGAGTTCCACGCAGAATACTGAAAATACTGTTTCTTTTTGCTGTATATGCTAAGGCATAGAGAGAGATAGATGAACTAAATAACAAATTTTTCCATTATTAAGCAGAATCTAGAGGAAATATTTCTGGCCCAACACTTACAAATATAAAGGTATTTCTGATTCCCAATCTCTCCCAGCAAAAGATTTTCAAAATAAGTAATGGTCTTAGGAAAAAGTCAAATTCAGGTCCTGATAGGAAAACATAGTCTGAGGATCAAGATGCCAATGACTCCTTGTTCTGCTTAGCTCTGATACTTGTATCCAGTTTCCAGCCTGTAGCCTCTAGTCACTACTAGATGTTACAGAAGCTTATCCAGCAGATATACAGCCCAGCCAGAGGCCAAGGGTCTATGGTGAACACAAACATAGACTTCGAGTTTCTCCCAGTGCAAAGTTTCTCTTCTCCAGTTCTCTTCGGAAAAATTCAAACAATTTAGCAACCCTGAATTCTGATCTACATCTCAGCTCCACAGGTCGCCTCTCAACTTGTGCATTTCTCCTCTGCACTGTGGTAAAAAAGTACTCCCATTCAGAGAGCCTGGGTAAATATGAGGTTCACTTCATGTACTTTCTCTGTCTCAAGAACCTCAGCATCTCTGCCTATAGTCCAATGCCTGAAGACAGTTTAGTTAATTATCTTGTACCGTTTTGTAGTTGTTATGGTAGGAGAGGAAGTCTGGTCCCACTCACTCTGTCATGTCTCCATTTAAGAATATTGATTTGGGTGGGTGAAAATCCCCCCTAAGCAATTTCGTACTTGTTTTTGCCAGTATCCTAGAGGGTTTCACCATGCCAGAAATAATTTTCATGCTGAGGAGTAAAATTTGAAACTTAAAACCTATATGAGTGCAATAAGTGCACAGAGATTTTTATTTATTTATTTTATTTTTTTGTAACCCAGAGCCCAGGCACAAAAAATATAACACCATCTTACCTGTGATGGTAAACAGCTTTTTTTTTCCTAAATCACCTTTGCACTATTGCAGCCTTTCTTGGCTAATGGAGAATTTGCAGTTCCAACACCTCAATTCAGGCAGAATCTATGCTATTCCTTCTGTTTGGCTGTAGGTGCTAAAACCTACCAAAGCTCGAAAGCCTAAAATCCTCAATCCCCAACCGTCTCATTCTTTCCTCAAGGAACCAGCAATATGCCCATTTTGGGCATCTGATCTCCAGACTGTAGATAATAAATTTATATCATTTTAAGCTACTAAGTTTGTGGTAATTTGTTACAGGAACAATATAAAATTCACCCTATGAGAGGCTATTTCTTTCTTCAGTAGACCCTTTACAGGGAATGCATTCATTAAGAGAGGTACTATAATATTCACAGCAGCACTACTTGCAATACTGAAAGCTACAAACCAGTGGCCTATCAATAGCAGAATGGACAAATAAATTGCAATATATTCACACAAAGGGATATTATGTAGAGATGAGGATAAACCATCTATAAATACATGAAATGATATGAATAATGTCACAAACAATGTTGACAGATAGAGGCTCAACACATAAAAGTAAATGCTGTATAATCTAATTTGCATAACATTTAAAAATTAATAGAAATGTAAATAGTGGCTACACCTGGGTGCAGCATAGAGTCTACATGGGCACTAAACAGGTATATTTGGGTGCTGTTAATGTCAGTTCCTTAGTCTGGGTGATGGCTGTGAGGGTGTTCAGTTTGTGAAAATCCATCACTTTCTCTACATACACTTTTCTGTAAGTATTTGACATTTTAATAAAAAGTTAAAATGTAAATTTAAAATGTGACCCAGAAATTTCTTTTGATCAACAACAAGGAAGATTAAAATCTATGGAACTTTTAAAACATTTAAAAAAATTAAAATGATTTAAAAAGTCACTTTGGATAAATCCATCAAAAATATTAACCAAGGTCTTTTTGAGGTCTTATCTAAAAATTGAAACATTCTCTCAAGGCTGAAGGCTTAGCCTGAGGCCAGGACTGTCCCTAGAGCACTGTCATGAGGTCATGCACATTTAATTGAATAGTTGATTGAAATATACATAGAAAAAAAATTTTCCCATATATGACACAATGGCAATGTTTTCCTTTCTAGTTATTTGTTCCAATGTCCCGATCGAGACTAAAATCTTAATATAGGCTGCACTTTTAGTTACAGTCACTTCTAGTTAGATGTCTTTCAATTCCTAGTAAGGCTTTTGTACTACTTCTCCTTACTAGACACATTAGTGCCAGGGGCTCTCTGCTTAGAGAGTAGGTGGATGAGGATGCAATGCAACCATGATACAGGTTTTAAAAGTGAGTTGTGAGTAAAAGACAAGGCCCCTACTTTCCCTCTTTACCTTTATATAAAGAAAAAGGATTCCACTGTCAAGGTACAAAAGCCTTGATCCGCTGACCTGAATACCCCGTTTTTAACGATCCAAGTAGCTAGACAGGCTATCGATAGCCATGGGTAAACTCATCTTCAATAGAAAGAAAGCTACTTTCCTTAATCGTGCCTTCCTAAATTCCTTGCAGTTCACTAATTCCTTTCAGTTAAAGTAATATACTTTGAGCTGACTACTGGTACAAAGCGCTGTTTTAAGAAACTGAGGGGGTCACGAGAATGAGTTAGAAAGTCTTTGCCCTCAAATCAACCAGATTCTTATAGGAAAGGTAAGCCATGATTTATGTACACAAGTATATTTATGCACACAAGTATATTAGTATGGTATCTCTCCAATTCATTTCAAGGTTTTAAGTTTAAGGGAATATCTGGAATATTCAGTATAAGAAGATTTGAATTGGGAGTTAAAACACTGAAGAATCAGTAAATTCAGAATATATATTGATATATGTGTATATATATGAAATCTGTTTACTTACAGATAC
Source organism: Lagenorhynchus albirostris (assembly GCF_949774975.1). Taxonomy (NCBI): domain Eukaryota; kingdom Metazoa; phylum Chordata; class Mammalia; order Artiodactyla; family Delphinidae; genus Lagenorhynchus; species Lagenorhynchus albirostris. Next base: position 80,768,834 of record NC_083098.1, on the reverse strand, counting down.
ATCATCATTGTACATCATCTATATCATAATGTATAGCATCTATATTAAAGCAACTGTACAATCCTACATGCTAAATGTTAATGCAAACAACCCTTGAGTTGCAACATAGCAGAATCAAACAAAGGTCACTACTTTCTGTAATTTAGCTTGAGATAAATTTCTCAGTTTGAGCTCTGAAGCTAGAGTAGACACTATGTAACCTTTTGTAATTTCTCTATGTCTCTATGATGAAATAAAGTAGTGATGTCCAGGATTCTGCTCTTTGTCCCCTATCCCCCCCTTACTGTAGTGCATTCTATGAAGCATTAGGAGTTTGCTTTGCACAGTACCTTTCCTCAAGAAAATTACCCACCCTAGCCTTCGTTCAAGGAGCCATTCTAGACTAGTTCATTCACATAAGCCAACAAATCACCTCAGTGACAGGTGACTGGACCAGAAAGAGGCACCTAGACCTGAGATAGCCAATCTTAGAAACTCTCTTAAGGAATTTGTAAATTTGAGACCTAGAAACTAAAATCAGAAGTCAGGAGCATGTAGGGGAAGACTAGCAGTGACTATGAGGCAGAGGGAACCATGAGAGACATGACCAGAAAGAGGTTATTAATCTGAGGAAGCAGAAATCAACAGATACAAGAAGTAGAGTCTTAGGAGGAGGCAGCTGGAATGGTAGATGTAAAACAAGGATAGGCTGTTACACATTGGAAGCAGAGCGTACTCACAGAATGGGAAACAAATATTTGCAAATCATGTGTCTGAAAGGCACTTGTATCTAGTATATACAGATCTCTATAGTGAAAAGACAAGTAACCCAATTAAAAATGAGTAAAGGATCTGAATAGACATTTCTCCAAAGAAAATATACAAATGGCCAGTAAGCACACGAAAAGATGCTCAACATCATTAGTCATTAGGAAAATGCAAATCAAAATAACAATGAAATACCACTTCACATCCACTAAGATGGCTTTAATCAAAAGCCAGACACTAAATATGTGTTGACAAGGTTGTGGAGAAAGTGGAACACTCATTCATTTCTAGTGGGAATGTAATGTTTAGTCACTTTGAAAAATAGCTCGGCATTTACTAAATTGCTATACATAGATTTACCATACGACCCAGCAATTCCATTCCTAGGTATATATGCCAGTGAGATAAAAACACATCCACCAAAAACTTGTACATAAATGTTCATGGCAGGATTATTCATAATTGCCAAGTGTAAACAACCTATATGTCCATAAAGTGATGAATGTATAAACAAAATATGTATAGTCTTACACTGAAATGTTATTCTGCCATAAAAAGGAATGAAGTACTGATACCTGCTACAACATGGATGGATCTTGAAAACATTATGCTAAGTAAAAGAAGCCTGTCATAAAAGACTATATATGGTATAATTGCATTAATATGAAATGTCCAGGCAAATCAATAGAGATGTAAAATATAGATTAGTGGTTACCCAGGTAAGGGAGAGGGGAGAACAAGGAGTGAGTGTTAATAGGTACAGGGATTATTTTAGGAGTGATGAAAATGTTCTAAGCGGAGATTGTGCTGAAGGTTGTTTAGCTCTGTCCATATACTTAAAAATATTTAAAATTGTATTCCTTAAATGGGTCAATTTTATTATATGTGGATTGTATCTCAATAAAGACTTTTTTTTAAAGCGAAGGACTAGGGAAGGAAATTCATGTATCTGGGGAGAGAGGAGGTGAAGGCCAGAACTGAACTGTGTTTCCTCTTTCCAAAGCCCAGCCAGAATATTTGTGTGTTCATAATTTTTGGTTGTGTGGCTATTTGTATATTTGCAAATTGAAGTGATTTCACTCCCTTAATGTCACATATGCCTTTATTGTAAAACATCCCAAACTTTAAGTAATCTGAATAAGATTATTTTCCTTAAAACCCAAATAGGATATTTAAAACACTTCCCTGGATAATACCTCACTCCATTTTCGTACTGGCTTCACATCCTTTAACCCAAAATGATTATGAGGATTGTCTTTGATATCTATATTGACATATGAGTCAAGTATTTTAAAATGTGGGCTCTCTAGCTATAGCACTTGTATACCAGTTTGGTTACACAACTTACAAACTGTGTGATCTTTGAAAAGTTCTTAAGCTCTTTGTGTCTCAGTTTCTTCATCCGTAAAATGGGAATAATAATGATACCTACAATGTAAAATTGGTGTGACGTACCTGACACATAGTGAGCACTCACAAATATTAACTATTATTGTATCATTTAGAGCCAATATATTTCTAAATATGTGGTTTCCACAATTAATGAACTGAGTTAGGAAACTCTTGGGGGAAGATAAAGCAACCTTTTCAAAATTCCCAAATACCAAAAACACTTAAACTTTTAGCTAAAGGCTCTGTACTGGGTTTGGAATAGTGCCTCCAGGAACTTTATTTGTTTTTTAAAAAGGATATTACTTGGTTTAGTTTTGTCTGTGTTGTCCATTTATTTATTTTTTGTTTGTTTTGTTTTCAGAGTGATAGTACATGATTTTCTATATGTAGCAGTTTGAGTAGAGAGATGGTAATTACATGTTTCTTTCCTGCACCTTGAGGAAATTATCAAATATCATCAGCAGGTCCCTATTATAAGTCAAGTATAAACATGTCACACTGTATGCAAATATCAAATATTATGTTGAACACCTGAAACTAATATAATGTAATATGTCAATTATACCTCAATTAAAAATAAATTAAATTAAAAAAACATGTCACACTAACACTTTGAATCTGGCAAATAAAGTTTCTACTACTTTTTCAAGTATAAAAGGTCATACGATTATAGAAGCAGATTCAATAGAGCAGGAATAATTGTAAGATTTATTTTATTCATCCTCCTCTATTCAAGCACCTATTCCCAAAAGTAACAGTTACTTTATTCTCCAAAACTCTTGAGATGGAAATGTATTTTTCTTGGCAACCTCTTCCAGTGTCTTATAATCTGTACAGCCAAATAGTTCTTTATAAAGCAAGTTCAGAGTAAAGAAAAAAATTGAACACACTTCTATTTCTGATTCTTTCTCTATACATGATTTTTTTCCATAGAAGCTGCCTGAATTTTATTATCACTTTTGTGAGATGTTTGAAGCCATTAATGCTAGAATATTTTAACAGGAGCAAAAAAGTCTAAAGGCAAATTGTTCTTCATGTTTTCATTGAGGTATACTGAGGTTTTCATGGTTTCTCTCACCGCCCCCCTAAAATTCTTAAATATGTTGCTCTAATTGTTGTAAATCAAACATTTTGAACATATCAATTCCATACCTTAGGTATAAATTTGACAGGAAGGTTCAATACCATATCTGAGGCATAAATTTGACAGGAAGATTCAATTTCTATATATACTTCAGCTTTCCACAAGTTATTTAGTTGTTAGGAAGCCAGCCCAAAAAGAAACAGCATGCATTACTAGTGTCTGAAACTCTGAAAAGGCTAACCTGGTAGCACAAAAATGGAGATACCATCAAATGGAAAATAAATAGTTTACATTAAAATGTAAAAACAATTATTAAACAAATAAGAGAAATGATTGGTAGAAAAGTAAGTAGGATAAAATTAGAAAATATCTTGAGTTAAATAGGAAAGTAGGGGGAACATGCAAGTGATATTCATCATTTACTCAGCATATGTGATCTGAGCACCTACTATGTTCCAGGCACTGAAGATTCAGCATTGAGCAAAACAGAAAACACATTCACCTTCATGGGACTTACCTTCCAAGCAGGAAGATTAAAAACAACAAATTATTAAACAAAGTTATAGAAAACATAATGTCAGGGATTGATAAGCACTTTGAAGAAAAAATAAAGCAGGTTAAAGGAAGAGAGGGAGGAAAGGTAGCGCTCAAGATAGGGTGGTAGGGAATGTCTTTTGAGGTGCTGTAATTTTAGCAAAAGTCAGAGTACAGTGAGAGTTGAACCACACAAACATGTGCAAGGAAAGTATTCCAGCTCAGGAACCTCCAAGAGCAAAGAGTCTTGGAGGTCCTGTCCTCCTATTTAGAATTTTCAAAGAACAGAAAGACCACTGTGGGGACTTCCCTGGTGGTCCAGGGGTTAAGACTTCACCTTCTAATGCAGGGGGTGCGGGTTCGGTCCCTGGTCGGGTAGCTAACGTCCCACATGCCTTGCGGCCAAAAAACCAAAACATAAAACAGAAGCAATACTGTAACAAATTCAATAAAGACTTTAAAAATGGTTCACATCAAAAAATATCATTAAAAAACAAAGAAAGACCAGTGTGGCAGGAGCTAATGAGTAAGGAGAAGAGTGATGGAAATGAGTTATGAGAAGCTGGATGACACAGGTGATGACATACAGGCCAAGGACTTAGGAAGGTCAAGAACAGGTGCGTAACATGGCATGTATTTTGTTTTACAAAGGATCACTCTTGTTGCCGCGGGATGAACAGACTTCAGTGAAGTAAGATTGGAAGCAGACCAGTTAGTGCCTATCAAGTTAAAACATGAAAGAGATTAAAGTGGTTTAGACTAGGTTCTTGGCGGCGAGGATTAGAAGTGGTAAGATTTGGGTTCTCTTTTGAAGACACAGCTAGTAGAATTTCTACTGGTTGTATAGGAGATAGAAGAGAAAGAAGGAAGAGGACTCAAGGAAGGTGCCAAGATTTTTGACCTGAGCAATTGATGAATTAATAGTGGTCTTCACTGAGTTGGGGAACACTAGAGAAGGAAAGTGTTTGGAAAGAAAAATCAAATGTTAAGTTTGAAATAAATATGAGATATTGAGAAAAATGTCAGTAAGTTGAACACACAAGTCTAGACTTCAGCAGCAAATGTGGTCCTGTAATTCAAAATTTAGCCATTATCAGAGTACAGATGTTTTTTAAAATCATGAGAATGGATGAGGTCACCAAAGAAGTTCATAAAAACAGAGAAGAGAAGAGGTCTCAGAATTGAGTCCTAAGCCCTAGAGCACTTGAAAACCTCAACATTGGAAAATAAGCCAGTAACAGAGATTGAGAAAGAGTAATATTGAGACAGAAGGTCTGGGAGAGTATACTCTCCTATAAACGAAGGGAAGAAAGTACTTAAAAAAGAAAAAAGTGAACAGTTCTGTCAAACGCTTCTAAAAGAATAAGTTGTGAACAAGTATTCACTGGGTTTGACAATGAGAAAGTCATTGGTGACATTGACAAGTTCTTGACTAGACTTTCAGTGGAGTGATGGGGAAGAAGAGAGAATAGAAGATGAGGAAGTACAGATCTCAAAATATTTTTCTCTTTCCATTGCTGCCAAGGGGGATATAAGATCAAATATAAGATCAAGGTACCTATCTATCAATCTATCTATCATCTATCAATCATCTATTAATCAATGATCTAGGAGAGAAGAGATAATTGATGATAAAGAAGAGAGAGGGAATAGCTGCATGAGTGAAATCTTTGAAAAAGAAATATGGGGTAGAGTTCACATTCATTATATAAAGACATTGCTTACATATATACAAATGTGTCTTACAGTAAGTCACTTGTGCCTTAAGGTATATAAAAAGGCATTTATTCTTTACATTAATGTTAAGGAGTGATTTTATTTTGCTTTTAATGAGAAAACCTCTAGAAAGTGTGTATTAAATTTTATTTGAATCACCGCTTTTGTCAATGTCTTATGGTAGATAAAACAACTGATATAGCCCTAAAAGAAAATGGTTTCTATAATGGTTACACTTTCCCCTCTTGGGTTTTTAAAAAAATATTAAGTAAGTGAGACAAGGGTTGCACACAAGTAGAATGATGAAACATGGCCTGGTACTTTATTCTCAATCAAAAGTGTAACAGCTTGTTCAAAAATTAATATTCAATATTCTCAAGGGTTTCTTTCAAACTTCAAAGCAAGACTTTCTGATGTTTTAGTTTGTATGAAAACTTGAGCAAAGTAGAACAGCTGGGTATAACGAAATTCATTCAATTACTGTAATAAGAGATAAGTTTAGGGCAAGAGGCTGCTTGCTATATGAGATTTTTGTGTAGTTGTTTTCACTCTGCCCATGATGATTCTAAATTTCACTCTGACATGTTCTTTCTTCTGCCACTGAAGCAATGGGAAGCATACAGTAGTTTTTCTTTAGGTTGTATTTTGATAATCTTTATTTTGTCACATTTCAGGCATAACAAGTAACATGAAAATCTGCTTCTTTTCCTCTCTCAAACATGAACTTATGCACTGAAAATCTAGGTAGATGAGGAAACGAAGTTGTTTTATTTTTCAAAGCATACAGGTTCACGAACCATGTCTGTATTTCTGGATTCTTTCAAAGAGAATAATGGAACACCAATGTTACCATGACCTCAAATCCATATTAATAGAGTTGGCTTTGTGTGAATCCACTGATGTTTTGAACCCTAAACATGGTTAATTCTTAATTGTTTGCTGTAGCTTCAAGTCTTTCAAACCCAGGTATAAACACTGTGCATCCTTACTGTCTACAGATAGATTAATATACAATTTATTATTTTATTTTACTTTGGTATTAGAAAGAATAGAGAGTAGTAAAACTAGAAGGAAAGACAAAGGAAAGGGACGAGAAAGAAAGGGAAGAGAAAAGAAGGCAATACCCATTTTGGGGGAAATGGCTTAAAAATACTGAAAAGTGCTATTAAGATTACTGATGTCTTAAAATGTATCCCTGGTCAACAGCCTTCAAATGGCATAAGAAGTTGGATCTGCCACCAAGACAGGAAGTAGAATCATTTATCCATCGACATGTTTGCTTGCAATATCCAAATGTAGCTACACTCATTTCCTTAGTAGAAACTGAAGGCATTCCAAAGAAGGCTCTCTGTGTCCCTGATAGTGTGACATCAACTGACATTATTTTTCTTTTCAAGAAACTGTCTCCGATCTCTCCCACTGTCGGCAAGTGATTGCCACAATTGACTGTTTCCCAAAGACACTAATTCAGAGCAGTGACTTTTCTTCATTTGCCTATATTTTCTCATCTATAAAACTAGAAAAACATCAAACTAAAACTACAATGAGTTATCACCTCACTCCGGTCAGACTGGCCATCATCAAAATGTCTACAAATAATAAATGCTGAAGAGGGTGTGGAGAAAAAGGAACCCTCCTACACTGTTGGTGGGAATGTAAATTGGTACAGCCACTATGGAAAACAGTATGAAGGTTCCTTAAAAAACTAAAAATAGAGTTACCATATGATCCTGCAATTCCACTCCTGGGCTATATCTGGAGAAAACTATAATTCGAAAAGATACATGCATCCCAAAGTTCATTGCAGCATTATTTACAATAGCCAAAACATGGAAGCAACCTACATGTCCATCAACAGATGAATGGATAAAGAAGATGTGGTATAAATATACAATGGAATATTACTCATCCACAAAAAAGAAGGAAATTATGCCACTTGCAGGAATATGGATGGACCTAGAGATCATCATACTAAGTGAGGTAAGCCAGACAGAGAAAGACAAATATCATGATATCGCTTATATGTGGAATCTAGAAAAATGTTAGATGAACTTATTTACAAAAAACAGAAATAGACCCACAGACGTAGAAAACAAACTTATGGTTGTCATAGGGGAAGGGGAAGAGAGATAAATTAGGAGGATGGGATTAACATATACACATACCACTATATATAAAATAGAAAACCAACAACGACCTACTGTACAGCACAGGGAACTATACTCAGTATTTTGTAATAACCTATAAGGGAAGGTAATCTGAAAAAGAATATATATACATATATATGTATCTAACTGAATCACTGTGCTGTACACCTGAAACTAACAGAACATTGTAAATCAACTATACTTCAATTTAAAAAAAATTAAAAAAATAAAACCCTAAAAAACAAAACTGGGATAATATCAATTTCCATCTCAATGGATTATTATGGAAATTAAGTGAATGAAAAAGGTAAAGTGCTTTAAACTGTATCTACAACATTTTAAACATTATACAAATGTTATTATTAATATTACTATTAGTCCTAAAATAACGAAGAGCAGCTCCTTTTCACTCTTTAAGTTCAAATTTTGAACTTATTCAAAGCTTATCCTAGGATTTGAGCCAGAATTCAGTATTTGGCCCCTTTATTACTTAATCAATATAAAATCTAAACCAATTATTAGTACTTCCATAAGTAGGTGTCAAATTTTCTTATTTTCTTTGGATTAGGGTGTTTGTCAAGCCTCATCACCGTACCTGTATTAAATTATAAAATCTTAGTAGCAGTTTTAGGTCTTTGTTGGAAATTTTCGTATACTTATTATGCCCTAGCACTTGGGTTTAACAGATGCTTTGGGACAATGCTGTTGCAGAAAATATAAGTGGTATATTCTACACAGGGAGAAGCTTCTGAAAGCACAAATAGTTTGTTGGCAACCATATTTTCATTAATAACTTTGTTTTATAAGAAATGTGTTTATATACACATTAATGCTTGTTTCATTCCACATGATTTCCATGTCAACATTAGACCTTTTTCTTCAAAACTGTGCTACCTTTGAATAAGAAGAGTTCTTTTAAAATCCACTTATTCTCAGAATACAATTTCTCTTTTCCAAAATGTCAATCCTAACCTTTTTCTTCTTTCATTCACACTCTTAAAGTGTGAAAACAGCCCACCTGTTGACTATACGTAATATGAAAGATTGCACACTATAGAACCCCCTCCATTAAAGGCATGAACTTAAGAGCCAAATTGAGGCTAAAATCCATAAAGAATAAGGGCAAGTTATACAAGTGTTCACCCTGACATTATTGATTAAAATGTTAATTTATTATAACCATTATTGCCTGTCGGAAGAAGTAATGTACTTCAAAGACTTTTCATTTGGAGTTCATCCTCAATCAATATTTACATGGAATTACAGTCCTCTAGAAGGAATATTCAGCTTAATGAATAGCAATCAATCATTAGAGGAATATATTGAGTACACCAGATAATTAATATGCCAATAATAGTTTCACCGTGGGAGACAGAATGGACTAATAAAGAGTCTACAGGTTTGGATTCCAACTTTTAACGTTCAAATCCCAGTGCCACAGTTTACTGAGTGTGTTAATTCCTGTACCAAATAAAGGTAACACAATTACTTAAACCTCATGGGGGTTGTTGTTGGTATGAAATAAGAAGACACACACTAAGTGCCCATACATAGTTACGTCCATCGATAAACACCCACCATATTACTAACATGGATATATGTTAGGCTGAGCCACAAGTAATTGTAATATTTTGTATCTGTCAAATATTGGAAGGATAATATAGTTCAATCTAAGAAATGCACACACAGAGTGACTCTCCAGAAGCTTCAAAGAAAACCCCACAAAAGTTAACAGCAGGCTTCCCTGGTGGCGCAGTGGTTGAGGGTCCACCTGCCGATGCAGGGGACGCGGGTTCATGCCCCGGTCCAGGAGGATCCCACATGCTGCAGAGCGGCTGGGCCCGTGAGCCGTGGCCGCTGGGCCTGCGCGTCCGGAGCCTGTGCCCCGCAACGGGAGAGGCCACAGCAGTGAGAGGCCCGCGTAACGCAAAAAAAAAAAAAAAGTTAACAGCAAGAACAGTATTCCCCACAAAGTCTTCCAGAAAGACAAATGAACAAATAATCCAAACTAAAAAGAAATTAAGGTTACTTCTAGAATATGTAGGATCAGCATAAATTTTCCCATCTCTCATTTTCATGTCTAAAGTAATGTACAATGACAACTGAAAATGAAGTCCCTTATGTACTTGAGGAACCTTAAATCATTAGATGCTTAAAATATGTGTAGAATAAAGTATATTCCCATCTACTTATGTTCTTTAAAAAATGATATTCTATACAGGATCATGTTCTAGATAATCAGTATATGAAACTAACACTTTAAGAATTCTTAAAGGGTTTGTGTTACTATAAGCTCACATACATATATGGAGTGTGTGCATATGAATTGCATTAATGGTAACATATAGCATTACATATGTGTTACATAGCATTGTGCATTTTGATTCATACATTAATCCAACAGATCCATTTTCGTGTCAAGCATGCATCAGGCACGTTGTCAGGTACTGGGGACACAATGGTGAGTGAGACAGGCAGAGTCTCTGCTCTCAGCTAGGCACAAATCATTGGAACTGTTGAAATCTAGTTTTTACTGCAGTGCCACCAAAACAGAAAATCAAAAATTCTTCACATACAAAAACTCAAATTCCGGGCTTCCCTGGTGGCGCAGTGGTTGAGAGTCCGCCTGCCGAGGCAGGGGACATGGGTTCATGCCCCGGTCCGGGAAGATCCCACATGCCGTGGAGCGGCTGGGCCCGTGAGCCATGGCCGCTGAGCCTGCGCGTTCGGAACCTGTGCTCCACAACGGGAGAGGCCACAACAGTGAGAGGCCCGCGTACCGCAAAAAAAAAAAAAAAAAAAAAATTCTGTTGGAGTTGGAAAACCCATCACACCCACGTTGATCAACAGAATTCAGGTTGAAATGAAAGCGGTCTGAAATCAGAAATTATGAGAGTTAACAGTGACCTGTTTCAGAGTCAATCCAAGGCCTCATTTCCGTTCTGTTCTCATCTTTTCTGACCTCTCAACCATGACTCAAAGCATTGACCACTCTGTCTCCAAGGTTCCTCAGCCATGCAGACGACAGACTCCACCGGCTACCAAAACCTTCTCCTCACCTTCCCCAACGTTTTCTTTATGGATATGCTTGGCTCCTTCCCAAACTCTCTGATCTCTATTCTTGTTCCTTGAACTCTTAAATTTGGGGAGACTTGCCTCTTAGAATCTGTCAGGTAGGTACTGACTAGTGGAAAGAGCACAGGTTTGGGGTTCAAGGACTCCTGGGTCTTAGTCCCCATTACACACATCAGCTCTGTCACCTAGGATGAGTTGTCTATACCTTCAAGCCTTAGTTTTATCTGTGAAATGGAGATGCTGATATCTGTATCTAGGCATATTCATTTTCTCTTGCTGCCATAACAAACTACCACAAACTTACTAGTTTAAAATAGCACCCACTTATTATCTCACAGTTTTCGTGGGTCAGAAGCTTAGACACAATGTGACCAGTGAGGTTCTCTGGTTAGGTCTCATAAGGTTGAAATCAAGGTATGGCAATGCTGTGTGCCATAATGGAGGCTTGAGGGGAAAATACATCCAAGTTCATTCAGGACATTGAAAAATTCAGTTCCTTCCCACGATTTGCATGTGGTCCCCTCTGTCTTAAGCCAGTCCTTAGAATCCTCTCATGCTTCAAATCTCACTGACTTTCTCTTTCTGCCCTCAGCTGAGAGAAAGATCCCCTTTTAAGAGTTCGTGCGATGACATTGGCTACACCAGAATAACACAGATAATCTATCTTATAGTCAATTTATTAGTAACTAATTACATCTGGAAAGTCATTTTTGCCCTGTAACATAACATATTCTTGAGTATGATGCCAGGAGGGAAAGGTCACGGGGGCCAAAATTCTGCCTCCTTCAAAGGATTAACATGAAGATCAAAGAAATAAACACATGCAGGGCGAAGATCTCCATGGTGCAAGATACATAACCTGTTCTAAATAAATATTTTCTCATCTGTGCTCACCCCACACAACACACACACACACACACACACACACACACACACACACACACACACACACCTCTTAGCCTTGATATGTTGGCTTCTATCTGTCCTTAAAAGATTAAATAGATGTACGAAGATGAAATGTAACATGTTATCCCAAACTCATTCATAAAGATATTAATGCATTAAAAACCAACCATAAATGTTTATTATTTTTCCTTCGTCTTTTATGATCAACTTGTGTCTAAACCCTTAGCTCATATTTTTACCTGGGACTGAAAAATGTTTGGAGAATTTTCAATCACCTTGGACAAAACTCTGTGAAACATAAAATTCCTGACCTAGAGAATTGCTAGTGGACAAGAACAGCTGAGGAATCACATTTATCTTATCTTTCTGAGGAACTAAGAAATTTCAAAGAGCATGCTGAAGCCAAAGCTATGTTAGGACTATGTTAAACGGAAGGAGACAGGCTTTTCTTCTCCACTGAAACAGGTAAGAGCCATTGGGCAATAGACAACTGATCCTGCCAGCCTTTGGGCATCTTTCTGCTTCACTAATACAAGTTTTAAAGCAACTGAGGCTATCTTCCCCTCTCCCCAAACACTCAACTTGTCCATCACCATTGAGGGTAGCATCCTTTCCTCAGATTTAGGACCACCCAGGTACTCAAACTTCATTGATGACAAGTACTAATCTCACTACTGAGGATCAAGAAGGGGTCAAGGCCTTCATTTTATGCCCTCCCTCACAGCTACCTTGGGCTAGGGCGACTATCACAGGGAGTCAAGTGGTGGAAGGAGACAGATCCATGTGCTACAAGCACTCCTTTCATTATGATCCCAGAGCTCCTGCCAAATCTAGATGACATTCTCACCCTTGCTACTGAAATGTTGCCCTTGGTTTTCTTCTTAGGTTCCCTGGGCTCATGGACATCATTTCAGTATGACTTTAAATCAAGATACAAAGGAATTGTGGTTGCAGTGTTTCGTAAAGGAGTAATATGGATAGTGAAATGGTATTTCTAGAGGTAGCTTGGAGTATTTCTCCAAGAAAACTGTCATTTTTATAAGGATGATAGAGTTCAGAGCTATGAGACTCAAAATTACCTAATCCAACTATGTTGTTATAAAAATTAGTAAATTGAGGTTCTTCCCCGGAGGTCCAGGGATTAAGACTCCACGCTTCCACTGCAGGGGGCAGTGGGTTCAATCCCTGGTAGGAGAACTAAGATCCCGCATGCCACGCGGAGTGACCAAAAAAAAAAAAAAGAAGAAAAAACAGTAGTAAATTGAGGCTAAGAGAAGCTAAGTGATTTGCTTAAAGTCGCACAGTTTAAGCAGGGCTAGTGAGGATCTGCACAAGGAGGGTAATCGGGTGTGAGGATGTGATTCCCACTATGCTACACTCCCTTCAAAATTCCACTAACCTCAGTCAATTTGTGAAATTGTCTCTAGGTATCTGCACCCAAATTAACCAGTGCCGATCACTTTCCCATTCCTGGCTTTTGAAGATTTACTGATTGCAACAGAATTAAAGTTATGGGTTGCTCTTTCATACAGAATGTATCTCAATGGCTTCAATTTCATAAAGTGTATACATTTTCCTACTTAGATTTAGAAGGAATATGTGTCCTGCTCTCTCCCTTCTCTATATTAAACTGTAAATGGTTCAAGTGGCAGAGATACCTGATTTCAGCAACTTCTCCTGGGCACTACTCTGAACAAACTGATGTATACACTCATTAAATACTGGGCTTTGACTGATAAGGATTTTCCATGTGCCTTCTTCTGTCTAATGATATTAAGACAGAGTTCCCAATTTGTACCTGTGGTGATTTACTGTTCCTGCTCCAACACTAATGATGGAAAATGCTTTTCCACTATCATTTAATTAGCCCAGAATCCTAGTAGAAATTAGTCTTTAAAAGGTACCAGCAGAGAAAAGGTTGACAGCAGCTGTAAAGAACCTTGCACCAAGACAGGACAACTTTAATAGCACAGCATTGGTATTAAACACTATTAATAATGGGAGCAATTCTTTACCATAAAAGAGTTAGAAGCAGACATCCTTAGCTTTTGGGGACTTGCACTCCGTATCTGTATAAAGAGGCTGGGCTAGCACATTTGAAATATTCGTCCCCAAAAAGATGTCCTAAAATAAAGAGGCCCTGAGGATGAATACCATGTTAATAAATATTCTAAAATGAATGAGAAGTAATTCCAATACAATGAAGTAAATCTGGCTTGCTTAACTACATACGTCGTGTCACACTATAGCTTAATTCTTGTAAGTCCTCATGTGCCCAGCAAAGTACTACTACTTTAAGAAATATCTACTCCCTTAAGAAATATCAATTATATTTGTGATTGTTCTCCTGCATTTCAGATAGCAAATATAAACTCATCTGGAATTGTTAAGAAATTATGGTAACAGCTCAGGATTGATATGTCCTTACAACTAAACAGGAGTTACAATATTTAAAGTACAATAAAATGCCAAATATTGAGGCCATAGTGAATGAAACAGATACTCTGATAGGCTTTAGAACTGCATAGTGATTTTGAGTTATGTTATACCAAAAAAAAAAAACTTGATAAATTATAGTTCTTTGAGCTTTCCAGCTGACTATGTAAGTGAGGATAACTCTAGGAAAAGAATAATGTCAAGAAAATAAAACAGGATTTGCTTTTCTAAGAATCTGGCAGTCAAAATATGTTGACTTCTTTATAAGAAAAAACTGGCTTTTGCTTTTACGTTCTTTAGTTTTAAGTAAAGTGAAAAATTAGAGTCACATCAGATATCACACAAAGGATATGGTGTATCAATTACATCTCTGCTTCTCAGGTATGTAAATGCTAAAATACAAACACATTTCAATACCAGATTCATCATAATGCCTTCAATTTTGATTTCTTAAAAATCTGAAGTCGATCATGATAGATTCAACTATAAGAATGCACAAGCCACATATCTAAAATTATGTGAAAAATCATTTTATCACAGCACATTGAAGTAGAAGGTTTTATATTTTTAACTACATGAATACCTGATTCACAGAGAACTTAAGAAATATAAGTGGTTAATAATGATTTTTTTCCTTTAAAAAACTGCACAAACTTGAAGAAAGTCTACGGAAAGCAAGGAAAAAGTAAAATGTATTTCTGACTAAATTAAACTTCACATATATACGAAGAGACAAATCAATTTTAAAATTTTATCATAGAGAGGAGTTATTACTCTCTATATCTAGCAAGGCAATAATGCCAGACTTTTAAAATAATAGTTCCAGTGTACTTGGTAAATTTCTTAATTTCAAGAATGAAAGATACTTTTAGTCTGAGAGTATTTTCTAGAAACTGTTATGGAGAGCAATATTTTTTTACTTGTCAATCAATTAAACACCTAAATTTTATAATTTAAGGTATTTTGACATTTGTTCATTTTACAGCAATGGAAGAATATCACAGTGCTTAAAATTTTCCATTTAAAGACATAAGACTAGAAAGAGAATCATTAAAACTATTACCTATAACTGTATAGAAGACTTGAGTTGGCAAAACATTTTCTTACCTTTTCTCATTTAATCCTTTCTGAAATCCTCCCTTTTTACAGAAGAGAAGATTGAGTCAGCAAATGGTTTTGCTTTCTATTTCACTGAAAGAACTAAAAAAAATATATATATGCAAGAACTCCCATAGAATTCCACATCATTCCAGGTCTACCCACCTATGAGTAACTGCACCCACTTTCTCTGCCTTCTTATGAATGAGCCACTCATGGCCTCTCTAAAGACATTCTCTCTACTTGGAGAGGAAATCCTGTTCCCTCTCACAAACTCACATACCTTTCTCAAGCACCTGTCAGCTCTCTTCCATATTCAACTTTTTGCCTTCTACATGTACACTTCCATCAACACAAAAATAATACAAATGTGATGTAACTTCTTCCATCTAAAACAAAGCAAACAGCACTTGACTTTACTCCATTTCCTGTTCCAGCCACAACCCACATCATTTCTTTACCTGTGCAGAAAAACTCCTTGAAAGAGATATTTATTTTTGCTGTCTCCAATTCCACTCCTCTCATTCTCTCCTAACCTACTTTCACCTCCACCACTCCACTAGAACTGCTCTTGTCAAGGTCATCAAGGAACTACTTGTCAGATCCAATGGTCAATTCTCAGCGCTCATCTTACTTGACTGGTTAGCACCATTTGACATGGCTAATCTTTCCCATTTCTTGTTACGTGTTCTTCACTAGACTTTTTGAACACCACACTCACTGGTCACTCCTTCTCAGTAACCTTTGCAGATTTCTTCTCTTTTTCTAAAACCTGTTAATATTCTAGGGCTGTCTAGTTCAGTTCTTTCCCCCTTCTCATTTTTGTCTACATTCAGTCCCTTGGTAAACATAAGAAGTCTCATGGCTTTAACTACCAAGTACATTCCAACAACTCACAGAACTTTAATTTAGCCCAGACCTCCCTTCTCAACTCCAGGCTCCTATATCCAACTCTTAGACATCTCAAATTCAACATCTCCAAAACTGAATTCCTGATCTTCTCTTCCAAATATCCCCTATACTTAGCCTCTCCCGTTTTAATTGATGGCAACTCTATCCTTCCAGTTGGTCAGGCTGAAAACCTTGGAGTCATCCCTGAATCCTCTGTCACAATATACCTGTCAGGAATTGCTGTTGGTGTTATCTTCAAAATGCATCCATAACTGACTACTCCTCATCTCCAACACTACCACCCTTGTTTTTCACTTATAATAATGCAATAGTCTCCCAACAGATAAAAAGTCCAGTGTGGCTGGAGTGAGGGAAAGAGGGGATGGGATATCAGAGAGAAAGGCCAGAGGTAGATTCCTGTAGAGCTTTTTAGGTAAATGCAAGAAGCTTAGATTTTTATGCTACTACGATAAGAAACTATTGGAGTAGTTTAAGTAGGAAACTGACATGATCTGATCTGTTTTAAGAAAGATGACACTGCGGGCTTCCCTGGTGGTGCAGTGGTTGAGAGTCCGCCTGCCGAGGAAGGAGACACGGGTTCGTGCCCCGCTCCGGGAAGATACCCCGTGCCGCGGAGCGGCTGGGCCCGTGAGCCATGGCCGCTGAGCCTGCGCGTCCGGTGCCTGTGCTCCGCAACGGGAGAGGCCACAGCAGTGAGAGGCCCGCAAAAAGAAAAAAAAAGAAGAAAGATGACACTGCTCCTGGAGGGAGAGAAAATGGTATAGGAGCAATGGTAAAAACAAAGGCATCAAGCAGGAGGCATTTCAGTAGAACAGAGAGAGATGATGATGAGAGTGAATATGGAAAAAAGAGGGCAGATTCAGAATTGGGGTAGAGACCACAGGGTGCATTGAAAGACTGGATGAAGGAAGGTGGGAAAGAGACATGAATGTAACTCCTGGACTTTTAGCTTAAGCAACCTGGTATATGGTAACTTTATTTACTAAGGGGAGATTCATTTACTATAGTTTCATGGCATCTTCAAACTTATAACCCAAGAACTGTTTATTCTCACTTTAAATGATATAAACTTGCATAAGTTCAATGAAAACTGAAATTCTAAAAATTATTTCATATATATAATAATGCTTCTCTGCTTTAAAATGAACTCCTTAACCATATCTTGGTCATATTGATAAACTACTTCCTACAAGCTTAGAATCATAAAGCAGAAAGTGTCTATAATGCCTAATATTTCTCAAATGTGTGGCTAACTTATGTGCTAAAAATTCCAGGGAAAGGAAATTCATCCATCCCAGGGACTCTAGCACAATTTTTAAACTTATCTAATCATTAAGGCACTTTTCTCTATATTGAGCCAAAATCTACCTCCTAGGATATTTATCTAATAGTCCTTATTCTGGTTACATAAACAGCACCTAATCTAGGATGAACAGTATTTGCCACTTTGGGCGCCCCTTTTTGTTCTTCAATTCTGAGCAGACGTTGTTAATTTGATCAATGTACCCTTTCCTGCTGATCCAACAGTGGCTTCAGAATCACTTTCGACACAGTGCTGTTGGCAGCCACTACAAATCAACAGAAGATAAATCGAATTCCTCCAAATCAAAAAATGTTTATTGAGTGATTATTATGTTTCTGCACTTGAGGAATTCACAGTCTAGACTTGTAGGCAGATGATTATAAAACAACCTCATAAATACTGTAGAAAAGGAAATACAGAATACTATGAAAGCACAGAAAAGGTCACCTGTCCTAGATTGAACAGGATAAAGAAGAGCTGTCTTCCTGCTAACAGCCCTTTAATTAGATAGATATTACATATCTCTCATTTTCTTTCTCCAGGGTAAATGTCCTTAGCATCCTCAAACTCATGTGCTAAAATAAAATGTTAAAACATATTAGGGAAAGATTTCCAACCCTTTTCTATGTACAAGGCACTAATGAGTTGCACATAATTAACATTAGAAGACAGTTGAGAAATGACTGCACAGTTCTAATGTGAAAATATAAATCAAGGATGGTACACTTATCCAAGTGTCCCTTCATCTATAATCAAAAGAGAAGCAAGAGATTAGGTATTTTAGCCCATGGAAGCTCTTCTTTAAAAACACACAGACATACAAACTGACAATGAAATCTAACCAACCAAGAGATTAATCCGGATAGGTCAATAATGGAAAATAATGATAAATTAAAAATATCCAATGGTGAGTACCAAATCTAGTTAAATACAGAAATTAAGCATGTACAAGCTTTGTGAGGTGATAATTTCCTCTTCTTTCCTAGCAGGGAGTCAGTGGATACTTTGCATATTTGAAACAGTACAAAACATATCAATGTCAAGCAACATAGGTGTCTCTTTAGAGGTATACAGGTAACTTTATCTTTTTATGAAGAAACATTCAAGTTTCTTTCAGTTTTACTTCTGTTCTTTTTATTTCAGTTGCGTTGAAGTAAAAATTAAATCAGTGTTTTCTATCTTTAAGTGAAAATGTATTGTATCATCCCATCTCCAAAAAGTATTTCTTTCTTAGTAACCATCTAACCTTCCCTCTTCTTTTTTGCATATATGTTGAGAAATGTAGATATAGAATATATTCAGAGAAGACGAGTAATGATTATTTGTGGTAAGTCATATTTTGAGCCTTATTCAAATATCTCTTATAAATATATATCATTTTTATAAAAAACACTTAAAAAACAATAGTTTAAAAACCTATATTTTAATTTTAGATCTATTTATTGTTCTGAATATCAGAATTCTCATCTGTAAAAAAAAGGGATACTGTCGGGGTTTCCCTGGCAGTCCAGTGCTTAAGACTGCGCACTCCCAATGCAGGGGGTGTGGGTTCGATCCTTGGTCGGGGAACTAGGATCCCACACGCTGCATGGCGTGGCCAAAAATATAAATAAATAAAATAAAAATAAAGACTTTAAAGAAAAAAGGATACTGTCTACTCACAGATTGTTGTGAGCTTTAAACAAATTGATCTATATAAATGCTCTCTGAACTGTTCAGTGTTTCATAATTATACATACATACAGCATATACAAATATGTATATTATATAATATACAATATAATTATATATTAACAGAAGATTATATATTAATATAGTACTATGTATTAATATAATTATATATTAATATAGCATAGCAATACTATTATATGGGAACTACACCTCAGTAGCAATAATCTCTCACAATATATTAATAATAATTACGTGGGCAAAAATAATCACAGACCAAAGTATAAGAAAAAATTAAATACAAGCCAAAATACAAAATTGGTATAATTGCTTTTAGATAAAACAAAACTGATCCTACTTATCCATCATTGAAATACAGTTGGATGGTGATGTATATTTTTCTTTAGCAACTATCAGGTTTAGGTATATTGGGGGGGAAAATCCAAGAAGTAAGATTTAGTCTTCATTAATAGTTCCCTAGAAGGGCCTACATTTTCCTAATCATTCTATAGCTTTCTACAGGATTAAATTTTATCTCAGAAATACCAGTAGTTCCCAAATAATTTTTTAATTATAATTTTTAATTCTAAAGCACTGCAACTGATTTCGACTATGTGTTTACATAGGGACTAGGAGAAATAATTTTTCTGCATCTTCTATGGTTGAAATCTTTTTCAAGCCTCCTTGAAAACAAATTTCTAATTATTAAGAGATGGTAGATAGTCATTGTAGATCATTAAGAAATGCTAAAAAAATACTGCAAAGAAAATAAAAATTTCAGCTGGTTAAAAAAAAAACAATCTAAACAGATGGAAACCTTACTTAAGCACAGGATTATTATGGACACCAACACCTCTGTTTTTCTAATTTGTTTTCCATATAATGTAACTTTCTTTTGAAAACTATTTTAAGAGTTTTTTTCTTCTTAATTGGTGGCCTTTTGCCATTCAGAGTTATTAGATATAATCTACCAAATTATTATCATTATTTTTTTTAAGTTTAAGAAAAAAAATTTAATTATTTTGTTTATATGTTCCTTTTTTGATTGCTCAAAAATAATATAATTAAATATGTCAAATTTAAAATCCCTTTCAACTTCCTTAAATATAATATAAAAACTAAGTGGTAATACACTGTGTAAGGAATTTTTCTATACCTCAGTTTTAATGCTGGTTGGGCTGGTGTGTTATGACTGCCTTTGTTTGTCAAAACTTGCAGTACTAAACATTAAACTAAGTTGTTTCTTTTTAAACAGCTTTATTGGAGTATAATTGCTTCACAATGTTGTGTTAGTTTCTGTTGTGTAACAAAGTGAATCAGCTATACGTATACATATATCCCCAAATCCCCTCCCTCTTGCGTCTTCCTCCCACTCTCCCTATCCCACAGCTCTAGGTGGTGACAAAGTACTGAGCATATCTCCCTGTGCTATGCAGCTGCTTCCCACTAGCTATCTATTTTACATTTGGTAGTGTATATATGTCAGTGCTACGCTCTCACTTCGTCCCAGTTTACCCTTCCCCTTCCCCGTGTCCTGAAGTCCATTCTCTATGTCTGCGTCTTTATTACTGTCCTGCCTCTAGGCTTATCAGAACCATTATTTTTGGTTTTTTTAGATTGCATGTATATGTGTTAGAATACGGTATTTGTTTTTCTCTTTCTGATTTACTTCACTCTGTGTGACAGACTCTAGGTCCATCCACCTCAATACAAATAACTCAGTTTCATTTCTTTTTATGGCTGAGTAATATTCCATTGTATATATGTGCCACATCTTCTTTATCCATTCATCTGTCGATGGACACTTAGGTTGCTTCCATATCCTGGCTATTGTAAATAGTGCTGCAATGAACATTGGGGTACATGTCTCTTTTTGAATTATGGTTTTCTCTGGGTATATGCCCAGTAGTGGGATTGCTGGGTCATATGGTAATTCCATTTTTAGTTTTTTAAGGAACCTCCATACTGTTCTCCATGGTGGCTGTATCAATTTACATTCCCACCAACAGTGCAAGAGGGTTCCCTTTTCTCCACACCTCTCTAGCATTTATTGTTTATAGATTTTTTGATGATGGCCATTCTGACTGGTGTGACGTGATACCTCATTGTAGTTTTGATTTGCATTTCTCTAATGAGTAGTGATGTTGAGCATCCTTTCATGTGTTTGTTGGCAATCTGTATATATTCTTTGGAGGATTGTCTATTTAGGTCTTCTGCCCATTTTTGGACTGGGTTTTGTTTTTTTTTTTTGATATTGAGCTGCATGAGCTGCTTGTATATTTTGGAGATTAACGCTTTGTTAGTTGCTTCGTTTGCAAATATTTTCTCCCATTCTAAGGGTTGTCTTTTCGTCTTCGTTATGGTTTCCTTTGCTGTGCAAAAGCTTTTAAGTTTCATTAGGTCCCATTTGTTTATTTTTGTTTTTATTTCCATTTCTCTAGGAGGTGGGTCAAAAAGGATCTTGCTGTGATTTATGTCAAAAAGTATTCTTCCTACGTTTTCCTCTAAGAGCTCTACCAAATTATTGAGCTCAAATTATTTCCAAAAGCAAAGTTCAGCTTGCCTAAATTTGAAACCAGATTAATTTATCCCCCATACTGACTGGAGAAAAATAACATTAACTGCTGCCAAGATTCTGAACTCAGTTCTGCATCCTGATTTACGTTTGATGTGGGCAAAAAATCATTAGTAGCTATAGACTGAAGCATGGAAACCATGAAGGTGTAATTGCTAGAAGTAGCACACAAAGGACATAAAGAAATCTGATTCCTAAAAGAAAATGTCAGGGAAAAGCAAATGATATTTATTACTTAATAAGGTAGACTGTCAGTCTCCTAGGAATCTGATGTGGTACGTTTTCCTAGGAAACTGATGTGGTAGGTTGGTTGATAATATTTTACTCAATTGTTTGTTGACTCAAGGGAAAGAAAAAGACCCAAGAACCTTTTTAACACTGGCCCAAAGTGGAGCAAAATGTTGAAGATATTGGAACATAGCTACTTGAAAATTCTTTCAGCATTCCGTAGCTAAAGAACAAGATATAGCATCAAATATTGTCAGACAGCCTATGGAACACCAACCCCAAAGAGAATTCCTTATCTGAAATGTTTTAAAAAAATTATTGCATTGAGAGTGAGATAAGTCTGTTTATTCATTTGTTCAACAATCTTCATGGACATATACTTTTATTAACTTCATCATCAATGCAAAATATTTCACATGACTAATAATTAAAATTTAAATTAATGCAACCCCATGCATTTTTACCTAAAAACTGACAAAAGATAATGCTCATGGTTAGCAAGGGTTTGATAAAATTAACATTCAAAAAATTAAGACGTAAATGATACCATGTTACTGTAGATCTAAATCACAGAAATGACTTGACACATGTAAGTTCCATATAACTATACAGAAGGAAAAATTAACAATTACATTACTGCTTCCTGAACATCCCTCTTCTTAGTATATCTGGATCCCTGGAGTCCTGTGGTAATGTAGGAAAAATGAAAGCCAATATGACACTTAGAAACTTAGTAGATTTTATGAGTTTCACTTGCCCACTGGTACCTAGGAGCCATCAAAGCACTCTCAAGATCAAAATGTAGGAACACATTCTGACCAAAGTTTTTATAAATCAAAGCCAGATTTTCTCATTGTAATGAGAGAAAATGTTTTCTTTAAAAAAAAATCTACTCTTTTCTCATGCCATCCAGTTCAAATTCATTTCCTTATCACCCTCTAGCACCACAGCAACTGGTAAGATTATCTGGTTTTGATTTACAGTAGGATTGGCTCACTGTGAAACAGACTGCCTATTTATGAATATTGAAAAATTTCCTGATGGAACTTGATTTTCTTGACAACTTATCCCCTAAGATTTCACTTGGGACCTCACCAAATACCATCATCAATAGAATGGAAGAATGCTGATTCTGCACAACATCCTTTATATCAATTTTTGCACAAATTTTCTAACTTAAATTTTAAAGTTGGACTTGTTTTCCTAAGTGAATCTTACGCAGAGCCCAATATACAGAGCAGATGAAAGTGGAGCTGACTTGTTAAAAGAGGGAGAAACCATCACCCTTCATGTTTAAGGTCCCACTTTTCTCTGGTAAAATCCTGAGGCATGTCTATTGAATCTTAAGGCCAAGGAGAACTCAGGGAATACACCACAGAACTAGGGGAAAAGGTAAGACAAATTGTTCTAGGACAAGAGGAGATAAGATGCTGTCAGAGACAGAGAAACTAGATTGTGATACAGATGTCCTCCAACGGGGTCTTCTAGAACTAAGATGCTGGGAATCATAGATTTGGCCATGGGCTCAATAGCTTTTAAGTGTAAGACCCAGGAAAGCCCTCCTTTCAGGTCCTTTGATGTCATCCTTATTTAATTGACAGTTTCTGGGGAAGGGAAGGAAAGTAAAGAAAAAAAAAATTTTTATGTTAAATGTTGCAGATAAACATATATTTTATTTGTACCTGAATATATTCATATTCTTTGTTTTCCTATAAGTATTACCTTTTCCTTTATCTAGATATGCAATTATTAATATTAGTGATCCATTAAATATTAATTCAGTTTTAATAGTTTTTCCTTTTGTAACTTAGTCTGGTCATTTGGTAGACAAATTTAAAATTATAAGTCCCTAGATAATTAAAACTACTCTACCCATTCCTCTTTAATCACCTACCATCAATAATGATTTTTCTTGATTTAGGTATTTCCAATTCTTATCCTATCATGTTTGTTATTAAAAGCAATTTTGCAGCAGAACAAGGAATGTTAAGATTCTGTTAACAATAAATGCTGGAGAGGGTGTGGAGAAAAGGGAACCCTCTTGCACTGCTGGTGGGAATGTGAATTGGTACAGCCACTATGGAGAACAGTATGGAGGTTCCTTAAAAAACTACAAATAGAACTACCATATGACCCAGCAATACGACTACTGGGCATATACCCTGAGAAAACCATAATTCAAAAAGAGTCATGTACCAAAATGTTCATTGCAGCTCTATTTACAATAACCCGGAGATGGAAACAACCTAAGGGTCCATCATCGGATGAATGGATAAAGAAGATGTGGCACATATAAACAATGGAATATTACTCAGCCATAAAAAGAAACGAAATTGAGCTATTTGTAATGAGGTGGATAGACCTAGAGTCTGTCATACAGAGTGAAGTAAGTCAGAAAGTGAAAGACAAATACCGTATGCTAACACATATGTATGGAATTTAAGAAAAAAAATGTCATGAAGAACCTAGGGGTAAGACAGGAATAAAGACACAGACCTACTAGAGAATGGACTTGAGGATATGGGGAGGGGGAAGGGTAAGCTGTGACAAAGTGAGAGAGTGGCATTGACATATATACACTACCAAAGGTAAAATAGATAGCTAGTGGGAAGCAGCCACATAGCACGGGGAGATCAGCTCCATGCTTTGTGACCGCCTGGAGGGATGGGATAGGGAGGGTGGGAGGGAGGGAGATGCAGGAGGGAAGAGATATGGGAACATATGTATATGTATAACTGATTCACTTTGTTATAAAGCAGAAACTAACACACCATTGTAAAGCAATTATACTCCAATAAAGATAAAAACATATATAAAATAAATAAATGGCAGCAAATGCAAATAGACATTAGGAAAGCATTTTTTAAATACTTAGATACATATTACATGAAAGGATTAAAATTTTCCTTTGTTGGGCAAGCAAGAGATAAGTCTTCCCTCATTTTTCTGACCTTATGACTAAGTCAATTTCTCTACCTTTCTTCCCATTGTAGCCAAAATGAATTCCCTCCTAGCTGTAATAGCCAATACGAGAAAGGGCTGTGGGAAATCCTAGTTCCCCTCTACTAGAAGACCTGTGTTTGATCTTGGAAATGACTTTCCCATGGAATTAATGACATAAATGGTGTTAGTCTCAACAGTCCCATAACAGTGCCACATAGTTTAACTAGACATTTGTAAGCAAGCTTAGGGATCCAACAATCATTTATAATGCTACTATAATATGTTTCAAATTGATATGTTAATGACTTATGAAGCTTTATAATGTACAAATCATTTCTAATTGTTTGTTACAAAAAGAATATCTCAGGCACCAATATAATCTGTAGACTATTTTCTTGAGCTCTAACAAGTTCACAAGATTACTTGACTCCTCTGAGAACACAGTGATAAATGGTTATCACTTAGGTTCCATTAATATTTTTCTCCTGAATTCTCATAAAGACACCAGAAAGCTTTGGGTTTTTTTCTCAAATATTTAGTTTCTGTGAGTTTTCTGAAAAATTATTTTCAATATTTCCCACCATGATAACCTAAAATCAAAGGATACAAATTGTCTCTGAAAACATTCAAGAAGAATGAAAGCCCAAAGTTTATTCTATCCTCAGCGTCACATAGTCCAAGTTACATAGGGATAATCTGAAATCTTCCAGTAGACAGTGGAAAATGATATCTTTCTATTTTCTTTTACTTCAGTAAAAGACATATTATATTAGGCTTCCAAAATTACGATTCCATATTTTAAAGTGTATATTCGGTGCTTCAGAAGCAGTGTACTTTCATAAATACTCTTGGCATATCTATGCACCAAACACTGGGTCAACATCATAAAAACCCAAATAACCCAAATAATACATTCAATAATTCAACTCAGATACTAACACATAGAAAGCATGCTATCAATGCAATGTACTAAGTTTAGAAAAACAATTTAAAATAATATAAGAAAAACAAAAGTATTCCACAAATAGGTACACTCAGTAAATGGAACAAGTTAAAATAAAATGGCCCAAATAGTACTATTCTTTACAAACTTGTAAAAATAGAATTGCCATCTAAAATTTCAATTTTTCCACGCAAAAAAAAAATCGTTTTTGTACATAACATGGTTCCCTATTTCTAAGATGCATATTTTTTCTATTTAAATAGCTTTCTACATTTATTATAGTATTTTAGGTATTTCTCCTTTGGTAAACTATTAATTAAATAGCACTCTAGGATCAGTGAAAAATAGTATATATGTATGTTTTCTATTTTTGAGGGAAAACACTAATTTACCATTTCCTTGTACTTTAAAACATATTTGAAAAATAATGTTCCCTATTATGATGGCCAAAATCTGGAACACTGACAACACCAAATGCTGGTGAAGATGTGGAGAAATAGGAACTCTCATTCATTGTTAGTGGGGATGCAAAATGGTACAGCCATCACAGTCTGGCGATCCCTTACAAAATTACACATACTCTTACTGAATGATCTAGCAATTACATTCCTTGGTATTTACCCAAAGAAACTGAAAACATATGTCTACACAAAAACCTGCACACAGGTGTTTATGGCAGCTTTATTTATAATTGCTAAAACTTGGAAGCAACCAAGGTGAATGTATCAATAAACTGGTACATCCCACCAATGAAATATACTATTCAGCGCTAAAAAGAAATGAACTATCAAGCTATGAAAAGACATGGTGGAAGCTTAAATGCATACTACTAAGTGAAAGAAGCCAATCTGAAAAGGCTACGTACTGTGTGACTCCAACTACATGACAGTCTGGAACAGGTAAAACTCTGGAGACGGTAAAAGATGAGTGCTGACTTAATTGATATTTATAGGACACTCCATCCAAAAACAACAGAATACACATTTTTCTCAAGTGCTCATGGAACATTCTCCAGGATAGATCATATCTTAGGTCATAAATCGAGCCTTGGTAAATTTAAGAAAATTGAAATTGTATCAAGTATCTTTTCTGACCACAACGCCATGAGACTAGATATCAATTACAGGAAAAGATCTGTAAAAAATACAAACACATGGAGGCTAAACAATACACTACTTAATAATGAAGTGATCACTGAAGAAATCAAAGAGGAAATCAAAAAATACCTAGAAACAAATGACAATGGAGACACAACAACCCAAAACCTGTGGGATGCAGCAAAAGCAGTTCTAAGGGGGAAGTTTATAGCAATACAAGCCCACCTTAAGAAGCAGGAAACATCTCAAATAAACAACCTAACCTTGCACCTCAAGCAATTAGAGAAAGAAGAACAAAAAAACCCCAAAGCTAGCAGAAGGAAAGAAATCATAAAAATCAGATCAGAAGTAAATGAAAAAGAAATGAAGGAAACAATAGCAAAGATCAATAAAACTAAAAGCTGGTTCTTTGAGAAGATAAACAAAATAGATAAACCACTAGCCAGACTCATCAAGAAAAAAAGGGAGAAGACTCAAATCAATAGAATTAGAAATGAAAAAGGAGAGGTAACAACTGACACTGCAGAAATAAAAGAGATCATGAGAGATTACTACAAGCAACTCTATGCCAATAAAATGGACAATCTGGAAGAAATGGACAAATTCTTAGAAATGCACAACCTGCCAAGACTGAATCAGGAAGAAATAGAAAATATGAACAGACCAATCATAAGCACTGAAATTGAAACTGTGATTAAAAATCTTCCAACAAAGAAAAGCCCAGGACCAGATGGCTTCACAGGCGAATTCTATCAAACATTTAGAGAAGAGCTAACACCTATCCTTCTCAAACTCTTCCACAATATAGCAGAGGGAGGAACACTCCCAAACTCCTTCTACGAGGCCACCATCACCTTGATACCAAAACCAGACAAGGATGCCACAAAGAAAGAAAACTACAGGCCAATATCACTGATGAACATAGATGCAAAAATCCTCAACAAAATACTAGCAAACAGAATCCAACAGCACATTAAAAGGATCATACACCATGATCAAGTGGGGTTTATCCCAGGAATGCAAGGATTCTTCAATATACGCAAATCTATCAATGTGATAAACCATATTAACAAATTGAAGGAGAAAAACCACATGATCATCTCAATAGATGCAGAGAAAGCTTTTGACAAAATTCAACACCCATTTATGATAAAAACCCTGCAGAAAGTAGGCATAGAGGGAACTTTCCTCAACATAATAAAGGCCATATATGACAAGCCCACAGCAAACATCATCCTCAATGGTGAAAAACTGAAAGCATTTCCACTAAGATCAGGAACAAGACAAGGTTGCCCACTCTCACCACTCTTATTCAACATAGTTTTGGAAGTTTTAGCCACAGCAATCAGAGAAGAAAAGGAAATAAAAGGAATCCAAATCGGAAAAGAAGAAGTAAAGCTGTCACTGTTTGCAGATGACATGATCCTATACATAGAGAACCCTAAAGATGCTACCAGAAAACTACTAGAGCTAATCAATGAATTCGGTAAAGTGGCAGGATACAAAATTAATGCACAGAAATCTCTGGCATTCCTATATACTAATGATGAAAAATCTGAAAGTGAAATCAAGAAAACACTCCCATTTACCATTGCAACAAAAAGAATAAAATATCTAGGAATAAACCTACCTAAGGAGACAAAAGACCTGTATGCAGAAAACTATAAGACACTGATGAAAGAAATTAAAGACGATACAAACAGATGGAGAGACATACCATGTTCTTGGATTGGAAGAATCAATATTGTGAAAATGACTCTACTACCCAAAGCAATCTACAGATTCAATGCAATCCCTATCAAACTACCACTGGAATTTTTCACAGAACTAGAACAAAAATTTCACAATTTTTATGGAAACACAAAAGGTCCCGAATAGCCAAAGAAATCTTGATAAACAAAAACGGAGCTGGAGGAATCAGGCTCTCTGACTTCAGAATATACTACAAAGCTACAGTTATCAAGACGGTATGGTACTGGCACAAAAACAGAAAGATAGATCAATGGAACAGGATAGAAAGCCCAGAGATAAACCCATGCACATATGGACACCTTATCTTTGATAAAGGTGGCAGTAATGTACAGTGGAGAAAGGACAGCCTCTTCAATAAGTGGTGCTGGGAAAACTGGACAGGTACATGTAAAAGTATGAGATTAGATCACTCCCTAACACCATATACAAAAATAAGCTCAAAATGGATTAAAGACCTAAATGTAAGGCCAGAAACTATCAAACTCTTAGAGGAAAACATAGGCAGAACACTCTATGACATAAATCACAGCAAGATCCTTTCTGACCCACCTCCTAGAGTAATGGAAATAAAAACAAAAATAAACAAATGGGACCTAATGAAACTTCAAAGCTTTTGCACAGCAAAGGAAACCATAAACAAGACAAAAAGACAACCCTCAGAATGGGAGAAAATATTTGCAAATGAAGCAACCGACAAAGGATTAATCTCCAAAATTTACAAGAGCTCATGCAGCTCAATAACAAGAAAACAAACAACCCAATCCAAAAATGGGCAGAAGACCTAAATAGACATTTCTCCAAAGAAGATATACAGACTGCCAACAAACACATGAAAGAATGCTCAACATCATTAATCATTAGAGAAATGCAAATCAAAACTACAATGAGATATCATCTCACACCAGTCAGAATGGCCATCATCAAAAAATCTAGAAACAATAAATGCTGGAGAGGGTGTGGAGAAAAGGGAACACTCTTGCACTGCTGGTGGGAATGTGAATTGGTTCCGCCACTGTGGAGAACAGTATGGAGGTTCCTTAAAAAACTACAAATAGAACTACCATATGACCCAGCAATCCCACTACTGGGCATATACCCTGAGAAAACCAAAATTCAAAAAGAGTCATGTACCAAAATGTTCATTGCAGCTCTATTTACAATAGCCCGGAGATGGAAACAACCTAAGTGCCCATCATCGGATGAATGGATAAAGAAGATGTGGCACATATATACAATGGAATATTACTCAGCCATAAAAAGAAACGAAATTGAGCTATTTTTAATGAGATGGATAGACCTAGAGTCTGTCATACAGAGTGAAGTAAGTCAGAAAGAAAAAGACAAATACCGTATGCTAACACATATATATGGAATTTAAGAAAAAAAATGTCATGAAGAACCTAGGGGTAAAGCAGGAATAAAGACGCAGAATTCCTAGAAAACGGACTTGAGGTTATGGGGAGGGGGAAGGGTGAGCTGTGACAGGGCGAGAGAGAGTCATGGGCATATACACACTAGCAAACGTAGTAAGGTAGATAGCTAGTGGGAAGCAGCCGCATGGCACAGGGGTATTGGCTCGGTGCTTTGTGACAGCCTGGAGGGGTGGGATAGGGAGGGTGGGAGGGAGCGAGACGCAAGAGGGAAGACATATGGGAACATATGTTTATGTATGACTGGTTCACTTTGGTATAAAGCAGAAACTAACACACCATTGTAAAGCAATTATACCCCAATAAAGATGTTAAAAAAAAAAAAAAAAGATGAATGCTGCCAGGGATTTACGAAGGGGAAGAGATGAATAGGTAGAGGATTTTTAGGGAAGTGAAAATATTCTGAATGATGCCGTAATGTTGGCTACGTACCATTATACATTTTTCGAAACCCCTAAAAAGAATCTACAACACCAAGAGTGGACTACGGGTGATTATTATGTGTCACTGTAGGTTCAATTACTACAAATATACCTCTCTGGTGAAGAATGTTGATAATGAGGGAGGCTATGCATGTGTTGGGGCAAGGGTTATATGTGAAATCTCTGTACCCTTCCCTAAATTTTGCTGTGAACCTGAAACTGCTCTAAAATTATAAAGTTTTAATAAAAATAAAAATGACCCTCCTATATGGCTACCATAAAGCATCCTGAATAAAGATCGTATTTATTAATAATGTATAAACAGAACACTATACCTTCTTCTTCCTAGACAAAGTTTTCCAGATTCTAATAGGAATATGGTATGTCTTAGACTCGTTATAGTCCAAGGGAATATATTTATCATATATATGTAAACATAAGAAAAGTCCAATTCTCCACAATGCATTTGAGACTTCCATGGAACACAGCACTTGTGCAATGCCTTTTAAACACATCTGAGTAATTCCAAAGAAAAACCTATGATTGTTTAAGGAATATTTTTTACATCTGGCAATTAGAGGTCGGTCCTGGTACATTCAGCAGCCCTCATCCCTTTATAATGTAACTGGTGTATCCATATGTGAGCCTGCCATTAGACTGAACTAGTTGCAGTACAGAACCATCTTAAGTTATCTCTTTCCTGTCACAAAGAGCACTGTGTCTGGTATAGAGTACATCAGTGTCAAGAAGACGTGTGGAATGAGAGTTATAATGGAAAATACATACCAGAAGATGTGTATACAAGAAATATACATGAAGATGCTGCAGGAATACTAAAATGATGCTGGGTCTAACATTTCTCATTCTCTGTGCTCAGACGGAGATTTATAGTAGTCCTTCCACAACCACTGACGCTGAAGACCTCTTTGTTTCCCACAAATAGTCTGTCAGGGCTTCTTCTGTTTTGGAATTAGAAGATGATATGTTCAGTCATACATATCACCCAGAGTGGACCCGGATCCCTGCAGGGAAATGGCAAAGTCTCTACCTTTTTTTCACAGAACTCCTTCTCTGATGACCTGCCATCTCCTTTATTTTTTATAAAACAAAATTCACAAAAATAAATTAGGGTAAAAAGCATCACAACCATCACTGACTTTGCCTACATGTTTGTTTTGTTTTAGCAGCAATAAGGTATAAATATATATTAAAATCACCTCAGGGGAAGAACTGACAGCTCCACAGAAACAGTAGGAAATAGCTCCCTGGAGAATTTCCCTAGAACTTGCTTCCTGACAGTCATCCTGACAGCCCCAATGTGAAACAAACTTCCTCAACTGACTGAACTTTTTTTAAAGTATTGAGAATGACTATCAGTTTGGAGTTCATACCAACTGGGTCTGTATCCAAGTGATAAAATACTACCTTCTTAAAGACAGGTGACATTTCTGGTCTGAATAACCCTCACTGGATCCAGAAGAACACAATACAACACCAAAGTTAGACATGAAATAAATATTTATAAAATGACATCAAATAAAGTAACAAGTGAATGGACCTTTTGAAAAAGGCATTTATCGCATGTAAATGGACAGCCTATTAAGGTGAAAACATGGTAAAGCACATATAATTGTAAAAATTCCAAATTTTGAATGGCAATAAAATCTAACTAATTTACTTATTATTCTAAGCCTCTTTGAAAACTGCCATGCAGCGAGGTTAAAGATGTAAACATCGCTGAAATTTATTTTAACGTACGTTAGTTAGGTGTCATTTTCCCCATTACAGATGTGAATAAACACATGCTTGTGGGCATTTATAAAGACCAGAAAAGTATGAAAGGATATCAAGTGGCTAATAACTGCATCACCTAAAGATGAGCACTGCAAAAATTCTTACCTAACACTGGAACAGATGTTTGCAAAAGGCCTCTCAGTCTCATTTTCCGAGAGAAATTCTTCCTTATTTCTCTTTAAGAACCAAGCATGTCATCATGCTTTGCTGCCCATCAGGTCTTTCATGTAGCAACATTCTCACATGATGATGTGATTATTTCCTCTAAAAGTTTAAAGTGAGACAGCAAACTGGAGTGTGTTCCTTTCTTCTCGCACAAAAATGTAGTGGGTATTTTTTTTTAAAACAACTGACTCATCTATTTTTAATATGTAACAGAAATTCGAATTTTCTAAAATGACCTATAGAGGTGTAGAGTAACATTGTTTTACATTATTAGGTCTTCCCACTATGCATAAATTAGAAAAGATTATAGTACTCTGAAGGTCTGGTATTTATTAGAGACATAGTTTCTGTTTCAGTTTCCTATTCATGATTTTTATTGCTAGTAATATAAGATAATAATAAATGTAAAGAACCTTCCAAATTGGATCTAATTCCAATCATGCTATCAGAAAAAAATTATATTCACATATTTTATGAGAAAATTATTTTCTATATTACCATCTCTTTTTTTTTTGCCATACGCGGGCCTCTCACTGTTGTGGCCTCTCCCGTTGCGGAGCACAGGCTCCGGACACGCAGGCTCAGCGGCCATGGCTCACGGGCCCAGCCGCTCCGCGGCACGTGGGATCTTCCCGGACCGGGGCACGAACCCGTGTCCCCTGCATCGGCAGGCGGACTCTCAACCACTGCACCACCAGGAAAGCCCTACCTCTTTTTAAATGAAAACTTTGAAAGAGTCTACTAAAGGATTGCAGAAGAGTAATCAGTTTTACAATCTGATTGCAACAAGGGAAAATACTATCATATGTGATAACTGGGGAAAAAACTATACACTTTTATGGTATGTTTTTTAAATGCTCAGTTCAAACTAATTCTACACTACTAAGATTATCAACAACTCCTAAATGTTTTTAAAATTTTCTTAAATAGGCCAAAAGAATGCAAAAGTTCTTTAAATTAGCAAATTATTAGTAGAAAGAGTATAGTGCTCCAAAATCTTGGCTGCAAGACAAACACAAATTCAGGTTACAAATCAATAATGTAACATGTATGAAGTCACACTGAATCTTAACAAAAGACACTGCCTAAACATGTTTCATCTAAACAAACATTGACTATGTAAAACAATATTAACAATATGTTAATTGTAGAGTATAATGAACACTAAAAAAAATTCTAAAAAAATTCTGGAATCAATAGCAAATACACCTGGTGGGAAATGTTTTAAGCTAAAATGTTGTAAGATTATTTTATTGTTTGAGAATAGAATAAAGAAATTGATAGATCACATGCTTTATTCAAGTACATAAATATCATATTAAAATAACTAGAATGTACCCTAAAAGAAGAGAATAAAGTATGTATATTACAGTCTAGAAGAAAAAAAACTGAATTCATAAAAATTAATGCTTACTTACTACAAAGGAAGGAGTAGAAAGAAACTATATGGCATGGATAAAATTAATAAAATATGTGATATAAAATAATCAAAGTATATAAAATATCAAATTAATTATAAATGGGATAAATTCTCAAGTTAAAAGAAAAAAATTATAATTCTGAGTAGTAAAATCTGGTGAATTACTAACCACAAAAAATTCCTAAATTTAATGACACATAAACACAGAAAAGGAATATTTGAAGAAGTGCACCAGATATGTGAAACCAAGAGGGTGCAGCCAAATTCATATTAAATTTTTTAAAAAATAAAAGGCATTATCAAAGATAAATATTGAATAGAATCACTTCATGATAATGAAACAATTAAATTCAGTAGGGTAATCTAAACTCATACACATTTAATAACATAATATCAAAATATATAAACAAAAAAATGAGAGTTACAAACCAATTATCACACTGGGTAATTTTATATTTCCCTAAGCTAAGAAGACATCAAGCAGATGAGAACAATTCAGTGAATCAGCAAGGCTATAGATTTGAATAATACAATTAATATGACTAATTGAATATATTCATGCATGTTTATAGCTCTTTACCGCAAAATGAAAACTATGAATGTTTACGGGCTTCCCTGGTGGTG
The DNA here is from genome assembly GCF_949774975.1 of Lagenorhynchus albirostris. Lineage (NCBI taxonomy): Eukaryota > Metazoa > Chordata > Mammalia > Artiodactyla > Delphinidae > Lagenorhynchus > Lagenorhynchus albirostris. Next base: position 80,734,423 of record NC_083098.1, on the reverse strand, counting down.
CAGTGGTTGAGAGTCTGCCTGCTGATGCAGGGGACATGGGTTCGTGCCCTGGTCCGGGAAGATCCCACATGCCGCAGAGCGGCTGGGCCCGTGAGCCATGGCCGCTGAGCCTGCACGTCTGGAGCCTGTACTCCGCAACGGGAGAGGCCACAACAGTGAGAGGCCCATATACCGCAAAAAAAAAAAAAAAAAAAAGAATGTTTTCAAGTATATATTAGACATGTATAAAAACTGACCTTTTATTTATTATATCAAAAACTTTCAAATATTTACTATCAAAAAAAATCCTACCACATTTTCTGACCCTGAAGCAGTGAAATTAGTAATTAATAACAAAAAAAATTTTAATGTTTAGAAATTAAAACCAATAAAAACGTTTTTAATTAAATCATTTGTCAAATATCTAAGGATAGAAATTAGAAAATACTTAAAGTTGAATAAAAATGTTGCATATCAAAATAATTTAGAGGGAAATTCTAAAATAAAATGTTTATATTAGAAAAGGTAAAAGGTTAAAAATTAATACACTAGGTATTCAACTTAAGTAGTAAAGAATATAAGAATAAACTAAAAGAAAGTGAAAGGAATGAAATAATAAATATAAAACCAAAAAATTGTAAGTAGAAAATGAAGATATAATAGATAAAATGTTAGTTTAAAAGAAGGAGAGGAAATAATAGTTGTTAAGTCTCTAATATGCAATAGGTATCATGCTATCTGCTTCTTAGTATGATACTATTATTTAATATTAAGATAAGCCAAATATTATATCTTCATTTTCCTGTTAAATAACTTGCCAAAGATTACATGAATAATAAGTTAGGTATTAAAATACATGTTTCCCCAGATCCAAAGCCTTTGGCTTTTTCAATATACTTTTATATATAAATAGGGGTATAATTGATGAACAATGTTGTGTTAATTTCATGTGTACAGCAAAGTGATTCAGTTATATATACATACATGTATCTATTCATTTAAGAGTTAATACCTATCCTTCTGAAACTATTTCAAAAAAATTGCAGAAGAAAAACCCCTGAACTCATTCTATGAGGCCACCATCACCCTGATACCAAAACCAGAAAAAATACCACAAAAAAAAGAAAATTACAGGCCAATATCATTGATGAACATAGATGCAGAACCCCTCAATAAAATACTAGCAAACCAAATCCAACAGTGCATTAAATGGATCATACACCATGACCAAGTGGGATTTATTCCAGGGAGGCAAGGATTTTTCAATATCCACAAATCAATCAGTGTGATACACCACATCAACAAATTGAAGAATAAAAACCATATGATCATCTCAACAGATGCAGAAAAAGCTTTTGACAAAATTCAACACCGATTTATGATAAAAACTCTCCAGAAAGTGGGCATAGAGGGAACATACCTCAACATAGTAAAGGCCATACATGACAAACCTACAGCTAACATCATACTCAATGGTGAAAAGCTGAAAGCATTTCCTCTAAGATCAGGAATAAGACAGGATGTCCACTCTCACCACTTTTATTCAACATAGTTTTGGAAATCCTAGCCATGGCAATCAGAGAAGAAAAAGAAATAAAGAGAATCTAAATTGGAAAAGAAGTAAAACTGTTACTGCTTGCAGATGACATGATACTATATCAGGAAAATCCTAAAGATGCAACAGAAAACTACTAGAGCTCATCAGTGAATTTGGTAAAGTTACAGGATACAAAATTAGTACACAGAAATCTGTTGCATTTCTATACACTAACAACAAGATAACAGAAAGAGAGATTAAAGAAACAACCCCATTTACCATCGCATCAAAAAGAGTAAAATACCTAGGAATAAACTAACGCAAGGAGGCAAAAGACCTGTACTCCGAAAACTGTAAGACGCTGATGAGAGAATACAAAAATGACACAAACAGATGGAGAGATATAACATGTTCTTGGATTGGAAGAATCAATACTGTCAAAATGACTATACTAAGCAAGGCAATCTATAGATTCAATGCAATCCCTATCAAATCACCAACAGTGTTTTTCACAGAAATAGAACAAAAAAAATCTTAAAATTTGTAAGGAGACACAAAAGACCACAAATAGCCAAAGCACTCTTGAGAAAGAAAAATGGAACTGGAGGAATCAGGCTCCCTGACTTCAGACTGTACTACAAAGCTACAGTCATCAAAACAGTATCATACGGGCACAAAAACAGAAATATAGATCAATGGAACAAGATAGAAAGCCCAGAAATAAATCCACCTACCTATGGTCAATTAATCTATGACAAAGGAGGCAAGACTATATGATGGAGAAAACACAGTCTCCTCAATAAATGGTGCTGGGAAAACTGGACAGCCACATGTAAAAAAGTGAAACTAGAACATTCTTTAACACCATACACAAAAATAAACTCAAAATGGATTAAAGACCTAAATGTAAAACCGGATATTATAAATCTCTTAGAGGAAAACATAGGCAGAATACTCTTTGACATAAATCACAATATCTTTTTCTATCTATCTCCCAGAGTAATGCAAATAAAAATGAAAATAAACAAATGGGACCCATTAAACTCAAAAGCTTTTGCACAGCAAAGGAAAACATAAGCAAAACAAAAAGACAGCCCACAGAATGGGAGAAAATATTTGCAAATGATGTGACCAACAAGGGATTAATCTCCAAAATTTACAAACAGCTCATGCAGCTCAATATCAGAAAAACAAACAACCCAATCAAAAAATGGGCAAAAGACCTAAATATACATTTCTCCAAAGAAGACATACAGATGGCCAACAGGTACATGGAAAGGTGTTCAACATCACTAATTATTAGAGAAATGCAAATCAAAATTACAGTGAGATATCACCTCACACCAGTCAGAATGACCATCATCAAAAAGTCTACTAACAATAAATGCTGGAGAGGGTGTGGAGAAAAGTGAACCCTCCTACATTGTTGGTGGGAATGTAAATTGATACAGACACTATGTAGAACAGTATGTAAGTTCCTTAAGAATCTAATATACTTTAAACATCTTCATGTTAGTTCATGCTTTGCCAGCTGCACAGATCATATGTCAATATAAAAAATTTTAAAAAATCAGTTTTTGTGTCTTCACAAATTGTAATATGGAGGCCCAAATCATAAAGTTATCCATATTCCTATTATTCAAAGTGTAATCCATGGACCACTATTACCTGGAAGCTTGTTAAAAATGCAGAATCTCAGGTCCACCCTAAACCTATGCATCAGAAACTGCACTTTAACAAGATGACCAGGTAATTCATAGGCACATTAAATTTTACGAACATTGCTATGTATAATTCATTATTTACCTACTATCATATCTACATGAAGAATCATGTGTAATATTCACATCAAATGATCAGGACATACACTGTTGGGAGAAATTAACATAATAGAGAATGGAATTAAGATTGCCAAAGGTCTGGGTAGGCTGACTCAAGACCTGACTCAAGAACAATAAATGTATGTTTTCTATGAAATGGCCTACTATGTGCTGTTCACAGTACTATGGGTTTTTTTGTTGTTGTTGTGTTTTTTAATCTCACAAAAAGCTAATGAAGTGATGGTTACAACCCTATTTTATAGATGACAAAAAAATGAGGGGCATCTAACCCAATATTGTAAATCATCTATACTTCAATTTAAAAAAAAAATGAAATGAGAGGCAAAGAATTTAAGAAAAATAGGCCCAAAATTTAGTTCTGTTTGACTCCAAGAGCTCTGTGTTTTCCCTCTGTGGTACATCTTGTATTTTAAATTTTAAAAATCATATCTGTATAGTAGAAGACAAAGCTGAATCGTGGTTCATGTAAAAAAAGAAAAAAGTACCTGAGAATTGTAAGGGACAATAAATGTAACCTAAGCACATAGTGTACTGTATCACTTAAAATTATATATGCACCCTTAGAAATACCATGCCCCCATTTTGGCATGATCACCAAATTAGGCTATGTCTTCAGCATTACCTTAGTTCCAGAGCTATATTTTTTAAAAATGTATTAGACATTGAGTTTGGCTATATGTAACAAAAACCCTAACAGTAGCTTAAACAAGTTAGTGAATTCTTTTTCTCTCACACGAGCAATTTAGAGATAGGCAATTCAAAGGTGGTATGCCAGTTCTACAATGTCATCTTGTAAATGATGCAACATGGGGTTTGGCTGCTCACTGCTCAAGGGCCAATAAAGAGGCAAGGTTGGTGGAAAGGAAAGTTTGCTTATCTTGGATGCCAGCAATGGGGGGTGGGGGTGGATGGGAGGGCAGACTCCTGCCCAAAGGCCGACACCCCCCCAACCCGTGGGCAAGAGCTTTTATAGGCAGAGGGAGGGGGGCTACATGCAGAAACAGCACACTCAGCTCTGACAGTCATCTTGAAATTGGTCATGCAGTGGTCTGATCAGCATCTTCTTGATTGTTTTAAGTACAATTAATCTTCAGTTCCAGGGTCGGTTTGTTCCCATATCTTTGAGGCCAATTCTCGGAATTGCGGCAGCTTATGTCATGGCTACAGTTTGGTCATCGTGTACGTAACTTCTTCCACCTGGTGGGTGTTTCAGTATCTACAGGACAGCTCAAAGGATATGGCTCAGAATATTATCTATAGCCCTTGAGAACTAAAGGTCCTTGACTTTGCTTAATGACTAAACTATTATTATTTAGTCTTGTTGGACTGTTATCCTTTGCTTCTATATTTTCTCACTGCTCTGATTAAACTTATTCTTTGGCTAAAGTTTCTCCACAGACAAAAGGCAGGTGGAGGACATGGCGGGGAAGGACCACAGGGCCCTGCTCCATTTCAATCTGAGATCTACTGACCTTCAATATTCCTGTTCAGCCACTCTTAGCGAGTGCTTATTGCCTCATTAGCACAAGATGATGGATCCACCTCTTTTTTACTGAATTACAGTCAGAAAGAAGAAAGGTAAAATAAAAGGTCCATCAATGTGAGTCAATACCCCTGTAAAGGCATTTTTAGGGAGAATATAGCCAACATTTTGTACTTAAATATGATTGGTCAGAAAATATGTGAATGGCCATCTTGGGGAGCTAAGAAATTATGAATTTTTATTGAATGTGTCTCCAATAAAACTGGCGTTCTGTTAGTAAAGAAGAAAAAATGTATTTTAATAGGTAACTAGCACTCTCTGCCACAGATCATTAAAAAAGGAAGAAAAGAAAGAAAAGGAAAAAGACAAGCCTCTAATTAACAAATTGGATTATCTTCAGTAGAAGGCAAGCACCAGAATGCCTAGGGTGTCTGAAAAACCAAAAGATATAAAGAATGGTTAATATCAGAGACATTTCAACTGGAGAGAGTGGCTTGACAGCTGTCTTCAAATACATAATGAATTATTTAACCAAAACAGCCACAAACAGGAACACTAATAAAAAGTTATAAAGGAACAAAATTGAGCTCAATATAAGAAATGATATTTTTATTAAGAGTTATCCAATCAAAGCTAGTGGAGAAGTTCCTCATTCCTAAAGAATTTTACCACAATCTGGTGAATGTTTGTTAGGGATATTGTAGAGGGCTATTAGTCTAAGTGGAAGATCAGATTAGGAGAAACTCAAGAGGCCTTCCAAGCCCATGTTCAGGTTCTAGTAATGATGATCACACACTTTCTTTGCAATAGTGCCCAGAATTAATCAAACTTACAGTTAGAATTAAGCCAGCTCATCTATATCTGTTGTTTAAAACTGATCTGTTATATTATGGGAAATGCCCAAACACTTTCACATTGTGAAGTCATCCTATATTTGTTTATACATTATTATTTTCAAGAGGAATATCATTTTTAGAAAATAGTACAATACTAGATGTATATATTTTCAATGTTTTGTCTAATGACACATATTTATTGAAGGTCAATATACCATCATTGTGATGTCAGATTACAAACACAATGTGAACCTTTATATAAAAAAATAATAGAACACTGGGTATAACACAGATTATTTCCACTGTAACTTATTTTCCAATTAATTGCATAATTAATTTCTAACCCTAAGAGAAAACATTCTGATTCAAGCTGCTTTTCATTATATCAACTGACATGACGAGCAAAGTAGAAATTATTATTAAATAGGCCACAGAGTGTACATAAATTTTTTCACAATGCAGTCTTATCACTCATAAATCTATATACCTAAATAAAAGTCTTTAGTCAAAAATCATAATATTAAAATAGTGTAGAAGTTCAGTGTATAATAGTTTAAAGAGACCCAGACAGAAGACAGATTTATTAATTACGAAAAGGTTAATATCACTTCCTTAAGCAACTTACAAATATGCGAATACAGCCAACTGTTACAGTCACTATTGCTTATTTCTGTACACTGAAATACATCCCTTGTATGTTTTTCATATTTAATTGCTATTATATGTAGATACAAAATTGTCCCATTATATGCAGGTGCTCCTTTATATATAATTCAGTGATCTACATTTATAAATTAAATAAAACCTTCTACAGGTCAAGATGAAAAAGAGAACAGTTAAGTGTATGTGATGTCTCATGTCTGGATATGGCAACAAAGTTTTCAAACTGATATTAGTGTAGTACAATCAATCATTTAATCAATCAATCAGTCAATCATTTAATCAATCAATTGACAAGTGCTAGTTAAGCGCTTAATCTATGCCCATGGTAGAGATCAAATTACAACAAAACCTCTTCTTTTCCTCTAAAAGAGTAAAACATGTTCCAAATTCAGACAGTTCATTAAGAAAATTACGTAAATCTCATTTTTCTGGTTTAATAGATTGTATACTAATCATAACCCAGTAGAAAGAGTAATACGTAAATTGAAAAGGAGTAAGTAGGAAAAACAATATGGAATTTGATCCATTCTTTGTTTAATATACATATGATTTGATATTACAATATTTCATTATGTATGTAGTTTAGTTTGAAATTATGGATGCATGTTTTGAGAAGGTTGTGATATTTACAAGGATTAAATATACTATTAAAGGAAAGTAAATATGCTTACATTTATGCCCATATTGTGTGTAATGCTTAGGGCCTCTTCCTTACAAAGTGAAAGATAAAAATAATGAAACGTGGATTGCAATTTAAATGTAAAGTAATATACTAATCAATAAAAAAAATGCAGACTATCAAATAACATTCACTACAACACAAAGTTTTCTTAAATAAAATATGAAGAGATAAATGTTGAATCCTTTATATTATTTTCATATAGGTCTGAATTTCAGGCTTGGAGATTTCTCTTAAGGTAAATAATTTTCTAAGATCCAGTTAGGGCTTCAAATTCTTCCATAAATAATGTTCCAACCAATCTTTTAAATTACAGACATGAATAGCCTTTAGTTCGAATATCCTTTCTCCATCATTTTCCTCCTCCAAAATTTTCAAAAGTATTTTATATTCACATCTTAAATGACAACAAAGACAATATCTACAATAAACTCCCTTTCTCTCCATTACTTTCCTATCTTACATAGTGTTACCAGCAATCTCCAAATAATTTTCCATGTTAATAGGAGGAGCTTCTTTCACCACAAAGGTAGATAATCTTCCTGTCTATATGTTGCATCCAAATCAGTCAAATGAAAATGAAAATTGCTCACTCAACCTCAAACCATATTTACATATAGCAAATAAAGCTACCCACTTTGGCTTTATTTTAAAGCAGTTAGATTTTGAAATCCAAGAGTCACCAACAAATACCATAGTATGTCCATCGCAATGGACACTAGGAACACCATCCCCTTTGCCAGTCAGATGGAAAGCCCGTCATTACAATGCTGGGACCCAGGAGAAAACATACAGTATTTAACATTCAACAAACCATGGCATTACCAAGCAAATCCAAAGGGAGGGGATAAAAAAAACGAATGTGCTTTATGGTATGAAACTGAAATGCAAGTAATTCAGAATCTGCAAAACAAAAGACCAAAATAATTTATTTGCATCTCTAAACCCCTAACTTGAATTTTAAAAGCTGAATACTATATTTTTATTCTTCTCGGTTTCCTCATTGTCATTATGTAATCTCACGTCATCATCGCAAAGGATACTTAACTGGGCTGATCTAAGTGAAGAAACTGAAGGAGACCTGTGGTTATAACCAGAGTGCCCACAGGGATCCTATCAGAGATAAAGGGTCATAATTATTCTCTTATCACTTTCCCCTCTCAGTTCCAAAATCCACTTCTCTTTTGAATTTCAGGCGTCTTGATTTGTAATTTTTAAAGTTTGATAAAATGTGACTGTGGGGAGAGGTATATTTTCAGATTTTGAAGTAGTTAAATGTTGGAAAATGTTCTCTAGAGATTTTTCAAATGACATATTTTGCTCTTTGGGAGCTCTTTGAGAGTGGAGGGGGTATTTTATTTATCTTTTTTTTTCAATATACATTTAGGTTCTCAACAAGTGGCGGGGGTGTTCTAAGCCAGATAACTCACTAGACTTTCTAATTGCATTTACAAACAGAAAGGCCATTCAAGTCAGGACTTGAATCACTAGAGATCAATGATTGGTTATTTTTTTAGAGTACAGTAAATACATATGGTTAATATTGATTATGTCTTTTTCTCCTTTTAATGGTTCACTCATTTTTTAATGTAATAGTAAATGAAAATTATCTAAGGTATAAAATCTAAAAAAAAATAGCAATAGAGAAGACACAACTACATATGACTACAGAATCAACTCCTAAGTGCATTTTGATGCACCTAGAAAGTGAAGTTAAACTTAAAACCTTTTGCACAGCAAAGGAAAGCATAAACAAGATGAAAAGACAACCCTCAGAATGGGAGAAAATATTTGCAAATGAAGCAACTGATGAAGGATTAATCTCCAAAATATGCAAACAGCTCATGCAGCTGAATATAAAAAAACAAACAACCCAATCAAAAAATGGGCAGAAGGCATAAATAGACATTTCTCCAAAGAAGACAGATGGCCAAGAGGCACATGAAAAGATGCTCAATATCACTAATTACTAGAGAAATGCAAATCGAAACTACAATGAGGTATCACCTCACACCAGTCAGAATGGCCATCATCAAAATATCTACAAACAATAAATGCTGGAGAGGATGTGGAGAAAAGGGAACCCTCTTGCACTACTGGTGGGAATGTAAATCAACACAGCCAGTATGGCGGTTCCCTAAAAAAACTAAAAATAGAACTACCATATGACCCAGCAATCCCACTACTGGGCATATATCCTGAGAAAACCATAATTCAAAAAGATACATGTACCCAATGTTCATCGCAGCACTATTTACAGTAGCCAGGACATGGAAGCAACCTAAATGTCCATCGACAGAGGAATGGATAAAGAAAATGTGGTATATATATATACAATGGCATATTACTCAGCCTTAAAAAGGAACGAAATTGGGACATTTGTAGATGTGGATGGACCTAGAGTCTGTCATACAGAGTGAAGTCAGAAAGAGAAAAACAAATATCATATATTAACACATTTATGTGGAATCTAGAAAAGTGGTACAGATAAAGCTATTTGCAGGGCAGGAATAGAGATGCAAACATAGAGAATGGACATGTGGACACAGAGGGGGAATGGGAGGGTGGGATGAATTGGGAGATTAGGATTGACATATATACACTACTATGTGTAAAATTGATAGCTAGTGGGAACCTGCTGTATAGCACAGGGAGTACAACTCAGTGCTCTGTGATGACCTAGATGGGTGGGATGTATTGGGGGGTGGGAAGGAAGTCCATGAGGAAGGGGATACAGGTATACATATAGCTGATTCACTTTGTTGTGCAGCAGAAACTAACAGAACACTGTAAAACAATTATACTCCAATAAAAAAATAAAAGAAAAAAATTTACGTAGATGCATGAAGAAAGCATTCTTATACCCTATCCTCTGCCACCTTTAAGATTGAAGTTTGCTATGCATTCCTTCACAACTTTCTTTATGCATAAATATGTGTTTCTATACACACAGCATAGAACTCATTATTTGATTCTTTTGCTTATTGTTGCTATTCTGTATATGCAATAATGTTTGTGGGAAGACAAACAGGTTTGTTCAATGAATAATCCAGATACTCTCCTGAATTTGCCTGGTAATGAGCCAGCTGGGATCAGGGTTTTCCTCCTCTCCCAACAAGGGGTGCTGTGCAAAATCTTCATTTTACCCAAAGCCTCCACTTGGCAGGCAGCTGGCATTCTCACTCCCTGATATTCTGTTTCAGACTATATATCCAAACTCAGACTGTTTTCTCCCAGTTTTGAGGTCACTTTCAGATTCATCTCACATAAAATGAGAGCAGCAGGATGGTGGGTCACTTTCTTGTAACACAGTGCTGTGGTGTGCACAGCTATGCCTAGCCCAAGCATACTTTCTGCAGAATTCTAAGAAAACTGGAGACATATGTATCTGTGACCTGCCCATGAGCTCCAATCAGTGAATGGTAACACCTTCTTAGTGTGTGCTCCCCCAATCTCTGTGCATCAGTGGCATCAAATGTGGGGTGAGCACCATTTGGTGCATGTGAGTTAAAAAGCATTTAAGTGAGCACACCAACAGACAGAGATATATCTCTAGAGTTACAGCAGGTCATAATAAACATGATGGCCATGTGGTCATGTGGCCCCTGGGCTACAAATATCCTGAAGCAGGTCAGTCATTTGGCCTTGGTAGGGTACCTATAATCTTAAATGAAATTGGTCTCTAATTTGGTACTTTGTTTAATTTGAAGCAACAGTATTTCCTAGCTCACAATAAACTCCTCAATGAAAATTTTCTCCTCCTTGTTAATCCTTAGCAATGAGTTGGTTTGTCATTTATTTGTTCCATCTGTAAGTCAGATTCTGTCTAGAAGAATGACATATATCATTGATTAATCCATTTAATACAAAATTGTTATTGTTTATAGTTTACCAGGCACTGGTTTAGGTAATGAAGATATGCTAGGAGATGTAGATAAATAAATACCTATGAGACAAAGAGGGATAGACACAGGATCCTTTGGAACAGATATCTAATTTCTGACCTGAAAAGTATATCAGTTGTTTGCCTGGCAGAGATGTGAGGAAAGAAATTCCAATACAAAAACAACACCTGCAAAAGCCTGCAAGGAAACCTGCCAAAGTTAGGGAAATAAAGGTAGCTTCTCCTTCACGAAACAGAACGAACAAGGAAGGAGTCATGATAGATAGATAGGGCTGATGAAATAAACCAATGGCGAGATAAAAATGGTCATGTAAAATATGGGAAGCATTTTGGCCTAAATCAAACTGGGTTGTAGAAGAAAGAAAAATTTATAAATTGAAGAGAGCAGAAGATTAAATGGATAGGATCTAGTGTTTGATTGGATATAGTCAGTCGTGAAGATGGAGAATTAGTGATGTCATCCCAAGGTCTAGCTTGGGCACCCGGTGGGATGGAGTTCTCATTCATAATAAAGAAAGGCAAACTAGACAACAGTACCGGTTGCTTTGGGTTGGTGAGGTAAAGCACAGAGATTGTACATTCTATTTTGGAAATGTGTGTCTCAGATGATGTGAGACATACAAGTAGATGCAGCTGGTGGTAGTTAAGATATATTAGGCTGAAGTTCCAGAAGATATCTGGGTTGTTAATTCAGATTTGTAACCAGCAGAATATAGCTGAGATATGAAGCAGTCTGAGAAAGAATGGACAGAAAAGTAGTAAGAAAAAATGCAATGTCGTGGAAGTCAAGTAATAGGTTTTATTTTCTTAATTACATAAGTTATATGTTCCTTATAATCTGATCCAAGCAGTGAAGTGTGCATTAAGTAAGAAGTAAGTCCCATTTCCTTCACCAATGCAATCTCAATCCTCAGAAGCCTTTGGTGTGCATTACACCAGACGTTCATTACACCAGACATTCACCAGACATTCATATATATATTAGATTGTGCATATATTTCACTATCAGTTCATAGAGATATATGCTATTCTTTTTAATGACATCATATTCCATTGTATGAATATATCATGAGTAAATCATTTAAATTTTATATTTAAATGCTTATAATAGAAATAATTCAAGGACACTATGAAAAAGGTAATAAAAAATAAAACTAAAAACTTAAAATCTTCCTTCTCTACAACAGAATCGACCCCTGTTAGTTTTTTAGGCTATCTGGAGGTTGTTGCCAAGTATTACATTTAAAATTGTATTTTATAATCCACCAACTTTAGATTTCTATTACTCCTCATCTATAAAAGATGAAACATTTAGGAAATTTTTGCAACCTCTCATTTCTCTTCCCCTCTACATCTAAATCTTTGTTAGTTAATAATTTTAATTTCTTCTAGGGTTTGCATTTTTTATTTATTTATGTAACAGATTGTAATCTATTTTTCTTGAGTTACTTATCATTTTTAATATCATTTATTTTCCCTTAAATTACAAAAAGAGAAAATTAGCTACTTAGCTTTTCTTCCATTTCTCAAAAAATTTTGGCATAAATTATTTTAGGTTCCTACCTTTTGCATTCTCTTCTATAAATATAAATTCTAAAAGTAATTTTATTTATTTCTATAGCTTAATACTAAAAATGTTTAACCACTGTACAGAATTTAATATATGATTATGTAAACTTTATATACCATAGACTCAAAATGTGGGATCGAACTCATAGTGATGTAAGATTATGTTATTTTAACTATTGTTTGTAGCTGCCTTTCCAACTTCTTTATAAGTATTTTTGTATTCCATATTGCCCTCCCTGCCCCCATTTTCGGTGGAGGTTTTTCTTTTTATTTCCTGGAATACTTCCTCCAGTGATTTTGTTTTTCACAAAGTAAATATGTATAGTGAAATTTCTGAGTCATTCTACTCCTGCAAAAGTGTGTATTTTAACTTCACATTTGATCAATAATATTCAGATACAGAACTCTAGGTTCACAACATTTTCCCTCAGACTTGGAAAGCCATTGTTCTAGGTTCTGATGTTTCTCATGAGAAGTCTGATGTCTATCTGAGTGCCAATTCTTTGAAATCAACATATATTAACATAATTGCTTTGTTTCATTTCTTTTTGGATAAGTTTAGGATTTTCTCTTTAACCCTGATATTCTAAAGTTTTGCTCTTTTGGTTCTTTTCATTCATCTCGCTTAGTAATTAAAAACTTGTTTTTACCCATGTATTCAGAACATCAGATAAGGTAAATCAGTGTCTCTCTATTCTCCCTCTAAAATTCCTTTTAGACATGCACTGGGCTTTTCTGATTTACTTTTCTTAATTATCCTCATAATTTTCATCTGTTTCTTTTTTGTCTAAATTCTGTCAGATTTCCTGATTTTTTTTCCTGGATGATTTGTTGCTCTTTTTTAAGATAATTTCTTCCACCAGTACACCTTAACTATGTTCATTTTTACCACTCAGACTTTGTCTTTTTTTTATTTCCACAGTCATTTTTATAATTTATAAATAATCATTCGAATAGTTTAATTTACACCTAAATCTTAATAAGGACAATTACATTTAACTTTAAGTTTTCTTTCATTCTCTGAATTATCTCTAATCCTCCAGAGCTGATTTTTCTTTTAGTTTATCTTGGTTCTTGTCGTCTCTTTGGTGATGTTAATTTTTTTTCAGATGTCACATGTTCATTCATAAGTATAAGTGACATACTATCTTAGCTAGTATAGTGGCTTAAATCTTTTTCTCACCAGTTATATATGTCTCTTCTAGGTGATAGCTCTCTTCAACTGGAAGATCAACTGCAATTGTCAGTATAAATATTTGGGCATGTCAACAGGTAATCTTCCTATAGGCTGCACAGATAAGAAACAGGACGTCAGACATCTACACTGCCAGAGGAAGGAGTAAGCAATTTGGCAGTGGAGACAGTCATTTTACTACTTGATGAAACTATATGTCTTTTCATTTCTCTCCTTGGTCTTTTGTGGATCTAGAGCAGAGGTTGACACAAGTAACACGATTTTAATGGAACTCAGCCATGCTCATTGGTTTAGGTACTATTTATGGTTGTTTTCATGCCAAGACAGAACTGAGTAGTTGCAACAGATTATATGGCCTGAAAGACTTGACTTACTATCAAGTCTTTTGTTAAGAAAAGTTTGGCAACTCCTTGTCTAGGGTATCCTTAAGCTCCATGATACTTCTTTCTCATCCTTAATGCACACTAGTAACTGTGCTCAGGTAGATCACTTTCTGTGTTTAAGAAAGAAATTCCAGTACTTATCTTTATGTTAAAAATACCAGTTGTTAGATACTTAGTTTACAATAGGAAGGGGGAAGAAAGTCATCTGTCTCAGGTATTCTAAAGGTGTTTACTTAATAAATTATCTGGTTGATTCCCAGTGGTCTTTGAATTTGTTGACTCTGAACCTGGAGCATCTCTGGACTTCCTTGGGAAGTCCTTGCTTATCCCTGATATCTACAGGATATTCTACATTTATCTTATGCTATCTTCTTTCTATATCCCAACTTTATGAAATTTCTGATTCATTACTGACATAAATTATTTCTTGTTATTATTGTAACTGTATTTAACTTCTGTTTTTGTGAAATTTCTGACTGATTTATAAAAGCTTTTGAAATAAGTGAGCTAGATTCTGGTGCTCAAGCTGTCATCTGGTACATGAAACTCCAAAGAAGAAAGTTTTACAAGAAGTAATAATCAATATTGCTAAATACTGCTGAGAATTCAAGTGAGATGTGGGGGAAAAGTGGCTCTAGACATAGAAACAAGGAGGTCATTGGTTACCTTGTAGATAGTAGGTTAAGTAGAATAGTGGGGGAAGAGGGCAGAGAGCAGTAGCTTGGGGAATGATTGAGATTTGAAGAAGTAGATACACATACAACTTCCTGGTGTTTGATTGTAAGGGAGAGGAGAGATATAGGTCAGTGTGTGACCAGGAAAGTATGATTAAATTGTGGACTCATGTTTGCTTCTTTATGGTTATGGTTTATGTTTATGGCTGCTTTTTCTTTTTAAGATTAAAGTGAATACATCATCTTTAAAATCCAGTGAAAAAAAGTTTGAAACAGAAAAACATTTTATTTGAAGAAAGAAAAAGGAAAGGAGGGGGTTTAATTTATGAAATGTGTCCTTGAACAGGCAGAAAAGAGTAAAATCCTGGGTAGAGATGCATGAATTCACTTTAGATAAGATGGTAGACAGAAGGAGAGGAGGGAAGAGCAGTGTGATACAGTCTAGAAATCGATAGCAGTAAGTCACAAAGGTTTTCATCCTTATTACTTTTAGTTTCTATGTGAGGAACCAGCTGGGAATGTGTGTTATGTGTTAGCTAGCCCTGGAAATTCAGAGAGGGTTGGAATAGCTGCCATAGATAATGAAGAGAGAAGAACTCAAAGAACACTGAACTACTGAGGAAGCATTAAGGATCCAACTGAGGGTGGGCACCACTCTTTTAATACAAGCTTCAGTTTGTAATTTTCTATAACAGCTTTCAGCACTCTGAATAAGGGTGCAGAAGAAGCACACAGCTAGATTTATCCAGAGTCAGGGTTTTACCCAGTAAAGAACCAGGAGATTTGCAAAACACTAACTGAAATTTCACCACGATGCTTAAGATGAATAGGAAGGAAGTAAAAATAGGAGGTGACTGATACGGAGAAAACGTAGAGGATTTAGGGACTGCATACTTTTGTGGTTAAAAATGCATGACAGTGTAAAAACATGGAGTGAGAGAGTTGCAGGGAAAGATGCTGTGACTACAGAGTCAATTTTTAAATTTAAAATAATAGCAGCTACAAAAGACGACGGCTGCGGCGCTCCAGGTGGAACTTTCCAGAACACTTGGTGAAAAAGCAGAGGAGCAGCGGCTGCCCGAGCTGCACACGGCAACGCTCTCCTTCCCGCTCCCCCACACCAGCATCGTCCCTCTCACTGGCTGTAGGAACTGGTGAAAGAAACCACTTATTATGATGTTTTGGGGGTCAAACCCAATGCCACCCAAGAAGAATTGAAAAAGGCTTACAGGAAACTGGCCTTGAAGTACCACCCTGATAAGAATCCAAATGAAGGAGAGAAGTTTAAACAGATTTCTCAAGCTTACGAAGTGCTCTCTGATGCAAAGAAAAGTGAATTATATGACAAAGGAGGAGAGCAGGCAATTAAAGAAGGTGGAGCAGGTGGCAGTTTGGGCTCCCCCATGGACATCTTCGATATGTGTTTTGGAGGAGGAGGCAGGATGCAGAGACAAAGGAGAACCAAAAATGTTGTGCATCAACTCACAGTAACCTTAGAAGATTTATATAATGGTGCAACAAGAAAACTAGCTCTGCAAAAGAATGTGATTTGTGACAAATGTGAAGGCCGAGGTGGTAAGAAAGGAGCAGTGGAGTGCTGTCCCAATTGCCGAGGTACTGAAATGCAAATAAGAATTCATCAGATAGGACCTGGAATGGTTCAGCAAATTCAGTCTGTCTGCATAGAGTGCCAGGACCATGGGGAGTGGATCAGTCCTAAAGATAGATGTAAAAGCTGCAATGGAAGGAAGATAGTTGGAGAGAAGAAAATTCTAGAAGTTCATATTGACAAAGGCATGAAAGATGGCCAGAAGATAACATTCCATGGTGAAGGAGACCAAGAACCAGGACTGGAGCCAGGAGATATTATCATCGTTTTAGATCAGAAGGACCATGCTGTTTTTACTCAAGGAGAAGACATTTTCATGTGTCTGGACATACAGCTGGTTGAGGCATTGTGTGGCTTCCAAAAGCCAATATCTACTCTTGACAACCGCACCACAGTCATCACTTCTCATCCAGGTCAGATTGTCAAGCATGGAGATATCAAGTGTGTGCTAAATGAAGGCATGCCAATTTATCATAGACCAATGAAAAGGGTCGCCTAATCATTGAATTTAAGGTAAACTTTCCTGAGAATGGCTTTCTCTCCCCGGATAAACTCTCTTTGCTGGAAAAACTCCTACCTGAGAGGAAGGAAGTAGAAGAGACTGATGAAATGGACCAGGTAGAACTAGTGGACTTCGATCCAAATCAGGAAAGATGGAGCCATTAAAATGGAGAAGCATATGGGGATGAGGAACATCATCCTCGGGGTGGTGTTCAGTGTCAGACCTCCTAATGGGGCCAGTGAATAACACTCACCGCTGGCATTTTATTTGCAGTAGTGACTGAGTGAAGGACTAGAATCATAATATGCTCACTGCTTGCTATTGTTTGTTTTAATATTCAACTATAGTAGTGTTTTAAAAGTTAAATGAAGAATAAACTCAAATATAAAAGCTCTGACTTTGCCCTGTATGTATGATGACTTCAGTGTGCAAGATAAGTTTAATACTTGTAAAAACTACTTTAAAAAATTTCCCCTAGCATTTGTTAGGCCATACTTTGTAATTGATTTCAGCTATGTACATGGAATAGCTTAGACTGAAATGCCAGGTATATGTATTGGCTTCAGTGTATGACCCTTAATTGCTAAGCTATGAAGTTAAAATTGTATTTAACTGGCAGTCAGACAAAGAATTTGTAGAAAAGTGTTGGTCTGTATAGTGGTATTAAGTGGGATTCATTGTGATGCCTCTGCATTTATTCTATTGCCTCAACTGTTACTTGAAGATGGCATGCTATATAATTTAGCCTGTGGTATCAGTGATAGAAATGATACCTTTCTAAAGAAGGGGTTTATCACATAACATGCTGCTTCTTGAGGGCTTGCACTTGTAGGATTGCATTCCCTTCTGCTGTGCCATCTTTTTTTTAATATATCTAGCTATTGGTCCTGGTTACTTTTTTTTTTTCTTCCTTCTCTTTGGACCACAGTAAGCCTTAGAGTAGTCACTTCTGGAGCAGGGTAACTTAGAGGTTAGAGTAATGAGAAGTAATTTGCATGTATGAGTTAGGAAGGTGTTTTGCAGGTATGTTACAGGCTTACTTTAAACCATTTAACTTATGCTCCAAAGTAAATGTAATTTAATGTTGGTGGAATAGCAAATTATGAATAGCTTTAATTGTATGTTTAAAGTCATATGTTCACAAGCTTAAATCTGGATATCAGAATTTAAGCAATTCTTGAAATGTATGAATGTCTCCTTAATATACTGATTCAAAAGCAAAAAATAAATAAAATAAAATAAAATAATAGAGATAATGCACTCCTGTGCCATGATCTTCTTATAGATAAATTTCTAGTTAAATTCTCACTTCAAATTGAAGACCTATTATTTAATTCCTCTCAGAGATGAGAAAATCAAGTATAAGAACAGTAACTTGCAAAGGTTTACACAATGCCAAAAACTGATGGACCTGAAATTTGAAAAGTATAGCTGTTTGTAAAATCAATCCTATATTCTTCACGTTCTCCCTGTGCCTCAATGATATTTCCAATGAGAAGTGGACCAGTAGAGAATGACACTCCTATGCCCTGTTCCCAAAGAGCATCAAGTCCTGCAGCAAGTTACTCTTATCCGCTCCTATATTTTATGTCTATCCTTTCATACACAATTTCACATAAAGAAAATGATCCCTTTGTGAAAATGTTTGGGCACTCCAGATCTGGAGGGAATTTTTTATTTGCAACTAGGTTTTTTTAAAAGGCACTTAGAAAAGGATATTTCAGAATTTTCTTCAGTAGAAATCCACTTTAGATTCTGGTATTGCCTTAAATTATAAGAATACATGTTATGATTCAGATATATAGCTATGCCTAGTCACTGGTACCTTTTCCCTGTAAATATTATGAAATAAGACTTCATACATTTTGGTGGTGTAGAGAGAATCACTGAAAAATAGACCTCACCCAATAAAGTATTTTTACTTTGGAAGCATAATTACAGCCTTAGAAAACTCTGCTAGAATTCATTTTCAGGAAAAGTTTTGCAATTGAAAGACTGGATGCACAACAGTAAAGCAGCAGTTGTGTGTGAGAAAATGGAGCCAAGGTTATTGAATCTATAATAAATCCCTATGCAATGGTGACTGCAAGAATGGAAGAGAGAGAAATGAAACAAAATCCATTATTCCTGATTCTAAGAAAAGCCCATCAATACCTCCTCTTTTCTAATGTACCTTGTTTAAGACATTTTAAGAAGGCAAGCAAAAGGACAAGATTAGAGTGACAGGAGAAGCCTGATAGTGGAAGCAGGGGCCTCACAAAATGGCATTTCCAGATGAATCTGCACATGCTGTTCTTCATGCCTAGAATCTGCTCCTTGCAATGCTCATGCTCCATTTCTTCTATTTGTGTTCCAAAAGTGCGATGTGCTCACAGCAGCCTTCATCAACCTCCCTGGGTAAACACTTCCTACCCTGTTTTGCCTATCACTTCACTCTGTACCGATTTCCTTCAAAGTATTTATCATAATACCTGTTTTACTTGTACTTTTTATTCTCACTTTCTGTCCTCTCTTTAACCCCTATTTTTTACTGTATGAGCGATTAGATCAGGATCAAGGCTGTTTTATGCACAATTTCCCACCATGAACCTTGTATACAGTATGTACTTGATTATCTTTTGCTGATTTAATTAATTAATCTGCCATCCTCATCTTTATGACAACAGTCTTCCAAAGGCTTACTGTTAAGAGTCACTGCGTCACTCAGGTTTGTATTTGAGTGCAGGCAACAGAGACTTTACAGTGGCTTGTCCAAAGGATATAGCTGTTTCACTTTATTTTTTCACATAACAAAGTGCTCAGAGGTAAGTAGTAGTTCAGGAAAGGTGTGGCAACTCCATATTACCATTGTCCTAAAATCCTTTGATTTTTCTGTTTTCCCAGCCTTAGCATTCTGCAAGAGGGATTGGAAAATGTGTTTTTTGCTTGTTGGGAACATTGTAAAAAATATCAGTGTTCTGTTCATAAGAAATAAGTCTGAGAGAAGAATTAATAGTCCCTTTATACACACTAGAATGCCTCCTGGTTGATATATAACAACAACAAAAAATCATCATCACATGATCTATATCACCCCAGCAGGCATAATCAGCTATAGAGACTGTTCTATACAGGAAAAAAAATCTTTATCAGAGAAGGTCTAGAGAATACTGAGTTAAAATGAAGAGAGGTAGATAAATGAGATAACAATGGAATGGAAGGATAAGACAGCCTGATGTATACATATTCACTTTAGGGATGGCTTGTCCAATGAGATAGGAATATTCAAAGTTTGTTGAAAAAGGCACCTTCTTCTCTAGACCATATTCGAATTGACACAGTCAAATCAATTCTGGGACCCTCTCTTTTCTATACTTCATTTTCTGACTAAATCCTTTCTTAAGGGCATATTCTTTCTTTTGATATTTTACTATATGAAATTAAATTAAATTTAGTCTTATAATTCAAGAAGTTGGTATTTCTCTTTAGGGCAACTTTGTATATCTCTGAGCTGATCTAGTATGTGTTGACTTCAAAGTTTAACTCTCAGAAAACAATTTCATTCTCATTTTTTCCCAAGTGCTCCTGAGACATTTCAGCATAGTCATAAAATATTGACAACGGATATATGTAGTAGACAATACCTAGTGTGCAATCTTAAAATTGAGTAATAAATATTCATCATAAAATATCTTTCAAAGTTTGCTTAATTAACTATTCCTTCAATTGCCCCTTAGGCTGGATAATTGTCCCCAATAGTATTTTAGGAATAAAGATTCTTCTGCTAATGTCCAATATTGATACTGGTTTCCCCTTGGAGACTTTTGGTAAATATATTATTTTCTTAACCTAAGAATTGTTAACATTTCTGAATGTGTGATTGCTTAACAGTTTACCAATTTATTCTCTTTTTAAGTGTAAGGGTTTGGAATCTGAATGGTCCAATTTTAGGCTGGCTTTACAATACTAACTGTGATTTTAGGCAACTCACTTGACATCCCTAAACTTGATTTTCTCCATCCAGTGATACATCTGCCAAGCTATCATACAAAATTGTTTAAAAAATCAGATTACATAGGCATGAGAAAAAAGTAGGATGGAAGGAACGATCTTGGTTAAGGCAAGAATTTCTAAGTGTTGCTTAACTAAATTTCTACAATTCTGGAAGAAAGAACTTTAAATACAATTGTCTGTTTGAATATAGCCAATGCAGATCTCTAGCCACAATTGCCTCTTTGGAGGGTGGCAAAGAGTTTGGATATATAAGCTGAGATACCTCACATGTGTGTATGTAAGGCCCCTGAAAATACAGAAGGAATTCAAGGTAAAGAGAATAGTTCAAAAACTGTAGCGGGGAGGGTGTGAGGGCAAGCTCTCCTAGCATGGCCATCTTCTAGAATAGAACTCTGAGGCGTCTAATAATTATAAATTGAAACCTGGCATTCTAGTTTTTATGAAAATATATTAGTCAAGGTACAAAGGTAAAACCTGTTTTATTTAATAATTTACTAATTCGATATACAATTTAAAATATTCATACATATAGTATATATTCTTGTCCCATACCTGCAAATGTTATTAGCAGCTGGCTTAAATCTTAATCTCTCCCTATACTTAAGAAATATTTATAAATAGCCCTACAGAAGGAGGTGTATCTTCATCTCCTTAATTCATGCAGTATATAATCAATCCAGTGTTACATGGCATGAGACATCCAAAACAGGGCAGAAAGAAACTTGTAGAGATATAAGATATACATTTCATCTGCTTCAAACACTGGTGAGGTGGGAAAAATCTAGACTCAAGGCATAACTTCTCAAAATAGAATCTCTAAATATACAGGAAAAACAAATGTGAACAAGGCAACCACTGTGCAAATGACCAGGCAGGAGATGTGCTCTAAAGTATTCAGTTTGAAATGCATATCCCTTGTATGCCATTGCTTCCTCTGCTATGTTCACAACTTTATATTGTTCTGGGGTTTTGTGTGTTCGATTCATTGAGTAAATTGGGCATATTCTATGTGTGATGAGCCTTTTGTATATTTTTAACATTCGACACTTCATATTTTGGGTCATTTTTACCCTCAGGAACAACAGCATAGCACCAATCACACTACGATTAAACATGATTTTGTATGTGTGTGTGTGCGCACGTGTGTGTGTGTGTGTGTGTGTTTCAGTAGCTGTCTATCACCTAAATTAATTTTTTCTAAAAAAACAGGATTCTATTTTGTGCGATATGTCTTTAACCTCTATGGGTTTAGAATTACGATTAAACCAGTCTGATTTGATGAAAGTGATTACTTAAATCCCTCAGAATATAAAAACCTCAGGCCTATTCCCATACATTTTACTTACAGGGTTTGGGACCTGAATTACCGAGATAATTGCCTTCACTCTTCACTGTATTTGTCTAAACAATTTAAAACTTAAGCATCATTTTATTTTTCACATTTTAGCTAATCTTATTTTTTTTTTTTTGTATAAAACAGGTTGTGTCTTTCTTCCTCAGCTTTATGCCCTATTTGTTTGTCTAGTTACTTTTCTCCCTACTTGTTATTTACTACGGATGGCCATGGATGATACTCCTATCTTTCTAATATCTGAACATTTTAAAGCAAGCTTTTTTCCAGAAAGATTCCCATGCATGAGTAACAAGTATTCTGACAGTGAAATTAAACACCTCATATTCTTCATCCCTTTATTCTTCCAAATGAGAAAACTAACCTTGTTATGTAAGAAGTCATTACTTCATCTACTCATCAGCTGTTTCTGACATGCTCCAGTTGGCTCTCAGTTTGCAAATAAAATTACACAAGAATGAAAATGAAGACTGTTTCAGAGCATTTTCAAGGAAGATTTGTTCCTTTAATGGGCTCTTTGCTGAAAGATATGGTTTTAATTTGTGAGAAAATAAAAGTGCAGTTCAAACAAGTAAAGCATACAAAGTCAGGGGTCAAAAGACTTTCTTATTTTTTATAGGAAGAAGTTCAACCTCCATATGAAGTGAAATCACAAGCACAACTTTTGCTGTGATTTATCTCTTAACAGTTCGGGCAATTCATCGAAAAACAATTTAAAATTTAGTCTGGTTTATATCAGTTTTTCATACATATTAGTTTCAGAATCCAATATTTTTTCCAAGTAAAGTATTAAGCACATTAAGTTCAGCCTCACCATTTCTATTTTCTCGTAATTATAGGTCTCTGTTTTACTTTTCCTGGCAAATAAAATATTTCCTAATTAATACACCAGGTTGATAAAGAATGTTTGCATAATGTGCTCCACAGTAGCTCTGGTTGCAAGAGATTTTACAAATATTTGAGCTGAGAGCAAACCCTAAGGATACAGTGAAATAATCAAGGCTCAGAAAGAACACAAGAGTCTGAGATAAAGTTACTTATTATTATCATTAATATTATAATTAGTATTATTTTATTTAAATACTTACAGAGGTAGGAATTAAGAAAACACAGTCTCCGGAGACAGACTTTCTGTACTCACATGCCAGCTTCACCACTACCTAGCTGTTTAGCTGTGCAATCTTGGGCAGTTACTCAGCATATCTATGCCTTGATAGCCTCATGTGTTGAATGGGGCCAGGGTTGGGGAGCGGTAAATAAAGTAGGGCGTAACTCATATAGGCGTTGTGAAGATTTAATGATTCATTACAAACTGTAATCATTTCCTGAACACTTGCTTTGCTTCAGACACTATTCTAAGCAATTTATAATCCCCAAAGTTTGTAACTTTAAGTTTTAAAATATTAATTTTGAAAGCTCTTTGGCAATTTATACACTCCTTCAGGGATATTTCTTTTATAGGAAAATAAAGTAATGCCACTATCTCATATCAACTAATAATTTAACAGTTTTACTAATATTTAACTGTCCTATGTATTGTCTTCATTTTCAAATACAAATACAAAAAAAATAGATTTATTGGTTGTAGATGGCACTCTGCACAAAGCATCAACATAAAAATAAACCACATAGTTGCTAAATTTGTTGATGACAATGGCAACCATGTTGTAATTGACTTATCTTTAAAGGAGTTTTCCTAACATCTACTAAATGTCTTATTCTGACTCCAGCAAACATATTTGAATTAGAGAGAGATCTTTGCACAACTGAGAATTGCATGACCACTTTGTTAATATATACTCTGGTAAATCCAATGATATGGTCCTACTACATGATTCTTCTCTTAGCTTCTAGCAATTTTCTCATGGAAGGCATCCATAAAATATATTGATATTATTATGCATAGTAAGAACTCATTAAAAATAAATTTAGATGATTTTCCATTAACTATTCTGTGCTAGCAAAGACCATGAGAATCAAGCTGCTAAATAATCAGTGGCATCCTGAGAGTTGCTTTTAAGCTTCAACAAATAGTAGATGTGGCTGAACTCAGCTAGGGGAAATAGTTCCAGCTTTTATTCAGTCTAATCTTAACTACCCGCAAGTTACTTTGGAAAATCCATTAATCTTCAGAGAGCTCTGAGATTTACTTCATTACTGACTGTCAGTAGAAACTGAGTTCGCCCATCACTCCCTGGCAGCTAAGGAGTAAAGAAAAAAGAGAACTGGGTTCTCGTCCCCATCCTATAGCCACTTAGTTGATATATTGTACAAGTCACTTATGGTCCCAGGGCTTTTGTATTTCCATCTACATATTGACACTGAAATATCTCTCTTAAAATCTTGCTAACTGTTTGGATACTGCGTAGGTACCATAAGAACCAGAGTGTTCCTTTTGGAACATTACATCAGATAAGTAAATATTACTTTAAGGTCTTATGCTAATTAATGGGTTTCAATAGTTTTAAGGATAAATTCTCTACTTTTTGTTTTTCAAGATAGAAAACAATTTTGCTATTTTTTCTTCTAAAATCTGTCTTATTTAAAACATGTGTAGATACCAAAAATGTCATTCACAAATTAATTGCATTTCTGGCAAAGATGAAGTTTTGTAGGTAATATTCTGAAAACTTTGAGAAAAAGTCACCTCTCCCATTTTACGTGTTTCTTTCTTTTTTTCTTTTTTTTTTTTTCGGTACGCGGGCCTCTCACTGTTGTGGCCTCTCCCGTTGCAGAGCACAGGCTCCGGACGCGCAGGCTCAGCGACCATGGCTCACGGGCCCAGCCGCTCCGCGGCATGTGGGATCTTCCTGGACCGGGGCACGAACCCATGTTCCCTGCATCGGCAGGCGTACTCTCAACCACTGAACAATCAGGGAAGCCCCTCACTGTCATTTTTGAGTAGAAAAATTCACTGTTCATCTTTCATCTTCCTTGTTGATTTGGAGATAGCAATTTACAGAAGCAAACTACAGAAATATATATATATATATATATATATATATATAGAGAGAGAGAGAGAGAGAGAGAGAGAGAGAGAGAAAGAGAAAGACTGACAGACAGAAAGACAGAGACAGAGAGGGGTGGAGAGAGAAAAGGCAACCCTACAAGAATCCATGCAAATAACTGTTTCATTCTGAGACCGATTTTTCAAAAGCCTGAAATAAGTCACAAATGATAAAGAGTTATTATACAGTTACTCCACAGAAACTAATGGATACCCTCAAGTAAAACAGGCCAAATTTCTCTCAGATCATCATGCTTTGACAGGTATAAAGTTTAATGCAATATGTGAAAAGAAACACTCCAAGGAGTCAGAAGACCTAAATTTCACTGACTGTTCAATTAATTTCTAGCTACACAATCTCCAGTAAGTCACATCTTCTAAATTTCAATATTCTTTTTTTTGGAGTATAATTGCTTTACAATGTTGTGTTAGTTTCTGCTATACAATGAAGTGAATCAGCTATATGTACACCTATATTCCCTCCCTCTTGGACCTCCCTCCCACCCCCTCATCCTGCCCATCTAGGTCATCACAGAGCACCGAGCTGAGCTTCCTGTGCTTTATTGCATGTTTCCGCTAGCTATCTATTTTACGCATGGTAGTGTATATATGTCAATCCTAATCTCCCAATTCGTCCTACCCTCCCCTTCCCACCCTACGTCCACATGTCCGTTCTCTACATCTGCATCTCTATTCCTGCCCTGCAAAAAGGTTGATCTGTACCATTTTTCTAGATTCCACATATATGCATTAATATGTGATATTTGTTTTTCTCTTTCTGACTTACTTTACTCTATGAAAGACTCTAGGTCCATTGACATCTCTACAAATGGCCCAATTTCATTCCTTTTTAAGGCTGAGTAATATTCCATTGTATATATGTACCACATCTTCTTTATTCATTCATCTGTCATTGGACATTTAGGTTGTTTGCATGTCCTGGCTATTGTAACTAGTGCTGCAATGAACATTGGGGTACATGTGTTCTTTTGAATTATGGTTTTCTCAGGGTATATGCCCAGTAGTGGGATTGCTGGGTCACATGGTAGTTCTATTTTTAGTTTTTTAAGGAACCTCCATACTGTTCTAGAAGGACTTGGAGTAGATCAACTAGAGTTTTTCGAACTAGTCTTCTTAACAGTCGACTTTTTCAAACACAGTCTGTACAGTACATGTCTAACAGATGACAGTGGATCTGCTCTGTTGGAATGAAGATGAGAGAAACATGGTCCAGTAACTTCAGCCTGATCTGTCACACATGGCTATTATACAAATACCTTAAACATTGTTTCAAATCAATTATCTCCACTTCTAAAAGTTATTCATCACAAGTCTATGAATTTCAGTCTTTGAACACAGAAGAGAATGGAATATTAGTCAATAGTTTTATTCTCAGTGGAATCACACAGCATAGGTGCTTAACAAATGGTTATTGACTTGAATGCCTTTATCTGCAATTCTACCTTATATTTATGTACTATTTTACTTCTTACAAAGAACTTCCACAGTTTCTCATTCTCTCACTTGCTTTTGCCACTTATGAAGTAGGCAAGACAAGTATAAATAAAAGAGGAGATTCTTTCTTACTGTATTCATCTTTCTCTTTAAAAAAATCTCAGTAGTTAGGAAAAGACAAATCCATCATACTAATTCCATCTTGAATGATTATATTTTTATCAGACCACACAGCACACATATCCCATATTCATATCACTCTTTCAAAAATGCCTTTTGTTTTATATGAGAGGCCAGCGATTCTCTTCCTTGGCACTATTGACATTTGGGGTTGGATAATTCTTTGTTGAGGGATGCTATCCTGTGAACTATAGCATGTTTACTGGCATCCCTGGTCTTTACCCTCTACATACTTTTTAAATTTCCCCAGTTGCTACAACTGAAAATGTCTTCAGATGTTGTCAAATATCCCCTAGGAAGCAAAATCATCTCCAGTAGAGAGCCACTTGGTAGACAAACACTGAGACTAAATGTAATGATGGATTCATTTCAATATGCCTGCCATATTTTCACCTATTTGCACAACTGAATAGAGAACAATGCCATTCTTCATTGTTGTTGTTGTGGTTAAATGGCCCAAATAACCAACTGAATCCACTGAAGCCTTCTCATTTTACCCATATGGAGACAGTGGAATGAGTACCTCATAAGACATGTGGGTAATTTATTAGACCTTGGAAGACACTGTATCTCTTCATTGATATTGAAGATAGAGACAGGAAATCTAATACAGAGACCAGGAAAGATGTGAGCTCTAAAATGAATATTATGACTCTAATTATATAGAACAGCAGACTGTATAGAAAATATCATATGCTTAAATAAGTCACCAGTAAATTAAGGGAAGCCTTTTATTGGAAATATTCTGAATAAAAACATGTGCTACTGTATTAAAGACATAACTCAATACTTCTCAAATACTGTGCTTTACCCATATCCTCCCAGGGACACACAGCAGTAATTCAATTGTCAAAGGTAGAGCTGAGCACAAGCTGGGTGTAACTAAGGTCAAGTGTTCAGTTAATACTTAAGGACAATACATAACTGACAGTCCTTCAAGGAAGACCGTGATGACTACTCGAAACTGACCCCATCACTCATCCACTTCTCCACACATTTATTAAATGATCACTTTATCTGATAATATGTAAGAGATCAGAAAATAAAGATAATATAGCAGCTGAGCTAAAGATGTGATGTATGGAGGTGAATGAGACTGATAATATGGAGATGGACAGTCGTTTGACAGAAAAGTTTTAAAAATAAAATGCAAAAACATAAGGCAAATCCAAATGTAAAAAGGAGTAGTGGCTATATTATTAATTGCCAAAGAAATTAAAGGAAAGAAAGTCGATCACTTTATATATTTAAAAATTAATATGCATAGAAAGATCTAATATTCATAATCCTTTATACACTAAAAAGGTATCATCAAAATATATGGTGCAAAGACTATTAGAAGTGTGAGAAAAACTGAAAAAAATGCAACTCTAAATAGCACTACCAATTTATTGTCAATTAAGAAGGCAGAAATTAGGGCAGAATTTGAAGAATAGAATTAATACATTTGAGTTAACAGCTACAGTGTATTCAACTTAGCACTCTACAGAGAGATATTATACTTTTTATTCCAATAAGCCACTGAACATTTTTAAAAAGTCACTCAATACATTAGGTGTCTACTACATGCCAGGCACTCTCCTAGTAACTGGAATACAGCAAAGAACAAAAGGAAAAATTCACTTCATCATGAAGCATACATTTTGTTGCACTAAGCCACCAAGAAACCTTCAATAAATTCCAAAGTAGAAATTGTACAAGACATTTTCTAACCACAGCATAGTATAAGAAGAAATTAAATTCGACATGTTCAAACAAAACCCTCACCAGGTTTTTTGTTCTTTCTTTGTACTAAATGTTCATGTTCATGACAATTTTACCTAGTAATACAAGTTCTAGAAGTTTATCCTAAGAAAATAATGAGATATGGGCACACAGTTTTATTTGCAAGGATATTTGCCAAGGCATTAACTACATTAATGAAAGCCATAGGGTTTGAATTGTAAATTTATGGAAAAAATTTCAATCAACCATATGATGTAATAATATGCAAACTTTTAAAATATAGGTTTGAGGAGAATATACAATAATATGAGAAACTTCTTAAACATAAGAATTTTAAAAATCCAGAATGTGCTCTAATGTATACAGTCTGATCACAAAAGAATAAAACATCAAAATGAAAACCATAAATATTTGGAACTGGGGGCATGAAATAAATAAATACACATTGGAAATTTTGAAATACTTTGCTCAATTGCTTTATAATCAAAGTGAAATCCAAACATACAACTGCAGATTACCTAGAATACAACCAAAATGAGGATAACATATATCAAAAATTTTTAAACACTAACACATAATAGGCAAATTAGAAAAATGATTAATTTTTCATCAGCCAAGGGATAATACCATGAAAATAAGGTTTTAGATAACAAAAGTATTCAAATGGACAATTAAATACAATAATTGGTTCTGGCAAAAGATTTTTTAATGCTCTATCTAGAAAGCACAAATAAAGTTAGCAATAAAAATGTACATATAACACATATGAACTATTGATATTTGAAAAATATGATATTATGTACCAGTCTATGCTAATAGAGTTGATTATCTCAATGAAATGGAAAATTATTTTTAAGTGAAATACTTAACAAGAACAAGTAAGCAAACAGAAATTCTGAAAACCATGAAAAGACCACTAGTCACAGAAGACATTTTAAAAATAAGAAAGGATCTTCTGCAAGAATGACAGTTTTATTAGTGAATTGAGAATTATTAGTGAATTTGTTATGCTTTCCAGACCAGACAGTACCTGTTACAGGTGCAATATAGATATAGATACAAGAAAAATGATAGTCTTTTAGAGAATGGAAAAGAAGGAAAGCATCTCCTGATTCAATGAGAAGATTATAACCTCAAAGGACCTCTGAACACAACAGAAGAAATTACTGAAGATTTATAAAACAAAATTTTAAATGTTTGAATAAAGTATTAGTGAATTGAATTGAATAGTAAAACAATAATGAAAAATACCAATAAGGATTCATCTCACAAATATGAAATGGCTTAATATTAGACTCTCTAATAAACTAACATATCAATAAAACAAACAAGAAAAAATATCATCTTCATAGAATTGAAAATTTATCTGGTAATTTTCATTATTACTCAATTACACAATCAGTAACAAAACATACCTCCTTAAAGTCAAGAAGCATGTCATACTTAAATAGAGAGCATTTTATTTATTTCCATTTATGGTGAGTCAATGAAGGCACACACACCAAAATCAAAACCCCCAAACTGTTGTTGTTTCTGGGCTATAAAACAACAACAAAACATGAAACATAAATAAAAATTATAATTATAAGAGAAAGTGTGACTATTTGCAAAATATCAACTAAAAATTAGAGATACAACATATTCAAATGGCTGAGAAGATAGAAGTGAAAAACTACATTCTGTTACAGCAGGAAAAGAAAATATATAAACAATCATAACATCATAAAATTAAAATATCCCAAGCAATAAATGTGTGACATCTACTTGGAGAAATCTACATAAGTTAATTAGGAGATATAAAAAGAACTGATGAGCACTTTGTTAAAAAAGAAAAGAATAAAATTATATGTCCAAGCCGAAACTTTGCAAGCCAGAAGGGAGTGGCAGGACATATTTAAAGTGATGAAGGGAAAAACTTACAACCAAGATTACTCTACCCAGCAAGGATCTCATTCAGATTCAATGGAGAAATTAAAACCTTTACAGACAAGCAAAAGTTAAGAGAATTCAGCACCACAAAACCAGCTTTATAACAAATGCTAAAGGAACTTCTCTAGGCTGAAAACACAAGAGAAGGAAAAGACCTACAAAAACAAACCCAAAACAATTAAGAAAATGGTAATACGAACATACATATCGTTAATGACCTTAAATGTAAATGGATTAAATGCTCCAATCAAAAGACATAGACTGGCTGAATGGATACAAAAACAAGACCCATACATATGCTGTCTACAAGAGACCCACTTCACAACTATGGGCACATACAGACTGAAAGCGAGGGGATAGAAAAATATATTCCACGCAAATGAGATCAAAAGAAAGCTGGGGGGGGGGGGCTTCCCTGGTGGCGCAATGGTTGAGATTCCGCCTGCCGATGCAGGGGACGCGGGTTCGTGCCCCGGTCCGGGAGGATCCCACGTACCGTGGAGTGGCTGGTCCTGTGAGCCATGGCCACTGAGCCTGCGCATCCGGAGACTGTGCTCTGCAACGGGAGAGGCCACAACAGTAAGAGGCCCGCATACAGCAAAAAAAAAAAAAAAAAAAGAAAGCTGGAGTAGCAATTCTCCTATCACACAAAATAGACTTTACAATAAAGACTGTTACAAGAGACAAAGAAGGACACTACATAACGATCAAGGGATCAATCCAAGAAGAATATACAATAATTGTAAATATTTATGCCCCCAACATAGGAGCACTTTAACACATAGGGCAAATGCTAACAGCCATAAAAGGAGAAATTGACAGTAACACAGTAATAGTAGGGGATTTTAACACCCCACTTTCACCAATGGACAGATCAACCAAAATGAAAATAAATAAGGAAACACAAGCTTTAAATGACACAGTAAACAAGATGGACTTAATTGATATTTATAGGACATTCCATCCAAAAACAACAGAATACACTTTCTTCTCAAGTGCTCATGGAACATTCTCCAGGATAGATCATATCTTGGGCCATAAATCAAGGCTTGGTAAATTTAAGAAAATTGAAATTGTATCAAGTATCTTCTCTGACAACAATGCTATGAGACTAGATATCAATTACAGGAAAAAATCTGTAAAAAATACAAACACATGGAGGCTAAATAATACACTACTAAATAACCAAAATATCACTGAAGAAATGAAAGAGTAAATCAAAAAATACATAGAAACCAATGACAATGAAAACACAACGACCTAAAACCTATGGGATGCAGCAAAAGGGAGTTCTAAGAGGGAAGTTTATAACAATACAATCCTACCTCAATAAACAAGAAACATCTCAAATAAGCAACTTAACCTTACACCTGAAGCAATTAGAGAAAGAAGAACAAAAAAAACCCAAAGTTAACAGAAGGAAAGAAATTATAAAGATCAGATCAGAAATAAACGAAAAAGAAATGAAGGAAACAATAGCAAAGATCAATAAAACTAAAAGCTGGTTCTTTGAGAAGATAAAATTGATAAACCACTACCAGACTCATCAAGAAAAAAAGGGAGAAGACTCAAATGAATAGAATTAGAAATGAAAAAGGAGAAGTAACAACTGACACTGCAGAAGTACAAAGAATCATGAGGGATTACTACAAGCAACTATATGCCAATAAAATGGAAAACCTGGAAAACTAGACAAATTCTTAGAAAAGCACAACCTTCTGAGACTGAACCAGGAAAAAACAAAATATAAACAGACCAACCACAAGCACTGAAAATGAGATTGTGATTAAAAATTTTCCAACAAACAAGAGGCCAGGACCAGATGGCTTAACAGGCAAATTCTATCAAACATTTAGAGAAGAGCTAACACCTATCCTTCTCAAACTCTTCCAAAATATAGCAGAGGGAGGAACACTCCCAAACTCATTCTATGAGGCCACCACCACCCTGATACAAAAACCAGACAAAGATGTCACAAAAAAAGAAAACTACGGACCAATATGACTGATGAAATACATGCAAGAATCCTCAATAAAATACTAGCAAACAGAATCCAAAAGCACATTAAAAGGATCATACAATCATGATCAAGTGGAGTTTATCCCAGGAATGCAAGGATTCTTCAATATATGCAAATCAATCAATGTGATACACCATATTAACAAACTGAGGGAGAAAAACTACATGATCATCTCAACAGATGCAGAAAAAGCTTTCAACAAAATGCAAAACCCATTTATGACAAAAACTCTCCAGAAAGTAGGCATAGAGGGAACTTACCTCAACATAATAAAGACCATATATGACAATCCCACAGTAAACATCATTCTCAATGGTGAAAATCTGAAAGCATTTCCTCTAAGATCAGGAGCAAGACAAGATTGTCCACTCTCACCACTATTATTCAACACAGTTTTGGAAGTTTTAGCCACAGCAATCAGAAAAGAAAAGGAAATAAACGGAATCCAAATGGGAAAAGAAGAAGTAAAGCTGTCACTGTTTGCAGATGACATGATACTATACATAGAATATCCTAAAGATGCTACCAGAAAACTACTACAGTTAACCAATGAATGGGGTAAAGTAGCAGGGTACAAAATTAATGCACAGAAATCTCTTGCATTCCCATACACTAATGAGGAAAAATCTGAAAGAGAAATTAAAGAAACACTTCCATTTACCATTGCAACAAAAAGAATAAAATATCTAGGAATAAACCTACCTAAGGGGGAAAAGACCTGTAAGCAGCAAACAAAAAGACACTGATGAAAGAAATTAAAGATGATACAAACAGATGGAGAGATATACCACGTTCTTGGATTGGAAGAATCAACATTGTGAAAATGACTATACTACCCAAAGCAATCTACAGTTTCAATGCAATCCCTATCAAACTACCAATGGCATTTTTCACAGAACTAGAACAAAAAAATTTCACAATATGTATGGAAAAACAAAAAACCCCGAATAGCCAAAGCAATCTTGAGAAAGAAAAACGGAGCTGGAGGAATCAGGCTCCCTCACTTCAGACTATATTACAAAGCTATAGTAATCAAGACAGTATGGTACTGGCACAAAAACAGAACTATAGATCAATGGAACAGGATAGAAAGCCCAGAGATAAACCACGCACATATGGTCACCTTATCTTTGATAAAGGAGGCAAGAATATACATTGGAGAAAAGGTAGCCTCTTCAATAAGTGGTGCTGGGAAAACTAGACAGCTACATGTAAAAGAATGAAATTAGAACACTTCCTAACATCATACACAAAAATAAACTCAAAATGGATTAAAGACCTAAATGTAAGGCCAGACACTATAAAACCCTTAGAGAAAAACCTAGGAAGAACACTCTTTGAGAAAAATCACAACAAGATCGTCTTTGACCCATCTCCTAGAGAAATGGAAATAAAAATAAAAGTAAACAAATAGGACCTAATGAAACCTAAAAGCTTTTGCATAGCAAAGGAAACCATAAACAAGACAAAAAGACAACCCTCAGAATGGGAGAAAATATTTGCAAAGGAAGCAACTGAGAAAGGATTAATCTCCAAAATATACAAGCAGCTCATGCAGCTCAATATCAAAAAAAAACAAACAACCCAATCCAAAAATGGGCAGAAGACCTAAATAGACAATCCTCCAAAGAAGATATACAGATTGCCAACAAACACATGAAAGGATGCTAAACATCACTAATCATTAGATAAATGCAAATCAAAACTACAATGAGGTATCATGTCACACCCGTCAGAATGGCCGTCATCAAAAAATCTACAAACAATAAATGCTGGAGAGGTGTGGAGAAAATGGAACCCTCTTGCACTGTTGGTGGGAATGTAAATTGATACAGCCACTATGGAGAACAGTATGGAAGTTCCTTAAAAGACTAAAAATAGAACTACCATGTGACCCAGCAATACCACTACTGGGCATATACCCTGAGAAAACCATAATTCAAAAAGAGTCATGTACCACAATGTTCATTGCAGCACTATTTACAATAGCTTGGACATGGAAGCAACATAAGTGTCCTTTGATCAATGAATGGACAAAGAATATGTGGCACATATATACAATGGAATATTACTCAGCCATAAAAAGAAATGAAATTGTTATTTGTAGTGAGGTCGATGGACCTAGAGTCTGTCATACAGAGTGAAGTAAGTCAGAAAGAGAAAAAGAAATATGCTAACACATATACATGGAATCTAAATAAGAAAAAAAAAGTTTCTGATGAACCTAGGGGCAGGACAGGAATAAAGATGCAGACGTAGAGAATGGACTTGAGGACTTGGGGAGGGGGAAGGGTAAGCTGGGATGAAGTGAGAGAGTAGCATTGACATATATACACTACCAAACGTAAAATAGATAGCTAGTGGGAAGCAGCCGCATGGCACAGGGAGACCAGCTTTGTGCTTTGTGACCACCTAGAGGGGTGGGATAGGGAGGATGGGAGGGAGATGCAAGAGGGAGGGGATATGAGGATATCTGTAGACATATAGCTGATTCACTTTTTTATACAGCAGAAACTGACACAACATTGTAAAGCAATTATACCCCAATAAAGATTAGAAAATATTATATGTCCACTCTGTATATCAAAAGAAACTTAAAAACTTAAAATAAATGGTACATAAATCTCTAAATAAGAAGTGTTTTTATCTTTAAAAAGGATTGAAGAAATGATAATTGAAAACCAATTCAATAAAATGACAAAAGGGAAAATATTTAGAGTAATGATGCCAAAATATGAATTAATTTAGGAAAGGATCTGAACTAAAATGTCATAAAGAAGAAACACACATAAGAAATACAAACTTCTAAAATGTTCAATATAACTTATAATAAATTATAAAGGAAAGCAAATTACAGATTAATTAATCTAACTTTAATGAACTAATCAGAGGGATTTTTTAAAGTATACATTTTGAATAGGATTTTTAGTGCAAGGAAACGCAGAGAAGATGGTTAAGCAAATAATTTTTACTTATAATATAAAAATCTCTCTTCATAAGATCTTAAATACTCACAAGAAAACAAAGCAGAGAAATAGCTATCTGAGGCCTTTTTTGAATAAGGAAGCACATTCTGAATTTAAATGAGGAAAAATGGGATTTTTTCCTATTTTTAACTCCCTTGCATGGCAGGGAAATTTAGATTTTGAAGGCAAGGAAACAGGTTAGAATCTTGAATCTATAGTTTAAATGATGGGTAACATTGAACCTCATTGACTTTATCTCCAAAAGGGAGATATTACCTGCCCAATTTACCTAGCGGGATTGTTTTAAGACCAAGTATAATGTAGAAATGTATAGCTAACAAAGTGATTACTAGTTGTGATACAGTCTTCTTTAAAATTTTCAAAGGTTACTTTTTTTAAATTTGAAGTATATTTACTATAATTCATGTTTTATTTATTGAGGAAAGAAGAAACACAACCTATCAATACATACACAAGAAGAGCTTTGGGGATTCATGTTGGGTGTATAGAGGAAAGATCCCTCAAATTGCAAAAGGTATTTTAAAGGTTGTATTAATGATTATTCCAGAGTGTTTAGGATCCCTAACAAAATACCCAAACATTTAAGAACAAGAGAAAAAACTGTTTTAAATGTACCAGTATTTCAGTCAGGGTGAAAACTGGATCAACTCAAAGAGTATGTGTGTGTATGAATCATTTTACCCAAATCTACAGAAAGAGAAAAAAAGATTAAGTAGCTATAATAAGATCACACACACACAAATCAAATGCTTTGGCATTCTTTACACATATGTCTTCCTTCTTATTTTGTTAGTTCAATCCCATATCTGTTCTTTTTTCTCCCCCACCTCTCACTACACAGTAAGAACCGCTCAGCCAACATTTGATATAACAAAGGTCAGAAAATTATTGGTTCCTCTAATGCCTCTAAAGGGCATCAATTAGCACTTCGAATTGTAATGGATATTAAAAAGCAAAGTCTATCATCTTTGAGGTGCTATGCCTTATATGTGGGTCCTGAACTAACAGATTTCATAAAGAATTTCTTAGAATCTGTGGTAGGATGAATAATACTTCTCCCCCTGCAAAAAGATTTAAAAAAAGAAAAGTCCTAGACCCACCTAACCCCCAGATCCTGTGGCTATGCTACCTTCAATGAGAACAAGGGACTCTGCTAATAATGATAGGTTTAAGGGCCTAGAGTTGTGGAGATGATGCTGGATTATCTGGATGGGCCCAATCTAATCAAATGGGTTCTTAAAGTTGAAGACAGTAGGAGAGTGGATCAGAAAGACCCAATGTGAGGACTCAGTCTACTGTTGCAGGCCTTAAACACTGAGAAAGGGGGCTACAAGCCAATGAATGCCAGCAGTCTCTAGAAGCTGGAAATGGCCCTCAGTTTACAGCCAAAGAGAAAATGAGGTCCTTGGTTCTACAACCATAAGAAACTTAATTCTGCCAAAAACCCAAAGGAGCAATAAATGGATTCTCCTTTAGAGCCACCAGAAAGGACTGCAGGCCTGCCAACACCTTGATTTTAGCTCTGTGAAACCCTTACTGAGCTTCTGATCTGCGGGCCTGTAATATATTTATGTTGTCTAAGCCACTAAATCTGTGATAATTTGTTATGGCAACAATAGAAAACTAATACAGAATCATATACTCAGAGAAAATGTTAAAAGTCATTTGGAAGAAAAAAGGACAATTGTAAAATACTTATGTTCTGTCAAATACTATCAGAGCACTAACTGATCATAAAGCATTTATACTAATTATTTACTAAGTATCATCAAATAATATAATCTAAAAAATATAATTACCACTACTACTAACAATAACTTATGTACACAGAATGTGAAGTGTTATCCTAAATACGTGACTAATATTATCTTACTTAACCCTCAGAAAGCCCTTATGGTAGATTTGATTTTTATCCCTATCTTACAGATAAACAAACTGAGGCTTAGAGAAATAAAGTAAATTCCCTAAAGTCACTCAGATAGTAAAAGGGAGAGATGAAACTCAAACCCTAATCTCTGGTAACAAACCTTGTGATTTTAATACTATGATAAATGTTATATATTACCCATTAATGTAGTTGGCAAACTTGGCTTTGTGTCATTTGCATGTTTCGGAGGATCTCTGCTCCAACTATTTTACTGTATTTCTCAAAGACCCAGAACCAGAACTTTCACAGAATAATTAATACCCTCTAAAGTTTGCAAAATATAGCAGCATATGAATTTTTTTAATAAATAAAAATATCACAAAACACTTCAAACATTGACATTTACAAATAAGAATGAAACGATACAAATAAGAAGTCAAATTAAAGATAAATATTCTTCAATTTCTTATAAAAATATTTTTGAGAGCAAGCTATGTGTCACCCACTCTTATAGGTAACTGTGCATATTGCCCAGGTGTTTATCCAAAAGAAATGAAAATTTATATTAACAAAGCAATCTGTACATGAATATCTATAGTCTGCTTATTCATAACCACTAAAAGTTGTTAATAGCCCTACTGTATTTTACCCAAGGGATGACTAAACAAACTCTGATAGTACTCAGCAATAAAAAGGAAGGAGCTATCAATACATACAACAGTATGACTCTCAGATGCATTTTTCAAAGTGAAAGAGTCAGACTCAAAAGGCTATATACTATATATTTCATTTATATCATATTCTGAAAAATTCAGCACTACAGCAATAGAGAACAGATCAATGCTTAACTGGGGATGGGTGTGGGAGGAATGGTTGTTTATAAAGGGAGTTAATAGAGCATTCTATATATGTTCTATATGTTGATTATGGTGATAGACACAATTCCATTCTTTTTTAAAACCTACATAACTGTAAACCAAAAAGAATAAGTTTTACTATGTAAATTAAAAATATATAAAAAGGCAATGTTTACAAAACAGAAATAGAGTCACAGATGTAAAAAAATAAACTTATGGATACGGGGGGAAAGGGGGTGGGAAGGATAAATTGGGAGATTGGGATTGACATATACACACTACTATATATAAAATACATAACTAATAAGGACCTACTGTATGGCACAGGGAACCCTACTCAATACTCTGTAATGACGTATATGGGAAAAGAATCTAAAAAAGAGTGGATATATGTATAACTGTTTCACTTTGCTGTACAGCAGAAGCTAACACAACATGGTAAATCAACTGTACTCCAATAAAAAAAATTGTTTAAAGTGAAAAAAAAAAAGCCAACAGAGTATATATTATGGAATGCTGAAAGCTACTCAGGAGACCACAGGATTGAAGGGTCAGAGATACAAAAATCAAATGACACAAGTAGGAAAAAACCCCAGCAAAATAGGCTTACAAACAACTATATCAATCATTACATTAATCATAAACTTATTAATACTTTAATTAAAAGGAACAATTATCAGGGTGGATAAAAAACCAAAAACTAAGTATATGCTATCTTTATCACATATTAAACGTAAACACGTAGATGGCTTAAAAGTAGGTAGATGGCCAAAGATACAGCTTGATAACACTAATCCTTGGAAAATTGTAGTGGTTTATCAGAAAAAGTAATCTCCAGTTAAGGAGTACCATCGAAAATAAACAGATATGACCATTATTATTTATTTATTTTTTTTAGCTTTGTGAACACCTAGAAGGGTGGGATAGGGAGGGTAGGAGGGAGGGAGATGCAAGAGGGAAGAGATATGGAGATATATGTATATGTATAACTGACTCAATTTGTTATAAAGCAGAAACTAACACACCATTGTAAAGCAATTATACGCCAATAAAGATGTTAAAAAAAAGAAAGAAAAGAAACAGATATAATTCAAATGATAAAAGGATCAATTCATCAGGAAGATGAAATTCCAAATACATATGCACCTAAAAATGGAGCTTCAAAATACATAAAACAAAATGACACAACTGAAGTGAGAAATAGTTCCACAATTATAGTTGAAGGATGTAAGCCTCCTTGCTCAGTAACTGATAAAACAAGGAGGCAAAAAATCCACAAGGATATATAAGATTTTAAAAACACCATCAATCAACTT
This sequence comes from Lagenorhynchus albirostris, assembly GCF_949774975.1. Classification (NCBI taxonomy): domain Eukaryota; kingdom Metazoa; phylum Chordata; class Mammalia; order Artiodactyla; family Delphinidae; genus Lagenorhynchus; species Lagenorhynchus albirostris. Next base: position 80,694,882 of record NC_083098.1, on the reverse strand, counting down.
AAAGTAACTGACAATTTAGAACATTACAACAAAATACTGAGAGGGAGCATATTCCAAGAGAGACCAGTACTTTGAAAGAATTTAAATCACATAAAATAGAGGGCTCTGATCACAGTATTAAATTAAAAACAAATAACAAATATATTTCAGATAATTGCCAAATACTTGGAAATTAAACATCCAATAATTGTCTCATAATTGCCTGATGAAATATTTGTACAAAATATAAAAGCATTTTTCAAATAAATAAAAGACAAAACCTAATGGAGAAACAACTTGAAAAGACACTTCAAAAGTAAAACACACAGACGGTCAATAATTACATAAAGGGTGTTCAATATCATTAGTCATCAAGGAAATATAAAATAAACCACAGGATACCACACAAACTCACTAAACTAGCTAAATTTAAAGACTGACAGCACCAAAAATTTTGAAAGGACATCGAGAAACTGGAGCTCTCTGTATTGCTGATGAGAGTGAAAATGGTACAGCCACTTTGGAAACTTGTTTTGCACTTTTATAAAATTAAATAACTCAGCATTTGATACAATAATTCTACTTCTAGATTTACAAAAGTGAAATAAAACATGTCTGCATAAAGAAATATATAAGAATGTTAGCAACTTTATTCATAACAGGCAAAAGTTGGAGGCAACCTAAATGTCCACCTAAAAATCGATGTATTAAAAAATTGTGGCAGGGCTTTCTTGGTGGCGCAGTGGTTAAGAATCCACCTGCCAACACAGGGGACACAGGTTCAAGCCCTGGTCCAGGAAGATCCCACATGCCGTGGAGCAAGTAAGCCCGTGCGCTGCAACTACTGAGCCTGCGCTCTAGAGCCCATGAGCCACAACTACTGAGCCCACGTGCTGCAACTACTGAAGCCCGTGCGCCTAGAGCCCGTGCTCCACAACAAGAGAAGCCACCGCAACGAGGAGCCTGCGCACCGCAATGAAGAGTAGCCCCCACTTGCCACAACCAGAGAAAGCCCATGCACAGCAACAAAGACCCAATGCAGCCAAAATAAATAAATTTATTAAAAAAATAAAAATTGTGGCATATTCAAGCAATGGAATACTATTCAGCAATAAAAGAACTGAACTCCAGCAAGTTATTCTGTGGGTACAAACAAATTATTCTAAAGCTTATCAAAAGAGACAAAAGACACAGAATACCCAATAAAATATTGAAAGAGAAGAAAACGTTGGATGACTGAAACTACCCAACTTCAAGATTACTATAAAGCTACAGTAATCAAGAATGTGGTAATGGCAAAGAATAGACAAATAGATCAACATTATTCCCTTCTTACTTGTTTCTGTGTTCTTTCATTGAGTTCCAAGAAAAAATTTCACAGTCTTTCCTATATCTTTTAGAACACACTGTAATTGAAACTACTTCAGCATGTTTCTCAGGTCTGGATAGTTTAGACAGTTTCTACTTTCTTTACTTTATGTTTTATTCATTTCCAGTAATTCAGGATTTAGTTTGAGAATATTTTGTTAAGTACTAAGAACAATAAATTAGCCTTTAATTTATAATTTACAATAGAAATTATTTTTAACATTCAAAAACCCCCATTTTTACTATAAAGAATTTTCATGAATATTAAATGCAAAAGACAAATGAATATCAGATATATTCAAACATAGTAAAGAAAACTGGAAATTTTCTCAAACATGCTCTTGGCAGATTAGAATAAAACGCCCCAAGGAAATGGTTTCTAAAGTACTCTGGTTAGATTTATACAAAGTGAAATAAAGAACTAACAATTAAATGATAAATTCTAGAGGTATATTCAAACAATATGGATAGTTTAAACAAAAACATACCATTGGTCCTAGCTATCTAAGTGACAACTTATATACCCCTAATTTACCATATAGTGTTCACAAAACATTAAATTAGAGACCTAGCATCATCACGATCAGTTTAATTTACTATAAGAAATAGAAAATTTTGTGTATTTAGTGTACATACTGATCAAGTTTTCACCTTTTTATTATGCCCGAAACACAAGCATACTCTCCTATGGTCAGAAGGGTTTCATGTTTTTTGCTTGTTTGGTTTTGGTTTGGGGTTTTGTTGTTTGTTTGCTTCTTTCTTATCACCACAACTAGACTAGACTCTATTCTCAAGTACCAGATTCTCCACAAAGCAGAGGACTGGGGAGAAAACACACTATGTGTTACTAAAATTAAAACTGATTTATATGTTACCTAGATAAAAAAACAAAACAGACTTTTTAGCAATTGTGTATCATGAGTAAACTTTCAAAAATACATTCAAAAGGCTGAATACTGGGAGCCAAGACAAAGACAATGAAAGAAATATACGAATAATTAGAGATGCTTATATCCTACTAAGTGGAGATGTCAATCAAATTGAGGAGCTCATGAACTATGTGACAGTGCTTTAATATTAACACTTTGCTACCATATTAAAGAAAAGTTATGAACATTAGCTAGATCTGCATTTGAATAGCTGAGCAGAATCAGATCTCGATAAGACCCCACTTGAGAATTCTATGGTAGCTTGCAAGCTCTTTTTCAAATGATTATATACACATTTATATACCTCAAAGACTTGGTTTTGTCAAAATGACTTTAGGATTGCAATATCATTCTGTCCAGGGTCTTAACTGACACCTGTAACCAGAAGCTCTGGTCCTCATTCCAAAGATGCTTACTGAGGAGGTGTCAGAGCAAACTACAAGAATGGGCAAATTTTATATCCCTACATCCATTACATTCTGTAGCCATTTTAAATTCCAACTCCCAAACCTCCTTGTGGTGCTAATAAAAGTGACAAATTCAACCAGTCACACACTTTCTCTATATCTTAGGCCCAGCCACTAACTGATTTCATCAGCTTCCTACTGGTGGCTTGTTAGTCACCCAGAGTAACTATATCACATGATTGAACTAATTAATAAACAAGTGACCAGAGGTCATTTTTAGTGATAGACCTCAAGTTCCAGAGAAAGAATGAAAATATGTCAAACCAAAAATGTATACAGATACAAATGTCACACCACCTCCTGGCTGCATGAAATAAATGGGATAGTGGAACACAAATGACTGTGTAGGAGTGGCACAAAAAGAAACCTGTAATGCTGGCCAGCCCTCCTTAGTTCTCCAAGTCACCATAAACTGGGACTCTCATTGAGCTTGTGCTCTTCTTAACAAAATATACAACCTTTTAATTAAAAGAAAGAGACCTCTTCACGTTTAGTAGGAGGGATTGGGATTGTAACCTTGGTTTTATAAACACAAAAAGCGAAGAACATATTTGAAGGGAAAGAACAAGATTACTAAAACCTGGACTGAATCTCTCATGAGTTCAGCAGGAAATGGGGAAATAAAACCAGTGTACCAAATTGCTCTCTAGGGTTCTTCAGATTTATATTCCTCAGAACACATTATCTAGGATGATTCTATAGCCCACAACATTAAATACAGCAATGTTGTGATTGGGGATGTCCAAGTGGAGGCTGCTGCTCAAATGCTGTGAACAAAGATGTAGTTCTAGCTCTTCTTAAAGTGAACATAATGTCAAGCAGTGGAAATAAGCAATTGTTCATATTATTTTAAAGATTCAATCAAACCTTATTAAACATGGTAACATCATCATTAGGTACATCTAATGAAGGAAGGGCCATCTAAATTCCTCTGATCAAGGCCCATAACAATCATGGCTGGAACAAAGGCTTTGGACCACAGATGGCTCAGGCCAGTTCTTCAATATCACCAATGGCAGCATGAAGCAGAGAGGATGGCAAGTGACTCAGCTTTTTCTCAGTGCTAATTGGTGGCAACTAAAGCACTAGGATCAGAAGGCACTCCTGAAGACAACAGCAGAAGGCTACTGGCCAGTGGAGACTTTCTAACCTCCATCTTCAAGATCTGATCCTGGAGAAATCTCTTTGTTTGCTCCTATTAATTCCCCAATGTTTAATGCAGTATTCCTGAGCTTTTTCAACTAAGCATGCTTAGTTAGCACTAAAATCCTTAGGAAATGACTAATAAGTAAGATATTTTATGTCCCAATTTTTGTATTTGTCCTTAGTAGAATTAATGAGAAAATTATATTAGATAAAAATACATCAGCATTATCAACACTCCGACATTCATGATCAACAAAAGAACTTTATATAAAACTCTTCAGCTATATGATTTTTAAAATTAGTTTTAAATATAATAATATTATGTGTATAAGCCAGAATCATGCTAATGGTAATGCAGGCAACCACATATTTCTCCTGGTACCAGTAAAGAAATAATTAGATCAATACTTTTATTAAAAAAAAAAAGCCATTATTATCCCTGTAGGGCATAATCTTGGCCTTTCACTTAAGATAAGATGACAAGTTTCCTTCATGATAAATAATGTAATCTTAATATCACAGTTGGAGAACTGTTCTCTGAATACCCACAGCAGGTACAGGAATTACAGCCCAATTTTACTTGGAAATACACCACTTCTTCCTAATGAGTATGTCTAGATTCAAACAAAGTAGAAGGACAGAGTTAAGACCATAATTAAAGTGATTGTATTTCATTAAGAAGCACACAACTTTGCATAATAAAGACTGTAGGTCAGCTGTGAAAATGACTAAAGAAAATGACACAGGAAAGCCATTATTCAAAGCCCTATTTTTCTACTTCCCTTTTCTTAACATAGTTTTAACTAACTGCAATAATGCAGATGACATGTGTAACACCAATCTGAAAGACACACTCTAGAAAATAAAGGTGTAAACCAACTAAGGAGATATTATGTTTACTTCCATTTGCTTCAACCAGGGTGGAAAATGAATGCAAACTAGGTAGAACCACGAAGACAAATGCAAATGAAATGTGTGAATGTGTATCTTCAAAGTTTATTCTTACGATCAATAGTATTCATTCTAATAATGAATATGTGTGTCTTAACAACAGTTGATTATGATTCTTATATCAATTCCTTATCAAAAATACTTATAAAAAATATCTATTGCTTCACTGGGGAAGTGGTATTTCCTTAGGGTTAAGTTCTAGACCTAAGGTTCTAGGAGATTAGTGACCCCTCTTTGTCCTTGTTGCTTATAGACATTTATGCTCACATTGAAGAACAGAGTCACATTTCAGAAACAAAAACCAGGTAACATGACCTTTCTGCTGTGCTGACCCTCCTTGACAGTTTGGCAGTGTTTATGGTATTGATTCCCTTGTCCTCACTGAAACTCCCTTCTCTGTTGGCACAGTTCTCCTCTTACTATCCTTAAGCCTCCTTTTTTTTCTGACTTTTTCTCTCTTTCTTAGATTCCACCTCTTTGGATACATTGGCAGTTCTAGAAACTGCACACTTATAAACTGTATTTCTGGATAAGATGCTAAAAAAATTAAGTGATGCAAAGGTCAAATTATCCTCATCATCCAGCATCAGCTCTAGCATTTGTCTTCACTTTCGGATTTTCACACTTTAATTACCCCCAGATGAACATTTTTGAGATAGAGATAGGAGCACATGAGATTTGTTGGGGATGATACCTGTGAAAGATAAAAAAGGTGAAGAAGGAAGATTGGGTGGGGAAATCCTTCAGACTGTGATACAGATCTGAAAAATATTTAAGACAAGGACTTAGGGGAAGGAGAGAAGCAGAATTGGCAGAGAGAGCCTCAAGCCACAGTAAAGATCTAACAAAGTCTTGCCTAACCCAGTGGGGTGCTCTGGAGCAAGGACTTCCCATTACAGGAGTCCTGCATTGGGCAGAAATGGCCAGACTCTAGGGCCCCTGACATGCTCAGTCATCACTGGTACAGAAATGCCCAGGAAAAAGCATGACCTCGGTCCAAAACCAATGTGAATCCTGAAAGCACTAAACAGCAGGAATCTGTCCACTAACTGTACAACTTGCAGCTGACCAGCAGGTTGTTTCTGAAAGGGAGAGCCAAGCAGCACATCTCTATGGCTGCCATACTCTTAATAACTTCAGCTTACATGAATACATTTGACTTAGGCTTGGTGTGTTCTAATCCTATTTCTCCATTCCAATCAGTTCTAGACTCAGCCATCAGATTAATTTTCCAAAGCACAACTCTGATTGTACCAATGTTTATTCAAAAAGACTTCGATATTATTTAATATTATTTATTATGTATTTATTATTCAATAAATGAAGTTGAAATTATTTAACTCAGTATCAAAGGTTAACTAAAATCTGGGCCCAATGATTCTTTACGGACTTACCTAAGAGACAGTGAAGTCCAGTAGAAAAGACACTTCGGAGCAAGAGAGATAAGATTCTATCCACCACTCAGTAGGTATACAACTTTCTTTCCATCTTAATTTCCTCGCTAGTAAAATAGGAATATGTGGGGTAGATTTTTGAAAGTTTATTGAGATAATTTTAGGGCATAAAAAACACAACATGTTTTAATTCCCTTTACTGTTTATTTCTCCTCTCTGTATCCAATTGTATTTTAAGTACCCTATCAGATCATTTACCATGCCTTGAATATGACTCATGCTTTCTTGCCTATGCCTTACCTCTGACCCTTTTTTAAACTCTTTCTCTGCACCATACCATTTCCACAGTACCTTCTCAGCTATTAAAATCCTACCCATCATCTGAAGTCTTACAGTCCAACACTTCTGATCACCCCAGTCAGATGCAGCTCCATAATTTAGACCAAAACAAAAACAAAACAAAACAATGAAATTTGGGGGAACTTGCATGGACTGCAATGTACTCTTTATTTCTACACTCATATGTTTTCATTTATTCCTAGGATAAGTGGATCATGAGGTCAAGGTCAGTATATGCACACATATTATACATAAATACATGCATACACAGCTTTTGCACTAGTAGATTCTCAATAAATATTTCAATACAACATCATCTGGTTGTATGTAGTCTAACAGCTTCATAACAGTATTTAGTAATATTCGAAGGATATCTGCTTACGTATGATGGCACCACAAAAGATGTACGTTGGCAAAGTGAGTAAAAATTTTTCATTGTTTAGAAAAAAGTTTGATAGCCCCTAATCTATGAAATGTCATCAAGGTAAAATGACATTATAATGAATCAGAAAAACTAGGCCATCCTTTCCATCATTTATTTGACAAATATTGATTTTCTGCCCTAATTCGAAGTCCTTGAAAGAACTGTCAATACCTCCTCTCTTCCCATCCTCTTATCCACTGCAATCAAACTTCTGTCACCGTTTCATGAATACAAGCATTATTGCAGTCACCAATGAACTCCATGTTGGCTCTCTGGAACACTCACAGGGTAGATTCTAATTCACCCAATACCTCAATTTCATTCAGATCTCTGTCCAAGTAGAGCTCCTCAGCTTCCCTGACCCCCTATTTAAGAAAGAATTTTCCCCCATTTATTTTATTCTCTTTCTGTGCTTTTCCTCACATACTTATAATTACCTGACATAATTTACATATTGACTCTTTAAAATGGTCAAAATTTCTGTCTCCTTTCTGGGAATGCAAATTTAATAAGGACATAGACTTTGTGTTATTCACTGTTTTACCATCAGCACTTAGAAAATCTCCTGGCTATCAGTAAATAACTGTGCCATGCATTAATAAATGATGGTATGAGAACAGCATTATGGGTTAGATGATCTGATATTTTCACCAGAGGACTGAAATTAGTTTGATTTTTAGTTATTAAAGAAAAAGATTTTTGTGCATTAAAAGTACCCAAACACATTTAGTTAGTATCAAAACCACGATTTCCATATTATTTTGGCTATATTTCTTCAGAAAAAAATAATATAGATTGCTGAAAGTTTATCTTTGTCATTGATTTTCAGGTTGTGTGATTCTGGACCATAAAGTTCAGAGGAAGTCTGGGGATCTCAGCAAGAACCCTAGACCTCTGTGGAATTTTCTGGAGTGAGTGAGACACTGAGTTCTGAGTTTCAAGTGTTTCAGGCTCATACTCCCTCCCATCCAACTGCTTTTCTTCTTTAATTTCATGCATTGAAGGCCCACACAGTATTTCCTTTGGTTAGGGTGGTGTAAAAAATGTGGTTTTATTACTTTAACAATGAGATGATCCAGGAAATATCATTAATGTAAAGTATCAATATGCTATAATAGGACAAAGGGATCATAACATCCTTGAAATCATGAACCTGACCTTTCAGTAACTTTATATTATCTCTCTACCTAGAAAACTACTGAGTACAGAGGGCTGGCACCCATGAGAGCTATTTGAGATGAATATTCATTTATTCTTTATTATTATTCTTTATTAAACATTTTAGCTTCAATTTATTCAGGCAAATTCAAGCTCCAGTAAATGTCCATTCATCTTTGCTTATACAGGCATAGTCTAAATAGAAGAAAACAATAAAATAGTTTATATATTTTAAGGAAGAAAATGGGCCTAGGGATCTGAAAAACTTCTTGCCTGGTCATTACCAAGGACACAGACATTCTCTTTTCATTCCATGAATCCTAAAATTTTTGCTCACTTATCTTGGAATACCACCCTGGATATACGCCAGGATTCATTAAAATGAAGCCAGCTTCCTAAAAATGAAGGCCTTGTTAGCCTCACTCAACATTTTTTTCAGCCTACACTGACATCTCACACATTTATCAATGAACTCATTACCTCTGAAGCAGCAAGATGCTGACTTGTGGTTAAGTGGGTGACATATGTGATGATGGTTAGAAAAGGCATAGCTCCCTTGAATAGACAGGGACAGGAAATTCTGTAATAAAAAGATTAGAAAGGCATCAGATTAACTGCTATTAATCCAATCCATTGAATTTTCAATTTAGATATTTTATATTTCAGCTGTCGGTCTCACTTAATTCTCTTTCATATCTTCTATTTCTATTATTACTCTGTTCATGGTTTTCTTTAAATCTTCAGCATGTTTATAACAAATGATTTAAACTATTTTCTGCTATTTTCATCATCTCTGTAATTTCTGCATTCATTTCTATTATCATATTTTTTCCTGAAGAGATTAGGTGTTACATTGGTTTTGCATATCTCACTTTTTTTTGGTTTTGGTTTCTGGACATTGTGAATGTTGTTATTGAGTACTGAATTGTGCTGAATTTTTCAAAAAGGTATCTGACTTTTCTTCTGACAAGCAGTCATGTGCAGACCAGCTTGATCCTTTTTAGACTTGTTTTAGGTTTTGTGTGTGTGTTGATTTTTTATTGGGGAGAGGGGGAGGGTCTTGTGTAGCCTTTATTCTAAGCTAAATTTACATCTGTTTCTAAGGTGTGATCTTATGTGGTCTCTTATGAATGTCCCAGGCATTCAAACAGTTCTCCCTACTCTAGCCTGTTGGAACTAAAACATCCCCTAGCCCTGTGTGATCTCTGAAAATTGATCACGTTAAAGCTCCCTACTTATTCCCTAATCAGCTTCATGGAATTTCCTTCTACACCTGGCTGGTTTAGTATTCACCAATAGACTCAATGATACAACTATTCGGATTTTTAGAGCTCTTTTTCCTCATAGCTCCCTCCTGCCTTGTAAATTCCAGCAGTTCGGGCCTCCTCAATCTCTGTTTCTCTCACCTCAACTCAGATAGACCCCTGAACTCTGCCTTGACTCTTCCTCCTTGCACCATGGTTAGGAAAATGTTTTCAGGGAAAAAGCCAAAGTGATCATAAGGCTCTCCTCATTTTGTTTTTCCTCTTGTCTCTGTGATCACAGTCCTGCATTTCCCATTGCCCAATGTTCAAAAACATTTGTTCAACTTATTTTATCCAGTATTCTATTGTTTACTGAGACACAGCTACTTTAGCCCCAGGTATGGTGTCATGGTTGGAAAACCTGCTTTGGGTTATTCCAAAGCATTGTTATTGCTCACCTTGCAACCAACATTAGAAAAAATCTAGTAGATACTCAATTTAAACAAAAGTTAATTTTCTAAAATCCATCCATGACTCCTTCTTTGCCATTCTTATTATCACTAACCTACTTTGTTTGCTAGCTGTTTTCTTTTTCAATAACATACAAATGTCTCTTTTCCTCCAATCTCTTTTTAAAAAAACAAACTAAATATATTAATTTTCTAAGATAAAATTTTAATCATATCAGCTTCTAGGCTTAATGTATTTTTTTGTAATTTCTAAATTAAGTAAAAAACTTCTCAGATTGGCCTAGCAGCCCTTCCACTCTCTGACCCCAGCATAATGTTTCTAGATAGTTCGATCCTATTCCTTCATGCTTATTTTCCATACCAGTGAAACTGGATCACTCTTCCCTAAATATGACACACAGTCCCATCTGTGAGTCATGGCTCTCTCCATCTGAAACAGCTGCCTCTTCCAGAGTGTTGCCTTCTCCACTTATCAAAATCACATCTTTCATGTCCATCTCAGATTCTGTATTTTTCATTGAGCCTAAAGAATATAGATGTAACTTCCTTCTTCTGAACCATTATAGTATACTCTTATTTTATCAATTTACTGAGCACTTAGTATGTGCCACTTACTTTTCTAAGTGTTCATGCAAATTAAAATAAGTTGTCTACAAACTACAGTACTTGTAAGCACCATGCTGTGTTGTTTTACTTAGCACATCCTTACAGTATCATAGATATATTCGATATTATGAGCCCCACGAGGGCAGTGGCTTTGCAAATACCCTGAATAGCTCAGGCATAGCACAGTAAGTATTTGTACCTCCTCTGGGAGGCAGGAAGAGTGAAAAGTAATTGCCATGAAATGTAATTCTTTTTTAAAAGTTGATTTAATTTGGGGAAAATGACAAAAGCACAGGAATTAGCAAGTAGGCAATAAATAATAGTTTTAGCTGCCTTGACACTTTATTTGCATAATTGTTCTATTAAAACGAAAAACTGAAGTAGAAAACTTTATGAAAATTGAGTCAATTGAGAAGAATTCAGTAACTACTAGTTCTAATGGAAATCCTGTTTCCAGATAAAGTTTACCCTTTATGTAATAAAATTTTATTTTAAACTTATTATTATTGAGAAAATTCCTGAAACATATATGCTTTCCTCTGTCTTTTAAAACAGGGGATACCAAAGCACTACTTATCCTTTCTCTGATAATATAGTCATCAAAAATATTGATTATTAAAATATGCAGTTATAAGGTCATGCCTTCAGTACTTAAACGAGATCGATGAAGACATTTGCTTTATTGCTGGGCACCTTGCTTCTTGCGTCTTCTTCCTTACTAGGAACCATGATACAGTGTTTCCACTTTAAGTAACCCTAATCCATGCTGTTAGTATTTTGTGATGTCAAATTTACTAAATTAGACAACATAACTTTACACATATTTTTAAAAATATTCTCTGCCATAGTTGGTTTTCTAATTCTATTGTAATCCGCTATGGACTTTGCAGTGTTTTCCCTTAAGAAATTGTTTTCATTTATTTCTTAGTGAATTTGTTTAGATTTTTAGAGTTGTCAAAATATGACTTCTACACAAATAGAGTATCTATATAAATAGAATAAATTACCATCCAGTGTCTTAATGAAACTTATTTGGTCTGCATATTGAGGACATGGACACAATCAATTGAGAAATCCAGATTAGCAAACTTCTCCATTCCATAATATTAATCTCCAGCTAAAAATGCAACTTATTTATCTTTGCTTTCTATATGGTGCAGTGTAGTTACTTAAAATGTTTAGTAAATGAACAAAGCTACTGTAAGAGTAAAATCTAATCATTAAATAAAATTCACAGAAGTATAAAAAGTAATCAATACAATTTACAGCAAAAGTTATACAAAATCTGAGTATTATCATCAGAAATCATTTGCAAAATTATCACTATCTAAACTTGGAACATATTTACACAAACACACGATAGGTAGATACACAATACGTAAGTTCTTCATTCCAACTAGGCTTTGTCCCTCATGCTTAAGTAGTATATATACATCCTTCTAACTTAGTCTGAATCTTACATAGTCTTCAGATTTCAACTACAGCTTGAGTGTTTAACTTTGTGTCAAGTCTCTTTTTTTTGCTACCTCTCACTCAACTTTAATATTTACCTACTTTACCTAACATTTACTAAGATCCTGAAGATCCCAAGAAGTCTGCTGTGAGTTTAAAATGATGGATGTATCCTTATCCTCTCTCCTTATATTTCTGTGCATTGTTTCTTCTTTTATGGTAAAATAAAAAAGAAAGGAAAGACTAAGCCTTATTAGTTGACAGTTATAAAAAAGTAATTGCTTCTATCCATAGATCTCATCGCATGTTCTTAAAGCCCTGTTTTTTCTACATCCTATCAGGCACCTAGATCCTGGGCAAGGTAGTATCAAATGAAAAGAGCAGTGCACTACAATTTATGTAATGCATATTTCATTCCATCTCAGCTGCTTGCTATTTGTGTACTTGGAATAAAAGACTTAGTTTGTATGAGGATATCAATGACTGTGATAACTCTGACCTAAAACTGTCATAAGACTCAATAATCCATGTTCAGAACAATATTTTGAAAATCTAAGCAGCATAAAATTATTAAATATTCTTTTTGTAGACAATCCTCCTTTGTAAGATGTCATGCCATTTTTCACAGAACTCAATTTAAAGGTAATTATTGCAAAAAGATATTTAAAACAAAAAATAATCTTCAAAACAAAGATATAAAATAGTCAACAGTTACATTACATGAATTAATCCATACCTCTTCCTCTAACACGCCATTCTGTCCTACTTTTAAAGACGAGGAAAGTGAGAAACAAAGAGATTAAATAATTTGACAAATGTCACACTAGTAAAGTGGTGGAACTCAGGCAGCCTGACCCCAGACACAAAGCTCTGGATTCAACTTTTGTTCTTTCTTCCCCAGTCTACCCTTTCTCCTTCTCTCTCCTCTCCTCCATCATTACCAAACCACTGGCACAGAGAAAGAGGAATACATATTTCAATGAATGAATGCATGCAGCATTCTTCCTCTGTTGATTAAGATTAATCCAAGGCACAGAAAATTCCATAAAATAACTACATTGGCTCTCAATACAGAAAAGCAAACAGCTGAAGTCTATTACAAGAATGTTTAAGACTGAGTAGCGGGTCAGCTAACACCACTATTTAATGGCAGACTATTTGCCTCCTAAAGCTAATTCCCCAGCAAAAAGTAACAAAGAATATAAGTAACAGTCCATGAGAAACTCTGCTCAAAGGAATCACCAGAGTTGGATATATCATTCAGAGGAAATAAGTAGGAGCACTACATATAATGGTCACCATTCTGTAACTTACCTAAAATTGAAAGAGAAAAAAAAGTCAACTCTGTATCTACTTTTAAGTAGATATTTTACTTTATACATTTACTTTCTGTTTGAATAAATGCTATACTCTGGTATTGTCAAAATAAAAGGAAATATGAAGTTCAGGACTAATTATATCCAGCATAAGTCAGATATTTTCTAAATATATAGGTATTCTTTAATTAGATGTTCCAGATTTCACCTATTCTATTTGTTTGTTTCTATTTCATAGTATAGTAAAAAAAAATGTGAGGTAAAAGAAACACTGCTGGAAATATTTTCTTATGGTAACCTTGAATGCTATTAAAGTCTCTAAATATAGAAAGTGAAACTGAGTTGGAAATTTCTACCAAACCCATAGAGGAAGGACTTCACAAGGTCAGGGGAGGGTTTTCTTCCCCTCTCTTGAAGCTATACACTTCTTGCAATTGAATATGAACATAAACATGTTACTTAAAATATCAAGGTAGGGTCACTGCTTAATTAGCAGTTTAAAAATTGTTTCTTTCAAGGCCATTACAGTATAATGGATATGCAGTAGAATAACTGGAGGTAGTGGAAAGTATACTGATTTAGAAGCAGGCGAACTGCGTTCTGTTCCCAGAACCACTACAGAATGACATTTTCACATCACTTTCCTCTATGAATCTCTTTTTCTTCTTTGATAAAAATAAAGTGATTGTTTCAGATGATCCCTATAGTGTGTTAGATTGAGTTACTGTCTTTTTTCTTAAGAAGAGGTTTTTGTTGTTTTGTTTTTCTATCAAAAACAGAATGACCTCCGTTCCTCCAAAGCTACCCTTCGATTCAACGTAGTTTTGATGTTTCAGAGAGAGGTAAGGAGGACTTCCAAAACTAAAATCTTCCTGCTCTAGAACCTGTGAATTTTATCACCAAGAGTCTCTAATTTCTGAACTATACAATTTGTTTTCTACTTGCATGATATAATGGTTTGTTTCCTTTTGCTTTCTCAAGTTAATGTACAACTTCCTTCATTCTGCATTTCATATTAAAGGAAGAAGCACTTAAATTTTACCATATTTGCTACAGACTTCAACACAGTGCTAGAAGTAAAAAGATATTAAAATATCATTCTTAAGTAAACCTATTGGTATTAGTGAATAATTAATTATGGTTTACTGAACAGGTTAAAGAAGCAGACTGTGGAGGGTTGATTCCTGTCTCACAACCTACCTGCTGAGTGACATCTGATAAATTTCTTAATCTCTCTGTGCTTCAGTGCCCTTATCTACCAAATAATAAAAGCCTACTTTATCAGATAGTTTTGAAGATTAAATAAATAAGAAATGTGAAAACCTTAGGAAATTGCTGGCCACAGAGTAAGCACCAAGTAATATATATTAGCAATTATTATGTTGTATTTTTTCCTATTTTTGGCATCCAGTTAAAAAGAAACATTTTCAATAAGAGAAATATTGAATGAAAGCTTATATTCATTGGGTAGAAAAGGCTGCTCTAACCATGACAGAAAATGATGAGCTATAAAGATCAAAAGATTAAAAATAGAAAAAAAATCATTGTATAAAAATAGCTCCATAAACAAAGTTAAAGACTAAATACCACACTGGAATAAGTATTTGCATCATAGGTGATAGACAAAGCATAAGAACCCTAATTTTAAAAGGGTTCCAATAAGTCAATAATAAAAAGGCAACCCAATTAAAAATGAGAAAAGGGGTATATAATCAAAATGGTGGCATAGGAAGACCCTGAACTCATCTCTCCCATGAACACACCAAAATTACAACTACTTACAGAGCAACTATTTATGAGAATGACCTGAAGACTAGCAGAAAAGATTTTCCACAACTAAAGATATAAAGAAGGAACCACATAAGGCAGGTAAGAGTGGGGGAGATGCAGTATAATCAGGACCCAAATCCTCGAGTCCACAAACCACATACAGGAGGAATATCACAATTGCAGAGATACTCCCTGAGGAGTAAGAGGTTCAAGCCCCACATTGGGCTTCCAAGCTCAGAGGTCCTGAAATGGAAAGACAAGCTTCTGGAATGTCTGGTTTTAAAAAACAACAGGGCTTACATTTGGTCAAGTTGGAGGGTTATAGGAAACAGACTCCTCTCTTAAAGGGTGTACACAAAATTTCACATGTTGCAAGTCCCAGCAGAAAGGCAGTAATTTGAAAGAAGTCTGGGTCAAACACACTTGCTGACCTGGAAGATCCTCCCAGAGAGGCAGCAGGCAACTGGGACTCTGCTGTGGACAGAGATGCTGGCGACAACCACTGTGGGAGCTAATTCTACCAGGAGGACATTGATGCTGGCAAGTGCCATTTAAAAGTCAGCCCTCCCTCTAGCCTATTCGTATCAAGGGCTTACACATCAACCAGCAGGCCTGCTCCAGCACTGTGGCACCCCAGTCCTCACAACAAGCCATCTGGGGACCCAGTGCTACCTACCAGCAGGCCAGCATCAGCCCCAAAGCTCCTCAGCCTGGGCAGCCAGACACTCAAGGACAGAGTCCTTCCCTGGTCTGCACAGCCAACGATGAGGGGACACAGCTGCACACCCTATAGCAGGCCTGCAGCCACCACAAAAAGAAGGGCCTCACAGATAACCAGGGACCAGCCACACTGACCAGCATGCCCATAGTGGCCAGCAATGTCACAATAGAAGGTGGCACTCTACCCAGATAGGGTGCACCCCTAGAGCATATAGTTCTGTTGACCAGAAGAAAGCATGCTGCTGGGCCTCACAGGACATGTCCTAAACACAGACAGTTCTCCAAGATCAGGAAATGTAACTGACTTACCTAATACATAAAAATGAGCTCAGATAATCAGGTAAAATGAGGATATAGAGAAATACATTCCAAACAAAGGAGCAAAACCTCAGAAAAAGAATTAAACTAAGGGGAGATAAGCAATCTCTCCTATAAAGAGTTCAAGATAATGATCATAAAGATGCTCAACAAATTCAGGAGAAGAATGAATGAACACAGTGAGAATATCAACAAAGAGTTAGAAAATATAATGAAGAACTAAACAGAGAGAAATACAATAACTAAAATTAAACACAATAACTAAAATATAATAACTAAAATACAATAACTAAAATTTAAAAATACACTAGAAGGATTCAACAGTAAATTAGATGATATAAAGGAACAGATCAGTGATCTGGAAGACAGTCACACAAGCTGAACAGATAAAAAGAAAAAAAAATGTAAAAGAAATGAGGATAATTTAAGAGATCTCTGGGACAACGTAAAGCATACTAATATTTGCACTATACCAGTCAAGAAGGAGAAAAGAGAGATAAACGAGCA